>NC_064641.1:784002248-784627248 GCF_023864345.2 Schistocerca serialis cubense | reverse complement strand
CAACCCGTTGTGCGGCCTGTGTACGTGTGCATGGTGAATATATTCCATATTGATGTCGGCGTACATGCGCAGAAAACAGTGGCGTTTTGTAGTACATGTGTTTCGGGATGGTTTTCTCAACTTATCATCAATACCTTGGACTTACAGATCTGTGTCGTGTGAATTCCCTATGTGCCTACTCTATTAGCGCCAGTTTTGTGTAGTGCCACGTTGTGTGGCACCACATTCTGCAATTATCCTTAATTTATGAGCATGACTGTAGTTTATGACGTGGAAACATTTAATTCGTATTTTTGTCTAACAGAACATTACGACAGGTCATAAGATATAATAAAACGAATAAAGTGAGCAGTGAGTGATCGAGCGATCATAAGAAATGAAACGGGTTTTGCAGAACGTGGACCTCCTAAGGTACAGAAGTAACAACCAACAGTGAAAAGATTCCTGTATTGGTTTATGAAGCTGAAGTCTTGCAATCATTGCACACGCAGTTTGTGATGATATATTTTTCAAATAAGGTACGTGTTTTTAGGGGAGAATAAGACTAATCGTACAGTGGGAGACACACAGAATAATTGCATACGGGAAATTTCATTTCCCATCGTTATTTACTGCATAAAAAGATTTGAAGCAGTCATCCGCTAAAACGATGAATATTGTATCCTGTTCATCTTTGGGTAAACTGACTATCAGAATCGTACTAGATACATTTCTAGTTCTAAAGCCACTAAAGCTAGGAGAATTCCTCAGAACGTCGTCTACTTCTCCCCGTATCCAATGCGCCACGTCGCGGCGCAGTAGTTCTGCGAACAGAGCTGTATGCATCGATCCCACGACTCTCTGAATCAGAGCTGTCTCACATTCTGAGAAGCTGCAGGACGCTAATGATTCTTTCATGAGTTTCTGGACTCTGAAGCCGGTTTGCCCAGTCACGAAAGACTGACACACCGACCGCATACCGTACACTGATACACACCGCAAACGAATTTGCGGAAGTTTGTTGGTACATTGACAGCACACCCCACGTGTTTGTTGGGTAAACTCTTGACACGAACTGGTTAAAATGGCTCTGAGCACTATGCGACTTGAACTTCTGAGGTCATCAGTCGCCTAGAACTTACAAGGGATCCTCCCCATCGCAACCCCCTCAGATTTAGTTATAAGTTGGCACAGTGGATAGGCCTTGAAAAAATAAACACAAATCAATCGAGAAAACAGGAAGACGTTGTGTGGAACTGTGAAAAAATAAGCAAAATATTCAAACTGAGTGGTCCATGTGCAAGATAGGCAACATCAAGGAGCATGTGAGCCCAGGAGCGCCGTGGTCCCGTGGTTAGCGTGAGCAGCTGCAGAATGTGAGGTTCTCGGTTCAAGTCTTCCCTCAGTTGATATGTTTACTTTCTCTATTTTTGCAGAGTTATGATCTGTCCGTTCGTTCATTGACATCTCTGTTCACTGTAATAAGTTTAGTGTCTGTGTTATGCGACCGCACCGCAAAACTGTGCGATTAGTAGACGTGCCTCTCCAATGGGAACCGAAAACATTTGATCGCAAGGTCATAGGCCAACCGATTCCTCCACAGGAAAACACGTCTGATATATTCTATACAACACTGGTGACGGATGTACGTCACATGACAGGAATATGTTGTCAACCCACCTAACTTGTACACTTGGCGAATGGGTAAAAAGATTCTTCTACCTTGCCCGATTTAGGTTTTCTTGTGGATGTGATAATCACTCCCAAAAAAGTGATAAAAACATAAGCGTTTGTTACATAAACTGAAAAAAATGTTAAAATTTTTCACCCGAGGGAAGGCTTGAACCATGGACACTTTGCTCCGCAGCTGCTCACGCTAACCACAGGACCACGGCACTCCTAATCTTACTTGTCCCTTGATACTGTATATCTTGCGCATGGACTACTCAGTTTGTATATTATGCTTATTTTTTCATAGTTCCACACAACTTCTTCCTGTTTTCTCGATTGACCTGTGTTCAGTTTTACAAGGCCTATCCACTGTGCCAACTTGTAACTAAATCTGAGGGGGGTGCGATGGGGAGGTTCCCTTGTTAGAACTAATTAAACCTAACTAACCTAAGGACATCACACACATCCATGCCCGAGGCAGGATTCGAACCTGCGACCGGAGCGGCCGCTCGGCTCCAGACTGTAGCGCCTAGAACCGCACGGCCACTCCGGCCGGCTTGACACGAACAATTAAGCGCCCATTGTAGTGAGTTACTATAAAAAAATGCAATGTTTGCTGCTCCTTCAGAACATCCTCGACAATCAGATATTTTATGGAGAAATCAGCACATGCTTCCAAGTTGCTGACAAAAATAATATACAGAAGAATGGAAAAAGACTGAGGTTCTGTTAGACGACGATCAGTTAGGCTTTAGGAAAGGTAAAGGCACCAGAGACGTATTTCTGACGTTGCACTTGATAATGGAAGCAAGACTGAAAATGAATCAAGACATATTCATAGGATTTGTCGACCTGGAAAAGCATTCGACAATGTCAAATGGTGCAACATGTTCGAAATCCTGAGAAAAATAGGGGTTAGCTATAATGAAAGATGGTTACATACAAAAAGTGCAAGAACGAAGAGGGAGCAATAAGAGTAGGAGGCCAAGCACGAAGTGTTGAGAGTAAAATGGATGTAAGACAGGAATAGTCTTCAGCCCCTACTGTTCAACCTACACGTCGAAGAAGCAATGACGCAAATAAAAGAAAGATAGATTTATATTAGATTAGATTAATTATTCATTCCACAGACCCACAAAAGAGGGGATCCTCCTGTGTGTGAAACATGTCAGTTAACCACATTACAAAAATGTAATTAGAAAAACTTGAGTTTCATTAATTTTAATGATCCTCAGTAAATAAACAGTAAAATTATGTACATGAATTAAAATTAAACTTCTAATGTTTACGGGTATAATACTAACATCTGCTTTCATTAAATCCATCATTCACACAATAGCTAGCAACTTGGCTATTACAACCAAGTATTGTCAAAACTTAAACTAAATTATTCATTTCAATGATCCTCAGTTAAGAACAGTCAAATTATGTACAAGATTTAAAATTAAACTTCCACTATTTGCAGACTTAAGACATACATCTGCTTTCCATACACCAATCATTCACACAGTAGGTAGTTACTTGGCTGTTACAACCAAGTATTGTCAAAAGTTAAAGTATAATAAATTTTCATTAAAATGGTCTACTGCACTTGAGAAATTCATGGATGGAATAGAAGGAGTTGGCCACCAAAAAGTCTTTTAAATTATTTTTAAATTGTGCCTTGTCCGAAACTAAACTCTTAATGGTTGCTGGTAACTTATTGAAAATATGCGTTGCTGAATACTGGACTCCTTTCTGGGCAAGACTAAGTGATTTTAAATCCATATGTATATTGTTCTTATTCATAGTATTGATACTGTGTACTAAGCAGTTAGAGATGTATTATTTACAACAAACTTCATGAAGGAATAAGTATACTGAGAAGCTGTGGTTAGTATGCCCAATTCTTTGAATAGGTTTCGTCATGGTGTTCTTGGATTTATATTACACATTACTCTTATTATACGCTTCTGTACTCTAAAAATTTTTTCTCGGTTTGTGGAGTTACCCCAAAATATGATACAATATGTCATAATGCAGTGAAAATAAGCAAAATATGCCAGTTTTTTAAATATTTATATCTCCTAACTCCGACATCAATCGCATTGCAAACTCAGACTTGTTTAGGCGCTTTACCAGTTCGTTAGTATGTCGCTCTCAACTGAATTTATTATAAGTTGTAATCCCAAGACTTTTACACTCTCAACTTCTCCTATTTCCATATCATCATATTTTATACACATACTAGAAGGAAATCTCTTGGAAATTTTGAATTGCATATAGTGGGCCTTTATAAAGTTTAATAACAGTGAATTGGCTACGAACCACTTATTAATATCAGTAAAAATTCGATTATCTACCCTTTCTAAATTTATATTTGACTTACTATTTATTGCAATGTTTGTATCATCCGCAAATAAGAAAAATTGCAAATAGAAAAGTTCAAGAGTGGAATTAAAATTAAAGGTGAAAGGAGATCAATGTTGAGTTTCGCTGATGACATTGCTATCCTCAGTGAAAATGAGGAAGAATTACAGTATTTGTTGAATGGATTAAACAGTCTAATGCGTACAGAATGTGGACTGGGAGTAAGCAGAATAAAGGCGAAAGTAATGAGAAGCAGCAGAAATGACGACAGCGAGAAACTCAACATCATAATTGATGATCACAAAATAGATGAAGTCCAGGAATTCTGCTGCCTAGGCAGGAAAAATGACGGACATAGCAAGAAGGATATAAAAAGGAGACTAGCACTGGGAAAAGGGGCATTCCTGGCCAAGAGAAGTCTACCAGTATCAAACATAGGTATTAACTTGAGGAAGAAATTTCTGAGAGTGTTCGTTTGGAGCACAGCAATGCATGGCAGTGAGACATGGAACGGAGGAGAACAGAATAGAAGCATTTGAGGTGTCCTACTATAGAATAACGGTGAAAATTAGGTATACTGATGAGGCAAGGAATGAGGAGCTTCTCCGCGGAATCGGGGAGGAAAGGAATATGTGGAAAATAATGACAAGAAGGGACAGGATGATCTATTAGGAGATCAGGGAATAACTTCGATGGTTCTAGAGGGAGCTGTAGAGGGTAAAAACGGTAGAGGAAGAGAGATTGGGATACATCCGGCAAATCGTTGAGGATGAAGGTTGCAAGTGGTACTCTGAGATGAGTCGGCACGGGAGAGGAATTCATGGCGGGCCGCATCAAACAAGCCAAAAGACTGATGACTTAAAAAAAAATGACAATATTATTTCGCAACAAATACCGAGTGCCTGAGGCCTCCTTAAGAATGCACAGGTCGATCATAAGCACATTTTAATACAGCATCGCCTGTCATATTCTTGACACGTTCCGTACGTCATTAATTTTCTAAAGAACGTATCTGCGGCATTGGGAAGTCAAACAACGAGTTACAAGTTGTCGTCACAAATTCCATGTTGTCTGAAGTTAGTCACATACACTGATGAGCCAAAACACGGTGACCACTGCCCATTGCGAGACTGAATGTTGTGGTGCAGCAAGAATATACTTGGAGTAGACACGAATGGCGAGTCGTTTGCCGTAGGCCCGAAGATCAGGCTATCCTCTTTGCATTGCAATCCTAGACTGCCGGCGAAAGGAACAGACACCCCATGGTAGGCCACCATCAAGTATCTCGGTATTATCCTTGACTTCCGTCTAACGTTCCGACAACACGTTGAGTCCGTCTGTAACAAAGGTTTAGAACTGCTTTAACAACTAGCCTGTAACCACTTCTAACGAAAAATGACCTCTCAGTCAGAATGAAGATCAGACTGTTGACTTCACTCCTCTTCTCCGTCAGAGAGTCGCGCGGGGTAGCCGCGCGGTCTTGGACGTCTTGTCACGATCCGCGCGGCTGCCAACTCCAACGTCTAGAAGATTCAAGTCCGTAAGAACGGATTCTTTCGAACACCAACGAATCCACCTCACTTTCTTCCGAACACACACATTTACAATGAGGTGTCTAAAGTCATGGGAGAGCGATATGCACATATCCAGACGGCGGTAGTATCACGTATGCAGAGTATAAAACGGCTGTGCATTGGCGGAGCTGACATTAATACGCACGTGAAAAGGTAACCGATGGAATTATAGCCGCACGTTTGAATTAACATACTTTGAACGCGGAATGGTAGACACAGCTAGATGCAGGACGTTCCATGTCGAAAACGTTGGGGAATTTAATATTCCGAGATCCACAATGTCAAGAGTGTGCCGAGAATATCAAATTTCAGGCATTAATTTTCAACATGGACAACACAGTGGCCGACGGCCTTCACTTAACGACCGAGAGCATCAGCGTTTGTGTAGAGTGCTAACAGACAAGCAACACTGAGTGAAATAACCACAGAAATCAATGTGGGGCATACGACGAACGTACCCGTTACGAGAGTGTGGCGTAACTTAGTGTTAATGGGCTATGGTAGCAGATGACAGACGCGAGTGCCTTGCTAACAGCACGCCATATCCTGCAGCGCGTCTCCTGGGCTCGTTGACCCTAGACGACTGGTCAGCTGTTAAGAGCTGATGGTAGGGTTCGAGTGTGGCGAAGACGCCGCAACCATGGTCCCAGGTTTCAAGAAGACATCGAAATAAGTGTCCAAAGAATAGAAAAGCAACTGAAATCACTCAACAGAGGAAAGTCCACTGGACCTGACGGGATACCAATTCGATTCTACACAGAGTACGCGAAAGAACTTGGCCCCCTTCTAACAGCCGTGTACCGCAAGTCTCTAGAGGAACGGAAGGTTCCAAATGATTGGAAAAGAGCACAGGTAGTCCCAGTCTTCAAGAAGGGTCGTCGAGCAGATGCGCAAAACTATAGACCTATATCTCTGACGTCGATCTGTTGTAGAATTTTAGAACATGTTTTTTGCTCGAGTATCATGTCGTTTTTGGATACCCAGAATCTACCATGTAGGAATCAAGATGGATTCCGGAAACAGCGATCGTGTGAGACCCAACTCGCTTTATTTGTTCATGAGACCCAGAAAATATTAGATACAGGCTCCCAGGTAGATGCTATTTTCCTTGACTTCCGGAAGGCGTTCGATACAGTTCCGCACTGTCGCCTGATAAACAAAGTAAGAGCCTACGGAATATCAGACCAGCTGTGTGGGTGGATTGAAGAGTTTTTAGCAAGCAGAACACAGCATGTTGTTATCAATGGAGAGACGTCTACAGACGATAAAGTAACATCTGGCGTGCCACAGGGGAGTGTTATGGGACCATTGCTTTTCACAATATATATAAATGACCTAGTAGATAGTGTCGGAAGTTCCATGCGGCTTTTCGCGGAAGATGCTGTAGTATACAGAGAAGTTGCAGCATTAGAAAATTGTTGCGAAATGCAGGAAGATCTGCAGCGGATAGGCGCTTGGTGCAGGGAGTGGCAACTGACCCTTAACATAGACAAATGTAATGTATTGCGAATACATAGAAAGAAGGATCCTTTATTGTGTGATTATATGATAGCAGAACAAACACTGGTAGCAGTTACTTCTGTAAAATATCTGGGAGTATCCGTACGGAACGATTTGAAGTTAAATGATCATATAAAATTAAGTGTTGATAAGGCGGGTACCAGGTTGCGATTCATTGGGAGAGTGCTTAGAAAATGTAGTCCATCAACAAAGGAGGTGGCTTACAAAACTCTCGTTCGACCTATACTTGAGTATTGCTCATCAGTGTGGGATCCGTACCAGATCGGTTTGACGGAGGAGATAGAGAAGATCCAAAGAAGAGCGGCGCGTTTCGTCACAGGGTTATTTGGTAACCGTGATAGCGTTACGGAGATGTTTAATAAGCTCAAGGCAGACTCTGCAAGAGAGGCGCTCTGCATCGCGGTGTAGATTGCTCGCCAGGTTTCGAGAGGGTGCGTTTCTGGATGAGGTATCGAATATATTGCTTCCCCCTACTTATACCTCCCGAGGAGATCACGAATGTAAAATTAGAGAGATTAGAGCGCACACGGAAGCTTTCAGACAGTCGTTCTTCTCGCGAACCATACGCGACTGGAACAGGAAAGGGAGGTAATGACAGTGGCACGTAGAGTGCCCTCCGCCACACACCGTTGGGTGGCTTGCGGAGTATAAATGTAGATGTAGATGTAGAAGGCACTCTGCAAGCTGGTAGTGGTTAAATAATGGCGGAACTGTGTTTACATGGAATGTAGTGGGTCCTCTGGGCCAGCTGAACCGATCGTTGACTGGAAATGGTTATGTCCGGCTATTTGGAGAACAGCTGCAGCTATTCATGGACTTCATGTTCCCAAATAAGGATGGCATTTTTATAGATGACGATGCTCCATGTCACTGGACCACAATTGTTCGCGAATGTTTTGAAGAATATTCTGCACAGTCCGAGCGAATGATTTGGCCATCCAGATCGCCCAACATGAATCCCACTGAACATTTATGTGACATAGTCGAGAGGTCAGTTTGTGCACAAAGTCCTGCACGGTAACACTTTCGAAATTATGCAGGCTGCAGAGACAGCATGGCTCAGCATTTCTGCAGGGGACTTCCAACGACTTGCTGAGTCCAAGTCATGTCGAGTTTCTGTACTACGCCAGGCGAAAGGAGATCCGACACGATATTAGGAGGTTTCACATGACTTTTGTCGTATATCCGCTTCTCCAGGGAAATGGCCTCTCAGTCAGGATGAAGATCCAGCTGTTGACCACACTCTTCTTCCTGTTCAGAGATTCAGTGATTTTTGCGTTATCTGCGGACTCTAATGTCAAGAAAATTCAACTCCGTCAGAACTAGTTCTTTCGAATAGCAGCGGATCCACCCCGTTTCCACCCGAACACACAAATTTACAACGCTCCCCATCTTCTCAAAATTCGGCACATGATC
Organism: Schistocerca serialis cubense; assembly: GCF_023864345.2. Taxonomy (NCBI): domain Eukaryota; kingdom Metazoa; phylum Arthropoda; class Insecta; order Orthoptera; family Acrididae; genus Schistocerca; species Schistocerca serialis. Next base: position 784,618,738 of record NC_064641.1, on the reverse strand, counting down.
CAACAGGAAGCCATCACCTTTTACAAATATTCCGCAAATTCTCCTCACGCACTCATCCAAGCCTTAGGTACCATCCCACTTGACTTACCACGCACGCTCACTACTCGCCAATTTAATTTCTAACACTCGAACACTTACTCTCCTGCTTCTTCGTTCCTTTCACACATTTACCTTTATGAGGGTTGTTTGATAGGTCTAAAATGCCGTATGGCTAGGGCCTCCCGTCGCGTAGACCGTTCGCCTGGTGCAAGTCTTTCGAGACGCCTCTTCGGCGACTTGCGTGTCGATGGGGATGAAATGATGATGATAAGGACAACACAACACTCATTCCCTGAGTGAAGAAAATTTCCGACCAAGCTGGGAATCAAACCCGGGCCGTTAGGTATGACATTCCGTCGCGCTGACCACTCAGCTACCAGGGGCGGACGTTTGATAGGTCTGATAAATTTTCATGAAAGAACTGAACATTTTTCTTGCTCCTTCATGGTTGGTAAGCTTCTTATTCCAGGGATCGTATAAGGAAATTCAACAGTCTACAGAGTAAAGTTCATTGTTAGCCATCTAAAGTGGTCAGTGTGTCGACTGATGGTAAACGTAGAAATCTTTGACAAAGATATCTGATGTGGCGCAAATAAGAGTATTACACTTCCATCAAATTTTCTTTGACAAAGATCTCTGACGGCGTAGTTCTTTCAGAATAGCCAACGAAGACTTATTACTCTGCTCTGCAGTTGCAAGCACAACAGCTGCATTGTGTTTATGTGTTTACATTTGCAAGAGGAGCAGAAGAAAAAAAGAAAAAAGGAAACGTTCTTGGGTGAAGCCGTGACGTTTCAGCAAGACAATAAAAGCAACCATCAGAATCTGTTATGGGAGTTGCAAGCTGAGGACGTAAAGTCATATGAAAATTACTTGTGAATGGACGAGAGACGTTTGAGTATGTGCTCCGAAACCTGGTCCCTCATATTAGAGTCTGCGCATGATATGGCGGCCATTGCACAGTGACCAATTTTCATCCAAAGTGCTGAGCAGTTCCATAGTTTGCTCGGAAAGGGATGGCGACATTGTCTGCCTCGATGACAGAATTGAGGCGCACGCCCTGCAATCTTGCTCAAACGATTTTATAGAAACTATTCAGTAAAAAAATAATAGTTTTCAATTAACTTGTAGCTTTATACCTAATGCTCGTTATGATATGCCTATCGTTTCGCTAATGGTTACAGTTATTGTGGTATTTACGTGGAAGTGAGACTCTGCGCGAAATTCGAAAAAAATTGCAATAAAAAAAATAGCGGTCGCTATGATTTTGCGTTTGGTGCGCATTACATAATATATTGCTGCGTATGAAATTTAGCTAACATACTGAATTTTTCTTTAGATTCGGGTTGAGGTGTGTATCTGTCACCAATCTCAAGAAAATTGATTGGACGTGGCACACTAATTTGCGATCGTGCCGCGTCAGCGATGAAGCCAAAGTGAAATATACACAACATTCCTCATATTTCATAAACAGTTAGAGACATCGAAATGAGATATTGGCATATGATAGCATCCAAAGAAAAGAGTATTTCGCTGTATGATTATTGTGCAAAATTTCATTAACTACCGTATTATTCCACTAACTTAAGACATTTTCGATGAAAGAATGTAATTTTTAAGGGCTGTTGATAGCTGGTGAAACGAAAAATGTTGTGGGTTTTGCAACGGCTTAAGTGAAGACATTACACGTTTATTTTGCACCGGGAATGTGCTTCTTAATAAGATACTGGCATTACTTCTCATCAGTTCCTCACTTGATAATAAACCACCGTTTCAGAATTCTCTCGAAATTGTGTGCGCACATGTTAGTGAGGCGAGACTGTGTAATTTCTGTTGTGTTTTGGCAAAAGAAGAAAATTTTTAACATGTTAACAAGAGAAATGTGTAGGTTTTACTCAAAATTCGCTAGTCATGACACTTCTCTGAAAATTACAAATTATTAACAAGCCAGGAGAAAATAAATCGCGTCGTTTTCAATGTAATTCCTTTTACATACCAACCAAAGCAGAAGTGACAGATCTTTTTGAATGGCCGCGCGGGATTAGCCGAGCGGACTAAGGCGCTGCAGTCATGGACTGTGCGGCTGGTGCCGGCGGAGGTTCGAGTCCTCCCTCGGGCATGTGTGTGTGTGTGTGTGTGTTTGTCCTTAAGATAATTTAGGTTAAGTAGTGTGTAAGCTTAGGGACTGATGACCTTAGCAGGTAAGTCCCATAAGATTTCACACATTTTTTCTTTTTGAATGTTCACAGTGTAAGTGTGGGTGTGGAGCGGCCCCACTTAATATTTACAAAAAATGTGAGTGTAGGCTTCAGTTTAGAACGGCACTTCTCCTCCAGTTCTCGGCCTTTCCCCTACAGCACCTGCCGCTCTGTCCACAAAGTGTCCTGCAGTCTGCACATGTACCGGCCACAGTATTCTGTGCGGACTTCTACGAAACAGAGCACTCACCTCAGAAATGCTATATCTACAAAAGACAAACTTACCGTAACTCTGCGACATTTGAATCAGGAGAAGCTACTCTATTTCAGTATAGCACTCGAATGCTGCAGTGCACATTGACGAAAATAATATCAGAAACATGTGAAGCTATTTATAAAGCACTGAAGGAGGAATATCTGAATTCAAATAACTGGTTAGTATGTACTATAGCCATTAATACATACTTTTATTTCCATAAAAGTTGTAGACTTCCTCCTTTATATCCTCAGGGCTACATCCTCTCCTACTTTATAGATAATGGTCACCGCAATTTTTGATAGCTCTTGCTTCATATCCTGTTTCTCTATTCGGTATTCTACACGTTATACACTGCATCATCTGCCTCATACATTTCTGTCAGTTTAGTTGAAGAAGCGACGTAAATTGTAAATTTCGAAGTCAGTTGATAAACATTAGATGTGTGACAGCTGCTCCAATACTAGCGCTCCAAGCGGCTATATTTCTCCACGCAGTAAAGAGAAGATGAATGTTTTCTTTGATCAAATCTAAGGCGACTCGCCAGATTTCATTAAAGAAACTTTGACCAAGGCCTAGCTTTGAAAAAGTTTCTTGTTACACTATCAACTTTACTTTACAATGAAGTTTTGTCAAAGAAAAATTGATAGTGCAATACCGGCCAAACCGAGTTTCGTGCTACTATTAAACGTTTCTATTTGAACGTTCGGTCTGCCACACAGACCAAAGCAGAACCGAATGAAGTTCACGTGGACTCTGCACCATCGTTGAGGAGCATTTACTTTTGGATCAATGAATTTACGAGTGGTCGGACAAGCACCGATCGTTCAGTTGAGGTCACCACAAAGAAAACCATTGACAAAATCCGTGACATGTAATGCAAGGCCGTCGAATAAAATTCGTCCATCTTCAAACGCTCCATTCCCTCTCCCATATCTCTAGTCTTCGACAAAGGGAAAGGATCGTAATGCCCTGGGCCTTGAACCTACAGTGTGTTGTCCCCTTCCACACACCGCGGTCGGTCGGTGGGAATCATTCTAGCGACGACACGAGCTGTAAATACGGAAGTCACTGATATAAAGGACTTTAACAAAAGCCAGTATGTTATCACCTGGGAACGAGTATCTCAGAAACGGCGTAACTTGGCAGCTGGACATGAACTTCTGCCGAAAACATCTGTGGAAAATGTTTGAAGGGTGGTAAAGCCACGAACAGGCGATAGGTTATACAGAGTGGTCCATTGATCGTGACCGGGCCAAATATCTCACGAAATAAGCGTCAAACGAAAAAACTACAAAGAACGAAACTTGTCTAGCTTGAAGAGTGAAACCAGATGGCGCTATGATTGGCCCGCTAGATGGTGCTGCCAAAGGTCAAACGGATATCAACTGCGTTTTTTTAAAAATAGGAACCCTCATTTTTTATTACATATTCGTGTAGTACGTAAGGAAATATGAATGTTTTTGTTGGACCATTTCTTTAGCTTTGTGACAGATGGCGCTGTAATAGTCACAAACATACGGCTCACAATTTTAGACGAACAGTTGGTAACAGGTAGGTTTTTAAATTAAAATACACACCATAGGTACGTTTGAACGTTTTATTTCGGTTGTTCCAATGTGATACATGTACCTTTGTGAACTTATCATTTCTGAGAACGCATGCTGTTACAGCGTGATTACCTGCAAATACCACATTAACGCAATAAATGCTCAAAATGATGTCCGTCAACGTCAATGCATTTGGCAATACGTGTAACGACATTCCTCTCAACAGCGAGTAGTTCGCCTTCCGTAACGTTCGCACATGCATTGACAATGCGCTGTCGCACGTTGTCAGGCGTTTTCGGTGGATCACGATGGCAACTATCCTTCAACTTTCCTCACAGAGAGAAATCTGGGGACGTCAGATCCGGTGAACGTCCGGGCCATGGTATGGTACTTCGACGACCAATCCACCTGTCATGAAATATGCTATTCAATACCGCTTCAACCGCACGCAAGCTATGTGCCGGACATCAATCATGTTGGAAGTACATCGCCATTCTGTCATGCAGTGAAACAACTTGTAGTAACATCGGTAGAACATTACGTAGGAAATCAGCATACATTGCACCATTTAGACTGCCATCCATAAAATGGGGGCCAATTATCCTTCCTCCCATAATGCCGCACCATACATTAACCCGCCAAGGTCGCTGATGTTCCACTTGTCGCAGCCATCGTGGATTTTCCGTTGCCCAACAGTGCATATTAAGTCATTTTACGTTACCGCTGTTGGTGAATGACGCTTTGGCGCTAAATAGAACGCGTGCAAAAAAATGTGTCATCGCCCCGTAATTTCTATTGTGCCCACTGGCAGAACTGTACACGACGTTCAGAGTCGTCGCCATGGAATTCCTGGAGCATAGAAATATGGTACGGGTGCAATCGATGTTGATGTAGCATCCTCAACACCGACGTTTTTGAGATTCCCGTGGCCGAGCGGTTCTAGGGGCTACAGTCTGGAACCGCGCGGCCGCTACGGTCGCAGGTTCGAATCCTACCTCGGGCATGAATGTGTGTGATGTCCTTAGGTTAGTTAGGGGACTGACGATCTTAGAAGTTAAGTCCCATAGTGCTCAGAGCCATTTGAACCATTTTTGAGATCCCCGAACTCGCGCAATTTGTCTGCTACTGATGTGCGGATTAGCCGCGACAGTAGCTAAAACACTTACTTGGGTATCATCATTTGTTGCAGGTTGTGGTTGACGTTTCACATGTGGCCGAACACTTCCTGTTTCCTTAAATAACGTAACTATCCGGCGAAGGGTCCGGACACTTGAATGATGTCGCCAAAGATACCGAGCAGCATACATAGCACACGCCGGTTGGGCATTTTGATCACAATAGCCATACATCAACACGATATCGACCTTTTCGCAAATTGGTAAACGGCCCATTTTAACACAGGTAATGTGCAAATACCGTCCGCACTGACGGAATGTTACGTGATACCACGTGCTTATACGTTTGTGACTAGTACAGCGCCATCTATAACAACGCGAAAAAAGTGGTCCAAATAAAACATTCATATTTCTTTACGTACTACACGAATATGCAATAAAATGGGGGCTCCTATTTAAAGAAAAACGCAGTTGATATCCGTTTGACCCATGGCAGTGACATTTAGCGGGCCAACCATAGCGCCATCTGGTTTTCCCCTTCAAGCTAGGAGAGTTTCGTTCTTTGTAGTTTTTTCGTTTGACGCTTATTTCGTGAGATATTTGGCCCGGTCACTATCAATGGACAACACTGTATATGTGATGTCTCTTCTTTCGGGCATGTTGATCCTGCAGCCACTATGAATCAAGACACAAAGAAATTAAAGACGTTAGCTGCCAATGGGCATTGATTTATATCAATGGGGCAAGATGAAAATTTGTAGTGGACTGGGAATCGGCGAGATGTAAATCCCTCATCTGCCCTATCCTTTGTTACGCCCATCCGGCCTGGATCTCCACTCCCCCTACCTTTTATAAATCCCTCCAAATCCTTGAACGCCATTCTCTCCGCCTCGCCTATTGCATCCGTCTCCCCTCCCCCATGCGGATCCTGTATGATCTCATCCCCTTCTCCCACCTCCTCCTTTTCCTTGAAAGGATACGGATCCTGTACACCTCCCGCAAACTCGATCCTCCTCATCCGCTTGTCTCACCCATCCTCTCCAACCCCCGCCCGCTGCCACACCTGTATTCCCACATCCCATCCGGTGTCCATCTCTCCACCCTCCTTACCCTCTCCCAAGGTGGCTTCCGCCAGCTCCCCCTCCCTGATGATGTCCTCCTCCCCTCCATCTACCCCTCCTATCAACTTTGATTCTCCCCCCCCCCACTTCCTGTGTCCTTTCCTTTAGGCACCCTCCCTCACTTCTCTCTCCTTTTCCCCCCATCCCCCTTCCTCCATCCCTCTTCCCCTGGGCTTCCCCTCTCCCTTCCTCCCTTCCCCCTATCACCTCTGCCCATGGCGTCTCTGCTCTCCCCTCTCCCTCTTCCTCCACCCCTCCTCCTCTCTTGGCAGGTCCCCGGACTCGCACATGCTCTGTGGACTTTCGCGCGCCGGAGATCATCGCCATCACTGTCTTGTGTGTGTCGTCATGTTTAGTGATTAGTGTTCACCGTCGCACTCCATCGTTCACCTGTGCCATCGCCATCTTCAGTGTTTGTGCGTCGTATCAACAGATTGCAGTGTGGATTATCGAGTGTGAACGGCTCCGTGTTTGTCTTTATGTGTCTACTGTTTTATTGCCCACTGTTCTGTAACTTATGTGTCTTCTCACTGTTTTTTCTCATTGTGTATTCTATGGCTGCAGAGCAGCGTAGAGTGCTGCTGACAGCCTGCCTGTTGTACAGGTTTTAAAATAACAATAAAGAAAAAAAAGTGGTGAGATGCCTTAGTAACGAGGCTAATGAGCATGGGCACTACGTCAGCAATGTTTGGTATAAGTTGAGAATTTGGGTTTGACAGGAGCCATGGTAGGGAGGTCCATATGGTTATGGTGACCACTGCGTCTGGATGGCGTAGTGGTCAGCGCCTTGCCCCAGCACCACGCAGGAGACCCATGTATGCTCTCTGGATAGCTGACCTGACCTCATTTGTAAATTCTGAGAAATACTGTAAGTAAAATAAATATTTATGCTTATTGTTACGGTCTTCATTTGCCTTTGCTACTGTGCACAAATAAGTTTTTGGTGTTTCGCTTAGTCATGCGTCAAAATATCGCAGAGTGCTTTAATATGCATCCTCCAACACACTCTTCGATTTTCTGTCACTTTCTTCATTCAGTTCATTGCGGAAATTCGTTCTGAGTCAGTTGAATTCCTCTCGGTCTCGGCAGGTACGCCATTTATTCCGCGTTTCTACCTATACACGGTACAACATATTGCGCAATACACTGAGGCGACAAGAGTCATAGGATACCTTCTAACACCGTGTCGGACCTCCTTTTGCCTGGTGTAGTCCAGCAACCCGACATGGCATGGACTCAAGTCGTTGGAAGTCCCCTGCAGAAATATTGACCCATGTTGCTTCGATAGTCGTCCATAATTGCGAATGTGTTGCCGGTGCGCAAACTGGCCTCTCGATTATGTTCCGTAAATGTTCGATGGGAGCCATGTCGTGCGATCTGGATGGCCAAACAATTCGCTCGAACTGTCCAGAAAGTTCTTCAAACCATTCGTGAATAGTTGTGGTCCGGTGACGTGACGCATTGTTATCCACAAAAATTCCATCATAGTTGGGGAACTTGGTCTTCAAGTAGCTAAACACAAACATTTCGTCAACCATCGGTTCAATCCATACAAACACAGCCCTCACCATTATGGAACCACCACCAGCTTGCACAGTGTATTGTCGGCAACTTGCGTCCGTGGTTTTGTGGGGTCTGGGCCACACTCGAACTCTACCATCAGCTCTTAGCAACTGAAATCGGGCTGATCTGACCACGCCATGGTTTCCCAGTAGTTTAGGGTCCACCCGATACCATGATAAGCCAAGGTGAGGCGCTGCAGTCGATGTCATAGTATTAGCAAAAGCACGTCGATCGTATGCTGCTATTTCTCATTAAATCGCCGCACTTTCCTTTGTCGTGTGTCCCACATTGATTGCGGAAATTTGTCAGTGCTAACAGACAAGCAACAATCAATGTGGGACACACCCATTCCCTGAGTGAAGAAAATTTCCGACCAAGCTGGGAATCAAACCCGGGCCGTTAGGTATGACATTCCGCTGACCACTCAGCTACCAGGGGCGGACGTTTGATAGCGGCGTTTGCGGAAATTTGTCAGTGCTAACAGACAAGCAACAAACGCCGCTGTCCTCAGTCGTTAAGTGAAGTCCTTCGGCCACTGCATTGTCCGTGGTGAGAGGTAATGCCTGAAATCTGGTATTCTCAGCGCACTCTTGACACCGTGGCAGTCAGAATACTGAATTCTCTAACGATTTCATAAACTGAAGTCCCATGCGTCTAGTCCAACTTCCATTCCCTGTTCGAAGTCTGTTAGTTTCCATCGTACGGTCATAATCACGACGGAAACCTTTCATATGAATAAACCTTTCATATGAATCAACAGAGTACAAATGACAGCTCCGCCAATGCACTGCTCTTTTATAGCTTGCCTGTGTGTTGCTTCCACCATTTGTGTATGTGCATATCGCTGTCCGATGACTTTGGTCACTGCAGTGTATTTATGCACGGGACGCGTCAGATAAAACTTAGCTGCCATCGCATCAAACCTTTCGGCGCTCGACGATGTAGAACTCGCATAAATCATTCACTCCAGCATTGATTTGTAAACCGTATTAACAACTAATTAACAAATTAAAAAAGTGAACACAGCTGAAGCACGAGAGCTTTGGTGTCAACTGACTCTGCCAGCGCAAGCCTACGCAGTTATGTTCTGGCGTTTCTTTAGTCAGGAATTTCATTCCTCAAAGTATCGCCAGATCCCTTAATATATATCCTCCAGCGTACTCCCCAATCTTTTGTCGTTCACTTTCTTCAGTTCTTTGAGGAAACTTGTTCGAACTCAGTTCCTCTCGGTCTTGGCAGGAACTGACGTTTATTGCGCTGTACGATGTATTGCACAATATATACAGTGAGCGTCAGTGTTTTTAAAACCCAATGTTCTCCTTCAGTATATTGCGCAAACCGCCAACATCGCTCACAGAGGTTCAGTATTGCTGTACAGTACTTAGTATTGTGCGGTAAATATTTAGCCAGTGTATTGTAAATTGCTAGGTCCAACTTCAGCAGATGAAACTGTGGTACGGGGACAATCCTTCGTCGGAGATTTGGCTTGTCGTAAGGGTAAACATAGTTTTCGAATTTTTAATATCCTCACATGCGGATAGAAGACTTGTAGATACGGAAGTGGGTGCGAATGTGGCGCTTGCAGTAGTGATTGCATTTTTCGATTCGAGGACCAAGAGAGAGCAAGGATGCGTAGGAACTAAAGTTGAGGGCGTCCGATGGAAGTCGAGAAGAAAAGATTTTATGATTACCGAATACCGATTGAAATGGTTGAAACTACATCGAAATTATTCAAGTGTCGGGTCAGAAGATTTTTAAAGACCTTATTAGCCCAGTGTAGTAGCAAAGGCAAGGCCGTGCGGGATTTACTGCTTCTGAAGCCCCGAAGAGCCGCGCAACATGCGCAATAGGGTATTCCCCCAATAAACAACTGTTACTTTAGGAGCTGAAGCTGCCACGAAATCGGCGAGCCATTAAAAAGTTCGCGGCCAGCCGCCAGAGGCGGTAGCGTCGCGTGAGCGACTGCAGCGCCACGCTTCCGGCGGCGTCAGCGCAAGCGCGTCGTATGCAAATCCGCGCCGTAATAAGACTCCCAGCGGGCGTATCTGACCGCCCATCGCTGCCACCGGCTGCGCAGCCCTGGCTGACTCTGTGGAGCCATCGTCCGCCGGCTGCGAATAAATACCCCGTGTTGAACAACCTGCAGCCTTCGATAACTCTCCTTCGCACTCAAGCCGCCTGATGTTCCTAAATTTGACCAGTTGCAGCTTCACTTTCCATTTCATACACAGTGATTCAGGGAGCCAAAATATTATGGCCACGGGCCGTTGAATCCCACCTTCACATACCGCTGTGTTGTAGGGGGTGCCGTAGACTACAGCCAAAGGGGTCCTGTTATGAAAAGAAATGGCACTCCAGCTTATCACTTCTGGTAGTCGGGCCGTATGGAGGGAACGGTCAGTCTGGTATCCCATCGTTATCCCGTGTGTCTCCAGACACGCCTTCGTTGGTCATCGGGGCTCAGTTCGGAGCGGCACTCATCACTGAAGACAATTCTACTCCAGTCAATGAGATTCCAGTTCGAAGACGTTTATGGAGACGCACAGTATAGCAATGGGATACCAACCTGACAGTCGCCCGCCATAAGTCCGCTAGCCAGGAGTGCTGGTCTGGGGTGCCATTTATTTTCATACCACGATCCCTGTGGAGTCATCAGCGGCACTTTACAGCACGGCAGTACGTTAACGATATTCTAAGCCACTTTTCTTGCTCTTAAAGGCAAGCCATTGTGCGCTTATATTTCAGCAAGATAATGCCTGCCCCCACACTGCGAAACTTTCTACTGCTTGTGTTCGTGCTGAAACGTCCCCTTAGAACAATTTATACATGACTGTGCTTAACCTGATACACAATATTTTTAGCGCAACGCAATCTGACTTTCAAAAATCCCTGCAAAAGAATGGCCCTGACTAACATTAAACTATACCTTTCACAAATCACTTACCTCACAAATATCTTCGTTACTCGATCTACTGCAATACAGTGAGCGCCAATAGTGCCAGCGAAATAAAAGATTCAAACTACGGAAGGCACTAACTACTGATAGGGGTAGTTAGCAAATGAAAGATATTAATAGAGAACAAACAATGTATTTACCTTGATAGTCATAATATATATAGCAGTTCATGACAAATTACAAAACTCAGCCATCTCCCCACATCCATCACTGCTGGCGGCTCACCTCCAACTGCGCAACGCTACGCGCTGTTCACATCCAGCTGCCGCTGCTAACACTACAATGGCAGACAACAATGCAAACTAGACACAGACTGCACACAGCACAGCCAGTGATTCTCACACAGAGCGCTACGTAACGTTGCCAATAAGCAAACATAAACAGCCTACTTACAGTGCATGCCAAACCCTACCCAGGCAAGCAAGCTAGACCTTGCCCCGAAATGAGACCTTTTGGAACATTGTGGGTAGGACCTTCAAACCAGCTTGGGATTTTAACGACCTATCGCACAAATTGGAGAGAATTTGGCGCAATATTCCTCAGGAGGACATATAACGACTCTGTCAATCAATTCCAAGTCGATAAAATGCTTGTATAAGGGCCAGAGGTAGACCAATGCGTTTTGGCCTGCTCAATTTCTAAGGCTCTTACTATTGAGTAAATCATCTAATGTGTCTGAAATTGTAATCATTTGTTTGTCTGCCATATCTACAACTAGTAACAGATGACTAATAGTGTTCCACAGCAACAAGGACTTACAATATGAGAACAACGAAGAAAAAAATTGGGAACATGAAAACTTACTTGTCTTTCGTTAGTGAAGTTAAAGTGACCAGATGAACAAATCACAGACGCCAACTAAAACGCGAAGAATTGTAAGTAATCACATATTCACGTGGAAAACGAGACATTAGCTGTTATATAATCTACCGTTATCACATAGCAAAACAAAACTATAAAATTCTAAATCCCACTGAAGATGCCTTAAAATAAAAGGCGACTTGCGTCTGGAAGAAATAAAACAAAGCGAACATTTGTTTGTGCATTGAAATGACTCTTGCCTTCTCAGAACTTTCGTACATCAATTGAAATGTTCTAGTCCGCATAAGTTTCGGCCTGACTTGAGGCAATTTTTGTACTTAAATTATACAGGGTGGTCCATTGATGGTGACCGGGCCAAATATCTCACGAAATAAGTATCAAACGAAAAAAATGCAAAGAACGAAACTCGTCTAGCTTGAAGGGGGGAAACCAGATGGCGCTATGGTTGGACCGCTAGGTGCCGCTGCCATATGTCAAACGGATATCAAGTGCGTTTTTTGCAATAACAACCCCCATTTTTATTACACATCCTTGTAGTACGTAAAGAAATATTTAGTTGGACCACTTTTTGCGCGTTGTGATAGATGGCGCTGTAATAGTCACAAACGTATAAGTACGTGGTATCACGTAACATTCCACCAGCGCGGACGGTATTTGCGTCGTGATACATTACCCGTGTTAAAATGGACCGTTTGCCAATCGCGGAAAAGGTCGATATCGTGTTGATGTATGGTTATTGTGATCAAAATGCCCAACGGGCGTGTGCTATGTATGCTGCTCGGTATCCTGGACATCATCCAAGTGTCCGGACCGTTCGCCGGATAGTTACGTTACTTAAGGAAACGGGAAGTGTTCAGCTACATGTGAAACGTCAGCCACGACCTGCAACAAATGATGATGCCCAAGTAGGTGTTTTAGCTGCTGTCCCGGCTAATTCGCACATCAGTAGCAGACAAATTGTGCGAGAATCGGGAATCTCAGAAACGTCGGTGTTGAGAATGCTACAGCAATATCGATTGCACCTGTACCGTATTTCTATGCACCAGGAATTGAATGGCGACGACTTTGAACGTCGTTTACAGTTCTGCCACTGGGCACAATAGATATTACAGGATGATGACAGATTTTTTGCACGCGATATATTTAGCGACGAAGCGTCATTCACCAACAGCGGTAATGTAAAACGGCATAATATGCACTATTGGGCAACGAAAAATCCACGATGGCTGCGACAAGTGGAACATCAGCGACCCTGGCGGGTTAATGTATGGTGCGGCATTATGGTAGGAATGATAATTGGCCCCCATTTTATCAATGGCAGTCTAAATGGTGCAATGTGTGGTGATTTCCTACGTAATGTTACTACAAATTGTTTCACTGCATGACAGAATGGCGATGTACTTCCAACATGACAGTTGTCCGGCACATAGCTCGCGTGCGGTTTAAGCGGTATTGAATAGCATATTTCATGACATGTGGATTGGTCATCGAAGCACCATACCATGCATGGCCCGCACGTTCACCGGATCTGACGTCCCCGGATTTCTTTCTGTGGGGAAATTTGAAGAATATTTGCTATCGTGATCCACCGACAATGCCTGACAACATGCGTCAGCGCATTGTTAATGCATGTGCGAACATTACGGAAGGCGAACTACTCGCTGTTGAGAGGAATGTCGTTACACGTATTGCCAAATGCATTGAGGATGACGGGCATCATTTTGAGCATTTATTGCATTAATGAGTTATTTACAGGTAATCACGCTGTAACAGCATGCGTTCTCAGAAATGATAAGTTCACAAAGGTACATGTATCACAGTGGAACAACCGAAATAAAATGTTCAAACGTACCTATGGTCTGTATTTTAATTTAAAAAACTTACCTGTTACCAACTGTTCGTCTAAAATTGTGAGCCATGTGTTTGTGATTATTACAGCGCCATCTATCACAAAGAGAAAAAAATTGGTCCAACTAAAACATTCACATTTCTTTACATACTACACGAAAATGTAATAAAAAATGGGGGCTCCTATGTAAAAAAACGCAGTTGATATACGTTTGACCTATGGCAGCGCCATCTAGCGTGCCAACCATAGCACCATCTGGCTTCCCCCTTCAAGCTAGACAAGTTTCGTTTTCTGTAGTTTTTTCGTTTGACGCTAATTTCGTGAGATATTTGGCCTGGTCACGATCAATGGACCACACTGTATATTCGACATCTAAAGATAATTTTGCATGTATTTTATCGCCAAAACACTTTTTCTGATAATATAATTTTATTTTTCATATCGATTCATTTAGCAACATCGATCTTGAACCTTAAAATCACAATTATAAACGTAGGCTTTTGCGGCCATTTTCACAGTCAATAAAATTTTTCTGGGTCTGTGACCGCATTGCCAATATGTAAAACTACCAACGTTTCGGTCACTGTTGCAAGTGACCTTCTTCAGGGTGTTTTTGTTTACTTCTGAATGAGAAAAGTTTGTTTCTTATATACCTGCAGACCTGGCTGTTATCTGATTATGAGAGGTTGTGAAGGATGAAGGGAAGGGATGTTAGAAGTTCTCTATCTGTGTTTTTATTACTATAGCGACGAAGAATGAAGGCAATAGAGGAGAGCAGAAGGAAGCTCGAAACATCGTTCTATTACCATATGTTCAACGTGGCACTGAACGGCTGGGTAAAATTCTCTGCTGAACAGGCATCAAGCCGATTTTCCGAAGCAGCAACAGAATAAAAGATGTTCTTCCCACAACGAAAGATGCAGTTGACAAATTACATGCTGCTGGATTTTAAGAAATCAGGTGCGAATGTGGATTAGTGTCTGTGTGCGAGACGGGTCGACCCGTCAGCACGCAGATATCTGAACATGAAAGATATATCCGACTAAGACAACACACCAAGTCAGCAGTGGCAGAACACCAGGATGAGTGCGGCAAATAGATTGATTTTGTTGAAACTCGCGCACTAGCGATGTAGTCTCTTATTTTCAAGAGGAAGATTAGAGAGGAAACAGAAATAGCCAAGCGACCCGCCAATATAAACAGAGAAGACGGGTACCGACTTCCGATGTGTTGTCTGCCAGCAGTAACAGCGTTACGGTACGACAGCTCACATGAAGCAATAACCGCAGCGGCCGCAGGTACATAAAGAGTACTGGCGTGTCTCAGCCGGCGCTATAAACCAAGAAAGCAACGCGTCGTCACAACTGCCGCCTGGTTTTCCATTCGCCGATTTCCACCAATCACAAGCAGTAATACAAATACCAATCAAATCGTCGGATTTCCGCCTATGAAAAGAAATAATAAAAACACCAATAAAGAGCTTCTAACATCCCTCCCTTTTATCCTTAACAACCTGTCAGAATTAGAGGCCACGTCTGCAGGTATATAAGAAACAAAGTTTTCTCATTCAGCTCATCTCCGGATGATCCAAGCCAAAGCACACCCCCGACTCCGCCTCCTTAAGCTCCTTTCTGGCCGCACATGGAGTCTGGACCCCTCCACAATCCTCCTCACCTCATCCGCCCCATCCTCTGTTATGGCCATCCCGCCTGGATCTCTGCCCCTCCTACCTTCTACAAGTCCCTTCAAATCCTGGAACGCCATGACCTCCACCTCGCCTATCGCATCCACCTCCCTTCCCCCATGCGGATCCTCTACGACTTAATTCCTTTCCCACACCTCCTCCTCTTCCTTGAATGGATACAGCTCCTTTACACCTCCTGTAAACTTGATCCCCCTCACACACTTGTCTTTCCCATCCTTTCCCACTCCCGTCCACTGCCGCGCCTGTATACCTGCATCCCACCCGCTCTCCATCTTACCACACTCCATATCCTTGCCCAAGGTGGCTTCCGCGAACTCCCCCTCCCTGATGATGCCCTCGTGCCCTCCATCTACCCCTCCTACAACCTTTGATCCTTCCCTTCCTCCTCCTGTGTTTTTCCTCCAGGGCACCCTCTTTCCCTTCTCTCCCTCCTCCCTTCCTCCCCCCTCCCTCCCCTCCCCGGGCTTCCACACACCCCCTACCCTCTTCCCTCCCCCTTCCTTCTTCTCTCCCACTGGCTTCAACCCTCTCCTCCCCGCCCTCCTACCTCTCCCTTCCACCTGGAGGCACCCCCCCCCCCCCCCTTTTTCATCAGTGTGTTTGCGAGTGCTTCGCCGATGAATGTCACCAGTGCATCAGTGTTTCTCTGTTGTGTGCTACAATGTTTTCATCAGTGTTCTCCTACGTTTGCGTCTCGAACTGGATGTCTTCGTCTGTTCACATGGTGACATCCTTTATGTACAGTGCCTTCTGTCGAACAACTTCTAATATATTGTGAATATGTTCATCATGTATTACCATGCTTTTTATATGTTTCTCTGTCGTCTATGTCTATCTGTTGTGTCTCTTGGCCAAAGAGCGACCTATGTAGGCCGCTTTCGGCCCGCCTCATTGAGGAGTAAACAAAAACAACCTGAAGAAGGTCACTTGCAACATTGAGCGAAGAGTAACCACAATTGTTAACTGAAATGAGTCAATAACAACTTTACGGTGAAGCCACTATTATTAAGCTTCAGTTTTCATGCAAACATAAGTTGTGTTTTCATTTTTAATTTTTCTAATTTTTTATCGATAATTTAATCGACAATTACACAAAGACAGGAAGCTGATAGTTTTTATACAGTCAAAATTTGCAATCGTCATTATTAACTATTAGGCGTATAAATCTTTATTTAAAAAATTATTTCCAGAAGACATTATGTAAATGCCGGCCGCGGTGGTCTCGCGGTTCTAGGCGCGCAGTCCGGAACCGCGCGACCGCTACGGTCGCAGGTTCACATCCTGCCTCGGGCATGGATGTGTGTGATGTCCTTAGGTTAGCTAGGTTTAAGTAGTTCTAAGTTCTAGGGGACTGATGACCACAGCTGTTAAGTCCCATAGTGCTCAGAGCCATTTGAACCATTATGTAAATTATACCTGTAAGGTAATTTCAATTAAGAAAGTTATAATAAAATCCATTTAAACTACATTCTCTTCTAGAAGGATCTGGAAGCTATGTACGTACTACTTATAGAAATTGCCGGCTGGAGTGGCTGTGCGGTTCTAGGCGCTACAGTCTGGAGCCGAGCGACCGCTACGGTCGCAGATTCGAATCCTGCCTCGGGCATGGATGTGTGTGATGTCCTTAGGTTAGTTAGCTTTAATTTGTTCTAAGTTCTAGGCGACTGATGACCTCAGAGGTTAAGTCCCATAGTGCTCAGAGCCATTTTTTGTTGAAATGATGCACAATACATTTACTTGAAAAAGGTGATGAATAAAATGTGAAGAATTTATGAATAACTATTGATGATGAAAAAAAAGTCACAATATTCCAGCGACTTTTACTGAAACAAAATACCTTGGGCCTGTTAATTGAAAAGCATCAACAGGAACCGACACCCTAGACAATGTTAACAGCCACAGCAAGATGAGTAACATTAATCTGCAAATATAACGTTTCTTCCCTTATGAAATTATGTAAACGTTGACAACACTAAAATAGTTAATTCAACATAGGATATTTACTCTCTATACAACTACGAACATTTTGATAGTGTGGGATATGTAACATTATAACATGTTCATAATATCTACGGAATTTTATCCCATTCGGATAATTCCTTTGTGGTGCATAAGAGACAGCTAACATTTTCTTTAGTTACTTTATAGGTGTTCTACATGATTCCCCTTGGTCACACTGACAACATGCAGGCGACAACCCATGTCACGTCGTACATCCTGAAGCAGTATGTGGTTGGCGCCGCCAGCGCACTAGAAATACGTATATGAGTTCTTGAATTATTTGCGGCGCCGGCCAGTGTGGCCGAGCGTTTCTAGGCGCTTCAGTCTGGAACCGCGCGACTGCTATGGTCGCCGGATCGAATTCTGCCTCGGGCATGGATGTGTGTGATGTCCTTAGGTTAGTTAGGTTTAAGTAGTTCTAAGTTCTAGGGGACTGATGACCGCAGATGTTAAGTCCCATAGTGCTCAGAGCCATTTGAACCATTTTATTTGCGGCAAAGGAAGTACACAAACAAAGTCTTAGACGTATCACAATAAAAATAAATCCTTTGAAGTAAGGTCAGTGATCTAGCAGACACAAAAGCATAACACGCCATCGTCATGTCAAGTGCTACTGATATAACAGTTTGGAGGACGCTGATTCAAAACTGTGCGAACCTCGATACTCCAATGTAGTGGTGCTCCATCTTGTTTAAAGATGTGATCCGTGGAATCCGAATCGAGCTGACAGAACGGTAATATTCAAATTCCAACGTGCAGAATGCCTTCTGTGCAGGATCCGTTATTTTCAATTAACGATACGAGCTTTTTCACTTAAACATTTCAGTGCATGTGCTAGTTTTCAGTCCACTGCACTGATGCTACGATCTTAATTTTGGACATTCCTTTTCATTTTCTGTAATTTTTATCTGTGTATCACTATACATTTAATAGTTACAGCCAGTTTTAATGCTTATATTCGTTTTGAATTTAGATTAGACTCATAACGCGCACTGATGAATTCGAGTAGTTATTCTTCCCGCGCCCCATACGTGCATAGAACACAAGAAAACTAATACTTTATGCCATGCTAAGTATGCTTCGCCACGCATTTCAAGGTGACTCCCAGACTGTGTTTGTAGATAAGGAAACTCCATATTGTGCGGCGTGGAAAGCTGCTATTTACGACGAAAACAATAAAATTTTATCACCTGTTTCTTAGGTCACAAATACACTTATTTTTTATGTAGTATGCAATAATGTCAGTGCGCTTTGTCCAGTGTCATTCCAGTGAGTACCTTCCACATCTAAGTGAGATTATGCAAGATTTGCTAAATGCTTATCACCGGCTGCAACAACTTCGCCATGGTCTCAAAAAGGAATCCCAGTCACAAAGATTTTTAGCGTGGTGTTGGCTACAAGTGAGGGTAGTAAATCTAGTGAGAATGAAGGTGTTGAAGTTTTTCAGGACAGCCACCTATCGCACTCAATATATTTTATTGAGCGGTTTCGTTCAGTTTGACAAGAACATCGCCAGAAACTGTGGAATTTACAGTTTAAAGTAGTTGGCTGATTACTTTTAGCTGTTAATTGCACAGTTTCTGACGACACTCTTGTTAAATTGAACGAAACAGGCCAGTAAAATGTATTGGGTACAACTTGTGGCTGTCCTGACTTTTCCACTAAACGCAATGCGTGCTGTCACTTAATGTGTTTTTCTTCTCTGCAGTTTTTACACCCGGTTAGTCCATACTGCTTACGTAGTAATCTCCAGTTGTTACTACGAACTTTTCAAGGTAATCAATAACAAGAATCCGCTTTGCTTTCCAGAAACAACTGGCCACAACGCTTCAAGCAGGCGTAGTCAACTTGTCTTCAGAAGCGTTGTAGTCGCCTGGCCCGATCGCTGTTCCGTTATTGAATGTAAAACGTTGGCTCTGTGCCTAATCCACAATAACTAATCAGATTATAAAATTATCAGATTATAAAATTATTTCTTATTTATTGTTATGAACATTCAATAAATCAGCCACTATCTCGCAGAAAGCCTTGACACAAAAAAAACGGTTCATGTAGAATCTACCACACATTTGCTCGTAATGTGCGTCTGACCTCAGTTATATCGTACACGTGTAATCGTCAAACAGTACTACATTATGAACTTTGTTTACGTTTTCTTCTATGGTGGGGATTTTAGGACGACCTTCACTGCCGGCCTGGGTGGCCGAGCGGTTCTAGGCGCTACAGTCTGGAACCGCGCGACCGCTACGGTCACAGGTTCGAATCCTGCCTGCGGCATGGATGTGTGTGATGTCCTTAGGTTAGTTAGGTTTAAGTAGTTCTAAGTTCTAGGGGACTGATGGCCTCAGAAGTTAAGTCCCATAGTGCTTAGAGCCATTTGAACCTTTTTGAACGACCTTCACTTGCATGTTGTTCCATTCAGTACGGTCATGTAGAATCACGCTGCCCATTATTTCATTACTAAAAATTGAGAAGTTGAATCCTTATTAAAAATCACCAAAGATAAAATTTTGTTGGCGATAAGAATATTAAAAAATTCGTGATGTACAATATTCTATTTTAAATGTATGCACAAGTTGACATTTCTTTTACATTATTGAGCACTATATACCAGCATGACAAAAGCAAGATTTCACAGCAATCATCGACGTCTCTGTGCCAAGTCAGAAAGATTATTCCTTGTCCTGATACTGTTCAGAGTTAGAAAATCTCTTCCAACCGATTAGATCAAATAGCTTCAGTATCGTGTAGTAGGTAGTTGTGGTCAAATAACGATTTTAAAATGGTTTTTGAAAAACTTGGCGCAATTTCTCCTTAAAAGGACAACCATATTTCGTATAAATCCCCACAATCTATATTACTAACAGACTAAGCCGTCTGATGATTCAATGTTCATGGTTCAAGGTCAGATTTCCAGGTTGCTTATCTAATGGCTTCCAGTGGCAACAAGATTTTTATTTTCAATATTTCATGTAATTAGTGACTGAATTCAAAATGTTGTCATAATCCACTCGTTAAGAGATATAATATTATGTTAAATGATTAACACAGTAATACAGGTATTGCAGTTAGAAACTATGTGTATGTCTTGAGGCACCATAGCTTACTATGCTCAAATTACGTCGACTATTTGTGTTTGAGAAAGCCAGCACTTAACGACTTCCAGAAAAAACTATACAGATAATTTCAGACCTTTAAATTTTTTCTCGCTTACGTACTTAATGTCAAATATTTACATTTATTCATTTGTGAAGAAATCGGACGTTTCAAGTTGTTTTACGTATGGGAATTCGATAGTTTAAATAGTGACAAAGATGAAATTCATACAAATGTTATTTCTACAAGCACAGATTCGATTAAAAGTCTGTTAACGCAGTCCGAACCTGAATTGAAACTTATTTTTATCGCGTCTCATAATTCTGTTCACTATCGTAATTTTTTTCTTCCACATGTTCTCTCTCATATTTTCATCATATTCCAGTTTTCCTCCACCTCGATGGCGTGTTCTGAGACGCGGAATGCCTTTCTAACAGAAGTGCCTTATAAGAGACTGCTCAAGAAAAGCTCTTTGCCTTCCAACAGTATTTCGAAATCTATTTACCATGGATCAGCGATTGTGTCTTTAACTACGACACTCCAGTTTCCATCCTTGCCAGTAGGTTCTTTTATCAGCATGCTCTAATTGTATTATATATGGGTTGTAGTGCGATTTTAGCCGCTAAAGTTGGCGCGTTCAAACTACCGTGTACGATATCACGCCATACCTAGCAACAATCCGTTAAAAGCCCGAGGTGTGATAAAGCGAGCGAGAAATGGAAATAATCTAATCAGAAAAAGTTCCAGAACACGTAAAACGTATAGCTGGTGTTCATTACCTTCAGGCGAATTCCTAAAGAAGAACGGAATTAAGAAAGTTTCTCCTGCTAGGAACCTTCAACGCTCATTCTATTGGCGTCAAGGAGATACAGGAACGCTATCCGAGCATGGATACTTCGTAACCGCAATGCTGAACTTCATTTAGCTGTGCAAACTATTCGCAGGTCACTTCATAATAATTCCTTTTTATTTCATCTAGACTGCAGTGAACTAATCTCCTTCACAGGGGTAAATCGACGTGACACAGTAACATTAGACGCAGTAACAACCAGTTCGAATCATACATATGTGTTGTCTGTTTTTTGTGACACATCCGAAAGAACAGACGCCATTTTGATCCTGCAGCCATTATGAATCAAGACAGTCGTAGTTGTGTTGGGACAGTACCAGAGCTCCAAGCGTTAATAGAAAGCACTGATGCTCACATCGTTATAGGCACTGAAAGCTGGCTAAAGCAGGAGATAAGCTCAGCCGAAATTTTTGCGAAGAATCTAACGGTGTTCCGAAAGGATAGGCTAAACACGGTTGGCGGTAGCGGGTTTGTTGCTGTTAGAAGTAGTTTATCTTGTCGCGAAACTAAAGTAGATAGTTCCTGTGAGTTAGTATAGGCAGAGGTCATTTTTGGCAACCGGAATAAAATAATCATTGGATCCTTTACAACGAAACAAACATGCCAAATTTAAACAGACGCAAAATCTCCAAGATTGGCGATCTTTCACAGAAGCTCGAAATTTTGCGCGGACTTGAATGCGAGATGCTTATAATAACTTCCACAACGAGACTTTGTCTCGAAACCTGGCAGAAAATCCAAAAATATTCTCGTCGTATGCGAAGTATATTAGCGGCAAGAAACAATCAATGCCTTCTCTGCGCGATAGCAATGGAGATACTATCGAAGAGAGTGCAGCCAAAGCAGAGTTACTAAACACAGCCATCCGAATTGCCTTCACGAAAGGAGACAAAGTAAATATTCCGGAATTCCAATCGAGAACAGCTGCCAACATGAGTAACGTAGAAGTAAATATCCTCGGAGTAATGAAGCAACTTATCACTTAATAAAAGCAAGTCTTCTAGTCCTGACTGTATACCAATTAAGTCCCTTTTGGAGTATGCTGATGCATTAGCTCCATACTTAACAATCATATACAACCGTGCGCTCGACGAAAGATCCGTATTCAAAGACTGGAAAATTGCACAGGTCACACCAATATTCAAGAAAGGTAGTAGGAGTAATCCACTAAATTACAGGTCCATATCGTTAACGTCGATATCCAGCAGGATTTTGGAACATATATTGTGTTCGAACATTATGAATTACCTCGAAGAAAACGGTCTATTGACGCACAGTCAACATGGATGTAGAAAACATCGTTCTTGTGAAACACAACTAGCTCTTCATTCGCTGCTGTTGACAAGGGATTTCAGATTGATTCCGTATTTCTGGATTTCCGGAAGGCTTTTGACACTGTAACACACAAGCGGTTTGTAGTGAAATTGCGTGCTTATAGCATAGCGTCTTAGTTATGTGACTGAATTTGTGATTTTGTGTCAGAGAGGTCACGATTCGTAGTAATTGACGGAAAGTCATCGAGTAAAAGAGAAGTGATTTCTGGCGTTCCTCAAGGTAGTGTTATAGGCCCTTTGCTGATCCTCATCTATATAAACGATTTGGGAGACAATCTGTGCAGCCGTCTTCGGTTGTTTGTAGATGACGCTGTCGTTTATCGACTAATAAAGTCATCAGAAGATCAAGACAAATTGCAAAACAATTTAGAAAAGATATCTGAATGGTGCGAAAATTGGCAGTTGACCCTAAATAACGAAAAGTGTGAGGTCATCGACAGGAGTGCTAAAAGAAATCCGTTAAACTTCGGTTACACGATAAATCAGTCAGATCTAAAGGCCGTAAATTCAACTAAATACCTAGGAATTACAATTACGAACAGCTTAAATTGGAAGGAACACACAGAAAATGTTGTGGAGAAGGCTAACCAAAGACTGTGTTTTATTGGCAGGACACTTCGAAAATGTAACAGACCTACTAAGGAGACTGCCTACACTACGCTTGTGTGTTTTAGAATACTGCTGCGCGGTGTGGGATCCTTACCAGATAGGACTGATGGAGTACATTGAAAACGTTCAAATAAGGGCAGCACGTTTTGTATTATTTCGAAATATGGGAGAGCGTGTCATTGAAATGTTCCAGGATTTGGGCTGGAAATCATTAAAACGAAGTCGTTTTTTGAATTTGGTGCGCGTCTGCACTGAACGGATCATTGGCCGTCATCGCCTTAATTATATGTGTGATGCCTGCTCTTTCAGTCATATCCGAAGTAGTTCATTTCACTTCCGTACATGCCTAGTTAGATATTAAAAAATTTCTCTTTTTCAAAACGGCTTTTCGTTGTGTTGTTAGTCAGCTTTTATATCTTCTCTTGTACGATCATCATTTTGCTACAAGAATAGCAAAATTCATGTACTGCTTTTAGTGTCTCGTATTCTAATGTAATTCCTTCAGAAGCATCTGATTTAACTCAACTACATTCCATGACTCTTGCTTTGCTTCTATTGATGTTCATCTTGTAACTTTCTTTCAAGACACTATCCATTAATTCAACGGCTCTTCTACGTCATTTGCTGTCGCTGACAGAATTACAGTGTCATAGGTAAACCACCAAGTTTCTATTTGTTCTCACTGAACATTAATTTCCTTTCCAAATTTCTCTTTGATTTCCTTTATTGCCTGCTCAGTGTATAGACTGAATAACATCGCTAATAGGCTACAGCCCTGTCTGATTCCCTTCTCAACCACTGCTTCCCTTTCATGTCCTTCGGCTCTTATCAGTGCGGTCAGGTTACTATATAAATCGCTAATAACATTTCGTTCCTTGTATTTTATCCCTGCAATCTTCATAATTTCAACATTGTCAAAGGTTTTTCTAAATTTAAAAATTTTATAAACGTATCTTTATCTTTCTTTTAACCTATCTTGTAACATAAGTCGTAAAGTCACTGTCGCTTCGCGTGTTCCTACTTTTCTCCGGATCCCCAACTAGCCTCCTCCGAGGTCGGCTTCTACGAATACTTCGAGTCAATATTTTGAAATCTGGCTTATTAAACTGACAGTGCGGTAATTTTCACATCTATCAGTACCTGCCTTCTTTGGAACTGCAACTATTGCGCTCTTCTTGAAGTCTGATAGTACTTCGCCTGTCTCATATACACTCCTGGAAATTGAAATAAGAACACCGTGAATTCATTGTCCCAGGAAGGGGAAACTTTATTGACACATTCCTGGGGTCAGATACATCACATGATCACACTGACAGAACCACAGGCACATAGACACAGGCAACAGAGCATGCACAATGTCGGCTCTAGTACAGTGTATATCCACCTTTCGCAGCAATGCAGGCTGCTATTCTCCCATGGAGACGATCGTAGAGACACTGGATGTAGTCCTGTGGAACGGCTTGCCATGCCATTTCCACCTGGCGCCTCAGTTGGACCAGCGTTCGTGCTGGACGTGCAGACCGCGTGAGACGACGCTTCATCCAGTCCCAAACATGCTCCATGGGGGACAGATCCGGAGATCTTGCTGGCCAGGGTAGTTGACTT
Source organism: Schistocerca serialis cubense (assembly GCF_023864345.2). NCBI lineage: Eukaryota > Metazoa > Arthropoda > Insecta > Orthoptera > Acrididae > Schistocerca > Schistocerca serialis. Next base: position 784,594,069 of record NC_064641.1, on the reverse strand, counting down.
ACACCATCTAGAGCACGTTGGGTGGCACGGGATACATGCGGACGTGCATTGTCCTGTTGGAACAGCAAGTTCCCTTGCCGGTCTAGGAATGGTAGAACGATGGGTTCGATGACGGTTTGGATGTACCGTGCACTATTCAGTGTCCCCTCGACGATCACCAGTGGTGTACGGCCAGTGTAGGAGATCGCTCCCCACACCATGATGCCGGGTGTTGGCCCTGTGTGCCTCGGTCGTATGCAGTCCTGATTGTGGCGCTCACCTGCACGGCGCCAAACACGCATACGACCATCATTGGCACCAAGGCAGAAGCGACTCTCATCGCTGAAGACGACACGTCTCCATTCGTCCCTCCATTCACGCCTGTCGCGACACCACTGGAGGCGGGCTGCACGATGTTGGGGCGTGAGCGGAAGACGGCCTAACGGTGCGCGGGACCGTAGCCCAGCTTCATGGAGACGGTTGCGAATGGTCCTCGCCGATACCCCAGGAGCAACAGTGTCCCTAATTTGCTGGGAAGTGGCGGTGCGGTCACCTACGGCACTGCGTAGGATCCTACGGTCTTGGCGTGCATCCGTGCGTCGCTGCGGTCCGGTCCCAGGTCGACGGGCACGTGCACCTTCCGCCGACCACTGGCGACAACATAGATGTACTGTGGAGATCTCACGCCCCACGTGTTGAGCAATTCGGCGGTACGTCCACCCGGCCTCCCGCATGCCCACTATACGTCCTCGCTCAAAGTCCGTCAACTGCACATACGGTTCACGTCCACGCTGTCGCGGCATGCTACCAGTGTTAAAGACTGCGATGGAGCTCCGTATGCCACGGCAAACTGGCTGACACTGACTGCGGCGGTGCACAAATGCTGCGCAGCTAGCGCCATTCGACGGCCAACACCGCGGTTCCTGGTGTGTCCGCTGTGCCGTGCGTGTGATCATTGCTTGTACAGCCCTCTCGCAGTGTCCGGAGCAAGTATGGTGGGTCTGACACACCGGTGTCAATGTGTTCTTTTTTCCATTTCCAGGAGTGTATCTTGCACGCCAGGTGGAATAAATTTGTTTCGCTTGCGCTGTCAAGAATCCCAACAATTCAGAGGAATGTCGTCTACTCTCGAGGTCTTGTTTCGACTTAGGTCTTTGAGTGCTTTGTTAAATTGTTCTCGCAGTATCGTATCTCCCAATTCATCTTCATCTGTTTCTTCTTTCCTTTTTGTAATATTGCCTTCATTTCCCTTGTGTATCCGTTCTACGCATTCCTTCCACCATTCATCTGCGCATAATGTGAACATGACGATGACATATTAAACCACTATCATAAACATGACCTTAAACATTTCTCACATCATCCACAGTTTCAGTTCAAAGTGTCATTCATATTATGGAAAAATTATCAATTTGAAGAGTCTCTCTGTCCAGTGCTGGTGCTGAGGCTGTTAAAAGTAAATTATTGTCAGTGACTGGCTATTGAACCAAACATTAATTTGATGGCTGTCGAATTACCATGCAAAAATAGGGTTGTGGTTGCATTTGCTACTGTGTTGGACCTTCTTACCCCTTCTGCACATGTATAAAACAGCCAATTTGACTAAATTATTTTATAGCGAGCAGAACAGATGTGGCCATACGAAACCGAATGGATATATATGGATATTTCATGTCGCTAGAATTGTTCACTGCTTTTTATTTTAGCGCTCTGACAGTTAGATAAGTCTTTAAATAATATTGGCTATCAATCTCTCTCTGTCGTTTGCCATTTTTTGTCATTAGATAGCTGTTTTGTACTTTTATCTTATGTACCAACTGGTATCTTTTCTTCCCTCTTCTTCTTTTTCCTTTCATAATTCTTTCTAAAGTATCTGTAGATAAGGACTGTCTTCTCAGACAGCATCCTAACAAGTTCTTTTTGCTTTTTAAAATATCCACTACTATGTGTCTTTTTTGGCAAGCCTTTTAAACACTTCTTTATTTCTAACTCTTTATGTCCAGATTACCTTAGCACCTCCCTCCATATTCACGTCCCAAAAGCCTCCTATTTTTCTCATCTTCCTTGTTTAACATCTTTTTGTCAGCTGAACAGAAATAATAATTTAATGCAGTCAGTATGGAACAGAAATAAAAATTTAATGCACAGTAGTCAGTATGCAGAAAGCAATCATCTTTACAACATTCGGAAGAAACGATAAAACAAATTCTGGAATATGTGTACCAAGATTAATATTAATTCATGTGAGAGCGTTACACAAATGTTTTCTGCTTGTCTCGTATAGTACTGCTTGAAAGCAAACATGGAAAGCCGGGAGGTAACGTGTACGACCTATTGAGGAAGATTATGTGTTCCCTGCAACTCTGCCTCCATACACATGAGAAAGATGAAATGTTATCGGTATGACAGTGGAACTATGTTTCATAGATTTAACAAAACGCATTCATATACTTCACTTTTAGATAAAGGTAATTTGTCCAATATTTTTTCGAGTGAGTAAGTTCGACCCTGAAGGTAGACTGTGGAAAGGGTTCAAAATACCCACCTGCAACTGTCATAGCCTCTTCAGTGGAGTCCAGTCATTAGGCAGACACAAATTTCTGCTGATGGGGAAACCAGAGGATGTTAAATCTGGTGAATGCGGATGATGCAACGACAACATATACTTCAGTTTCGTGATTTTTTTTTTTTATCCAGTTGGGTCTCGAGACTTAACGCAGTGCTTATTGTCTTACCTTTCCCAAGGCAATCAATTAGAAGAGTCTATTTCGCAGAACACTGGCCAAAACGATACCAGAGTCACTGGCTTGTCGTAGGGCCACCGTTTTTCACACAGTGTTTTGAGTGCTATTTCATTCCTAGGGTTAAGTGGTGTACTCATGCCTCTTCCGATATACCAGAACGGAGTATAAAATCTGTTAGATTCATTTTAGAACCGTCCCAAGATTGTACAAAATTTCGTTTTCGTGACTTTCTTTGGTTCCACTCAGCAAGTGAGGCACCAGTACTACCCAAAACTTTGTCATAGTAAATTCTACTTCTAAGCTGTACCATACTGTTCTTCTCACAAGCCTAAGCAGTCGTTTATTTCATACCCCTCCAATCGCCAATCGTCCAGTCCCGACTTCCTCGTTTTCAATTTTGGTTACAGTTCTTGGGCGTCTTTCGTGTGGGTTTTAATAATGTGCCACCAACTCATGAAAATGACTCGCAAACCTTTACCAACAAGTTCCGTTGGCGGTGAACCATACAAGAAAAAAAAATATATATATATGAAGACATCTTATTTCAGTGAACGTAGCGTAGACCTACACTACGAGATTGTTTAAAAAAGCTATTTTAACAACACCACTGCGCAGATCAGGTTAACGCTCGACTTGCCTTTTTGTGCAACATTTACCATCACAACAAAAACAAAATTGTAGTGATATTAATGCCCTCTCTGAGCCACGCCATGAGCTTCCCGCGTACCATAAGTCTCTGACGTTCCATACAACGGACTGCAATCCGCGCGGTGGATGGTTGTAACGTAATATTTTGTGACACGTTAAAGCGCCAAGCCGTGATAGACTTAGAAAACTCAGCGTTTACACTCCGAATATAATTTCGGCGAAATGCTGAAGAGACGGTGAAGCAAATGACGGCTATAATATTATCTTTATCATGATCGTGAATGTGATCGTGATCATCATCATCATCGTCAAAGCTTATGGTTATTTGGTAAGCGCGATAGCGTTACGGAGATGTTTAGCAAACTCAAGTGGCAGACTCAGCAAAAGAGGCGATCTGCATCACGGTGTAGCTTGCAGTCCAGGTTTCGAGAAGGTGCGTTTCTGGATGAGGTATGGAATATATTGCTTCCTCCTACTTATACCTCCCGAGGAGATCACGAACGTAAAATTAGAGAGATTCGAGCGCCCTCGGAGGCTTTCGGGCAGTCGTTTTTTCCCGCGAACCATACGCGACTGGAACAGGAAAGGGAGGTAATGACAGTGGCACGTAAAGTGCCCTCCGTCACACACCGTTGAGTGGCTTGCGGAGTATAAATGTAGATGTAGACTAGTTCCAGTCATCTTTTCTAGGGACGTCTTTGTCTTCATCGACCTACTGATGTATGTGACCTAGCCGTCTTGGCTATCCTAGATTCAGGCGTACCCTTTGAGTTCTGTAACCAACTGATTCTGTATTTCAGCATTTTAAGGATGATGCTTTCAGCTCCCAGTTCTTCTCGTATGTCTTCACTCGTTTTGCGGCGAAGCTTAAATGTTCAGCCCAATTATATACAATCATTCAACCTTTCAGTGTAGGTTTCAGTGCACGACTTCGTAGGTACTTCGCTGTATCGTCAGCAGGTGGTGCTTGCTTGCATCGTTCAATCAGAGCAATAACTTCTGAATGTCAGGCTACCTATTGCGTCAGAACGGCGAAGTAAAATGATGATTAAAAAATGGGGGAAAAACAAGTTAAAGAAGCAGCCTGTTGGTTTCAAACCTCTAAGCAGAGTGATTCAGAAAGGGCTTTAGATGAATTGGAGGAGTCGTTGTTTCTTTCAACAGGTGTAGCTATTATCGGTATTGTCTCATAGAATATTGCATGAACCGTGGAGAAACACGGGATCAATATAAGCTTCTAAACAAAAAAAGTCAGGAATAACTTTACCATACACAGCAAAGAAACAAGATAAATTTAAGAAAAGTGTATAAGATGCAGTGTATTTGTGGAAGATTTAACAGTGGGCAGACAGAGAGGACCTTTGATATTTTTTTGATTTTGTGAAAAATTGACATTCCTTCTACTAAAGGATTGCAATAAGTCAAAAATAACAGACATAAATAAAGTACCGATTAATTTACATGCACAATCAAATGACATCAAGTTAAATACGTAGAAGCCAATAGACGTCTACAGAAACTAAAAGCTACAACCAGGTGTAATTCCGAATGAAGATGGTGACAATCAACATACGAAAGTAATAAATAACTTTAGAGGGAAAAGCCTCTTGCCAGAAACCACATCATACGCAGTTGACCATATTTAATTTTATTCATTACAGATCCTCTTGTTGAACATACAATAGTTTATTTTACTTTTAAGTTAATTTACCTAATAAAACTCAGAATTCTAAGAACTCTATGTAGTTTTAACATAGGCATAAAATAAAGTACGCGTGACATGTATAAATGTGTAAAAACAATATTTGCTGATCTAATAATATTTGCACGCCTCAAGACAAAAAAAAGTGTATAACATGAAAAAGAGCAACCTAAAATATTTGAGATATTTCGACATTGTTGATTTTTCTGCAAACAATGGTCTTCAGATAAACACCAGAATTGCTACCTCATAATGGAACATCGCCTCTGAAACATAGTGTAAATCAAAACCTAAACGTTTAGGGACTGGTTATGTAGCGTTTTTATTTATAGTACTGTAATGATAAATAAAGTTGAAATTCCACAGACAATTAGCAAAACGCCGTAGAAACGAATGTAATGTAACGGGTAACATAGTATTGCCTCCAGAACAATACAGTCAACCTATATCTCGATGTACTTAGCAAACTGCCATCCAGTAGTAAAATGTGAATCATCTCATAAGTCGAAAGATGGTTTCAACAGGACAATGCTTTTCTACGCAAGGCTCTAATGTACACTGCGTATCCTTACCTTTCTTCAGTGTGAGCACCTGATCTTCCTACAACATATGGACCTACAGATTAACATGAAATTCCTACGAAGACAGAGCTTTCCGTTTTTCACATCTGCAAAGTATTCCTACAAATGATTCGCATGAAAAGCAAGAAAAAAAAAATTCTAGGATCAACCGGAGAGTTGTCTCACATTTAACCAAAGTAAGTGGTAAATCATTCCCTTCCATTATCAGGCCAACCAAGTAACTTCCGTCGAGTATCATTGACATTACGCAAATTATAAACATGAACTTAAATAGAGAGATGCATAAATGTGTGCATTATCGTATTGAATTAATAATAAAGCATCTAGTTTAGCTCCATTTGGTTTTGAAGCTCTGAGAGCAGCCACGATTGTGGACTAAATTATAGGACCGAGCAGGGTAGTCCCGTAGTTTGTTGTTGTTGTTGTGGTCTTCAGTCCTGAGACTGGTTTGATGCAGCTCACCATGCTACTCTATCCTGTGCAAGCTTCTTCATCTCCCAGTACCTACTGCAACCTACATCCTTCTGAATCTGTTTATTGTCTTCATCTCTTGGTCTCCCTCTACGATTTTTACCCCCCACGCTGCCTTCCAGTAGTAAATTGGTGATCCCTTGATGCCTCAGAACATACCCTACCAACCGATCCCTTCTTCCATTCAAGTTGTCCCACAAACTAATCTTCTCCCCAATTTTTTTCAGTACCTCCTCATTAGTTATGTGATCTACCCATCTCATCTTCAGCATTCTTCTGTAGCACCACATTTCGAAAGCTTCTATTCTCTTCTTGTCCAAACTATTTATCGTCCACGTTTCATTTCCATACGTGGCTACACTCCATACAAATACTTTCAGAAACGACTTCCTGACACTTAAATCTATACTCGATGTTAACAAATTTCTCTTCTTCAGAAACGCTTTCCTTGCCATTGCCAGTCTACATTTTATATCCTCTCTACTTCGACCATCATCAGTTATTTTGCTCCTCAAATAGAAAAACTCCTTTACTACTTTGTGTCTCATTTCCTAATCTAATTCCCTCAGCATCACTCGACTTAATTCGACAACATTCCATTATCCTCGTTTTGCTTTTGTTGATGTTCATCTTATACCTTCCTTTCAAGACACTGTCCATTCCGTTCAACTGCTCTTCCATGTCCTTTGCTGTCTCTGACACAATTACAATGTAATCGGCGAACCTCAAAGCTTTTATTTCTTCTCCATGGATTTTAATACCTACTCCGAATTTTTCTTTTGTTTACTTTACTGCTTGCTCAATATACAGATTGAATAACGTAGGGGAGAGGCTATAACCCTGTCTCACTCCCTTCCCAACACTACTTCCCTTTCATGCCCCTGGACTCTTATAACTGCCATATGGTTTCTGTATTCCATAATTTAATAATAATAAAAGAATTTAAAGGTCGAACAGACCTAATCATTGGGCTCCCGCACCCAAAATTTTTCTTAATCCAACATCGAGGTCGCACTCTGCTTTGTCGATATGAGCTCTCGAAAACAATTACGCCGTTATCCCTTAGGTAACTTAATCGTATGATCATAAATTATGGATCAAAACAACAAACATAAATCAATGATATAATAATGAAGAGTTTACTTATTCTTCATGTCACCCCAACAAAACATTATCTTAAATGTAGAAAGAACAGCAAAAAACTATATAAAAGTAAAATGTTAAGCTCTATAGGGTCTTCTCGTCCTAAAGATAAATTTAAACCTTTTGACTTAAAAGTTAAATTCAAAAATTTATTAAGAGACAGTTGATTTCTCGGTAAGCCATTCATTTCACCAATTAATTAAGAGACTAATTATTATGTTACCTTTGCACGGTCAAAATACCGCGGCTCTTTAAAAATTCGCTCAGTTGAGCAGGCCAGACCTCAAAATATTTTCAAGAGGACATGTTTTTGATAAACAGGCGGAAATCAATTTTGCCTAGTTTCTTATAATAAGTTTACAAGGTAAAATTTTTATACAAATAAATATACTAATTATATCATTATTAGAAATATTACTAAATTAAATCAAGATCTTATCTCTCCCCCCCCCCTCCTAAATTATGGGAATTTGGGTCCACTTGTTACAGACATATATTCTTTTTAACGTCCAACATGTTTCAGCGTCTTTGTAACATCATCAGTAAGTGCTTTTATTCAGTTATGTGTAATGCAAATAAGTTTTAGGCAGTAACGATTGAAATGAATATTAGTTCAAATGGCTCTGAGCACTATGCGACTTAACTTCTGAGGTCATCAGTCGCCTAGAACTTGGAACTGATTAAACTAACCTAAGGACATCACACACATCCATGCCCGAGGCAGGATTCGAACCTGCGACCGTACCGGTGGCTCGGCTGCAGACTGTAGCGCTTAGAACCGCACGGCCACTGCGGCCGGCTGAATATTAGTCCTAGAACATTTTATGCCATGTTATGATTATTACCTTATTTTTTAGAAGTTTGATTCTGTAAGACCTTCTTTACGAAATCGTTAACCTACCAAACAAATTCACAATAATATCATTTCGTTTGCAGAGGGCAAGCTGTTCGATAACGTAAAGATGGTCCAACAGTATCTAACGTCGTAGATAATTAGGTAATAATCACAATAGGCATAAAATATTTTGGCCTGATTTCGCTTCAGTTATTATTACTTAAAACAAGTGTTCTTAACACACAACTGAACAGTTTTATCCACTGACCATGGCACAATGGTGCTGAAACAAGCTTGGGTATTAAAAAAAAAAAACAGTCTGCATAATAGACGGACCTGATGTCCCATAATTCAGTTTAGTTCCACCAACTGTAAAACAATTATGTTGAGCCCAGAAAAAGTCAGGTAATGTCTAAGTCAGTTTTTAGTAACAGCACCGTCCGGGCGATGAGCCGTGGCTACCCTCCTTCAAGGATACCGGGAAATCGAAAACAAGCAGGCCAGCCTTTGATCGATGAGTTCAGTGACCTCGGCCGCACACGCGTCCCATGAATAAATAAGTGAGTAACCATTCTCGGTCAATGCGCGAACAGCGGCGGAAGGACGAATAGGTTGCGCGCTGCCGTTCAAATGCCGTCAGATGACTCTTCGTGAAACCGTAGCTTGCAGGCAGCTGAGGAACCAGAGCGCCAAATAACACAAATGAAGCTTTCAGTTTCAAGCATGGCTGTTACTCAGCAACCATATTCTAATTTCAACGCATGCTTATACAGCCAACCGGTTGGAAATAACTGTTTGGTACATTGACGTAGGTTTCGACACCTACTAAGAGTGACTTCATCAGAATGAAATTTTGAGAACCGTAAAATTACATTGAGAAAAAGCAAAGGTCAAATTTAGAGAAGGTATTATGACGCCCAACTAAACCCGCACGACAGGACAGACAGTTTAAATTGTGGAAAGGGGCCAAAATAAGCGGCTGTCAGTTCCACTCGAACATATAAGTTTATTCATTTGACCAAACATTGCAAGAGCCAAGAAAGTTAAAAAAAACACAGCATTAATTTTTGGAACTTAATTACCGGCTGAATGCGCCATACAATCTCATGGCCTAATGGCAAAACAACTTTAATTTTAAAAAATTGGCTGAAGGCCCATCTCTTAAGAATCAAACCAAAATTAAAATTTTAAAGGCAAAAGGCCCTATCTTAAAACAGTTCTTTAATTAATCAGAAAGCCCAAACAATCTGGCACCTTAAGAGCAAAACAACTTTAATTTAAAAATCGGCTGAAAGCCCATCACTTTAAGACTCAAACGAAAATAAATTTTTAAAAGGCTGCCTTATCTTAAAACAGTTCTTTAATTAGGCTGAAGGCCCAAACAGTCGTACACCTCAAGGGCAAAATAACCTTAATTTAAAAATCGACTAGACGCCATACAAATACAAACAACAAGAACAAATAAGAAAAGGCAGTACACCCAACGGCGCTCAGAATTTTCCGAGGGTCAGCCCGTAATTCAGACACTAATGTTTGCTTAGGTGAGACAGGCAGTCGGCCCAACCATTCTCGATCCGACGACAACCCAGCCGACAGACAGTCAATGGACCCACCGACAAGATAACTTCCGCTCCACCTGACCAGCACACAACAGGGAGTTCAATGGAACAACGTAGGAGGTACTGGCGCCCACAACCAATTATACATTGAGCTGTCAAACTACACACCGTGCTGGACAGCGACAACGCGATAAGGAAAATACACTGCCTGAATTTACGTCAACGGCCAGGGCAGGTAACCGGAACGTTAACGGCCGCAAGGCAGAAGATTCCGCTGGTGCACTTCAATTCAAAATAACCAAGTACAGTTAAACTCCACCGGAGGGTGGCTAAAATTTGCCAACTTGCAAACACACGTCGTTGCTCGCGGGAATGTCCCAACAGCCGACAACAAAATCCAAACGACACAATGTGAACAGTCCTGAGTTGCTGGTGGATTAAGTCAAAACTCAACTTTCGTGTCCAGAGTCGGTGAGCCACAGACCTGATAGCAATGGGAACAGCACCACACACTCCGACACTGCGCAGAGATCGCCAGTGGGCCCGACCAAACTACGCGCCGCGGAGACTTCCCCGCTGCTCCACGCCAACCGACAAACTGCTCGCACACAGCACAGCCGGAAACCATAAGCGCCAGGCCAAAGATAGTACATGGTGCGAAAATCGATACATACCGCTGCTGCCACTCGCGGAGAGAGATAACTGCGGGAGACTAAACACAGAATAGCAATCAAGGTTTAATCCAACGCATAACATGAGCCAGTCACGGCTCAGTATACTGACGTGAGCATAGCTGCTCTAAATTCTGACCACTGCTTTTTCGCACTGTTAAGTTACAGTTCTCAGAATGTCATTCCGACGGAGACACACTTAGTAGGTGTCGAAACCTAGGTCAATGTACCAAACAGTTATTTCCAACCGGTTAGCTGTATAATCCTATGTTGAAACAAATGAAGCTGTCTCGATAGAGCGTCTTTTTCAGGAGCTGAGAGAGTGGGGCTGTACTGAAAAGGTATGGCGTCAACCTAAGTTATGATGGCCAAACCGAATTGTCCATTAACAGAGATATACGAGGGGCGTTTGAAAAGTCCGTGCAAAGTCCGAGAGATGGCACCACCGGCGCTTATCGAGGTCATGTTTAGTTAGTAGCATCTTTGGAAAGAACGTATACCAAGTTTCAGCCATATTTGCCAATTTCTCTGTGTTTGGCATCCGTGTGAATCAAGGAAGTCGAGTGATTGTCAAGAAATGGATGAAGAAGAATTACGTGTGGTGATTAAACATTACTTTATGAAAGGCAGAACTCCTCAGGAGACTAAAGAGAAGCTTGATACACATTACGGAGACTCTGAACCTTCGATTGGAACAGTTTATAAATGGTTTCAAATTTTTCGGAGTGGCCATATGGGCACAAATGATGATGAACGTTCTGGACGCCCTATGAAGGTTACAACTCCAGAAATCATTGATAAAATCCATGATATGGTGGTGGATGACAGAAGATTTAAGGTGTGTGAGATCGCTAGTGCTGTGGGCATCTCCAATGAATGGGTACACAACATTTTGCATAAACATTTGGACATGAGAAAGCTATCCGGAAGATGGGTTTCGCGATTGCTCTCGCTTGGCCAAAAACGGAATCGTGTGAAGTGTTGCAAGGATGGTTTGCAGCTGTTCAGGAAGAATCCGCAGGACATTAAGCATCGTTTCGTCACTGTGGATGAAACATGGATACATTACTATACTCCTGAGACTAAGCAACAATCTGAACCATGCGTTACCAAGGGAGAATCTGCACCAAAAAAGGCGAAGACCAGTCCTTCGGCCAGAACGGTTATGGCGACTGTCTTTTAATATTTTCAAGGGATAATCTTCATCGACTATCCGGAAAAGAGTAAAACTATTACAGGTGCATATTATTCATCGTTATTGGACCGTTTGAAAACCAATCTGCAAGAAAAACGCCGGTGATTGGGCCGCAAAAAAGTCGTTTTCCATCACGACAATGCACCAGCACACATCTCAGCAGTTTTGGTCGCAAAATTAATGCAAATAGGATTCCAACTTGTTTCACATCCCACCTACTCTCAAGGCTTGGCTCCCTCTGACTACTATTTGTTCCCCAATTTGAAGAAATGGCTGGCGGGACAAAGATTTTATTGAAATGAGGAGGTGATTGCAGCAATTAATAGCTATTTTGCAGACTTGGACAATTCCTATTATTCGGAAGGGATCAACAAATTAGAACAGCGTTGGACGAAGTGTATAAGTCTAAAAGGAGACTATGTCGAAAAATAAAAAAGGCTTACCCCAAACACGTAAGTAGGTTTTGTTTTGCACGGACTTTTCAGACGCCCCTCGTAGCATGCATTGCGATGTCTGCGATTAACCTATACATAATTTGATTCAAAGTATCTGGCCACACCTATGTAATGCAGAATTGACCAATTTATGTCACGGAAAGTGCAACCGCCAGTATAACAGGAGGTGGGGAGTACTATGTTGTCAGTAGAGTAGCAGTAACAGCAAAGTGGGTCGGTCAGGGGAGCTCAGTGGTTTCGAATGTGGACTTGTGATTGTATGTTGCTTGTCTAACAAATTCACCAGGGACATTTCAACCCTTCTAAAACTGCCCAATCCGACTGTTGGGGATGTGACTGAAATGGAAACACGGAGGAAGAATCACAGTTAAACCAAGACCAGACAGATCTCATATACTGACGGACAGCGCCAAACGAGCGTTGTGAAGGGTGGTTTTAAAAAAAAACGTATGGGATCAGCGAAAGGAATCACTCGTGATTTCCAAAGTCCTGCCAGCAGTCCAGCTAACACAATGGTATTAAAAAGAATAGGATACAATGGTCGAATACTTCCTCTTTAGCCACATCTTTAAATAATCTGTGCCAAGCGACGCTTGAGGTAGCGTAAAGAGCAACGTTAATGGACAGGCGATGATTGGAAACGAGGGATTTGGAATGATGGAAGGATTTGGGTTTGGGTTTGGCGAATGCCTGGAGAACGGTACCTGTCGTCATGTGTAGTAGCAACAGTGAAATAGCCGGCCGGAGTGACCGAGCGGTTCTAGGCGCTACAGTCTGGAACCGAGGGACCACTACGGTCGCAGGTTGGAATGCTGCCTCGGGCATGGATGTGTGTAATGTCCTTAGGTTAGTTAGGTTTAAGGAGTTCTAAGTTCTAGGGGACTGATGACCTCAGAAGTTAAGTCCCATAGTGCTCAGAGCCATTTGAACTATGTTGAACAGTGAAATATGGATGATATACTAAGATGGTATCCGAAAGAACAGATACAATCGGTGACCCTGCAGCTCGTTAGAAGGAAATTACAATGAAATGAACACCCGTAGCTGCTGACAGGCGTTGACATAGTCTGTGTCATCGGTGGCTCAAGCCGGCACGGTAGCTCAGCGTGTTCTGTCAGAGGGCTAGTTGCCCACTGTAATAAAATAAAAAAAAACTGAGTAAATGGATCAACAAGGAACTTAAACGGGTGTCTTTCGACGTCCGCCCAGAGCAGATACAACGAACAAAAACGAACAAAATGAGATTAAAAAAAAAAAAGATGGATAGAGCGTCTGCCATGTAAGCAGGAGTCCAGGGTTCGAGTCCCGGTCGGGGCACACATTTTCATCCGTCCCCGCTGACGTATGTCAACGACTGTAAGCAGCTACGGGTGTTCATTTCATTGTAAATACGGATGAGATAGTGTTACGCTATTGGGGTATTTTTCATGGTTAGGAAGAGGTCTACTTATCGTGCTTAAGAAAACGCTTGGAGGAAGAGTTGCCATACGATGATGGTCTGTATCAGCAAGACAATGTACCCTGTCCTAAACCATGATATTTCAGGCAATGCTTTGTGGACAATAATTTCCTGAACCAAAAGGAACACCCTCCGAATGAGTCAGGACTTCGAAAATGGTTCAAATGGCTCTGAGCACTATGGGACTTAACATCTGAGGTCATCAGTCCCCTATACTTAGAACTACTTAAACCTAACTAACCTAAGGACATCACACACATCCATTCCCGAGGCAGGATTCGAACCTGCGACCGTAGCGGTCGCGCAGTTCCAGACTGAAGCGCCTAGAACCGCTCGGCCACCGCGGCCGGGCAGGACTTCGAGTTCGTTCCAAATCCCAATGCCTTCTCTGGCTTGGGGTCTTGAGGAAGAAATGGCTGCCATACCTCCACAAAAATTCAGGCATCTCACTGAAAGTTTCGCCATCGAAGTTCAGGCCGTTAAAATGACGAAGACTGGACATACCCCATTTAACGTCCACTAACAGATGCCTGGATACCTTTGATCAGACAGCGTATATTATGTGTCATTTTGCTCCAGGAATTTATTTATTTAGCTTTTGATGCATTTGGACAATCACAAGTACATTAATAATTACAAGCAAAGAATTTCCGAAGCTCCTCGTTGTTACTGTCAACAATGAAGACAGTAGAAGTGAATTCAGTACACCATGCGCTCAAATTCTTATTCTACTCCCTTATTAGGATTAAGTTGCAGTTATTTAATCTTTCCATTCTGCAGGCTACTTTTATTTAGCTTAGTTTAAATCAATTTTTCATTGGACCACAAAGCACAGAAAATAGGACACTACAGAGTATTTCATCATCACTCGTCAGTATTGTGTTTTCCGTTAACGTGACCAATTACGCTGAGTTTCCATCGAGTTTCTAACGGGAATGTTCAAATCATCAATTCAACTGAGTGTACTAGAACACGACGCTGTGGTGCATTATGCTAACTACTTTAGCCCCATCTTATTCTATTTTTTGCTCCTGTGAACGTGTACGCGTTGTGCAGGTCACTCACGTCCACCCTACAAAATATTTACTGAGGTTAACGAAGGCGATGTTGGCCTGATGTATTCGACAATGCCCTTTAGCTACACTGTCTAAAGGATCGTTCTAAGAAATACCAAATTAAGATCAGCCTGAAGATGCCTAAATAAGGTTAACACGTAGTTGATAAATAAAAAAACTAAAGTTGCAACCAAGACTGTTTCCAACTAATACTATTAAACACTGGTTTGCTGATTCATGCCACAGATGGATTGGAAGAATTTCTATTACTGTGAACATGAGGGACAAAATGTATGACCATGAGCGAACTGTTAAAAAGTTTTAAGGTAGTTAAACTAAGCAAGTGTACATCGTAAACATAGTTTTGAAGGAAAAAGATTTTCTGTTTTGCTGTTACTCCTCTGCAACTGCGACTAAATCAAGTCAAACTGATTTGGAGCATAATCAAACAATATATCTCAAGAAGAAACATCTATAACTTTTTCATTGTAAACTTCGAAGCTCCTGAAATAAGTAGCTGTAAAATACAGGGCGAAAGGGGCTTTACATACATTAAAAATATTTAAAGAGAACACTGCCGCCATAATGTTTTGATTTCGATTGCACCTGCAGCCCCCGCACCACATCCCCTTCTCCCTCACGCTAAACTCGATAATTACTTGAACAAACATTTAGAATCATCGCGGCTGTGCGATAAAGTTATGTCAGACTGCCACTTGATACAAGTGTCTTCGTACCGTGACACCGCAATTAACAAGCTGCTTAGGGTCTTCCACTAACAATCAACACCATCGCCAGTTATACCATCATCGGCTGCATCATCGACGTTCTCTCCACTTTACCATCCCAGTGCGTCATCCTGTTTCTTCTTCACTTTGTCTGTTGTTCATTCCAAGAGGAAACATGCAGAGTAAATTTCGCAACATAAAAAGATTGCCAGACTCAAGGTTAAGTTCTCTCCCCTACACTGTTCAGTCTACACTCACGCTCATAAATTAAAGATAATTCCAGAATGTGGTGCCACAGAACGTGGCACTACATAAAGATGGCGCTAATACCATAGGCACATAGAGAACACACACGACACAGATCTGTAAGTCCACGATATTGGTGATAAGTTGAGAAAACCGTCTCGAAACACATGTGCTACAAAACGCCACTGTTTCCTGCGCATGTACCCCGACATCAATATGGGATATGATCAGCATGCACACGTACACAGGCCGCACAGCGTGTTGGCATTCTCTGGATCAGGTGGTCGAGCAGCTGGGGTATAGCCTCCCATTCTTGCACCAGTGACTGTCGGAGCTCCTGCAGTGGCCTAGGGGTTTGAAGACGTACAGCGATACATCGACCGAGAGCATCCCAAATGGGGTTTAGGTCTGGAGAACAGGCAGGCCACTCCATTTGCCTTATATGTTTCAAGGTACTCCTCCACGATGGCAGCTCGGTGGGGTAATGCGTTATGAACCATCAGGAGGGAGGTGGGACCCACTGCACCCCTGGAAAGGTGGACATGCTGGTGCAAATTGACGTCTCGATACACATGACCTGTTACAGTGCCTCTGTCAAAGACATGCAGGGGTGTACGTACACCAATCATAATCTCAGCCCACACCATCAAACCACGACTTCCACACAGGTCCCTTTCAAGGACATTAAGGGGTTGGTATCTGGTTCCTGGTTCACGCCAGATGAAAACCCGGTGAGAATCACTGTTCAGACTATACCTGGACTCGTCCGTGAACATAACCTGGGACCACTGTTGCAGTGACCATGTACTGTGTTCTTGACACCAGGCTTTAGAGGATCTCCTGTGACCAGGGGTCATTGGAATGCACTTTGCAGGTCAGCAGGCGAATAAACCGTTTATGTTCAGTCGTCTGTAGACTGTGTGTCTGGAGACAACTATTCCAGTGGTTGTGGTAAGGTCCCGAGCAAGGCTACCTGCAGTACTCCGTGACCGTCTGCGGGCACTGATGGTGAGATATCGGTCTTCTTGTGGTGTTGTACACTGTGGACGTCCCGCACTGTAACGCCTGGACACGTTTCGTGTCTGCTAGAATCGTTGCCATAATCTTGAGATCACACTCTGCGGCACATGGAGTGCTCGTGCTACGACCTGCTGTGTTTGACCAGCCTCCAGTCGCCCTAGTATTCTACCCCACATAACGTCATCAGTATGTGTTCCTTGAGCCAAAAAAAAAAAAAAAAAAATGGTTCAAATGGCTCTGAGCACTATGGGACTTAACATCTATGGTCATCAGTCCCCTAGAACTTAGAACTACTTAAACCTAACTAACCTAAGGACATCACACAACACCCAGCCATCACGAGGCAGAGAAAATCCCTGACACCGCCGGGAATCGAACCCGGGAACCCGGGCGTGGGAAGCGAGAACGCTACCACACGACCACGAGATGCGGGCGTTCCTTGAGTCATTTTCAACACACAGTCGCCATTAGCACGTCTGGAAACGTCTGCACACTTACTCGCTGCACCGTACTCTGACATGCACCAACACACCTCTGTGTACGTGGACTGCTGCCAGCGCCACCGTGCGACGTCCGCGTGCCATTGCACCGCATGGTCATACCCCGAGGTGATTTAAACCCGCAAACCGCCCTCCAGAGCGTTGTTTCACCATGTATCAGCATTATAATTTATGAGCATGAGTGTGTACATCCATGACATGCCGAAACTGTCTCCGCAATTTATCTACACCCATGACACCTTTCTATTGACCCAGCGGATCAGTCTCTCAGAGGTAGAAGAAACAGTGACCTAGAACCTTCGCGTGTTAGATCAGTATTTCAGGAAGTGAAATTTAAAACCAAACCTACTGATGACAGAAGTTGGAGCACTCCATCTGAGCAAAGAATGTGCAAATTACTGCCCGCAGTCAATATTCAAGTACAGTGTGTTACAGTGAAACGGAATCCAAAGTACCTCTACGACACCTTGGATGGGCCACTTGCTTACAGGGGCCGATTCGAAAACAACTGTAAAAGTGAAGAGCAGCAATAACGCTTTTTGCGAAACCTAACTGGAAGTTCCTGATAAGATGACGCAAACACTCGAACAACAGCGCTGGCTTCCTGTTTTTCATCAGTCAAAACAGCACAGCTGTGCGACACAACAGTTGACACGCCCACCTACTGAACGTTCAGCTTCGTCAGCCCCTGCGCATTGGATCTGATACGCTTCCGCCTGCGCATGTTTGTTGACTCCCCGTGCCAACCAATATCACCACCTCATGTAGGAAGAGAGCAAACTCTCGATCGGTTATCGACAGCAATAAACAAGAATCAGTTTTCTCCCACCATTCAGCAAAGTTCTGCAATAGGATTGATCTCGCCAAGTGACAAGGAGAACCACCGTAATCCTGCTAGCCGACGCTTTCAATCCTACGGATACCTAGAAATTTGAGTGGTTATATTCACCCCAGCAAGTCGAAAACCCAGCTATTAGGCTTCATTGTTCTTCGTGTCACCTGGTGCTAACTGAATCGAATCAGACGGGGTAAAGACACAACAACTGCTACTCTCTACAGTTGGGCGTGTCCAGAATCTCCAAGCTCTGACTGCAGCAGACGTTGCCACGTATCGTTCAGGACTCCCTCATAGGAACTTTCGCCGGATCCCTGGAACAACTACATCGAGCTAGGCCTAAGGCCATTTAATGGTCCGAGTACCTCGACATTGAACTTCGATTTTTCCTTTTACTTTATTTAATTGATTTTTATAATTCCTTTGTATACAGAGTTTAATTAATGTTCACTCTAGCGATAACTTCCTACGTTTCTCACCTTTCGTTCTGGGGTGGCACTAGTTGTCTATAGTGGGTGTGTTGTCTTTCTGCATGTGCTTTGCTATGATTCTTGGTCGGCGTGGCTCCTCCTGTGAGTAAATTTCCATGTACAGCGCTCTTTCGTAGTATTTGTGTGTTGAAAATGACGGGGTGGTCACCGGTCGAAATATCGGCGGTTGTCGAATACGATGCTTATTCAGAGAGTTAGTATACTGTGACCATAACAGGTTGTGGCTTTTTGATTTTTGAGGGTTGGCAACACTTTGTGTAGAGGTGGGGGCATCGCGCGAGCATCGCAGGATCACGGTAGTACGCAAACTCACGCTGTAGTGTCCAGCTGCGTGAAAGATATGGTAAGAAATCCTGCATAGTGTGAGCTACATTGTGTGATCCGCTTCCCAGTCGCGAAAGGAAAACACCTTCCGAAATTTTTCGCGAATCGCAGCGCTTTACGGCGAAGGTATGAACAGAACGAATCTGTTTAAATGGTGTAGGGAGTTTAGGGGAAGCAGAACAAATGTTCGTGACGGGGAGAGGTGTGAAAAACTTTCCATTTTGACTGAACAGTTGGCGCGAAAAATCAAGGAATCTGTTCGCGAAGACAGTGGATGAAATATCTGCCATGTTTCCACAGCTCTCTAGAACTCCCTTATACGAGACACACACAGAAACGCTGGGATACCGGAAACAGTGCACAAAATGGGTCCCAAAACAGCTGGCAGAGCAGCACAAGAAAAATCGGGCCAAAAATGCCGGTGAGTTTCTTCAGTGACTTCAACTGGAGGATGAGGATTTTCTGAGCTCTGTTGTGAGCGGAGATAAAATGTGGGTGGCTCATTACACGCCTGATATAGAAAGACACCCTTTACAGTGCCGTCACACCAATTCCCCATCTGCCAAAAAATTCAAAACCACAATTTCAGGCAAAAAACATGCGGCCTCAATGAATGTTTCCAAGAAGGCATCATTTTGGTCGGATTTCTGCCTCAGGTGGAAACTACCAATTCACAACGATATTGCAAGACCCCGAAACAAGTCAAAAGGAGCATTAAAAACAAATGGAGGTGAATGCTGACAAGAGGAATGTGCTTGCTGCACAACAACGCCCGTCCTCTCACAGCCTTTCCGGGGATAATGAATCGACGTCAGCGTGTTTTCTTCCTTGTTTGTAAACATTTTTACGTAAATGGCTCTTAATTAGGTTAAACATGTGAAACAATAGCTTGATATCAGATTCTGTCCGCGATCCGTTTAAATCTCTCGAGAGAAACTGAGACGGTTTCTTAATTACTCAGGAAACGCGGGCAGAAGAAGTGCTGTCTGCTGTGGAAGGGATATTAAACGTCAAGACTTTTGCGCGCAGCCGATGCCGGTCACGCGATCGGGCGGATTCAATATCAGGGCGCCTGGCTTCTATAGGAATGCTTCCAAAAAAAGGCAGCCCACACATGTATATCGCCGTCTATAAAAAGCGCCGCCCTTCTCTAGAGACGAAGACACTAATATAAGGGTGCCGCGGCGGTCGATTCGGAGCCCATCGGCTCGAATATTGATGATAGAAGAGACTGGCCGATGAGTAGAGGAGATCACCAGATTGCACCACAGATGTGAAAAATCCGAAATCTCTCTGTAGTGCTTTATCGAGTGAGGGCACGTGCCACTGTACACATTAAATTATCTACTGGACTGAAATATTAATCTTGATGGCCAACATACGAGGGGTATTTTTTCCTTTTTTTTTTTTTTGTTTCAAGGTGCGATCGGTCGCGAAATTAAAAACACGGGGAAAATTCGACGAAGCTTTCGCAGCTGTGTTGCGCAATGCGTCTAGAATGCTCGTCGATTGCGTCGCGACGAACCTTTCAGTTCTGAGCGCAAGTGAACTCGTAGAGATGCCTAGAAGAATATTCGGAGTCTCCTGCTCAGTATGAAGCGCGTGCTCACATTCGATTTCTTCATTCAATGAAACAACAAGTTTACTGTTAGCAGTCACGACGCGTTTCGAAGGTTTAAACCTCCACTATCAAGTGAATTTACATTTATTAGTACGAAATATGTGTGTGTTGTGTTACGATTTTGGGGGAACTTGTAGCACTGTCTATTTCAGAACATGGCCTTGGGGGCTTTTTGACTAAAAACTAACCGTGTATCTAACAGTGAAAATAATACAAGTAAAACAGAATCCCTGCAGTGGTCACAGGCTCCTTTCACTATTGTAATACGTCGTATGTAAGCTGTCATATTTTGTAAACAAAGATGGCGTCTGGAAACTGTTAGGTGCAAAGAATATACAGAAAAAAGAAACATTATCACAAATTACAAAGAATATACATCATAATAACATTATTATTTCGGAATAAGTTTTAAAGGATTGTGGAGATCTTTGAGGTGCTGAATACAACATGCGATGGAATAAATATTTCAGGTGGTATACAAATCCGATAGTGTCAAGTTTATACAGCTTAAATTTCATACTCGTTTATATAATCAGGTGACATGTTGCAAACTGTAAGTACACATTGAGCACCAAATATAACATACAAATATATATGTAGTAATTGCAAGTGAAATCTAAATAAAAATGTAAATGTTCGTTGTTCAAAATCTTAAATCTCCGAAAGGTTTTCACCTATTTCTCCGAAATTTTTACACAACGTTGCTTTCTAATATGCATGTATTTTTGTATATGTGTTGATAAATACAATAAATAAACAAATACATAATATATAAAGGAGGAATGTTATTATCAAAAATCTCGAAGAGTTCTTGAGCAGCCGGCCAAAGTGGCCGTGCGGTTAAAGGCGCTGCAGTCTGGAACCGCAAGACCACTACGGTCGCAGGTTCGAATCCTGCCTAGGGCATGGATGTTCGTGATGTCCTTAGGTTAGTTAGGTTTAACTAGTTCTAAGTTCTAGGGGACTAATGACCTCAGCAGTTGAGTCCCATAGTGCTCAGAGCCATTTGAACCATTTTTAGTTCTTGAGCAACTTCCTTCAAATTTTTACACAATGCTCTATAGAAATTCGAACGGGCATAGGCTACGTATTTTTAATACACATATTATAGAAATATAAAATATATTATAACAGTGAAGTTGTCAGCAAACAGTGAAGTTGTATTTATGGGTTATCGGCTTATGATTACAGTACTACAACAGAATCTTAATTTTCAAAAATAACAATAAAAAAGATCAAGGTCAGAAACAGAGGGTAGAGGAGATTGGCAGAGGGGTGGGAGGAAATGGATATTCAAAGCAGGAAGGAGGAGATGGACAGAGAGAGGCAAGAGATGGTGAGAGAGACGGAGGAGAAGACGGAGATAGAAAGGGGGAGGAGTGATACAAAGAGAAACGAGAGAGAGAGAGAGAGAGAGGGGAAGGAATGAGGTGGAGAGAGAGAGAGAGAGAGAGAGAGAGAGAGAGAGAGAGAGAGAGAAGAAGAAGATGGACGGGAAAAGGTGGGAGAAAGTGATGGACTGAGATAGAGGGAGAGAGGATGGACTAAGAAAGGGGAAAGGGGGAGAAGACCGACAAAGAGAAGAAGAGAAGGCGATGGAGAGGCAGGGAGGAGAATGAGATTAAGACTTACACCCAATTCCCATACATATTAGAAACGTGAGCTTTCTCTTTTCTTTCTTTTTCATTTAACCAGATTGAGTTATAGTAAGTAACCCGTGGATGAGTTAACACCTCTTTTAACCATAAAACATCGCTGATTCCTCGAACGAATCACTTTCTCCAGTGGATTGATGAAAGCGAAAGTCACACCTACCCATGAGAAAGGCAGCAAAACTCAAAATTGCTGTCCAGTATTCTTGACATTCATTTGCTGTATAATACTAGAAAATATCATAAGTTCAAATGTAACGATATTTCTCGAGCGGAATTACATTCTCCATGCCTATCAGCAAGGATTCTGAACTCGTAAATCGTGTGAAACTCGATTCGCGCTTTTCTCTGATAACATTCTGAAAGCTGTGGATCAACGTAGTCGGGTTCACGCAGTGTTTCTTGTCTTCCGGAAAGTGTGTGACGTCACACCACACCTAAGCTTATTGTTGAAAATAGGATCGTATGGTGTATCAAGAGAAATTTGTGGCTGGATTAAGGAATTCTTTGTAGGGAGGACGCAGTATATTATCTTGTATGGATTCATCGAGAGATGCAGAAGTTACTTCAGATGTGCACCAAGGAAGTGTGTAGGATTTTTTGCTGTTCATGTTTTATTAATGACCTAGCAGACAATATTAATAGTGAATTCAGACCATTTGCAGATAACGAAGTTATCTGTAACGAAGACATGTCTGACAAAAGCTGATTAAATATAATCAGGTCTTGACAAGACATCAAAATGGTGCAAAGATTGACAACTTGCATAATGTTCATAAATGTAGAACTGTGCGTTTTACGAACAGGAATAACGTAGTATCTCAGGATTACAGTATCAGTGAGACACGGTTGGAATCGGTCAGCTACTGCAAATACCTGAGTGCAGCAATTTGTAGACACATGAAATGGAGCGATCACATACACCCAGCCATGGGTAAAGCAGGCGGCAAACTTTGATTAACTGGGGAAATGCAATCGGTATGCAGAGGATTTTTGCTTCCAAAACACTCGTGCAATTGCTCTTCTACTATAATCTGTCGTAGATCCTTTGAACAAAAAACCGTGCCCAATAACTGGAAGAAATCGCAGGTCACACATGTCTACAAGAAGGGTAGCAGAAATGACCCACAAAACTACCGTCGACTATCCTTGACATCCATTTGTTGCCGAATCTTATAACCTATTCTGAGCTCAAATACAAAGATGTATCTGGAACAGAATGACCTACTCTATGCCAACCAGCATGGATTTCGAAAACACATATCATGTGGACGCAACTCGCACTTTTCTCACAAGACATCCTGAAAGCCAAGGACCAAGGCAGTCAGGTAGATCGAGTATTCCTCAATTACTGGAAAGTATTTGCCGCAGTACCACACCCATGATTATTATAAAAAGTACGATCGTACGATGTATCCAACGAAATTTGTGACTGAATTGAGCATTTCTTGACATGGAGGGAGCGTATTATCTTGGATGGATAGTCATCGATAGATGTAGAAGTAACTTCGGGTGTACTCCAGGCAAGTGTATTGGGTCCCCTGCTGTTCATGTTGCATATTAAATGTCTTGCACGCAATATTAATAGTCACCTCAGACTTTTTGCAAATGATGCAGTTATCTACAACGAAGTACAGTTTGAGAACCTGCACAAATATTCAGCCAGAACTTGATAACATTTCAAAGCGATGCATACATCGGAATCTTGTTTTTCAGAAATGTAAAACTAAGCGCTTCACAAAAAGGAAAAAATAGTGTTATGTTAAACTAATATCACTGAGTCACAGTTGGAACCGTTAAACTCCTACAGATACCTGGTTTTAACACTTATACAATCACATAGGTTCAGTCGCGGATACACTTCGGTCTGCAAAGGAGATTGCTTACAGATCACTCGTCCGACCCATCCTCGAATATTGCTTAAATGTGTGGGACCTGTACCAGATAGAACTAACTGGGAATATTCAACGTATACAAAGATGGACAACATGAATCGTCACATTTTTGTTTCACCGTTAATGCTTGAAATCAGACGCTAACTATCTCGTGAAAGCCTACTTACGAGGTTTGAAGTACCAACTGTAAGTGGTGAAGCTAGGAATATACTATAAGGTGTATCAAAAACGAATTAACAGTTTTGGAATGATATTGAAATTTATTCAGATAACTTACAAAATCGATAGATGTGTCATTTTGTAGCCAAAAACCTCAAGTTTCACTTAAAAGTGTCAAGTGTCATTTTGGTTCCATGTGACTGCCATTTGTGATGCAGCAAACATCCCACCAGTAATCAGTTTCGTCCCATACTTGCTGCAGCAAATCGCGTGTAACTTGTACAACGGCAGCCCAGACTTGGTTTTCCAGGTCGGCTAAATTGTTTGGTAGGGGAGGAACACACACGCGGTCTTTAATGAAACACCTAAGGAAGAAATCCGGTTGTGTCGAGTTTGGGGGGCGAGGTGGCCATGCGATTGGTCCTTCACGGCCAATCCACCGGCCTGGAAAGCGATCATCGAGGAAACCTCGAACTTCCGAGAGGAAACGAGGGGGTGCAGCAACTAGCTGATGGTAAACCATCCCAAAACGGTCATCTTCATCCATCTGTGGAACTAAAAAGTTTTCAAGCATACCCAGATTCACAATACCAGTGACACTTATCTCCATGAAGAAGGAAGGACCGTACACTTTGTTTGCTGTTGGCACAAAACACATTAACTTTGGGGCTGTCACGAACGTGTTCCAGGATTTCATGTGGATTTTCTCTGTCCCACATTCTGCAGTTATGTGTGTTCACCAAGCCACTGATATGTTGTCTCATTGCTGAAAATTATTGAGTTTAGGAATGTCTCGTCATACCCTATTTGATCCAGCATTACCGCACAGAATCCCCCACGAGCAAACTTAAATGCATCACTAATGTGCTGTGCTGTTGTCAATCCGTATGGTTTCAAGTGTAAACTTTTAAGCAATACTGGCCATTAAAATTGCTACACCACGCAGATGACGTCCTACTGACGCGAAATTTAGCCGACAGGAAGAAGATGCTGTGATATGCAAATGATTAGCATTTCAGAGCATTCACACAAGGTTGGCGCCGGTGGCGACACCCACAACGTGCTGACATAAGGAAAGTTTCCAACCGATTTCTCATACACAAACAGCAGTTGACCGACGTTGCCTGGTGAAACGTTGTAGTGATGCCTCGTGTAAGGAGGAGAAATGCGTACCATCACGTTTCCGACTTTGATAAAGGTCAGATTGTAGCCTATCGCGATTGCAGTTTATCGTATCGCGACATTGTTGCTCGCGTTGGTCGAGATCCAGTGACTGTTAGCAGAATATGGAATCGGTGGGTTCAGGAGGGTAAAACGGAACGGCGTGCTGGATCCCAACGGCCTCGTATCACTAGAAGTCGAGATGACAGGCATCTTATCCGTATGGCTGTAACGGATCGTGCAGCCACGTCTCGATCCGTGAGTCAACAGATGGGGACGTTTGCAAGACAACAACCATCTGCACGAACACTCGACGACGTTTGCAGCAGCATGGACTATCAGGTCGGAGACCATGGCTGCGGTTACCCGTGACGCTGCATCACAGACTGGAACGCCTGCGATGGTGTACTCAACGACGAGCCTGGGTGCACGAATGGCAAAACGTCATTTTCTCTGATGAATCCAGGTTCTGTTTACAGCATCAGGATGATCGCATCCGTGTTTGGCGACATCGCGGTGAACGCACATTGGAAGCGTGTATTCGTCATCGCCATACTGGCGCATCACCCGGCGTGATGGTATAGGGTGCCATTGATTACAGGTCTCGGTCACCTCTTATTCGCACTGACGGCACTTTGAACAGTGGACGTTATATTTCAGATGTGTTACGACCCGTGGCTCTACCCTTCATTCGATCCCTGCGAAACCCTACATTTCACCAGGATAATGCACGACCGAATGTTGCAGTTCCTGTACCGGCCTTTCTGGATACAGAAAATGTTCGACTGCTGCCGTGGCCAGCACATTCTCCAGATCTCTCACCAACTGAAAACGTCTGGTCAATGGTGGCCGAGCAACTGGCTCGTCACAATACGCCAGTCACTACTCTTGATGAACTGTGGTATCGTGTTGAAGCTGCATGGGCAGCTGTACCTGTACACACCATCCAAGCTCTGTTTGACTCAATGCCCAGGCGTATCAAGGCCGTTATTACGGCCACAGGTGGTTGTTCTGGGTACTGATTTCTCAGGATCTATGCACCCAAACTGCGTGAAAATGTAATCACATGTCAGTTCCAGTATAATATATTTGTCCAATGAATACCCGTTTATCATCTGCATTTCTTCTTAGTGTAGCAATTTTAATGGCCAGTAGTGTATTTCATGGAATAACGCGTCTCTATGTCCGCCCCTCGTGGTCTCGCGGTAGCGTTCTCGCTTCCCGCGCACGGGGTCCCGGGTTCGATTCCCGACGGGGTTAGGGATTTTTCCTGCCTCGAGATGACTGGGTGTTGTTGTGTCGTCTTCATCATCATCATTCATCCTCATTACGGTCGGAGGAAGGCAACGGCAAACCACCTCCATTAGGACCTTGCCTAGTAAGGCGGTGCGGGTCTCCCGCATCGTTCCCCTACGCTCTGTAAAGAAGCATGGGACTTCATTTCCATTTCCATGAAGTTATTGGGCCAAGAGTAAATTATAGGCCTTCCTGGAGGCTCTCTAGCGTATTCGGTGCGAAATTTACGCCGAACAGTTGTTACAGTATCCTTTTCATGAAACCGAAAGACACAGCGAGAACGCACCGCACCAGTGAAAGTAGCCATACTAACTGTGCATTATGCTGGTTCGCTCTGTAATAAAAAAAATTAAAAAAAAACTGAATGAAAGGATCAACAACGAACTTCAACGGATGTTACGTGATGTCCGCTACGACCAAATACAAAAAAAAAGATGCTGGAATGGGGTACTGATGCACTACGTGACTCAAACTTGAGGTTATTTGCTGTAAAATGACACATGTACCGATACTGTAAGTTATATTAGGACTTTCTGTATCATTACGAAGTTGTAAAGTTCTTTTTGACTCACCCTGTACAACCCCCTACGTATCGTTGTCGTAGGGACCGCAGTGACAACATTAGACTAATTAGATGGTTTAAGAAATAATTCTTCCCGTGCTAGATATGTCAATGGAACGGCAAGTAGCACTAAATAACTGGTGCAATGTGAAGTAGCCTTTGGCAAGCACTTCGCAATTGTTTGCAGAGTATGAGTACTGATGACGTTTACTACTTGCCTGAAAATGTTAAGTGATTAGTATTTGAGGGCAACCGCGCAAAGGAGGCAGTAGTAATGGCATCTTCTGTATACAAAGAAAGATTACACACTTCGTTTTTCATTCATAAATTGCATTCAAACGTTGTTTCTTTCGGATAAGCTCGTGTTATACCTTGTATAAGAACCACGTGTCGGAATTCGACAGCGGCAGGATCGTAATCTATCGAGAATGAGGTCTACTGATCAACGATATTGCTGCTTGCGTTGGTCCAGCTCCCGCAGCTGACATGCAAATGTCATACTCAGCATCAAGAAGTATCAGGAGCACCACCCGACAAGCGCCCAAGAACACAGGCGTATTGTTCACTCTGCCGGACAGGACAATACACCCGCGTTGCGCATCTTGAATTAGGAAATGGGCTCGCTTTCAGCAAGAGAAATATTCACGTGGACAGTGCGGCGACGCCTGGGGCATTACTGTCGGCTCGGGGACCATTATTGAGGCCTCCCTTCGCGTGGTGCGCCCTGCGATGACTCCGTTACACAGATGTGGCACCACGTCCTCTTTTCAGACTTGTCCCAGTTCTGCATACAGCATCGCTCTGGATGTAAACTAATCAGCCAGGTAATTGTGACCAACGACCTACTATCGATATAAACCAGTCCAGGCGATAGCAGCATCACCTGGCGAGAAACGACTCCTACTCAGACACACGCACAGTGCATGTGATATCAGTGAGCGCGCTGTCCGTGTGTAGAATGCGGAACGCGCGCGATCAGTCTGAGTTTAGAGCACTCCGCCTTCAGGCCACAAGTGGCCCATCGGGACCATCCGACCGCCGTGTCATCCTCACTAAGGATGCGGATAGGTGGGGGGGGGGGGGGGCATGTGGACAGCACACCGTTCTCCCGGTCGTTATGATGGTTTTCTGTGACCGAAGCCGCTACTATTCGGTCGAGTAGCTCCTCAATTGGCATCACGAGGCTGAGTACACCCCGAAAAATGGCAACAGCGCATGGTCGCTCGGACGGTCACCCATCCAAGTGCCGACCACGCCCAAAAGCGCTTAACTTCGGTGATCTGACGGGAACCGGTGTATCCACTGCGGCAAGGCCATTGACAGTCTGAGTTTAACCGAGAGCAGATTGAAATAGCCCGGAGGCTCTGGACGAGCATCAGAAACTGAACGACTTGTCGATTGTTTGAGGAGTGCTGTGGTAAGTGTCTTCAACATTTGGCAAAAACAAGGTGAAATCACGTTCAGACGCCGTGGGGTAGGGTGGCCACCCCTTATTACAGATATGAATATGGTATTTGTTTCTTCGGACATGCCGGCCGCGGTGGTCTAGCGGTTCTAGGCGCTCAGTCCGGAACCGCGCGACTGCTACGGTCGCAGGTTCGAATCCTGCCTCGGGCATGGATGTGTGTGATGTGCTTAGGTTAGTTAGGTTTAATTAGTTCTAAGTTCTAGGCGACTGATGACCTCAGAAATCAAGTCGCAAAGTGCTCGGAGCCATTTGAACCATTTTTTTCTTCGGACATGTCCGAAAGAACAGATACCGTCTTCATATAGTTAAGGCTAACTGGCCATTGGCCTTCTTCTTCTGTGCTGGATGCATACGCATTGCCCGAACTCTTAGGGGACTCGGTAAGATTGTCTGCTGCGAGTAATGCGTGTAATGGGCAGGGGCACTATGAATGTAGTGCGGGACAATAAGTTGGGAATGTGGGTCTCCCGGGAGGCGTGTCAGAGATAAGTCCCTGCAGTCGCACTATCCTCTGTGTCCTCAGTGGCTCAGATGGTTGGAGCGTCTGCCATGTAAGCAGGAGACCCCAGGTTCGAGTCCCGGTCGGGGCACACATTTTCAACTGTCCCCGTTGACGTATACCACTGCCTGTATGCAGCTAAGGGTATTTATTTCATTGTATTGATTTAACTGAAAATTTCAGGGTAACATTTGTTAGTTGCGTACCATGTGCACGTTGCAGGTTGCAAACGTTGTTCAATGTGACGACCATCTGCATCTACGAAAGGCTGCTCTACTGCTGCCCGAAACATCAATTTTCGAACGGTCGACCACGGAATGTTTAGCTGTCATGCACTACCAGTACATCGCACATTACGTCCAGCAATCTAAGATTTGGCAACAGCAGCTTCTTCAATAATATGTTGCGCAATTGGCCGTCAGCCTCTCCCATGGGCAGTTCCCAAATTGCCAGTTAAGACGGCTTTACGTGTAAAGCCTTGCTCACCCTTCCCAGACCCATGTTGACTGTCTGCAACTGTATCGCACACTAACGCTTGTGATTCAGGCCTGCGTCGCCATACTAGCCGCAAGGCGAGGCACTAACACTACTAACAACGCAAATCCTGCAGCACACAGTCTGAACACCATTCCTATAAAGTTGGGTACCCGTATGGTAAAAAGTTTTCCATTTACACTGGCACAAGTAGAGACAGTTTAATTACAACCACACTGCAGATTGTCTTACCATCTCAGAAAAGATCATCGCACTCTCGCACTAGCAAAGATGCATTGCTCCTGCTTTTTTAAGTTGACACCCAGATTGATAAGTTCATCAAACAAGTGACAAACGCAATATGACCCTGTAGTAAACAGCTCCACTGATAGACACAAAGTTAGATTTGCTTTTATCATCTTTAATTATTCTAACTGATAGTTCTAATATATTTTATTTTACAGAATGAAGAAATAAATGACTGAAACAACAATCAGAATGTTTATCGAAACGTAAATGATATACAACAATGGGATAAACCAACAAACAAAAATGTACTACGCGAATCAAAACCGACGCACGTTTTAATAGGCAGTTTTTTGAAGTTTATTTTATAACTTGTATACACACTACTAATGTTCTACAATAACATTTATTTAATAGTTCGTTTTGAACCGACTTTCGGCTTCTTAGTCCATCGTCAGATAACTTAATCCTAAACAGATAGTCCACACAACTACGGTGAGAATTCATAACTGTACAAAGATTTCTGTTCAAAGATATGTGACATTTTATGATTATATCGATAGAAAACACAAGCATAATGTAATACCCAAAAAGACTCTGAACAAATAGATTTTATTTTGCGGTACATTCAATGTAAATACTATATGAATACATAAGACAAAAATGCTGTACAAGTGAGTAATGGCACAGGCTACTCTGTCATATGGACTAACTGGCGAGTGTGACGAACAGGTGGAGAAAAAGGGAGGGGGGGGGGGGGGAGAAATCTCTATGGAATATGGGTGTGGAACAGTTATAACAAGCTTACTATCTAATGGTGAGAGAAATAATAGCTTTTTGCTACCACTTTAATAAAGGTGAGTGATGGATCTGTATTTGGTCATTAGGACCAGGTCAGGATTCTTCGATTGGTGTTTATTAATGGCCAGAATTTCAAGTAATGTTAGTTTTCTGCCCTTAGTTCCTGTATGAAGAACATTACATTTCACATCATATGAATGACACTCATTCATAGCATGTTCAGCAAAAGTAAAAGCTTTTCTTTTCGGTCTCCAACTCCTTTCATCCTCAGTCAGACTAGTGTTCCCAGTGTAAAAATCTGCAATATATTTCCTGGATTTTAGTTTCCTGGAAAGAAACTGTGAAGTCCTGCCCAAAGGTAGCATGGGGTGCATTTGTTATCAGTCCTGCCTTGTGCTGTCTGAGGTGGGTAAAGGAGTGATGTTATCCTTTACTGAATCCGTTGTCAATTAGTGTAGGACTATAACCATTTCTGTGTGCTAAATTTCCGAAATTTAATTACTTTACATTAATTATTTTTTAGTTTTGCGATTTTTTTCCGCCCGTATAGTTTTCCGTCAATACTAGCTCAAGTAGCGAAAGTTTAATTAGAATCACCTTGCATAGTTTTCTGTACTCAGAAGAAGGTGGAATTCGTTTGCTCCAAATAAAGGGGTTTTAAGTGTGCAGCCTATGGCATTTTCCCAGAATGCCTTTGTGAGTTACCCATAAACGCTGCGATCTTACGTAGGAGCACATTGATTCTGTCAGCCACAGGGCTCACATGTTCCTATAATTACGCGAGACAGCGGTGTGCCAAAATAAACCACAAGCACCTGACATATCTCACGGGTTGCGACTGTACTCCACGTCTATCGATCGAGTCAAGCGTTCTGTCTGTCTGTCTGCGTATACAAACAGCAACGCCTAGTGGAAAGAAGCATACAGAAATATTGAACTACGGGACCACTCAGGAGTTATTTGCAAGCTGGTTTCCAGAGACATTCCTCAGTTGTTCAGATAATACTCTTACCGCATAATTACTTTCATAATCTCTATGTTGGAAGCGAGGGTGACGACACATCATGCGGCGTCTTGTGAGGGCTGCAGTAGGAAAGGAGGCTGTGACGTTCCCACCGACTTTCATCTCAGTGGTGACGGAACTGAAGCACAGTTCAGGAGCACAGGAGAGGGAATTGGCGGTGATCTTGAAGATGCCACCTCGAAATTTACGCAAAGCGTTTTACCAAGTTTACTTTAGTAATAGTTTATGAGCGCTCTGTGGATTACATTCGCGACAAGTCGCCATGATGTGGAATGTGCCAGCAGAGCTACAAATAATGTTCACTTGCTCTACGAAATCATGGCTACATGCTGCCCATTTTCATAACTGTAGTTTTTGACTACACATCAAAATGTAATAAACCAAGCCACATAATGAGACTGGCTGTTCAGAAATTCATCTAAGGAGCAGAATGAGTTGTGAGGTAATGATTTCACTTTGTTTTGAGAACTTTCGTTGTCTGCCAGGAGGTGGTCAAATACTTTAAGGCTGCATACTTCGCTCCTTTCTGTGCGAGAGTAGGGGCAACTCGCATAAAGCGCAGGTTCTTTGTGTTCCTAGTGCTATACTTATGAATGATACTACTACTCTAAAAGTGCATCCGTTTATTGACAACAAATTTCATAAGAGAGTAACACCATTGCAAGGCTCTTAATAATTTTAATTTTTTCACGGACTTGTCGATATGAAGTTCGTGGATGGACATCTTGTATTAACCTTACAGTAAGTTGTTGTGTAAAGAATGCTTTGAGTCTATATGTGGAATTGACCTAGAAAATTATTGCACATGACATCGAAGAACAGAAAAGAGCTAAGTAAGGTAATTTTAGCCGGCCGATGTGGCCGAGAGGTTGTAGGCGCTTCAGTCCGGAACCGCGCGTCTGCCACGGTTGCAGGTTCGAATCCTGCCTCGGGCATGGAGGTGTGTGATGTCCTTACGTTAGTTAGGTTTAAGTAGTTCTAAGTTCTAGGGGCCTGATGACCTCAGATGTTAAGTCCCATAGTGCTCATAGCCATTTGAACCATTTGATTTTGAAGGTAATTTTATAATATATTCCTTATCAAAATCGACAATTACACTTAGGTCACATGTTGCTTAGCTCAAGCATTTGAGAAGCTCTCTAATACATGATTTATAATTTAAGTTCTGATCAAGATGCACTCCACAAATTTTGAACAATAAGTTTTTCAAGTTTTTGTTGTCTCAAGCTGTATTATTACTGATGATGAGGCAAACAATTTTGCATTGTACGAATTAAATGAAATGTGGTTTTCTACGTTAAGTGATCATCCACCGAGAACCAATCAATAAAACATTTTAATATTTCAAGTATTGCTTGTTTTGTTGTTGTAGCTAGCATCATCAGTGAAGAGCATTAGCTCTGCTTTATCAATATAAGAAGAAATGTCATTTATACTGGGTGCCCCTCCTAACAAGGAAACTCCCCATCGCACTCCCCTCAAATTTAATGGTAAAATGGTCCTGTGGATAGCCCATCAGAAACTGAACACGGATCAAGCATCAAAAGTGAGAAGATGAAGAAGGTGTTCTGAACTGTGAAAAAAGAACCAAAATAGAGACAGTGAACGGTCCAAGCTCAAGATGTGCAACATCGAGCGACTTGCAAGAACCGCAGTGGAATGGTTATTTGGTCACTGTGTTGGACTGCAAAGTGG
The DNA here is from genome assembly GCF_023864345.2 of Schistocerca serialis cubense. Taxonomy (NCBI): domain Eukaryota; kingdom Metazoa; phylum Arthropoda; class Insecta; order Orthoptera; family Acrididae; genus Schistocerca; species Schistocerca serialis. The sequence goes on along the minus strand of NC_064641.1, from coordinate 784,560,875 downwards.
GAGATACGTGTACAGATCTTCCTCGCGTTCATTTTTTTTCCCCACAAATTTATAAACTGTTCGACCGGACATTGACGAGATTGTTCTCCTTTCGTAGTCTTGGCATTTGTCATGCAATACATTCATTATAGAATATAAGTCATGTGATAATAGCTGGCCCCGGTGGAGGTTCGAGTCCTCCCTCGGGCATGGGTGTGTGTGTTTGTCCTTAGGATAATTTAGGTCAAGTAGTGTGTAAGCTTAGGGACTGATGACCTTAGCAGTTAAGTCCCATAAGATTTCACACACATTTGAACACTTTTTTTGATAATAATATATTACAGTCTCAAATAAATGTGATAAATATTGAGAGCAGGCAAGATACCTCATAAACCCCTAACAGAAATAAAAACAACAAATGCAAGGGTGTGAATTATGTTACAAGGAAGGAATTCAAGAGTCAAAACTTCCAAAACAGACCGCATGAGGCATAACATGTGGTACTTGTGTGGGACAAATAGGAGGTACGTATGTCTGGAGATCCCTTCGTTACACGTGGCTGTTGCAAATGGAAGTTACACCACGATACAGAGAAAAATTTGAATATAGTGAACAAATACTTCAATGACCCGACAGACACTTCATACGAGGGCTATCCACAAAGTACATTACGTTTTGGAATTAAAAATTAATAAAGTATTGGAAAAAATTTTTATTGTATACAGATGAAAGCCACACTTAAATACTACTTTTCTACATAGTTGCCATTTAAATTAAGGCACTTATCGTAGCGATGGACGAGCTTGGAAATTCCTTCGTCGTAATATTCGGCCACCTGCGCCTTCAACCACGTGGTTACCTCTTTTGGGACAGAAAAGGTGTGATTTTTGTGGATTTCCTTGAAAGAGGCACTACAATAAATTCTCAAAGGTATTGCCAAACTCTGCACAACCTCAGAAGAGCAATACAAAACAAGCGCAGGGGAAAGGTGGGCTCAAAGATCTTGCTGATTCACGACAACGCCCGGGCCCACACGGCAAATGCCACTCGTGAAGTTCTCGAATCTTTTAAGTGGCAGTTGTTTCCTCATCCGCCGTACAGTCCCGAGCACCGAGCGGCTTCCATTTATTCCCAGCAATGAAGAAGTGGTTGGCTATGCAGCGTTTTGATGACGATGCACAGCTTCAAGAAGAGGTAACCACGTGGTTGAAGGCGCAGGCGGCCGAATTTTACGACGAAGGAATTTCCAAGCTCGTCCATCGCTACGATAAGTGCCTTAATTTAAATGGAAACTATGTAGAAAAGTAGTATTTAAGTGTGGCTTTCATCTGTATATAATAAAAAAAATTTCCAATACTTTATTTATTTTTAATTCCAAAACGTAATGTACTTTGTGGAAAGCCCTCGTAATTTTGTGGAAAAAGAAGTGTGGCATGATGGAGGTTAAAATGCGGACCGTCCCCTTCGCAATCCAACTCTGTGACGCTATGACCACGACGCCACAGTCATTAAAAGTGGCTCGATGTTGCACATGTTACCTTGGAACGCTCGCTGTTCCTATTTTGCTTCTTTTTTCCGCAGATCAGAACGTCTTCTTTCTGTTTTCATGCTTGATACATGTTCAGTTTTTGACGGGCAATTCAACGGGCCATCTTACCACACCACTAAATATGAGGGGGACGCGATGGGGAGTTTCGCTTAGAATCACCAGCGACTGAGTGCAGCTGCTACAGTGGTAGCAGTCAGAACGGGCCGGGACGTTGCTGTCGTTGCTGGAGTACTCACTGTTCTTCGTGTTTTACTGTCCTTGTTCATAAACGTCCATAAAGAAGTAGGATAATTTGAGACCGCGCTATCGAATGGGCACGTGAAATTAGGCTTTTGAAAATGGAAATGCCGTGTGGCTAGAGCCTCCCGTCGGGTAGACCGTTCGCCTGGTGCAAGTCTTTCGAGTTGACGGCACTTCGGCGACTTGCGTGTCGATGGGGATGAAATGGTGATAATAAGGACTACACAACACCCAGCCCCCGAGCGGAGAAAATCTCCGACCCAGCCGGAAATCGAACCCGGGCCGTTAGGTATGACATTCCGTCGCGCTGACCACTCAGCTACCAGGAGCGGACTTTAAAAATCATTTTGCTTGTAAAAGGAACGAACCGATGCTTGCTGTAGATACTGGGCGTCACATGAAAGACGTGGTGAGTAGTATTTTTTGAAACTTCCTGGCAGATTAAAACTGTGGTTCTGACCAAGACTCGAACTCGGGACCTTTGCCTTTCACGGGCAAGTGTTCTACCAACTGAGCTACCCAAGCACGACTCACGACCCATCCCCACAGCTTCAATTCTGCCAGTATCTCGTCTCCTACCTTCCAAACTTCACAGAAGCTCTTCTTTTAAGCCGGCCGGTGTGGCCGAGCGGTTCTAGGCGCTTCAGTCTGGACCCGCGCGACCCCTACGTTCGCAGTTTCGAATCCTGCCTCGGGCATGGATGTGTGTGATCTCCTTAGGTTAGTTAGTTTAAGTAGTTCTAAGTTCTAGGGGACTGATGACCTCAGATGTTAAGTCCCATAGTGCTTAGAGCCATTTGAACCATTTTTTCTTGCTTTAATCTGCCAGGAAGTTTTATTTCAGCGCACACTCCACTGCAGAGTGAAAACCTCAGTCTGGAAACATCCCCCAGGCAGTGGCTAAGCCATGTCTCCGCAATATCCTTTCTTCCAGGAGTGCTGGTTCTGCAAGGTATGCAGAAGAGCTCTGTGAAGTTTGGAAGGTAGGAGACGAGGTACTGGCAGAACTGAATCTGTGAGGACGGGTCGTGAGTCGTGCTTGGGTAGCTCAGTTGGAAGAGCATTTGCCCGCAAAAGGTAAAGGTCCTGAGTTCGAGTTTCGGTCCGGCACACAGTTTTAATCTGCTAGGAAGTTTCATATCAACGCACACTCCGCTGCAGAGTGAAAATCTCATTCTGGAAGTATTTTTTGGGCTGACTCGAGCTATACATCGCATAAAAGAAATTGCAAATGTCTGCCGAAACACCACAGAAAATTCTCCTGACGACTTTTAGGAGGGGCGCCCTGTATATAGCCAGTAATAATTTCTCCGCTCTTAGAAGAAGATTCGTTATGAGAGCTACATGAGCTCCCACATGACATTTTGTTTCCTATCGGTACTTGTGAAATGAAACATTTACTCATTATATCTCGACCGCCAAAACCTTTAAGTTTCTTCAGAAGAATATTGTGATTTGCACAGTCAAACGCCGTAGAGAGATGGCAAAAAATCCTGATACGTGAAATCTTGTGATTCGCATGTTTTAATATGCGTTCAATGAAATGGTGGATGGCGTGTTTGGTGGAGAGGTGCTTCTGAAATTCAAATTGCGACAACCTTATATCTTTATACGCTACTGGAAAAAATAGTACACCCTTTCAGAGGCTTCAAATTCTCTCAAGATTGATTGTTGCAACAGTGCATATGGAGTGCATGAAGTGATTACATGTACAAATCAATAGCGCCAGCGGTTCAGAGGTACCAGGTTCAATGCTGAAACACCTATACAGTATGTGGTGTTACCTCCACGGGTGGTAATGCAGGATTCAGTCGATCGTACAGATAGCGAATACCGTCCTGGGATACGATACGTTACGCCACGCCTGTTCGAACTGTTCACGTTGTTCTGTAAGAGCTGTTGTTCGAGAGTCGCAAGAGTCACTTCTCGTCCCATCGAATCCCACACGTGCTCGATTAGAGACAAGTAGGGAGATTGTGTTGGCCAGGAAAGTTGCTGTACGTCTTGCAGAGCACGTTGAGTTTCAAGGGCAGTGCGTGGGCGAGCATTATCCTGTTGGAACAACACACCACCTTCCTTTGCCAGAACGGCGAAAGAACGGGGCTGACAACAGTCAGCACGTACGAGCACTGGTTAGCGTCCCCTCCAGAAACACCGAAGGTGAACGAGAATTGTAGCTTATCCCACCCCGGACCATAAGGCTTGGGGTGGAGCCAGGGTGTCTTGGACGAAAGCACTCTACCAGACAGCGATCACAAGGTGTACGCTATACACGCAAACGACCATCGCCTGCGTGCAGGCAGAATCTGCTTTCATCGCTGAAGACCACGGCGCACCATTCCTTTTTACAAGTAATCCTCTAACGGCACCAGTCGAGCCATGCTCGTCTATACTGTGGCGTGAGTGGAAGACGTGCTAGAGGTGTTCGTGCCTGTAGTACCACCGTTAATAACCGGTTCGCAACAGTTCATGTTGACACGTGTCGGCTCACAAGCCCTCTTACCTGTGATGCGGTAGCTGTACTCTCTGCCACTGCTGCCGTTACAATACGACGATCCTACCAGGCATCTGTGCTTAGTGGACGTCCGGAACCTCGTCTACAGGTGTGAGAATATTCACGTGACCGCTGATACCATCATCATTGCACAACTGACTCAGCACGTTGAGCTTGTGTGGCAGTTCTCCGAAAGGATCATCCCGTCATTCGGAAGGCCACAATTTGACCCCTTTCAAACTCGTTTGGTGGCTGCAGGAAGCACGAGTGCGTCTCCGTAGCATGGTTGGCTGCATGGTTCACACTTCTGCACCACACTGAGCCTTCTGGCAGTGCGCATGCCCTACTAAAGGGTAGACACAGATGGTGCTCTGGTACGTATGCCACTACACTATACAGGGTGATTCAAAAAGAATACCACAACTTTAGGAATTTAAAACTCTGCAACGACAAAAGGCAGAGCTAAGCACTATCTGTCGGCGAATTAAGGGAGCTATAAAGTTTCATTTAGTTGTACATTTGTTCGCTTGAGGCGCTGTTGACTAGGCGTCAGCGTCAGTTGATGCTAAGATGGCGACCGCTCAACAGAAAGCTTTTTGTGTTATTGAGTACGGCAGAAGTGAATCGACGACAGTTGTTCAGCGTGCATTTCGAACGAAGTATGGTGTTAAACCTCCTGATAGGTGGTGTATTAAGCGTTGGTATAAACAGTTTACAGAGAATGGGTGTTTGTGCAAAGGGAAAAGTTCTGGACGGCCGAGAACGAGTGATGAAAATGTAGCACGCATCCAGCAAGCATTTGTTCGCAGCCCAGGAAAATCGACTCGCAGAGCTAGCGGAGAGCTGCAAATTCCACAATCAACTGTATGGAGAGTCCTACGAAAAAGGTTAGTTATGAAACCTTATCGTCTGAAATTGGTTCAAGCACTGTCTGCAGCTGATAAGATTAAAAGAATCGATTTCTGTGATTTTATCCTTGCTCAAATGGAAACTGATGGATCTTTCGTTTCAAAGATTGTGTTTAGTGATGAAGCAACTTTCCACACTAACGGGAAAGTCAACCGTCACAATGTCTGTATATGGGGCACTGAGAATCCGCGGGAAACAACTCAGTATGAACGTGACTCGCCTAAGGTGAACGTTTTCTGTGCCATTTCAGCCAATAAAGTTTTTGGTCCCTTTTTCTTCGAAGGTGCTACTGTAACTGGACTACAGTATCTGGAGATGTTAGAGAATTGGCTGTTCCCTCAGCTCGAACAAGAAGCACAATTCATATTTCAGCAGGATGGAGCGCCACCACATTGGCGATGGATCGGCCGCCAGGCAGCCCGTGACAGAGCACTTCATCACTGGTCTCCAAGAACCCTGATCTTACCCCTGCGATTTTTTCTTATGGGGGTATGTTAAGGATATGGTGTTTCGGCCACCTCTCCCAGCCACCATTGATGATTTGAAACGAGAAATAACAGCAGCTATCCAAACTGTTACGCCTGATATGCTACAGAGAGTGTGGAACGAGTTGGAGTATCAGGTTGATATTGCTCGAGCGTCTGGAGGGGGCCATATTGAACATCTCTGAACTTGTTTTTGAGTGAAAAAAAAAACCTTTTTAAATACTCTTTGTAGTGATGTATAACAGAAGGTTATATTATGCTTCTTTCATTAAATACACGTTTTTAAAGTTGTGGTATTCTTTTTGAATCACCCTGTATGTTGGTGGAAGACGTTGACACCATTATCAGTACATCTATTATCCTCTAGGTGGCAGGTATCATTATTGTATCAAAATCAACGTTGAAACTTCCTGACAGGTTAAAACTTTGTGCCTGACCAAGACTCGAACTCAGGACCTTTAACTTTCGCGGGCAAATGCTCTACCATCTGAGCTACCCAAGCACGACTCACGACCCGTCCTCACAGCTTCATTTCTGCGAGTACCTCGTCTCCTACCTTAAAAACTTCACAGAAGCTCTTCTGCATACCTTGCAGAACTAGCACTCCTGGAAGAAAGGATACTGCCGAGACATGGCTTAGCCACAGCCTGGGGAATGTTTCCCGAATGAGATTTTCACTCTGCAGCGGAGTGTGCGCTGATATGAAACTTCCTGTCATACAAACTTCATCTGCATACCTTTTCAAGGTATGCAGAAGAGCTACTGTGAAGTTTGGAAGGTAGGAGTCGAGGTACTGGTTGAATTGAAGGTGTGAGGAAGGGTCGTGAGTCGTGCTTGGGTAGCTCAGATGGTAGAGCACTTGCCCGCGAAAGGCAAAGGTCCCGAGTTTGCGTCTCGGTCCGGCACACAGTCTTAATCTGCCAGAAAGTTTCATATCAGCGCACACTCCGCTGCAGAGTGAACATCTCAATCTGGAAAATCAACGTTGTCTTTCAAGGTGCATTTTTTCTGGCAGTATATCTGCTTATGTGCTCAAATATTTTTAAAAACATTACTTTTTCTATATCGTTTGAGAAGAAAACTAGTAAGGAAACATTTTCTGCACTACTGTCTGGAAAGAAACCTGGTGAAAGTAATGCATTAAATATATGATTGGGTACAGTAGCTAAATGTGAACAACATGCTCTTAACATTTTACCTGAAATGTTGTCGGCTGTTAAAAGGGATGTTCATTTTCCTGATTTCTCTGTAAATAGTTGAGAAGACATCAAGCTGATTGAGTACTTCTGATACTAATTGTTGCATACACTTCAATGCTTTTTCCTTAATCCTGACTGTACCAAGTTCCTCAGTCACAGTTTGAAAGTGGTTGCTAAATAGAATACTCTGCTGTCTTCACATAAGCAACATGTCGCAACGAGAAGAGATGTCATACGTATGCAACTTCAATGTTACAACTTTTATCGTGACAAACCAGGAGCTCAAATTCACTAACGCACCCAGATAAAAGTTTCATTTGTCTAACCTCGAATATAGGTACTGGCAAATTATACAGGACTCTGCATTTTTCTAGCAATGATTATCAGTGACACTCCTCAATTGTCGTTTTAACACTGCTGAGTCAGACGGGAAATACTGTAACTTAATCGATCAGTACACATCTTGAATTTTTTTATTGTTATCGTGCTGTTCATTGGAAATTATGTCGATAGTACGGTGGCGATTTCGACACTTCTGCAGTCAAAATGTATGTGGAACATTACAGAACAGTGCCGAAATAGTGCGCCCGATCTTTTCTCTGAAACTTCCTCATACAGCCCTTATAAAACTGCAGTATGTGCTCATCATACGTCACCCAATTCCTATAAGGATACCTCCTCCACCCCCACCTTTAGTATGCAAAGGAGTCATAACAGTAGTTTTCCGCTTTATGTGGACCAAGAAGACCTGTAATGGCTTGCTGAATGCACCATAGGGGTGCAGTCCAACACCTACGGTTGTCACGATTGTACCGAGAAGGATGCGATGACGAGAATCTGTTCGTGCTCGATAGCGTCAAGAATATTCACAGTGAAACATTTATTGATCAGAAATACGGAACTGTCTTCCCCAGGCGCTGGTGACTCAGACGGGCCAGCAGCAGCATGTGCATGTCTCTTATCAGTTCTGTTGCTTGTGGAAGGCTCACATGATAGACATTACGTCACAAGCGGATGACGTACAGCTTCTTATACCTGCTGGTCTAATCTCCAGTAGGCCAGTAGAATGATAGCGGTCCCTGCACCACATCAGTGGCTAGTGGGAAGTTGGTGCTGCACCTTACAGTGGCAGAGTCCTTCTGGCCAGACTCACGATTCCTAGAAGGTTGTAGACGATTAGGCACGCAGAGTATCAACTGAAAGAGCCTCCTATGTACTGCTGGACATCTGCAACTGAGAGAAAGGTGTAGTATTGATACTGGCTGTCCCATTGCGCTCTGCTGCACTATTTGTTGCACTGACATCAAGTGTACTAGTTTTCTCGTGTGGTCAGATTTTCTACTCAATCCAGATTTTCGTAACTACGTCTTCCAGATGCTCTCTTTGCTGCGTAAGTGGCTGCATGCTTACTGTTTCCTTATAACTGGGCTTTCTTGAGACACTCTGCTCTGTCACCAGTATGTCTGTTGTCAAGATGTGGGCTTCGTTTGTGGACAGAGATATAGAGGGGATGTTGGACGAGGATGGAAACTGCCAGAATGCGCCATATTAAAACCCGTCAGTTTCCCAAGTGATTTATTATTTCCAGCTACAGTGCCCCCGTTCCTCTGGGTCTGTGTCACTGGGTCCCAAATGCTGAGGACACCACTTCGCTGTCTACAAAACAGCTCAGTGCAATACCCTATGGTGTATAGCCACGGAGTTGTGGCAGCATCAGGCTCCGCCAGCAGCCAACTCAGCAATCTGTGTCCCCATTGCCTCAGCGCCGCTCGCAGGGTGGCCCTCTGCATGCTTCTTTGCCGTCGTGGTTAGGTTCACGGCAACAACAAGCGCAAGCGATACGACGTTCGAATCTGCAGCCCTCGCCTCGGGATGCCGCCGGCGTGTGTTGGGAGCCAACAAGACTGCCCGCAGTAGCGAGCTGTGGTGTGGCCCGCTGCTGGCTGGCTGGCTGCAGACCCCACTTTTACCTCAGAGGGTCGAACCAGCGACCCGCCATGGACTGTAGCGCTGGCACCCCATCTGCTGCTGCGTGTAGCTGGTGGTGTGACACGCCCCGCCGTCCAGGAGGGCTGTCACACTTTAAAGCCCTGTTAGTGAACTGGCGCCTATTTATAAGTGGCTGTGCGCCTCCATTTTGCTAACGCGCCACTTCGAGTCATGTACTCATAATACCTAGGTTGGGAAAGTGGGCCCCTTCGGCCTGCAACTTGCGCCATGCAAACCGCTGCATTTACTCTTTTCAGAGGTTCGACGGTCCTGTGGCCTCCATTCTACAGGGCTATTACAAATGATTGAAGCGATTTCATAAATTCACTGTAGCTCCATTCATTGACATATGGTCACGACACACTACAGATACGTAGAAAAACTCATAAAGTTTTGTTCGGCTGAAGCCGCACTTCAGGTTTCTGCCGCCAGAGTGCTCGAGAGCGCAGTGAGACAAAATGGCGACAGAAACCGAGAAAGCGTATGTCGTGCTTGCAATGCACTAACATCGGTCAGTCATAACAGTGCAACGACACTTCAAGACGAAGTTCAACAAAATCCACCAACTGCTAACTCCATTCGGCGATGGTACGCGCAGTTTAAAGTTTCTGGGTGCCTCTGTAAGGGGAAATCAACGGGGCGGCCTGCAGTGAGCGAAGAAACGGTTGAATGCGTGCGGGCAAGTTTCACGCATAGTGATGTGAAAGATTCAGTGTTTAAACCTCCTCTACCAAGAAACGTGCCAGAACTGCGAGCTCGCATCAACAATGCTTTCGAACTCATTGATGGGGACATGCTGCGCCGAGTGTGGGAGGAACTTGATTATCGGCTTGATGTCTGCCGAATCACTAAAGGGGCACATAACGAACATTTGTGAATGCCTAAAAAAACTTTTTGAGTTTTTGTGTGTGTGTGCAAAGCATTGTGAAAATATCTCAAATAATAAAGTTATTGTAGAGTTGTGAAATCGCTTCAATCATTTGTAATAACCCTGTACTTCACAACCGCTGGTCAGCGTAACTTGCTGTCAACAGGCCCGCACCTGGCTGTAACTTGTGCGCTCAGAAATATCGCACGGAGTCTAACTTGCCTATCTTAAACGGTGGTGCCGCTACAGGGGCATACAGCGAATCCCGCTTGCCACAATCGCTTCCATGTTCACTTCGATGTGCTCAGCATTTCCTCCCAGCTGGTGGTTAGCTGGTCATTGACTCAGGCACCTTACTTCTCATGTCACCTCTGAAGAACTTCAAAAAAATTTTAGTGTTCGCGTGCGATACTATGCTATGGTGACAAAAGTAATGAGATAGCTATATGCACGTATCCAGATGGCGGTAGTACAGCGTACACAAGCTATAAAAGGGCAGAGCGTTGGCGGAGCTGTCATTTATACTCAGGTGATTCACACGAAAAGGTTTCCAACCGATTATGGCCGCACAACAGACATTAACAGACTTTGAACTTTGGAGTGGTAGTTGGAGCTACATGTACGGGACATTACATTTCGTAAATCGTTATAGAACTCAATATTTCGAGATCCACAATGTCAAGTGCAGAGAATACCGAATTTCAGGCATTACATCTCACCACAGACAGTGCTGTGGCCGACGGCCCTCACTTAACTACCGAGAGCAGCTGTGTTTGCGTAGAGCTGTCAGTGCTAATACGCAAGAAACACTGCGTGAAATACTTGTAGAAATAAATGTGCGACGTAGACGAATGTATTCGTTAGGACAGTGCAGGCAAATTTGGTATTAATGGGCTACAGCAGCAGACGGCCGACATTAGTGCCTTCCTAAAGGGCGACATCACCTGAAGCCCCTCTCCAGGTGCGTGACTGTATCGGTTGGACCCAAGACAAACTGGAAAACCTGGTAAGATGAGACCCGATTTCAGACCACACGAAACCATGGATCCAAGTTGGCACTGTGCAAGATGGTAGTGGCTCTGTAATGGATATGGACTGGGTCCTCTGGTCCAACTAAACTGACCGAGCGAGGTGGTGCAGTGGTTAACACACTGGACTCGTATTCGGGAGGACGACGGTTCGATCCCGCGTCCAGCCATCCTGATTTAGGTTTTCCGTGATTTCCCTAATTCGCTTCAGGCAAATGCTGTGATGGTTCCTGTGACAGGGCACGGCCGACTTCCTTCCCCATCCTTCCCTAATCCGATGAGACCGATGACCTCGCTGTTTGGTCTCTTTCCCCAAATCAACCCTACCCAAGTCCAACTGAACTGATCATGTACTGGAAATAGTTACGTTCGGCTACTTGGAAACCATTTGCATTTGTGGACTTCACGTTACCAATCAGTGTTGTCACTGGGCCACAGTTGTTTGCGATTGGTTTGAAGAACTTTCTGGGCAGTTCGAGTCAATGATTTTGCCAACCAAATCGTCCAACATGAATCCCATCGAACACTTATGGGATGTTTTCGAGTCGGCTGTAGATTCAGCATGGCTCAGTATTTCTGCAGGGGACTTCCGACGACTTGTTGAGTCCGTGCTACGTGGGGGTTGCTGCACTACGCTGGGCAAAAGGAGTGCCAACAAGATATTAGGAGGTATCCCATTACTTTTGTTACCTGAGTTTGTACCGGTATGCAGAAATACATTCAGTTTTACGTGGCAGAGCTACTGTAGTGCTCCGTGAAGAATACATCTATGCTGTACTGAACATGTACACATCTATACTTCCTCTCGGGGGCCTAAGAACATCAGTCTAAACAAGAATATATTAACTAAATAGTTCACGGATGAATGTTCAGATGTCAGTGTCTTACGGGCACAATATCTCGACAAGCGACCACATAGCCATCACTAGGTGCCGGCGCGGCGGTGTGGGGAGGAGGTGCTGGGCGCCGATGGCTGATAAATCGGACGACGGTAGGAGAGGTAGGGTGAGGGAGGGGGAGAGATAAAAGTGCTGCGCCGGCCCCCAAGCGGTCAGTTCATCAGCGTATCTGAAGATGACAAAGTGCTCACTTGCCGATATTTTGGACACTGACATCGGGCTATTCACCCATGAGATATAGCGTCATGTAGTACCCCAGGTGAATGCGAGGAGTCACGAGATACTACTGTTTTGATTGTTACAAGAGAGGAAAAAAAGGTGTGACAATTTATGGCCGAAAAGACGTCCTCTCCAGAGACTGAGGCCTGCCGGCCGAAGTGGCCGAGCGGTTCTAGGGGCTACAGTCCGGAGCTGCACGGCCGCTACGGTCGCAGGTTCGAATCCTGCCTCGGGCATGAATGTGTGTGATGTCCTTAGGTTAGTTAGGTTTAAGTAGTTCTAAGTTCTAGGGGACTGATGACCTCAGAAGTTAAATCTCATAGTGCTCTGAACCATTTGAACCATTTGACTGAGGCCTTTTCAAACTATATGGGGTGCAACACAAAGCGCCAATTGCAGACAGTGAGCTAAGAATTATGAAATTCACTTGGTTTGACTGCACAATAATGTGACAACCTGAAGAGACGAGCTGCGCGGGATTAGCCGAGCGGTCTTGGGCGCTGCAGTCATTGACTGTGCAGCTGGTTCCGGCGGGGCTTCGAGTCCTCCCTGGGGCATGGGTGTGTGTGTTTGTCCTTAGGATAGTTTAGGTTAAGTAGTGTGTAAGTTTTGGGACTGATGACCTTAGCAGTTAAGTCCCATAAGATTTCACACACATTTGAACATTTTCTGAAGAGACGAGGATTACCGTGGTTCAGTCCTGGTTGTTACAAGTCAGTTCTACTGGCCAGTTAGAGGTTGGTTTTAGGAGATTTTCCAGATTCATCGAGTCGAATAATGGCCCTGGGTTACACCTTTTTCAACCAAGCTAGGAAATGTAGCTTCAAAACACTTTTTTCAACTTCGTTTGCGCCACTCAACATTAAAAATAGAAAACATGGAATTAATGCAATAAATCCAGTTACGTGATAATGTGACAAAATTTGTAAGCATGTGAGGTGTTATAAATGTCGTCAAAGTTGAATAAGTTTTTTTTTTTAGTTCCTTCTCCGTTTCGCCACTTTATGGAGCACTGAAGTGAATTTTTATTGATTATTTTCGTTGAAATCCAAAAGGATTTTCTCTGTCATTCCGCATTTTATTTCAGATTTTTAGTGTGGGCGCAACATTACTAGAATATATAAATTTTCATATATACTTTCTACAAATATTTCATAACTCATAATTATGCCTATGTAAACATATGAAGTTATAATTTCAAATTATCGAATAAAAGATGTAACATCCATACTCATGTTATAATACCAAAATATTGTATTGTGTACTATTTTAAAACATGCATACTGTTAAGGTATCACAGCACCTTCAAAGTACTAAGCTAATAATTATCAGTCGTTTGAAATAATATTAGCCTTGTATACTTCACGTCCAAATTAGTGCTTGCAGCTTGAGGCACGGCACATTTTCAACTTCTCAGAATCAGTTGTATAAAAAATGACAATTTCAGAAGCTTGCCGCCTCTTGGATAAGTTATTGGGGACGCCCGTGTGCATGTGACTTACGTTTAACCGATGCAGTACGATGCAGTCCCCGTCCCACCATTGTACACCCATGAAACATTTTTCCTATGTTTCCCATTTCCATCATTACGTAAATGCGGGGACTCTACCCTTGTAACATATTCGCAGTCAATTTCCTGTCTGTACGTTTACCTAGCTCTTTCCCTAAGAGCAAAAGGGCGAAATTTTCAACCAGTTACTTCCTACGTGTAACGATAAAGTAATGCAGTGGTCTTTCAGCTGTGAGAGTTAGCGTGTTCTGTAAATACAATGAATAGCTGTTTTCGGTACAACACGTCTATTTTGTATTATCCGTGAATTTCGGTCGTCCTTGCAGTCTCTGTGTATATTAAGCTGGATAATCGGGAGCTTGCTGTCACATATGTAAATAGGCTATTTAGGTTTTTATGTTGGCGACGCCACGTAGCGCTTTGTATTAAAATCGCTGACTGCGCTGTGTGCAGTCTGTGGCTGGTTGCACTTATTCTTGGAAGATATTCTCCAGTATAGTGTTGGGCAGTTGGATGTGAACAGCGCGTAGTGTTGGGCTGTTGGAGGATATAGGGTGTTACAAAAAGGTACAGCCAAACTTTCAGGAAACATTCCTCATACACAAATAAAGAAAAGATGTTATGTGGACATGTGTCCGGAAATGGCTTAATTTCCATGTTAGAGCTCATTTTAGTTTCGTTCTTCCACCTACGCTCAATGGAGCACGTTATCATGATTTCATACGAGATACTCTACCTGTGCTGCTAGAGCATGTGCCTTTAGAAGTACGACACAACATGTGGTTCATGCACGATGGAGTTCCTGCACATTTCAGTCGAAGTGTTCGTACGCTTCTCAACAAGAGATTCGGTGACCGATGGATTGGTAGAGGTGGACCAATTCCATGGCCTCCACGCTCTCCTGACCTCAACCCTCTTGACTTTAATTTATGGGGGCATTTGAAAGCTCTTGTCTACGCAACTCCGGCACCAAATGTAGAGACTCTTCGTGCTCGTATTGTGGACGGCTGTGATACAATACGCCGTTCTCCAGGGCTGCATCAGCGCATCAGGGATTCCATGCGACGGAGGGTGGATGCATGTATCCTCGCTAACGGAGGACATTTTGAACATTTCCTGTAACAAAGTGTTTGAAGTCACGCTGGTACGTTCTGTTGCTGTGTGTTTCCATTCCATGATTAATGTGATTGGAAGAGAAGTAATAAAATGAGCTCTAACATGGAAAGTAAGCGTTTCCGGACACATGTCCACATAACATATTTTCTTTCTTTGTGTGTGAGGAATGTTTCCTGAAAGTTTGGTCGTACCTTTTTGTAACACTATATATATATATATATATATATATATATATATATATATATATATATATATATATATATGTGTGTGTGTGTGTGTGTGTGTGTGTGTGTGTGTGTGTATACCTGTCTATACCTGTCCCTGTTTCCTCCTAAGGTAAGTCTTTCCGCTCCCGGGACTGGAATGACTCCTTACCCTCTCCCTTAAAACCCACATCCTTTCGTCTTTCCCTCTCCTTCCCTCTTTCCTGATGAAGCAACAGTGGGTTACGAAAGCTTGATATTTGTGTGTGTGTGTGTTTTTTATTTTAGTGTGTCTATCTACTAGCGCTTTCCCGTTTGGTAAGTCACAGCATCTGTTATATGCCTATCAGTAGTTAGTGCCTTCAGTAGTTAGAATCTTTTATTTAGCTGGCAGTATTGGCGCTAGCTGTATTCCAGTAGTTCGAGTAACGAAGATTTTGGTGAGGTAAGTGATTCATGAAGGATAGGTTATTGTTAGTCAGGGCTATTCTTTTATAGGGATTATTAAAAGTCAGATTGCGTTGTGCTAAAATATTGTGTGTCAGTTTAAAAATGATCGGAATAAGTAAAGAGAAAACAGTCTGAGTACGTTCAGTTTCACTTAGCTCTTTAAGTATCAAATAACGCAGAAGTTTACCAGCACAGTCTTTCTTTACATTCAAACGAGAAATTTCCTACATATAACACTCAGAAAAGGGACCCTAACGTTCTCATTAATATAACGGGCAAATTAATGTTTCTTTTGCTTTGGTATGTAATTGCAGCCCTAACGGAAACAAATTTTGTACATACAGCCTACTGCGGACCACGTTCTACATTACAAAATTTTTAGAAGTTCCACGCAAAAACGTATGTATAAAATAAATTTTCTGGATATAAAAAGTATAATGTACTTCAATTACATTTCTGGACATCTAAGATATTAATTAGCGACAACTGTAACTAAAGCAAAGTATCTTGTCAATATGGGTACTATAATACAAGGGCTATTCGGAAAGTAAGGTCTCATCAGTCTCGAAATGGAAACCACTGTGAAAATAAAAAATGTGTTATTTGCAACAGTTTGCTACACCTTCCAGCTACTTCTCTAAGTATTCGTAGCTCCGACTTAGACATTTGTCGTAGCGTTGTACCAACTTTCCAATACCCTCCTCATAGAAGGCAGCCGTCTGTACTTTCCGCCATTCCTCTACGCTGGTCTGCAGTTCGTTGTCTGTGCCAAAATGTTGTCTTCATGCGAGCAGAGATGAAGAACATCAGAGTGAGCCAAGTCTGGGTTGTAAGGTGGGTGATCAAACACTTCCCATCGAGAACCGCTGCAAGGGCGTCCTCATTGTACGTGCAAGGAAATGGATGACGGTTACGTTGTGTGGGGTTGCATGAAATCAGACCCTACCTCGTAGCAGGCGCCCATACTTCGCGAGAGACACCGTTGTCTAGCCATCTATAGATGCTCACTGTGTGCTCAGAAAGGAACAGAACAACGTGACGAGGTCTACATGCATACTGGAGACACTACCCAACACATCTGTGCAAAGCTTAATCGAATTTTCACTATCGTTTCCATTTAGCGACCTATCAGACCTTACTTTCCGAATAGCCCTCGTAATCCACCACGTACTGTATGTTAGCTTCCCATCTGCGTTAACGTAATCCACTACAGCAGCGTAATAATTCCCTTAAATGAATGTAAAATAGAGATACCTACATCCAAAATCAGTTAGCTGTAGTGATACTAATCTCTGTGCAACAAGCAAGAGAGAAGGGAACAGTAGGTGAGCGTGTCAGCTCCTTTTTCATCAAGACGAAACACGCACCATTAAATCATCAGAAAAGTGGAAATTTGCGTCAGCACTGCCAGAACACTGTATAATTCAGATGAGTATTTAATTTACAGGTAAGCAGTATAATGAACATAATAGCAGACGCTTTGTACAGGATTTGTTGGTGCATAATAGTTTCAGCTGCACACCTATTACTATAATCTGGATTTTATTGTAAACCAAGATAAAAACTGTGAGCGGTTATGTTAGTAGGAAGTGGCATTTCCGTTTCAGTAATTTCAAAGTTAATTTTTGGTTTTTAATAAATAAGTGGTGTTGAGTCGGCGTATTGATTATTGATTGTTACGCAACTTTCTAGGGCCTGCTATATTTGACTAATCCTCTCTGACAGTAAAAATTTTGAACTTGGTGCTACAGTTTACTACACGATTAACCAAGTGTTACAAAAAAGCACGATTAACCAAGTGTTACAAAGAAGCTGAGACCAGTGTTGTAATAGCGGCTGTTTGCGTCCCGCATCCAGATGTCGGAGATGAATATTGCACCAGACATCTGAACTAGACAATGCAAAAAATCATTGGCTGCATGGTGTAGTAAACAGCTCGAATATTGTACTACGTCAGAAGAACGGAGCTGTAACTCTGTTAATAAACTGTGGATGGCAGAGTCTAAACACCAGGGCAAAGTCTATCGTCGATAAGTAGCTGTAAGCACAACCTTCCGTAATTAAACATTGTACATTTTGATGCTCTTGCTCGCAACATAACTGCTGTTTAGAACTGTATTTAGATATTGTGAGAATTTCATCAGTGTCCCAGAAATAAGTTATCAATAGTTCCATTCATCTGGTTTCGACCAGAGGTTGACCCATGTTGTAAGAAAAATGCCAGAAGTGATCATCCATTCCCATTTATTATCGCCTGGTATTAGGCTAAAAAGGCCCGAGGCTCTCTAATGATCCGAAAAAAGACTAAAAAAGATTTCTCAGATATTCAGATTTCGAATTAATGACAGACAAAATACTGTAATCATAGTAGTTCGACATAGAGAGAACACGATTCCCAATTAAGAGGCCATTTGTTCCACTTCTCGCTTGCTAGAATTTGGCAGACAGAAAGGGAAATTCTACAACAGTTTGCCCTGCACTCATGGATATGGAATTTAAAAAAAAAATTCGTGATTTTTCAATGTGATTCCATAGCAGTATTACTTGAGACTAAAAATAGTAGGCACAAACAAAGTTCAGTGTTCCTTCTGTCAGTGGGTTTCGGGAATACTAGAATTTCATCTAATTGACATGTAAGCATTTTTAATCTCTTTGCACAGTTATAGGCTATGCATCAGAGTTTATTTAAGAGGTACGTGATAGTTGCTTCTTCAGTTACGACAGCAGAGGCTGTCAGCCACAAGTTATTTTAACAACAGCTAGTGTTTAATTTGATTAGCTATACTGTGTTGTAGATTTTGTCATGATTATTTGGCTACAGAGCAGAAAGTGTCTCATTCACCACAATCAAGCCTACTTTTTGTCATACTATATTTGTTTACATTTGATGAAAATTTGTTGTTATTTCAGTTGATAGTAATTTTAAGAGGAGAGCTTATCCTACAGAGAAAGACTTCATTCATTTGCCTGTTGTCTACGCGATGCAACAGCCACTATGCGGATTAATCGTTTGTTCACAGAGGATAATTTATTGTTCTACATGTGATATGAGTTCTCTGGGTGAAATATGTTCACTTAGTTTTCAATACCACCCTTTACACATCTACAGAATATTACATCATTAAACAACGATAAAAAGTATTCCCCAAAGACAACTCATCCGTTTTGAGTCGATGTCAACTTTAATGAAGAGTAGTGAAGATAATTGTTTGGTATAGTCTTGTAACTATCAACATTATTATTCCTGTAACGTTGTGTCCGAAAAAAGTTTTAAGAATAGCTAATATTTTAAAGGCGTTAGCAGCAAATGATATTTTGGTGTAATGCTATCGTGTAACGAAAACTTTCTTTCAGAAAGATGAGTTGCCCCTGGCCATTATTTAGTTGCCTTAGTTGCCTGCCCGAAGTGATGTAAGCTACATCAACGAGTTACAGTGTAACTTAGTGACGTGCTTCGCATCCCTCTGCTTCATCGAATTTTTGCTTTAATCTTCTTCCTGTGGTTTGTTATTGTGGTGAAACGTTATTAAATATTGTATACAACATTGCAGAACTTGTCTTACATTTTCCTTCACATTTATTAACACACAGTTCAGTTAGATAATAAGCTCTTTTAGAACATTTGAGCGTTTGTATCTTAACACATGTTATGAAAGTACACCAGGTCGGAAAACTTTCAGACATTCCATAAGTAACATTGATCAACAAAATAACTGCCAATATTGGGTACTTATTACAGATTCATTACGAACTTTACCTAATGATTGTGGAACCCAGACTGATGAAAACTAAATGATGTTTACGTACTGAATAATCAACCGCGTCCAACTGACACAGAAGTTCCTATTCCAGTTACTGGGCGCTGTCTGGCTGGCTTTGTGCCCGACGTCTATCTAAAGACGCTCGTATTACAGAAATCATAAAATTGTAAAATACACGACTATTACATTTTATATAAATAATTCAAAAGCCACGATCGCTTAAATACTGTTTACTGGATAACCGGTTTCAACACACGACAGGTGTCATCATCGGATCTGAATGTAGATTAATATTTGTAAACCATTTGGATATAACGATACATGAGGCCGCCCAGCTGATATAAAATCATAGTCACAAAAAATAAAAGCAACTGCCCTCATGGTCATTCTTTTCCATAAGATATGTATAACCCCAGCCACAATATAAAACTATTTGGTACACGACCGCTGCTCGACTAACAACGGTCGGCATCACACTATTTGGTGAGTGTGATGCCGACCGTTGTTTACATATCTTATGGAAAAGAATGACCATGAGCGCAGTTCTTTTTTATTTTTTGTGACAATGATTTTATATCAGCTGGGCTGCCTCATGTATCGTTATATCCAAATAGTTTTCAAATGTTAATCTACATTCAGATCCGATGATGGCACCTTTCATGTGTTGAAACCGGTTATCCAGTAAACAGTATTTAAGCGATCTTGGCTTTTGAATTATTTCTACAACAGTGTAATCGCCCCGCTACGTAATATGTTTTCACTGCAAAATACATTTTATATATTAACTTAAGAGACAGAAGAAAATGAAAACTATAGCCGTATAGTAAGCAGTGAAGTAAATTTGTTTAGCTAAAAGCTATATAATTAGAAAATGAGAACCTTTTTATAGGAGGGAAATTTTAATGTGCACAAGGGTTACCAGTGTTCGCCTAGAATTTTCGAGAATATTAAGTCTTCTAATTTTAATAATTAACAATTTAACACACTGTTTTCGTGGAAATATATATTCTTGGGAATTTAAAAATTTGTAGTACAGAACTATGGCACTGAATTTCGAAAATAATATCATTTATACATTGGAACATGTAGAACACGTAGTTTTTGAATAAGAGTAACTTTTGAAATATCAAGTGCTTAGAAAAAACTCGACGGGCGTTCAATAACTAATGTAACACATTTTTTTCTAGGCCAGTTTCGGTTGAAAAAAAGCGGATTTGTTGTGGGACATTGTGGAACATTCCCGCTTCAGCTCCTATACCTTCATGAAGTTCCAATAGGTGTCTGTAAAGGAGGTGCGTTTCAAGCAAAGAGCTGTTATTGAGTTTCTTTTGGTGCAAAACAAGAGCATCGTCGATATTCAAAGGTGCTCGCAGAATGTTTACGGAGACATGGCAGTGAACAAAAGCACGGTGAGTCGTTGGGCGAGGCGTCTGTCATTGCAATAGGATCGCCCAAATCTGTCCGATTACCCGCGTGTCTGTCGACCGCATACAGCTGTGACTCCCGCAATGTCGGAACCTCACACGTGGTGATCTACGGATCACAATCAAACACTTCGCTGCGCATCTGGACGTCTCTGTTGGTATAAGTGACACACACGTCCACCAGTTGGGGCGTTCAGAGATGCTTGATTCCTTGCCTCTAAGAGAAGACCATAAAGAGCCACAAAGGAAAATCTGCGCGGCGTTGCTTGCGCGTCATGAGGTTGATCGTGACAATTTGTTATCGAATAATGGCAAACGCGATGAAACGTGCGTTCGTCATTTCGAACCGGAAATAAAACGGCAATCCATGGAGTGGGCCACATCATATCTCCTCTGAAGAAAAAGTTCAAAACAGTACCCTCAGCCGGTTAAGCCATAGCGACATCATCTGGTACTCTGAAGGGGTTATTCTGTTTGATGTTCTTCCTCATAGTGCAATGATCAAGTTTGAAGTGTCTTGTGCTACACTCAGGAAATAGAAGAAACGACTTCACCTTGCTCGTCGCCACAAAAGTACAAACGAACTTTCCTTCTCCATGACAATGCAAGGCGGTGGTGATGGTAAGTTCCTATGGGACCAAACTGCTGAGGTCATCGGATCCTAGGCTTACATACTTTTAAACTAACTTACGCTAAGGACAAAAAACACGCCCACTCCCGAGGGACGACTCGAACGTCCCACGGGGAGAGCCGCACGAACCGTGGCAAGGCGCCATAGACCTCGCGGCAAGCCGGCGCGGCAACGCAAGGCCTCACACAACTTTGTGCACCAAAACTTCATTGGACTGTTGATCCTCATCCATCCTACAGCCCGGATCTCGCCGCTTCCGACGTAAGGTGGCGCAAGACCGTTGCACTGAACGGAGACTATGTTGAAAAATTAGGTTTTGCAGCCAAAAGAGTAGGGAATAATGTGGTGTATTGGAATCCTGAATAAAACCAACCTGGTCTCAGGAAAAAAGGGTTTTACTTATTGAACGCCTCTCGTAAAACATTTACTTGAAGTTTAATGAGGGCCGTTCAAATAAGATACTTTTTTTAGTAGTATTGAATTTTTACGTGCGTATAGTCTTTAGGTATCGACAATTATGAATATTTATTCAAATAAAATGGTTTCGTATTAACTAAATGTACTATTGTCGTCAGCTGTCGGTAAACTATAATGTAAATAATGAATTTTATTGAAATAATGTTGGAATAAGAATTTGACATGTCGCATGCTCATGGCCTATGCATTACTACTGAAAACAAACCATAAAAAGAAAAAAGAATAATGGCATTACGAGTGGTGTAAGAACGAGATGGATACACGTTGATATGTTGCAAAAGTTACATGGGTGTAAACTGTCAGAGTGGATATGAGAAGGAACGTATGCTCAGTTATAGGTAAATCAGATGGCAGACGTGGCAGGGTACTGGGAAAATGTTGTCAATGTACAAAGGAGATTTCTTACAAAGTACTAGTGTGAATTTTCCTAGGCTAATGCTCTAATGTATGAAATCCGTATCAAGTAGGGGTAACAGGGGATATTGAACATTTACAAAGAACAAGACCATGGATGTTGATTGATTTGACCGACAGGAGATCCTAATTTAAATTGATATCACGCAAATTCCATTTTTTTATACGTAAGACCTATTTATAACAACAACACGACATTGCTGATTGCGTTTTGATTTCATAAACATCATACAATCATTTGGAAAATTTATTTTAAGATTTCTGTAAGAAATCCATACTTAGAATGTTGAAATAAGTTGAATTCATCACTCCAGATTTTGGAACTATGAATTGAGGATCCAAAAGACATCAGCTAAATTAATATTACAAAAATATTAATCGTAGCATTAAATTCTCCATAACTTCGGAAATATTACAAATTAGCAAATCCAAGACCAGTTTTGGAATCATAACAATTATTGCTTTAAGATGATACGTACATCAACTCGCTTTGTTTTAAATTTCGTAAAAAATACATTTATTTTATTTTGCTAAGATATCACAATGGGTTGTAGAAAGGATGGTGGAATCAAGCATGATTTCCAACACATTAATATACACTTCAACTGATTTAGTACGCAAAGGAAAACTTTTTAATGCTAATAGCAATATACACACATCAAAAAAAGTTTTGAATCGCCTCGGTTCCGAGAGTTCCCGAAACTCTACAGAAAATTGGAGTAGAGATCAACATAAACATCATTTCCGCCATTTTTAGTGCTCATGAAAACCACAGATTGCGTGTTGTACCGCCATATAGCGAGACATTCAAAGGTGGTGGTCCAGATTGCTGTACACACCGGTACCTCTAATACCCAGTAGCACGTCCTCTTGCATTGGTGCATGCCTGTATTCGGCGTGGCATACTATCCACAAGTTCATCAAGGCACTTGTTGGTCCAGATTGCTCCAGTCCTCAACGGCGATTCAGCGTAGATCCTCAGAGTGGTTGGTGTGTCACGTCGTCAATAAACATGTTCGATAGGGTCCATGTCTGGAGAACATGCTGGCCACTCTAGTCGAGTGATGTCGTTACCCTGAAGGAAGTAGTTCACAAGATGTGCACGATGGGGGCGCGAATTGTCGTCCATGAAGACAAATGCCTCGCCAATATGCTGCCGATATGGTTGTACTATCGGTCGCAGGATGCCATTCATGTATCGTACAGCCGTTATGGCGCATTCCATGACCGCCAGCGGCGTTCGTCGGCCCCACAGAATGCCATCCCAAAACAGCAGGGATCCTCCACCTTGCAGCACTGGCTGGAAAATGTGTCTCAAGTGTTCAGCCTCACTGGGTTGCCTCCAAACACGTCTCCGACGATTGTCTGGTTGAAGGCGTATGCGACACTCATCGGTGAAGAAATTTGATGCCAATCCAGAGCGGTCCATTCGGCATGTTGTTGGGCCCATCTGCACCGCACTGCATGGTGTCGTGGTTGCAAAGGTGGACCTCGCCATGGACGTCGGGAGTGAAGCTGCACACCATGCAGCCTATTGCGCACAGTTTGAGTCGTAACACGACACGTGGCTGCACGAAAAACATTATTCAACATGGTGGGCCGGCCGGTGTGGCCGAGCGGTTCTAGGCGCTTCAGTCCGGAACCGCGCTGCTGCTACGGTCGGAGGTTCGAATCCTGCCTCGGGTGTGGATGTGTGTGATGTCCATAGGTTAGTTAGGTTGAAGTAGTTCTGAGTCTAGGGGAATGATGACCTCAGATGTTAAGTCCCATGGTGCTTAGAGCCATTTGAACCATTTTGAACCGTTCGTCACGATCACTCAGCGCACATTCTCTTCCATGTTGTGACTTAGTGGACGATGCTTTCCTGCTTTCCCTGTATGCGGTGTAAATCTTCGATACACGCTTCTTCGACAGGCACTTCCTCTCCCGTATTACAGAAGTACCCACCATCCGAGCACCAAAAAGATGCCCGTGCTCGAATTCACTTAGCTCCGACGTAATGCACTCACAACCACACAGATAATTGCTTGACCACAACTGCCACTTACGTCGTATCGAGGAGATGTCACAAGTACTTTTCGTAGTCAGATACATCACTCGAATTTGCAAGCTTGGCTAACATTTGCATTTATGTTCAAGCATGTATATCTCGCAGCGTTTTCCTATTTTTGTCCACTTCCTGTATATTATCGATTGAATCCACAAGTCAGATTTGTGGCATCATTAAACAGGGTAAAGGAACGGGAAGACAGCCTAATTCCTGGTATAATGGAATGTAACCTGTGTCATGCATTTCACAGTGGTTTGGAGAGTATGGATGTAAACGTAGATGTAGAAGAGGTGTAAGTACTTTTAGAACAGATGAAGTTTCTACATATGACACAAATCGATTATTTAGTGTCCAGTAGACATACAGGGCATCACAGAAAGAATGGTCATTTTAAGGGAGATTACAGGAACGATAATTTGAAGCACAAAACTTAAAATGGACATATGCCCTACCCCGAATTGTTTCCGAGATATTACACATTTAACGTACATCGTTATTTATTTTTATATTATTCAATACATTGTCAGATTTACAGACATACGCATGTACAACAATTAGTAAACATTACGGCATGGCCGGCTGGTGTGGCCGAGCGGTTCTAGGCGCTTCAGTCTGGAACCGTGCGACCGCTACGGTTGCAGGTTCGAATCCTGCCTCGGGCAGGGATGTGTGTGATGTCGTTAGGTTAGTTAGGTTTAAGTTGTTCTAAGTTCTAGGGGAGTGATGACCTCAGATGTTAAGTCCCATAGTGCTCACAAGGGAACCTCCCCATCGCACCCCCCTCAGATTTAGTTATAAGTTGGCACAGTGGATAGGCCTTGAAAAACTGAACACAGATCAATCGACAAAACAGGAAGAAATTGTGTGGCATATGAAAAAAATTAGCAAAATATACAAACTGAGTAGTCCATGTACAAGATAGGCAACATCAAGGATAGTGTCAGCTCAGGACCGCCGTGGTCCCGTGGTAAGCGTGAGCAGCTGCGGAACGGTAGATCCTTGGTTCAAGTCTTCCCTCGAGTGAAAAGTTTACTTTCTTTATTTTCGCAAAGTTATGATCTGTCCGTTCGTTCACTGACGTCTCTGTTCACTGTAATAAGTTTAGCGTTTGCGTTTTGCGACCGCACCGCAAAACCGTTAGTAGACGAAAGGACGTGCCTCTCAAATGGGAACCGAAAACATTTGATCGCAAGGTCATAGGTCAACCGATTCCTCCACAGGAAAACACGTCTGATATATTCTATACGACACTGGTGACGGCATGTGCGTCCCATGACAGGAATATGTTGTCGACCCACCTAACTTGTACACTTGGCGAATGGGTAAAAAGATTCTTCTACCTTGCCCGATTTTGGTTTTCTTGTGGATGTGATAATCACTCCCAAAAAAGTGATGAAAACATAAGAGTTTGTCACATCAACTGAAAGTAAAAAATTAAACTTTTCATTCGAGGAAAGGCTTGAAAACCAAGGACCTCTCGTTTCGCAGCTGCTCACGCTAACCACGGGACCGCGGCGCTCCTGAGCCCACACTATCCTTGATGTTACCCATCTTGCACATGGACTACTCAGTTTGTATATTTTGCTTATTTTTTCATACGCCACACAACTTCTTCCTGTTTTCTCGAATGATCTGTGTTCAGTTTTTCAAGGCCTATCCACTGTGCCAACTTATAACTAAATCTGATGGGGGCGCGATGTGGAGGATCCCTTGTCAGAGCTCTTTGAACCATTACGGCATGCGCCTTACAAGTATCAATTGAACAATATGGCTGTGACCGAGCGGTTCTAGGCGCTTCAATCTGGAACCACGCTGCTGCTACGGTCGCAGGCTAGAATCCTGCCTCGGTCATGGATGTGTGCGATGTCCTCAGGTTAGTTAGGTTTAAGTAGTCCTAAGTCTAGGGGACTGATGACCTCTGATGTTAACTTCCATAGTGCTTAGAGCCATTTGAACAATTTTTGAACAATATGTGTCCTTATCACATTCACGTCAAAGCATTATGGTACACGTCACGTTACAGTTGTAAAGTTCACAAAAAATGTTCGAATACCCCACCGTCAGCTTCAGTGCATTTGTGCACTCTAGGGAGAACATGTTGTGTTGCCTGTCCGAGTTCCTCTACCCGCTCACTGATGAGGGCAGAAGCGTCCACGATGAGACCGAACAGAGTGTCTCTCGTATTCGTCTTTAGTTTGTACACCACAGGCTTCATACAGTTCTGTAAAAAAAATATTTATGACGTAAACTCTGACGATTTTAGTGGTCAGTTAGTTGCACTACCACGACGAATCCAGCGATTAGGGTACGTGCGGTTGAGATGTTCTCTCACACGTCTAGTAAAATGTGGATGAGCGCCGTCATGCGCGCCGGCCGCTGTGATCGAGCCGTTCTAGGCGCTTCAGTCCGAAACCGCGCTGCTGCTAAGGTCGCAGGTTCGAATCCTGCCTTGGGCATGGACGTGTGTTGTCCTTAGGTTAGTTAAGTTTAAGAAGTTCTAAGTCTAGGGGACTAATGACCTCAGATGTTAAGTCCCATAATGCTCAGAGCGATTTGAACTATTTTAGAGCCGTCATGCGCGTGGCGAGACGAACGTCCTCAATGTGTTCAATAAAGGAATTTTCTCAAAAAATGAAAGTTATTCTCACCTGTCATTCGCTCTTCTAAAATGACTGGAATTATCAATATGCTACCTATCAAGGCGCACCGAAAATTGATCGAAAAACGAACTTGGAGATTTGTTTCCGCTGTAGCGTGTGGATTTTTCTGCCTCGACGATGATTATTACGTGAGTTCTTGACTCCATTCTTTGTAAACACAGAATCTGGTGCGATCCAAAGCGACACATGTCATTGGTACCGACATGGACCACCACCTGCAGTTGGCTGCACCCTGTTCTCTTCATGGCACCCGGAAGCACCCTTTCCACATCCGGAATGACTCCCCCCGGAATGCACACGGAGTGCACACTGGCTTCCTTCCCCTCCTTGGCAGCCATGTTCCCAAGGGATCCCATTACGCGCCTAAAGTTGGAGCTCCCAACTACCAGCAAACCCACCCTCTGTGAATGCCCAGACCTTGCGGGCCGAGAAGCTTCCTTTGGAACAGGGTGGACGACTGCATCCGGCTCAGAGAGATCGTCAGCCACAGATAACCCACGAAATCTGTTCTTGAAACAAACCGGGGAGGCCCTATGATTGCCCCCTCGGAAAATTTTTCGCTGCCTGCCAGACTTTGGAATGATCTCCCACTCAACCACAAATGAGGGGTCAACCTCAGTGCAGGCAGTACCCGCGTAGGTCACAGCAGTGGACCGATCGGATAATACGTGGGACGTCCTCGGCGTCCCTCGCATCCCCGCGTCCGATCCCCCACAGTGACGCCCCTTGGCAGCCGCCTCAAGCTGTGTGACGGAAGCCAACGCAGCCTGAAGCTGTGAGCGAAGGGTCGCCAGCTCTGCTCGCATCTGTACACAACAATCACACTTCCTATCCATTACTGCAGTCGCTCCTGTTTGAAGCTCGTAAAAATATGTAACAAGCGAACGGTGTACTCGCCTTATTAGTAGCAGGTACTAGCGGCGCGCTCTCGCTGACGGTGTAACTGACGCTGAGCTGTTCTAACCAACGAACAAAATCCTGCACGATACGAGAGTCGATACAACGGTCGATTACAACGGCGGTACTGTACACTGCACTGTTATTGAAATAAAAGGTTGTACCTAGTAAACACTCTAACACGCAATAAATTACAAAAATAAACTACTAACTGCACAGATAACTGAAAATAAGTCGCTCCTGTTTGAAGCTCGTAAGAATATGCAACAAACGAACGGTATACTCGTCTTATTAGTAGCAGGAACTAGAGGTGCGCTCTCGCTGACGGTCTAACTGACACATTGATGGAAGGATACGACGATTGTCATTTAAACAGCGACAAAATTCAAATCGTGTGACACTGTCGCCAACAGGAAAATTGTGGACACGCTGTAGGTGAAATGGATACTTTTCCGCATGTAATGTTCGCCATAGACATGTCCGTGGGGCATCGATTCGTGCAGAAAGTCGCCGTGTGCTGGTGGTAGGACTACACTGCTCTATTTCAACAACGTGTTGCTGTTCCTGGACGGGCTGTTGAACTACACGTTCAGAAGAAAAATGGGAACTTGTAGGAACACACGTTTAAAGCAGTGTGCTCTAAACTCTGGTAAACACGCCACGATCAGGAACATGACATATCGCGAAGCGTCGACTTTATTCATCGATAGCTGCCGGAGTGATACCATCGCAGGAGCCGTAAACATACACCTTATCTGCATACACTTCATTAGCGTACATGTATGGCATTCTAGCCAGCGCGTGTGGAAACACAGTTAACCGATGCTTCTCTGTGATACGCTTCGCACTGCTTCATTCTCAACCCACCGTGTACTACTGCGCGTTCAGCATGCTAGATTAATGGCGGAAAGACTGAGAGATCGACACTAAGTGATCAAAAGTACCCGGACACCCCCCAAAAAATACGTTTTTCATATTAGGTGCATCGTGCTGCCGCCTACTGCCAGGTACTCCTTATCAGCGACCTCAGTAGTCATTAGACATCGTGAGAGAACAGAATGGGGCTCTCCGCGGAACTCACGGACTTCGAACGTGGTCAGGTGATTGGGTGTCACTTGTGTCATACGTCTGTACGCGAGATTTCCACACTACTAAACACGCCTAGGTCCACTGTTTGCGATGTGATAGTGAAGTGGAATCGTGAAAGGACACGTACAGCACAAAAGCGTACAGGCCGACCTCGTCTGTAGACTGACAGAGACCGCCAACAGTTGAAGAGGGTCGTAATGTGTAATAGCCAGACATCTATTCAGACCATCATACAGGAATTCCAATCTGCTTCAGGATCCACTGCAAGTACTATGACAGATAGGCGGGACGTGAGAAAACTCGGATTTCATGGTCGAGCGGCTGCTCATAAGACACACATCACGCCGGTAAATGCCAAACGACGCCTCACATGGTGTAAGGAGCGTAAACATTGGACGATTGAATAGTGGGAAAACTTTGTGTGGAGTGACGAATCACGGCACACAATGTGGCGATTCGATGGCAGGGTGCGAGTATGGCGAATGCTCGGGAAACGTCATCTGCCAGCGTGTGTAGTGCCAACAGTAAAATTCGGAGACGGTGGTGTTATGGTGTGGTCGTGTTTTTCATGAAGGGGGCTTGCACCCCTTGTTGTTTTGCGTGGCGCTATCACAGCACAGGCATACATTGATGTTTTAAGCACCTTCTTTCTTCCCACCGTTGAAGAGAGAATCGGGGATAGCGATTGCATCTCTCAACACGATCGAGCACCTGTTCATAATTCTCGGCCTGTGGCGCAGTGGTTACACGGCAGTAACATCCCTGTAATGTACGCCTGCACAGAGTCCTCACCTGAATTCTATAGAACACCGTTGGGGTGTTTTGGAACGCCGACTTTGTGCTTGGCCTCACCGACCGACATCGATACCTCTTCTCAGTGCAGCACTCCGTGAAGAATGGGCTGCCATTTCCCAAGAAACCTTCCAGCACCTGATTAGACATGCCTGCGAGAGTGAAAGCTGGCCACAAGGCTAAGGGTGGGCCAACACAATACTGAATTCAAGCATTACCGCTGGAGAGCGCCACGAACTTGTAAGTCATTTTCAACCAGGTGTCCGGATACTTTTGATCACATAGTGCACTTTTCTCTTTCATTACAGTTGCTTAAGTTACTGGCTACAATCAAATTTTAAAGACACTGCTATTTTATACATGCATAAAATTAAAAATTGACTCTTTGATATGCCATATATCGGCTTTTTGCAGTAATGAACTATTAAATTGTTAATTTTGAGGTTGTTCTCACTTGTTGATGTTTTAATATTAATTGGCACGTGAATCCTCATTTTTATGAGATTTTCTCACAGACTGATGTCCAAAATGTTTGGAGCATCCTTATATGATATGATCGGGATCTCCCTAGTCTTTTGGATGTTCACTACGGGTGGTAGAGACTGCCATTCCAGTACGGTACAGATGGCCAGGGTAACAGGTGTGTTCCAGCCTTATTCTAATAAAAGATGTCACATATTGTTTTGGGAGATTCTGTTGGTATAGGACGCTGAGCTCAAGCGAGCTAAAAGCGCTTTTTCTGCTGCGATGTTTGCCACTGAGTTTCCCATTGATCGTTAGCCTCTTCTTCTGATATGTGCAAAAAATGGTTCAAATGGCTCTAAGCACTGTGGGACTTAACATCTGAGGTCATTAGTCCCCTAGGACTAACCTAAGGACATCACACACATCCATGCCAGAGGCAGTATTCGAACCTGCGACCGTAGTGGTCGCGCGGTTCCAAAGTGAAGCGCCTAGAACCGCTCTGGCACACTGGCCAGCCGATATGTGCAAAAAGTCGCAATATGGAAGCTGTGTAAATAGTGGGTTCCCTTGTTTGATACTTTCTTTAACAAGACCATCCACTACTTCACTACGCCGAAAATCTGGGTCTCCTTGTGCTCACATTAGATGAACGGATTAATTTTCTTAGCTAGCATTCGTTATTAGTTGTACCACATATTAAATATAGCTGTTATGACCTTCCAACTTCCGATGTTTTAATTGCTCCACAGCACACAGAATTAATATTTTGTTCCCTTTTTCAGTTCCAAACTTCATTGCTTCTGTAATTATTATTACTCTTATCATGCAAATACTACTTAACGGTGGTAATAAGAACTTTTTAGCTATCTGCAACCTAGGGCAATAATAAGCGCAACCATCTCCCTCATTTCTTTTAGATCCGTCAGTATAATAGGCAAAAAAATGTGGCCATTTGATGTCCAGGTAATTTGTTACAGCACTGTTAACTGTAAACTCTTTACGCAACCTATCTGGTAGATTAAAGAGTTCAGGTTGTCAGAAAGTTGTGTGACATTTATTGTTGAACGCAGATACCATTCGGTCATTCCGTGCCAAATCTGAGACACCTGTAACCCTTTACTCACAATGGTGTTCATTTATCCCCTCCTACATAGCCTCTATATGCCAGTCGTTTAGCTTTAATAATGACGGGACAAGAAACTTCCTGGCAGATAAAAACTGTGTGCTAGGCCGAGACTCGAACTGGGGACCTTTGCCTTTCGCGGCCAAGTGCTCTACCAACTTTTTTTTTTTTAATTCCATCTTTTCTTTTCTTTCTTTTTTTTAAATTTCATTTATGTATTGGTATTCTATTTGGATACAAAATTAGGCAGTTCACAAAAACTAAATGAAATGCATCCTCTGGGAAAAAAAATTAAAAACAAATCACAAATTTAAAGGAACAGGGATGTTGTTTTATTTATTTATTCTCAATAAAGATCACTCTGTTAAAAGGAAAATGTAGATCATTTCATCGTATAGTATGTTCATTACATATTGAGTGGTGAGAGAAGCGTGAGGTTCATTATCAGCTGTCAAATGTGCACACCGACTGCACCCGGCACATCCCAACTGCGTGGGGGTCAAGGAAGACTGCCTGAAGATAGTTGGCAAAGGTTTTCCGATAGTGTGACCATCTATGAACCTCATTGTGGGCTTGCTGCAAGAAATACCAAAAGTCAAGTCGCGATTTGGCAGCGTCCCCACAGAGGTACGCGATCGTCCAACCTTTGACCAAGATGATCGACTGTGATTTAGTCGCCGGAAAGCAGTCACTCTCCGGATGTAAGAAGGAAGCAGGGATAATATGTTGCGGGGTCACACGGAGGTAGCAAGCCACCATCTGTCTTCCTAGGAGCCAGACATCCTCCACCGCGATGCAAGTTAAGCGATGATGGTCGTCATCCACTTGGTGACATTTCGGGCATAGTGGAGTGTCCACTAGTCCAATTGCATGGAGCCGTTGGTTAGTGTTGAACTTGCCACAGGCGACAGAGAACCACCGTGCCCGAACGAGGGTAGGAAGAAATCTTTGGTGCACATGTCTCCAAATCTTCGGCCAATGCAACCTGGGGTCTTTGAGTTCAATGACATTACGACTTATCCGTCGTAGCAGCCAAACATAAAAATCCTTCGCGCATGGCGGTCTTGTGCGCGGAAGCTCGTCTCTGATATAACTAAGTTCCACGATAAATGTTGAGACATGCGCAAAATGTGGCGTAATGTTGCCCACCGCCATCGGAGGTGTGAGGGACGCTGGAACCAGGAGATCCAGTAGGCGGGATGTAAGGGAATCACGTCCGCTACGCCATTGCTTGTACATCGTGGCTAGAAGGAGCGCCGTCGCTCGGCAGTGAACATTCGTAAGTCCGAGTCCCCCCTTGTCCGTAGGCAGCGTGAGCGTTTCGTATCGCACCTTGAGGGGCGATCCAATCATCACAAAATAGCCTAGTGCTGATTGAAGTCGACGTCCGAGCGTGAGTGGTAGGGGCAGGATCTCCGAAATATGCACAATTCGAGAAACCACATAAGTGTTCAGATACTTGACTCGCTGCGAAGGATCAAGGCGCCGTAGGAGATATTGTCGGACCATGGTACATGTTGTCTGTAAAATACGTCGGTAGTTAACTGCCGCAGTATGTTTTAAAGATGAGGTTAAGTCTATGCCGGGATAGCGGAATCGTTGCACATAAGGAAACGGACTGACTTCTTCCGGCGTAAGGCCCCTTCCAACCGGCATTGCCGCCGATTTGTTCATGTTCACTGCACTACCCGCCGTCACACTGTGGTCCAACAACAGTTCAAGGACCGTCTTCACCTTTTCCTCAGAACGAACGAGAAGCAGGAGGTCGTCCGCATAGGCACGACATTTGAAGGTGTAGCCCCGCAGTTCCATCCCAGAAAGAGAATTGGTTAGCCTCCCAATTAATGGTTCCAACGCTATCGCGAACAGCAGCATCGAAAGAGGGCAACCCTGGCGAATGGATCGTCGAATTTGAATGGGCCCTGCTATGCGCCCATTAACCTGTACCAAGGATTGTGCGCTCCCATAAAACCTTCTAATGAGACCAGTAAAACGGTCTGGAAATCCCATTTGTTCCAGTACAGCGTACAGATAGTTGTGGCGCACCTTATCAAAAGCACTGTCAAAATCAACCGCCACCATCGCCGCTTTAAGCCGGCACTCCTCTGCCAGCGCTATCACATCACGGCATTCGCCAGTAGCTGTTTGCACATTCACCGATCCACCCGGTGTCGTCTGTTCTGGAGAGAGAACGCTACGAATTAACATACGACATCGGGACGCTAGCAACCGTGCAAAGATCTTATGTCGGCATTAAGCAGGGTGATGGGGCGATAATGTGTGACCGTAATTCCTGGCTTCGGTTTATGTACTGGCACCAAGAGGCCTTCCATAAAAGCCGGTGGAATAGGCGCATCGGAACTTAACATCTCGTTGTACATTTCCGTCCATCGCGGTGCCATTTCGTTGCGAAATTCTCGATAAAATTCAGCAGGAAGCCCATCAATGCCTGGGGACCGATTCATACGCATCTTGTGCGATCGCATCATGTGCTTCCTCACAGCTAATGGCTTCCAGTAAGGTTCCCGCGGCTTCCACCGTCAGTGTACGGGAGACGTACGTGGCTATACGGTCAAGGTCATCGACAGGGGCTGCTTCTTCCCGATAGATGTGTTGGTAATGGTCGACGAATGCAAAGACAAAGTCCGCTTGACGCGTCACTCTTCGGTCTTCGCGGGTAATTAATTCCCGTACCAAAACGCGTCGTCGGTGCTTTCGTTCATTCACGTCGTGGTGCATGAAAGGAATCTCGTGCCTTATCGTATCGTGACATCTGGCGCGCACCATGGTTCCTTGAAGATGTTTCCGAGCTAAAGCCATTAGTTTAGCTTTTATCCTTTTGCGTTCGATCCAGATGTCCTGTCCCGGCGGACCATCATCCAGGTCGCGCAGTGCTGCAAAATAAAAGTCGGTCGTACGGCGGCGCCATTCTGCCATCTCCCTGCTATATGAGATGAACGTACGGCGAAGCGCCGGTTTAGCACAAGTCAGCCACCAATCAAGCATCGTCGTATACCTTCCAACCCTTCGCTCGCACATCGTCCATTTCTCAAGGATCCGTTGACAGCATTCAGGATCATGTAGATGTTGAATGTTTAGTTTCCACGGGGCCTTACTGTTCCACACCTCTCTACGGGGAAGAAGCACCGTACAGATGTAAGCGCTGTGATCGGAAAATGCCAACGGCCAGCGTTCCGCGTCCTGGACATCATTTGCATGAGCCCGTGAGATATAAATGCGATCTAATCTGCTCGCCGAATGACTTGTCACATAGGTGTATCCCGGTGCATCTCCATGTCGTAATTCCCACGTGTCACTAAGTACAAGGTCGTTGACAACGATTCGCAACTCCTGGCTGATGTTTGCTTGCGGCCATTGGTCTTTCTGGCTGAGAACACAGTTTAAATCTCCAATCTCCAATTCATAACGTCCATGGAATAGTGGAGCAATGTCTTCTGGATAAAATCGCGCCCTTTCCCGCCGCCGATTATTTCCCGACGGTGCATAAAGGTTGATGATGCGTGTCCCAAACGTCGTGAAAGCCATTCGCCTGGCCGACGGAAGATAACACACGTTTTCCACTGGGAAGCCATCTCGCACGTAAACTGCCACCCCACCCCCATTGTGATCTCCATGTGACGAATAGGATTGGTAGCCTGCGATGTATGGGAGTGCAGCTAAGTGGACTTCCTGCAGCAAAGCAATATCCACATCAGATGCCCAAATCGTTTCCTTCAGTAGGTGTATTTTGGCCGGTGAACGCACGTCATTTATATTTAATGTCGCAATACGGTTCGCATGGCGTTGAATCCCACTCTGTCGAGGAGCAACAACATCTCCCTGCATCGGCGCTGGGGGCTGAGTTAGAAGACGTTCTCTCGCCCCTCTCCCTTCACCTTCAGCAATTATTAGGCCGTCTTCGTGAGTGCCGGCTGCCTCTGTATGACGTCCGGCGCATCCTCAATATCGTCATACCACATCTTTTCAGGCTGTGATATATTCGTGTCCATAGACACAGCACCTGCGTCTGGAGAGCCAACTGGCTGTGATTCCTCTTCAGCATCACCGCGTCCCGGTACCGTCAATGTGACAGACCGCTGTGGGTCTGATAGAACAGTTCCCATTGCCTCATCCTTTTTCGTAGAGGCTGTTGTGTCGTCTTGGTCCACAGGCACATCGTCGTCGGGGCAAGGGGAGTCATCCCGAGGAGATGTCGTGAGGCGCCGCCGTTTCCCCCTTTTCGTGGAACGTTGTTTGCGTGATCTTTCTTCCGTGTTCTCAGATTGTAGGGAATCACGGTTGCCCGACAGAAAAACACCCGTAGGAACTGGAAGTGTTTCGAGTCCCATCGTTGTACTTTGCGGGAGTTCGGTCGAAACTAATGTTGTCCTCTCAGAGTGCGTTCCAGACGGAACAGCATCCGTAGTGACTGGAACTGCTTCGTGTACTATCGGTGTGCTTCGTGGGAGTTCGGTTTCATCTGATGTTGTCGCCGTAGATTGTATGTTCGATGGAGCAGCATCCTCTGTCATCCCGACGTCTGCTATAAGGTTTCGGAGAGTGCCATCTTGATCTTCCACCGGGGCTCTGTCCTTTCGGTCATCAGCGGACGCAGTGAGGGCTTTGGCATAGGTGATCGGTAGTACTGTCATCGCCGGTGATGGCTCCCGCACATCTGAAGGCAGTTGCGTAATCCGCCGTTGCATACAGTTCGACCTAGGGTGTCAAATGGTTCAAATGGCTCAACTGCTGAGGTCATTAGTCCCCTAGAACTTAGAACTAGTTAAACCTAACTAACCTAAGGACATCACAAACATCCATGCCCGAGGCAGGATTCGAACCTGCGACCGTAGCGGTCTTGCGGTTCCAGACTGCAGCGCCTTTAACCGCACGGCCACTTCGGCCGGCTCCTGAGGTGTCCCTCCTGACCACAGCCAGAACATGTACGTGGTTGACCATCGTAAATCACCACCGCCCGACAACCACCAATTGTCAGATAAGACGGTACATGCTTCTGAAGATCAATAGTGATCTGTCGCACTCCGTTAAGAACGGGGTACGTGGCGAACTGTGTCCAGCGTTCTGCCGTGTGACCATGTACCGTGCCGTATGGCTTAAAAGCCTCGATAACTTCTTCAGCCGGGAGCTCAAATGGCAGCTCAAAAACACGTATTAACCGTACACCCAGACTAGCATGTCCTACAGTTACCGTGCCGACATTCCCGTCACTATGGCAAAATCGGAGACCTGCTTTTGTCGCCTGTAGAATTCTCTCACACGCCGCGTCATTTACCATCTTAACGTACACCGTGGGACTAATGATGGACAGGTGAATTCCGACAATATCATTTGGCGGTATCTTGACTTCCTCTCGAATGGATCGTTCCACTTTTAACACCTCCGATTTATGTATCTCGACCCGATTCGGGTCTGAATAGCAGCCCAAATACACTCCTGGAAATGGAAAAAAGAACACATTGACACCGGTGTGTCAGACCGACCATACTTGCTCCGGACACTGCGAGAGGGCTGTGCAAGCAATGATCACACGCACGGCACAGCGGACACACCAGGAACCGCGGTGTTGGCCTTCGAATGGCGCTAGCTGCGCAGCATTTGTGCACCGCCGCCGTCAGTGTCAGCCAGTTTGCCGTGGCATACGGAGCTCCATCGCAGTCTTTAACACTGGTAGCATGCCGCGACAGCTTGGACGTGAACCGTATGTGCAGTTGACGGACTTTGAGCGAGGGCGTATAGTGGGCATGCAGGAGGCCGGGTGGACGTACCGCCGAATTGCTCAACACGTGGGGCGTGAGGTCTCCACAGTACATCGATGTTGTCGCCAGTGGTCGGCGGAACGCGCACGTGCCCGTCGACCTGGGACCGGACCGCAGCGACGCACGGATGCACGCCAAGACCGTAGGATCCTACGCAGTGCCGTAGGGGACCGCACCGCCACTTCCCAGCAAATTAGGGACACTGTTGCTCCTGGGGTATCGGCGAGGACCATTCACAACCGTCTCCATGAAGCTGGGCTACGGTCCCGCACACCGTTAGGCCGTCTTCCGCTCACGCCCCAACATCGTGCAGCCCGCCTCGAGTGGTGTCGCGACAGGCGTGAATGGAGGGACGAATGGAGACGTGTCGTCTTCAGCGATGAGAGTCGCTTCTGCCTTGGTGCCAATGATGGTCGTATGCGTGTTTGGCGCCGTGCAGGTGAGCGCCACAATCAGGACTGCATACGACCGAGGCACACAGGGCCAACATCCGGCATCATGGTGTGGGGAGCGATCTCCTACACTGGCCGTACACCATTGGTGATCGTCGAGGGGACACTGAATAGTGCACGGTACATCCAAACCGTCATCGAACCCATCGTTCTACCATTCCTAGACCGGCAAGGGAACTTGCTGTTCCAACAGGACAATGCACGTCCGCATGTATCCCGTGCCACCCAACGTGCTCTAGAAGGTGTAAGTCAACTACCCTGGCCAGCAAGATCTCCGGATCTGTCCCCCATTGAGCATGTTTGGGACTGGATGAAGCGTCGTCTCACGCGGTCTGCACGTCCAGCACGAACGCTGGTCCAACTGAGGCGCCAGGTGGAAATGGCATGGCAAGCCGTTCCACAGCACTACATCCAGCATCTCTACGATCGTCTCCATGGGAGAATAGCAGCCTGCATTGCTGCGAAAGGTGGATATACACTGTACTAGTGCCGACATTGTGCATGCTCTGTTGCCTGTGTCTATGTGCCTGTGGTTCTGTCAGTGTGATCATGTGATGTATCTGACCCCAGGAATGTGTCAATAAAGTTTCCCCTTCCAGGGACAATGAATTCACGGTGTTCTTATTTCAATTTCCAGGAGTGTAAATATTAATTAATGTGACCGTGTACCTAATGGGGCTGGCAATCGGATTTGACTGCTACGGAGTTGTTACATTCCATTTTGTCCTTCTCAAATGCCGTAATAATGAAATGTCTGGTGACAAGAAGAACGCCAACACAGCTTCACTAATCAAGAACCTATATTCGTCTCAAAAACACAAAAGGAAGGAGACAGCCACTGCCTTCGTCATACATATTTAATTACGGCTAATCTCAGCACAGGCTTCCTCGCTATTCATTATCGTCACACGCAAATTCAATCACTGCAATCCAACACTGCAATCCAAAAGATGCCGGCGCGGTAGACGCGGAACCACAAATATCGGCACAGAAATATCACTGATCACTATCGTAATTACACTTCTTCACTTTCCCGTATTATTCTAGCACAAAGGGGTTAAACCGCGGCGATGGCCACTCCCTTTGTCGGTAAAGCCTTGCATTACAGCAACAGGCTTCCACACGGCACGGCCCGCAACCTGGGAACTGACTC
This sequence comes from Schistocerca serialis cubense, assembly GCF_023864345.2. Taxonomy (NCBI): domain Eukaryota; kingdom Metazoa; phylum Arthropoda; class Insecta; order Orthoptera; family Acrididae; genus Schistocerca; species Schistocerca serialis. Next base: position 784,522,573 of record NC_064641.1, on the reverse strand, counting down.
AACTCTACACTCGCTCTCGCAACACGACACTATCGATTGTTTGCCCTATCGACCTGTGCCGAGTGCAAACTTATAGTAAGGGCCTACGGACCCCTTACACACTCCTAAAGCCTTTGGTCGTTCGTAGTCTGTGCAGAAATTGAATCGTAATGTAGTTTTCCTGTACTTGTTCGCCATGATCGTTGTTACTTGCCCGCGCGCAGACTAAGCCCACAAGTAAACAAACTCTCGCACACGCCGCACAGGCGGAAGTATCGGACCTCCGCTTCGCACGGCCGCTAGCGCCGAACTTACCAACTGAGCTACCCAAGCACGACTCACGCCCCGTCCTCCCAGCTTTAATTCCGCCAGTACCTCGTCTCCTACCTTCCAAACGAGGTACTGGCGGAATTAAAGCTGTGAGGACGGGGCGTGAGTCGTGCTTGGGTAGCTCAGTTAGTAGAGCACTTGCCCGCGAAATGCAAAAGTCCCGAGTTCGAGTCTCGGCCCAGCACACAGTTTTAATCTGCCATGAAGTTTCATATCAGCGCACACTCCGCGGCAGAGTAAAAATTTCATTCTGGCCAATGACGGGACTGCTAATTACTACGGATCTTTGAAGCAGGAACTTTTTAACGAGATGGACATTAGTTGGTGACGGCTTCGTTGCTCCTAGCCGCTGCCTAATAACCCGAAGTAGACGTACATTTAAATTTTTAATTACTGCCATATCCCTGGTACATGCTATATTTTTAAAGATTCTTGTGTAGCTTTCTCTGCGGGGAGAGGCTGAAAAATGTCAGGCCTGCGGAAGCCTATTTTGTGAGTCACGGGAAGGCAAAAACGTCGACATTGGATCAATACGGTTATTAGTTCTAGCAAGAAAGCGCTGCAGGCCTGACTTGAATCCCGGTGTACAATTGTTCACTAGCGAAACCGTATTGCACAGATAATTAAGGCTAAGTAGCTGAAAGCTTCATTTAGGTTAATGAGTTATTATTTAAGGGGAACTCATATTCCCCGGGTCGTAGCCGAGTAGCTATCAGCCGTCAGTGCAACGGCAGTGATCGTTTACTACCCTAATGTGCGTCGGCGCGTGGGAACTAGTCAATCCTGCAAGCATACCACAGCACTTCGCCGCGCCTAGTAATTCCGTAATCCACCAAAAGTACAGCAGCGGGTTTTGTCGATACCTACATGTCTGTGCCTGTAAACCCGCAGGGTTTCACTTTTCATCTACAGGCTCCCGATAAGTTTGAAAGATGTAGTTCCATAGAACACTGTTTCGGAAGCCAACTGAAACTGTGTTTTTTAAATCCATCTGGGCGCAAGTATACTGTAATTTCTCTCGACTGGAAACAGTTTGGTCGGGTGTAGGGAGAATCGAAGATGTAATCTTAAGTCACGCTGCGTGAGATCCAAAGTCGTATGAAGTGATGTCTTGAAATCAAAACGAGAGTGGCGTTTCGATCCTCTGTTCTTCGATTAAGAATCCAGAGAATTGACATTAGTCTCTTGGGTTCTGCAGAACTATCCCGATTATGTACTGAACGTAATAGGTGCTTATTGGCACTCATGAGAAAAGTAAAATTCATTAGTTATCATTGTCACATCCAGCTTGCTGACATCTGATCTGCTGTGGAATGAATTGGACAAGGTTCTGAATACAAGCAGACTTCAGTACCCAACTGCTCCTGCCAGTACAACTTGCACAGATCGATCATATTACTTGCGTTAAGACCCTGACGTTTGGCATGATGTTGTAGAATTAAGTATCTTCAATAGGACTCCTGTCCAGGCACTTTGCGGGATTATGTAGGTGAGTTATCATACTGTGGCATGCCTTTTGTTGTGCGGTCACGGCTTTGCTTGGTGAACATGATAATTATAGCAATTATATAACACAACTGTCCAGGTTAGAACACAACCGTTTGCAGCTATTTCAGAAAACAGATACAAATCGCTTCTCTTTTGGCATTTCAGCCACCGGCCATCTTGAAGAGAGCGTACGACAGCAAGAATATATTACCAGAAATTTACGAGGGGCGTTCAACATGTAATGCAACACATTTTTTTCTCATCCAATTTCTACTGAAAAAATGCAGATTTTGTTGTGAGACATCGTGGAATCTTTCCGCTTCAGCCCTGTAGTTTCATGAAGTACCGATAGATGGCAGTGCTGTACGTAGCCTTCAAAATGGCGTCTACAACGGAGGTCCGTTCCAAGCAGAGAATTGTAACTTTAGGCGAAAAACCAGAGCATTTCAGATGTTCTTAGGCGCCTGCAGAATGTCTGCGGGGACTGGCACTGAACAAAAGCACGGTATGTCGTTGGGCGAAGCGTCTGTCATCATCGCAACCGAGCTCGCGCAAACGTGTCCGATCTCCCGCGAACCGGCCGGCCGCACACAGCTGTCACTCCTGCAATGTTGGAACGTACGGACTCTCTCACTCGAGGTGACAGATGGATCGCAATCAAACTTCTCGCTGCAAAACTGACAGAAACAAGGAGCGTACTTCGGGAGTGTCGGAAGCTGCACGCGCGAATGATAGGCTGCTCATCGAGCAACCGTGCGTGTCCCGTGCACGGCTGCTAATTCGACAACCGCTTCTCACTCAGCACCGCCTTCGAGACACGCACTGTTAAGTCTCTGAACGGATTATTATGTTTGGTGTTCTCGCTCATGATGCAATGACCAACTCTGAAGTGTATTGTGCTACTCTCAGGAAATTAAAGGAACTTCAGCGTGTTGGTGCTACAAAAATGCAAACAAACTTCTCATTTTTCATGACAACGCAAGGCTTCATACAACTCTGCAAAACTTCATTGGACTGTTCTTCCCCGTCCTCTCAACAGCCCAGATCTCATACATTCCGACTTTCATGTGTTTGCTCCAATGGAGGATCCGCTCCATAGAAGGCAGTACAGGGATGATAGGGAGGTTATTGGTGCAGCAAGACGTTGCCTCCAACGTCGACCATTCGACGGGTCGTAGGCCCTCACAGTAAGGTGGCGTTACGCCGTCGCACTGAACGGAGATAGGATTTTGTAGCCAAAAGAGTGGGGAATAATATGGTGTATTGGAATTCTAAATAAAACCAATCTGCTTTCAGAAAAAAAATGTGTTGCATTACTTACAACGGTCCTCGTAATATTCTTTCCCCAGAGCTGTCAATCAAGTTTGTTTCTCCGCGAATCAGAGCGCTTCCTGATTTTTCGCAGTGTGTGTGTTTTGAGATGTTCAGCACCCCAAAGATTAAGATAGTACATGTGCAACTGTTTTCTGATATTCTGTTCTTCTTGTTGTACAGCCCGTTGAAGATTACCTGTGGCTGAACACGTAAAGAGAGATGACTCGACATAAAATATTGGTGATCTACACAGGACTGTTGCGCTACATACACTACTGGCCTTTAAAATTAGAACATCAGGAAGAGTAAGTAAGAATGAAATTTTATTTATTATGACTAAAAAAATATAATAAGAGCAAAAGATGATTAAATTGTTCGTATTTGGGGGTATTCATAGTGCTAAATTTAATAAGCGGATCTGCCATCTCTGGCAGCAACAACGACGCTAACTCGGCTTGACATGGAGTCAATCACAAATATGTCATCCACGCCATATGCCATAGTACATCAGTTGTAGTTGCTAGTGAACAGTTGCGTGTCAGCGTCTCGGAATCTTAGTGAGTGACAGATATCGAGAACGTGCTAAGGCAACAGTCGAATATTCTCTGTATCGAAATTAGTGAGGACAGCACGGTCCGTTATCTTGTTGAAAGGTAACGCAAGGAAACCTCGAAAATAGGACACCGCCATCAGTTTGTGTGGACAGCTGAATCGTAAACTGTTCGAACAGTTCGAGTCGTGCTCAGATACAGACCTACTTGAAACAGTGAAAAGCTGAAACAATAGAAGACGCATTCTCTAAAAACTTATACTTATCGCAAAATGTTACAACAGATGGCGCAACCAATCATCTTTTCATACAGGTGAAATATTCATTTGTGTCATTCCGTTGACACTCAGTGATTCAAGTATGCCTTTCGGTTTAAAGTGGTAGCAGTTTTCCATGTGGCTTGCATTCGGTATGAGTATCAACAAGGCACAAGGCCAGTCACTTTGTGTGGCAGACATTAAACATCCCGGGAAACGTGGGCACTGCAGCTAGTTAAATATACACTGAAGTGCCAGGATAAGTGGTATAGGCATGCTTATTCAAATATGGAGATATGTACAGGGTGTTTCAAAAATGACCGGTATATTTGAAACGGCAATAAAAACTAAACGAGCAGCGATAGAAATACACCGTTTGTTGCAATATGCTTGGCAGACAAACTTTCGAAATTACAGTAGTTACAATTTTCAACAACAGATGGCGCTGCGGTCTGGGAAACTCTATAGTACGATATTTTCCACATATCCACCATGCGTAGCAATAATATGGCGTAGTCTCTGAATGAAATTACCCGAAACCTTTGACAACGTGTCTGGCGGAATGGCTTCGCATGCAGATGAGATGTACTGCTTCAGCTGTTCAATTGTTTCTGGATTCTGGCGGTACACCTGGCCCTTCAAGTGTCCCCACAGAAAGAAGTCACAGGGGTTCATGTCTGGCGAATAGGGAGGCCAATCCACGCCGCCTCCTGTATATTTCGGATAGCCCAAAGCAATCACACGATCATCGAAATATTCATTCAGGAAATTAAAGACGTCGGCCGTGCGATGTGGCTGGGCACCATCTTGCATAAACCACGAGGCGTTCGCAGTGTCGTCTATGGCAGTTTGTACCGCCACAAATTCACGAAGAATGTCCAGATAGCGTGATGCAGTAATCGTTTCGGATCTGAAAAATGGGCCAATGATTCCTTTGAAAGAAATGGCGGCCCAGATCAGTACTTTTTGAGGATGCAGGGACGATGGGACTGCAACATGGAGCTTTTCGGTTCCCCATATGCGCCAGTTCTGTTTATTGACGAAGCCGTCCAGGTAAAAATAAGCTTCGTCAGTAAACCAAATGCTGCCCACATGCAATCGCCGTCATCAATCCTGTGCACTATATTGTTAGCGAATGTCTCTCGTGCAGCAATGGTAGCGGCGCTGAGGGGTTGCCGCGTTTGAATTTTGTATGGATAGAGGTGTAAACTCTGGCGCATGAGACGATACGTGGACGTTGGCGCCATTTGGACCGCAGCTGCAACACGGCAAACGGAAACCCGAGGCCGCTGTTGGATCACCTGCTGCACTAGCTGCGTGTTGCCCTCTGTGGTTGCCGTACGCGGTCGCCCTACCTTTCCAGCACGTTCATCCGTCACGTTCCCAGTCCGTTGAAATTTTTCAAACAGATCCTTTATTGTATCGCTTTTCGGTCCCTTGGTTACATTAAACATCCGTTGAAAACTTCGTCTTGTTGCAACAACACTGTCTTCTAGGCGGTGGAATTCCAACACCAGAAAAATCCTCTGTTCTAAGGAGTAAACCATGTTGTCTACAGCACACTTGCACGTTGTGAACAGCACACGCTTACAGCAGAAAGACGACGTACAGAATGGCGCACCCACAGACTGCGTTGTCTTCTATATCTTTCACATCACTTGCAGCGCCATCTGTTGTTGAAAATTGTAACTACTGTAATTTCGAAAGTTTGTCCGCCTGAAAATGTACTGTTGTCCCAAGCATATTGCAACAAACGGTGTATTTCTATCGCTGCTCGTTTAGTTTTTATTGCCGTTTCAAATATACCGGTCATTTTTGAAACACCCTGTACATAGGTAGAATACGGCGCAGCGGTCGGCAGCGCCCATATAAGACAACAAGTGTCTGGCGCAGTAGTAAGATCACTTACTGCTACTGCAATGGCATGTTATCAGGATTCAAGTCAGTTTGAACGAGCGATGGGACACAGCATCTCCGAGATAGCCATGAAGCGGGAATTTTCCCATACGACCATTTCACGTGTGTACCGTGAATATCAGGAATCCGGTAGAACGTCAAATCTCTGACATCGCTGCGGCCGAAAAAAGATCCTACAAGAACGAGACCAGTGACGACTGAAGAGAATCGTTCGACGTGACGGAAGTGCAACCCTTCCGCATATTGGTGCAGATTTCAGTGCTGGGCCATCAACAAGCTTCAGCGTGCGAACCATTCTTCGAAACATAATTGATATGGGCTTTCGAAGCCGAAGGCCCACCCGTGTACCCTTGAGGACTGCACGACAGAAAGCTTTACGCCTCGCCTGGACACAAAGCTTTACGCCTCGCCTGGACCCGTCAACACCGACATTGAACTGTTGATGACTGAAAACATGTTGCGTGGTCGGACGAATCTCGTTTCAAATTGTATCGAGCACATGAACGTGTACGGGTATGGAGACAACCTCATCAATCTATGGACCCTACATGTCAGCACGGGCTGTTAAAGCTGGTGGAGGCTCTGTAATGCTATGGGGCGTGTGCAGTTGCAGTGATATGGGACCCCTGGTACGTCTAGGTACGACTCTGACGCCGGCCGGAGTGGCCGAGCGGTTCTAGGCGCTGCAGTCTGGAAACGCGCGACCGCTACGGTCGCTGGTTCGAATCCTGCCTCGGACATGGATGTGTGTGATGTCCTAAGGTTAGTTAGGTTTAATTAGCTCTAAGTCTAGGGGACTGATGACCTCAAAGTTAAGTCCCATAGAGCTCAGAGCCATTTGAACCACGACTCTGACAGGTGACACGTACGTAAGCATCCTGTCCGAAAACCTGCATCCATTCATGACCATTGTGCATTCCGACGGACTTGAGCAATTGCTACGGATTGGCTCCAGAAACACTCTTCTGAGTTTATACACTTCCGCTGGCCACCAGACTCCCCAGACATGGATATTATAGAGCATATCTGGGAAACCTTGCAACGTGCTGTTCAGAAGAGACCTTCATCCCCTCGTAATCTTACCGATTTATGGAGAGCCCTGCAGGACTCACGTTGTCAGTTCCCTTCATCACTACTTCAGACATTAGTCGAGTCCATGTGACGTCGTGTTGCGGCACTTCTGCGTGCTCGCGGGCGCACTACACGATATTAGGCAGGTGTACTAGTTTCTTTAGTTCTTCAGTGTATTTCAAGATAATATTCAAAATAATATACGTAGAAACGAAAACGGTCTGATTTTCTTGCAACTTGGTGGCTGGATGGAGAGTAAAGACTTTCTATTGAATCCCTTCGGCTGCACTAATTCGCTGCTATTCGAGACACAAAATTGCAGATGTCGTTGAAGTCCTCCTCGAATTAAAGCACCAAGGGCGTTAACACTGGAAGCATTGCCTCGCTATTTTACCGTGTTCATGAAGAGACCAGTTGCATTATGAAATGTGCTCGAATGCTCAAACCTTACTGCTTTAGAACAGACCATTTATGTACTTGCTACGTCGGGTCAACCGGTGAGGTGGCTGCAATGATCGGTATGCAACTGGGGCGCCGGCGGTTTCTCTGCCTCACGGAAGCTTTCGTTTCGTGCCTGACAACCGGTGTCACTCCATTCCTGGTATGCCCTACTTTCCCAAAGGACGAAGAGCATTGTATTTGGCAACACAGTCCAGTAGTGCTACCCTTATTATTTTTAACTTAATCACGGGTTAATAATAAATCAAACAAGGACGAAAAGTTTGTTTAAGCTTTAGGCACTATAACGCTCCTTCACGAACAGCAACTGAGGGTCATAAGTACAGTATGTGATCAAAATAATCCGAACACCTGGCTGAAAATGACTTACATGTTCATGGCACCCTCCATCGGTAATGCTGGAATTCAGTATGGTGTTGGACCACCTTTTGTCTTGATGACAGCTTCCACTCTCGCAGGCATGCGTTCAATCAGGTTCTGGAAGGTTTCTTGGGGAATTGTAGCCCATTCTTCACGGAGTGCTGCACTGAGGAAAGGTATCGATGTCGGTCGGTGAGGCCTGGCGTTCCGAAACATCCCAAAGGTGTTCTAAAGGATTTAGGTCAAGACTCTGTGCAGGCCAGTCCATTACAGGGTGTTACTGTCGTGTAACCACTCCGCCACAGGCCGTGCATTATGCACAGGTGCTCGATCGTGTTGAAAGCTGCAGTCGCCATCCCCGAATTGCTCTTCAACAGTGGGAAGCAAGAAGGTGCTTAAAACATCAATGCAGGCCTTTGCTGTGATAGTGCTACGCAAAACAGCAAAGGGTGTAAGACCCATCCGTGAAAAACACACCATAACACCACCGCCTCCGAATTTTACTGTTGCCACTACACACGCTGGTAGATGGCGTTCACCGGGCATTCGCCATACCCACAACCTGCCACCGAATCGCCACACTGTGTACCGTGATTCATCACTCCACACAACGTTTTTCCACAGTTCAATCGTCCAATGTTTACGCTTCTTACACCAAGCGAGGCGTCGTTTGGCACTTACCGGAGTGATGTGTGGCTTGTGAGCACCATCTCGACCACGCAATCCAAATTTTCTCACCTCCTGCCTAACTGGCGTAGTACTTGCAGTATATCCTGATTTAGTTTGGAATTGGTGTGTGATGATGTGGATAGGCCGCTGACGGCCTATCGTTTGTAAAGGTTTAAAATAGCAATAAAGAAAAAAATAGTACGCAAGACACTAAAGTATGAACACGTAGAACAACTTAGGTGCTACAGCTTTGTGAAAAACTGAGGCATGATCTAACGTAAGACAGACCGGTATCAGAGTAAGAGTGCTTTGTTGCACGTCCACATGGAGCATGTGAACTCAAAACCTAATTGCATAACCACATGATTGGTTGGCAAGGCCATGCCTTCAAAGTACAGCATGCAGATATGCTTCACTATACAACCAGAGATGTGAATTCCCTCAAAGTACAGCATGCAGATATGCTTCACTATACAACCAGAGATGTGAATTCTCTCGCAGACGAAACCATTGAATAGATAGTCTCTGAGCCATGCTTGTGATTTGCAGCTCACTTAGTAGTAAATGATAGTAAAGACTTTTCTAACAGATGGCCTTCACCGCTATGCGGATCAGCATTTGTGCTTCTCTGTTCTCCCGTAGAATTTTCCGTTCCTCTATGGGAAAGGTGTGAACGTGCAACTAAGACTGGCACCCAGCTAAATGAAACCACAAGAAATACCAGTAGTTGTCTGTATCAGTTCAGTGCTCTAGTACATCTTTAAGGAGAATAAGTTCCTGTGTGTGTGTGTGTGTGTGTGTGTGTGTGTGCGTGTGTGTGTGTGTGTGTGTCTGTCCAAAAAGAGAAACAAAACAAATAAGAATCCCTGTTGGAAACATATTGTTTGAGTAGGGTGAAGGTGTGAAGTTTCCATCTAGGTCTGCATCTATCCTTTTCCAAACCACTGTGATGCTCATAGCAGAGGAATACATCTAATTCCACCTACTATTAAGGCCTCTTGGCGTTCCATTCGCGTATGGAACGAGGGAAGACGATTGTTTAAACCCCTCTGTGTGCGCTCTAATTAGTTTAGTCTAGTCGTCGTGACATCTACTGAAGCGATACGAAGGGGTTGCAGTATCATATTTATTGCCTCTCAGTGGTGTTTTTTTTTAAATACGATATCTCCCATATTGCTTAATCAAAATTAATAACTGAAACATCATTTTCAAGATTTATTTCACCCAAAACGACGAAAAATAAACAAATAAAGTTATTGTTTTCGTGAAGAAACTTAAACAGTGTAGGAGGTGCCATCTATTGACAACCTATTCAACTAAAAAGCACGGTAGGTGTTCCAGTTGTTTGGAGTCTACACGCAAGCGTAGTGTATCACGCAGTTTCGGTCATACACTTCAATCTAAAGAAAGAATTTAAAGGCACCATTTACTGATAAACTAATTTTACTATTATTCGCAATAGCAGTTGGAGTTTTTTACCTTTTTCAAGCAAGCATTGTGTACTGCGCAAATAAACTGAATTACGTCAACGTTCATCATCATACGTTAAGTAGCGTTTACTTTTATAACTTAATTTTTGGCTCAATTTATTTAACTTTTAATTCGTCAATTACTTTAAAGGGTTTGAAATGTTACATTACAATTTTCCTAACCTCTGTATCATTAATCCGAATAGTTATTTTTTTATAATTTAATGCTTTATTACAACATTTCAGGACGCACTTTCAGAATAGTTTCAGAGACAGCACATGCCACATCACGCGTACAACCTCACACCGCTAGAATTGGAGAATGTTTTTAAATATCATGGCAAATCACGCCAACAATTCAACCTGCCGACCCCCGTTGGGATAGCCGCACAAAACACAACTAAAGGCCTCCAATGTAGGAAAAGAATATTTACGAATGTTAAGACAGCTTACGAAAAGCTAAACGAAGGACTGAAGGCAATAGCTGAATAAGTCTTATATTCAGTAAGAAATATGTTTCCCAGTTGTTACTTTATTGATTGAATGGGGGGGGGGGGGGGGGCGGGGCTCCGGTAAAGCATTTGTCAACAAAACTTTCTGTCACATTTTGTGAGGCTAAAACAAGGTTGTTTTGTAGTTGTGTGGACAGACGTTGCTGCCAATCTCCTACCAGGCGGAGACATACCACAGTCGATTTTCAAACTACCTCTACCCATCTTCAACACGTCGGTCTCATCGATTCACGCTCCCCCCAAGGATGCACAACTTCTTCATGACTCTGGTTTCAGCATTTCGGAATAAATTTCAGTAGTTCCCAAACAAGCGTTGTCGATAGAATTTTAAGGGACAAAGTTTCTTTTTATACGTTTTTCATGATTTATATAATTATACCAGTATTTTAAAATGAGGCTAATATTTGTGAGACCTATTCATAGTATTGACCAGGCGCTTCAGTCCGGAACCACGCGACAGCTACGGTCGCAGGTTCGAATCCTGCTTCGGGCATGGATGTGTGTGATGTCCTTAGGTTAGTTAGGTTTAATTAGTTCTACGTTCTAGGGGACTGATGACCTCAGATGTTAAGTCCCATAGAGCCATTTGAACCCTTTTTTTATTGACCAGGTATGAATTATTCACGCGGGTCACCTAGAATTCCTACATCCCTCGTTTGAAATTCGTTCGTGAAACTTTGTAAGTAGGCTTTTGCGGGACAATTTCATCCTGTCTTGAAGTGTCCGAAAGTTCAAATCTTTCGGCATCTCCGTGACTCTCCTCCCATGGCCAAAACAAACCTGTGACTACCCGTGATGTTCTTCTTTGAAAACGTTCAATATCCCTTGTTAGGCCTCTTTGGTACGGGTCCCACACTCTTGAACAATGTTCTAGGCTGGATCCCAGAGGTATTTTGTAAACTATCACCTTCGTAGACTGATTCAGTTTTCCCAAGTCTACTACCTGCGTTTCCTACGACTGAGCCCCTATGACCGTTTCATTCGTTTCCTTGCGAACTGTAACGCCCAACTATTTGTAAAAATTGACTGATACCATTTATGACTCACTGATTCTCTAGTTATTAGATACTACATTTATTTTCATTTTATGAAAGGAGCAGTTTTACATTTCTGAACTAATAAAGTGTGTTGCATATTTTTGCACTTCCCTGAAACCTTACCAAGATATAACTGAACATTTGTGCAGCGTTTTTTCAAACTTTACGTCATTGTAACTGCATTATCTGTGAAAAGCCTTAGGTTGTTGATAATACTGTCTGTAGGGTCGTTAATATACAACATGAGTAGCAATGGTCCCAACACAGTTCCACGGGGGTTTCGTGAGGTTACTTCTACATTTATCGGTGATGTTCCATACAAGCTAATACGCTGCGTCCTTCCTAGCAAGTAATCCTCAATCGAGGACCAAATGCCCGCATCTCGTGGTCGTGCGGTAGCGTTCTCGCTTCCCACGCCCGGGTTCCCGGGTTCGATTCCCGGCGGGGTCAGGGATTTTCTCTGCCTCGTGATGGCTGGGTGTTGTGTGCTGTCCTTAGGTTAGTTAGGTTTAATTAGTTCTAAGTTCTAGGCGACTGATGACCTCAGCAGTTGAGTCGCATAGTGCTCAAAGCCATTTGAACCATTTTTTTGAGGACCAAATATCAGTGGATGCCCCATATGATCTTATTTTCGTTAATCAGCATTGACGTGGTACTAACAAGGGCACCATTAGACCTGTTAATCATGGATGTTGATCAGTCTTAGATATGTTGTAAAGAGGCCCGTTTCGAGTACCTGGCTAGCAGCTTTCCATACGATAGCCCTGGTTTCCGAGCAAATCGATTTAAAGTTTAATGCATCCTACCTGTATTTGTAACGTTAACCCAGTTTTAGCCAAGCGAAAGTGGCGCAGCAGCTAAGGTTCACGGCTCTCACGCTGGTGGTACAGCTTCAAATCCTGCCCGTGCACTTGTTTCAGTTTCATCGTACAAAATATCATTAAATATTATAAGTTATGCAAAATTATTCTAAAATTATCATTTTCGCTGCAGTAATTTCGCGAATGAATCAATCATTTAGATGTTCAAATGTGTGTGTGAATTCCTAAGGGACCAAACTCCTGAGGTCATCGGTCCCTATAATTCCCCACTACTTAAACTAACTTAACGCTAAAGACAACACTCACACTCATGCCCGATGGAGGAATCGAACCTCCGTCAGGAGGGGCCGCGCAATCCGTGACATAGCGCCTCTAACCGCGCGGCCACTCCGCGCGGCAAAATCAATCATTACATCAGACTTTGTTATAATGCGTATTCTGTTTGTAGTTCGTAGTTAAATGTCTAGATATTTGGACAACGTTCACTTGATACGTGGGGAGGGCCGATTGCCCAACGATCAAATATTTGTAGGTGAAAGAAAAGCATGCACCTGTGACGTAAACATTATCTCCCCCAAACGTACTCTCCTTTGCCAACCCTGAAAAGTTTCTTTATTACAAGCTGGTTAACATTTTCATGAAAAAAGTTCAAAGTACTTCGAACTTGCTACAGACTAACAGAGAAATCGCATCGAGGGAAGATTTCATAAAAATACACAACTGGCCATTAAAATTGCTACACCACGAAGATGACGTGCTACAGACGCGAAGTTTAATCGACAGGAAGAAGATGCTGTGATATGCAGATGATTAGGTTTTCAGAGCATTCACACAAGGTTGGCGTCGGTGCCGACACCTACAACGTGCTAACATGAAGAATGTTTCCAACGGATTTCTCATAAACAAACAGCAGTTGACCGGCGTTGCCTGGTGAAACGTTGTTGTGATGCCTCGTGTAAGGAGGAGAAATGCGTACCATCACGTTTCCGACTTTGATAAAGGTCGGATTGTAGCCTATCGCGATTGCGGTTTACCGTATCGCGACATTGCTGCTCGCGATGTCGGGATCCAATGACTGTTAGCAGAATATGGAAACGGTGGGTTCAGGAGGGTAATACGGAACGCCGTGCTGGATCTCAACGGCCTCGTATCACTAGCAGTTGAGATGACAGGCACCTTATACGCATGGCTGTAACGGATCGTGCAGCCACGTCTCGATCCCTGAGTCAACAGATGGGGACGTTTGCAAGACAACAACCATCTGCACGAACAGTTCGACGACGTTTGCAGCAGCACGGACTATCAGCTCGGAGACCATGGCTGCGGTTACCCTTGACGCTGCATCACAAACAGGAGCGCCTGCAATGGTGTACTCAACGACGAACCTGGGTGCACGAATGGCAAAACGTCATTTTTTCGGATGAATCCAGGTTCTGTTTACAGCATCATGATGGTCGCATCCGTGTTTGGCGACATCGCAGTGAACGCACATTGGAAGCGTGTATTCGTCATCGCCATACTGGCGTATCACACGGCGTGATGGTATGGGGTGCCATTGCTTATACGTCTCGGTCACCTCTTGTTCGCATTGACGGCCCTTTGAATAGTGGACGTTACATTTCAGATGTGCTACGACCCGTGGCTCTACCCTTCATTCGATCCCTGCGAAAACCTACATTTCAGCAGGATAATGCACGACCGCATGTTGCAGGTCCTGTACGGGCCTTTCTGGATACAGAAAATGTGCGACTCATGCCCTGGCCAGCACATTCTCCATATCTCTCAGCAATTGAAAACGTGTGGTCAATGGTGACCGAGCAACTGGCTCGTCACAATACGCCAGTCACTACTCTTGATGAACTGTGGTATCGTGTTGAAGCTGCATGGGCAGCTGTACCTGTACACGCCAACCAAGCTCTGTTTGACTGAATGCCCAGGCGTATGAAGGCCGTCATTACGGGCAGAGGTGGTGGTTCTGGGTACTGATTTCTAAGGATCTATGCACCAAAATTGCGTGAAAATGTAATCACATGTCAGTTCTAGTATAATATTTTTGTCCAAATAATACCCGTTTATCATCTGCATTTCTTCTTGGTGTAGCAATTTTAATGCTTTCACAAAAGTCATTGTTTCGCATCGAAGTTGATCGAAGCAGAACAACTTTTTTTTTTTAAATTTAAACGAACTGTGTTTTCCGATATCGCTTCTGAAAAATCCGTATGGCTGCAACGCAGTAACTTTCATTAAATGTGCGTGGTGCTCTACGCATTTGTGTTTCGGTTGCTTCTATGACAAATACTTTACGGAATTCTGTTTTGGCACAGCAAGCGATGTAAGCACTAGCGAGTAAGACGATTCTGTAACAAACGGAATACACATTCTAAGAAAGTTTCCTGTAATGATTGATTTATTAATAACATTACTATGGTGAAAATGATTATATGATTTTGCATGACGTATACTATTTAACGATATTCTGTACAACGAAACTAAAAAGAAAGAAAAATGCACAGACTATATTTGGACCTGTACCACCAACGTTTCGGTTGGTCGAAACAGGAATAACGCTACTGTTATAGGAGCTGCGCATGAAACTTCTACATCGACTTCCTCGGAAACTATTGTCCATCACATGGAAATTCGCTAACCAGCTGCTCAAGACGGATCCCTCTTCATCAAAATACGTGATTAACTGGTCTGTTGGACCCGTTATGAGTCAAATGCTTTGCGGGAGTGTAGTTTCAGAACAGAAGAGTCTATGCGTGTTAGCTCTGTGTTTTTTAGCCTAACGAGCTATGTAAATTATTGTCGGTCATTGTGAGGTGGATTAACAGACTACGCCTAAAAGCATTTCTGTGCATCTATTGATTCTTCTAGCAGTCATTTGTTCTCTTCATGACTGAATCCTTGTGTTGTATGCCAATGAGGTAATTTTGTTGACATCATTAAGTTACGTACCATATAGCGTAACAAGTATGGCTTCTATCTATATCACATAAATGTTTCTTTCTTCACGACTTCCTTAAATAATTTTAACTTCATCATTTCCTTAAATAATTTTAACTTCATCATAATACGTAATAATGTTCCTAAACGCTACACGTAAATTTAATACAGTAAGAATCACATGTCTCCCTAGGTGACGTGATTCAGTTATGAATATTGTAGCAGCGTGACTATGTAATCACGTTGAAACATCCGACAAAACAAGGAAAACTGGTGAGGCTATAATCTGTATTATGATTACCCTCAAGAGTAAATCAGTTTACCTGGCTTTTCTACTTTATTCGGCACCACGCCCAACGTCCTTCGTTATTCCGCGTGCCAATACATAGGCCCAGCTAATGTAATGTGATGGGGGAGAGGGTAACACGGTGCCACACCCTATCTGAGAAAGATTTTTCATGCTGCAGTCCCTGCAATACTTACGTAAACGCGAGCAGAGCTGGAAAGATACAAATAGACATTGGGAACAGGTCTATTATTTGCTAAAAAGATGTAGAGTGTACGTTCATTTTGTGTCATTGCTATTGTATGCAGTAATTCGTTTCATTTTAATGTTATTTTACGCTACTGACCAATGTTGCCTATGAAGCCTACGTGGTACTATTTTAAAGCAATTATTTAACCCGTTGTTCTGTGCGCCACGTGGTTCCTTCCTGTAAATGTCATTATAGTCAAGATTCTGGAACTGAAGGCATGATTTTGCATGACGAATACTATTTAAGGATATTCTGTACAACGAAACTAAAAAAAAGAAAAATGCACAGGCTATATTTGGACCTGTACCACCAACCGGTGGTGGAGTGTTCGTCGCTATTAGTAGTAGTTTATCCTGTAGTGAAGTAGAAATGGATAGTTCCTGTGAATTATTATGGGTGGAGGTTACACTCAACAACCGAGCTAGCTTAATAATTGGCTCCTTTTACCGACCTCCCGACTCAGCAGCATTAGTGGCAGAACAACTGAGAGAAAATTTGGAATACATTTCACATAAATTTTCTCAGCATGTTATAGTCATAGGCGGAGATTTCAATTTACCAGATATAGACTGGGACACTCAGATGTTTAGGACGGGTGGTAGGGACAGAGCATCGAGTGACATTATACTGAGTGCACTATCTGAAAATTACCTCGAGCAATTAAACAGAGAACCGACTCGTGGAGATAACATCTTGGACCTACTGATAAAAAGGGAGGAAGGTTTATCTGTTTAGCAAGAGTAATAGAAGGCAGATTTCAGACTACCTAACAGATCAAAACGAAAATTTCTGTTCCGACACTGACAATGTTGAGTGTTTATGGAAAAAGTTCAAGGCAATCGTAAAATGCGTTTTAGACAGGTACGTGCCGAGTAAAACTGTGAGGGACGGGAAAAACCCACCGTGGTACAACAACAAAGTTAGGAAACTACTGCGAAAGCAAAGAGAGCTTCACTCCAAGTTTAAACGCAGCCAAAACCTCTCAGACAAACAGAAGCTAAACGATGTCAAAGTTAGCGTAAGGAGGGCTATGCGTGAAGCGTTCAGTGAATTCGAAAATAAAATTCTATGTACCGACTTGACAGAAAATCCTAGGAAGTTCTGGTCTTACGTTAAATCAGTAAGTGGCTCGAAACAGCATATCCAGACACTCCGGGATGATGATGGCATTGAAACAGAGGATGACACGCGTAAAGCTGAAATACTAAACACCTTTTTCCACAGCTGTTTCACAGAGGAAGACCGCACTGCAGTTCCTTCTCTAAATTCTCGCACAAACGAAAAAATGGCTGACATCGAAATAAGTGTCCAAGAAATAGAAAAGCAACTGGAATCATTCAATAGAGGAAAGTCCACTGGACCTGACGGGATACCAATTCGATTCTACACAGAGTACGCGAAAGAACTTGCCCCCCTTCTAACAGCCGTGTACCGCAAGTCTCTAGAGGAACGCAGGGTTCCAAATGATTGGAAAAGAGCACAGGTAGTCCCAGTCTTCAAGAAGGGTCGTCGAGCAGATGCGCAAAACTATAGACCTATATCTCTGACGTCGATCTGTTGTAGAATTTTAGAACATGTTTTTTGCTCGAGTATCATGTCGTTTTTGGAAACCCAGAATCTACTATGTAGGAATCAACATGGATTCCGGAAACAGCGATCGTGTGAGACCCAACTCGCTTTATTTGTTCATGAGACCCAGAAAATATTAGATACAGGCTCCCAGGTAGATGCTATTTTTCTTGACTTCCGGAAGGCGTTCGATACAGTTCCTCACTGTCGCCTGATAAACAAAGTAAGAGCCTACGGAATATCAGACCAGCTGTGTGGCTGGATTGAAGAGTTTTTAGCAAACAGAACACAGCATGTTGTTATCAATGGAGAGACGTCTACAGACGTTAAAGTAACCTCTGGCGTGCCACAGGGGAGTGTTATGGGACCATTGCTTTTCACAATATATATAAATGACCTAGTAGATAGTGTCGGAAGTACCATGCGGCTTTTAGCGGATGATGCTGTAGTACACAGAGAAGTTGCAGCATTAGAAAATTGTAGCGAAATGCAGGAAGATCTGCAGCGGATAGGCACTTGGTGCAGGGAGTGGCAACTGTCCCTTAACATAGACAAATGTAATGTATTGCGAATACATCGAAAGAAGGATCCTTTATTGTATGATTATATGATAGCGGAACAAACACTAGTAGCAGTTACTTCTGTAAAATATCTGGGAGTATACGTGCGGAGCGATTTGAAGTGGAATGATCATATAAAATTAACTGTTGGTAAGGCGGGTACCAGGTTGAGGTTCATTGGGAGAGTGCTTGGAAAATGTGGCTTACAAAACACTCGTTCGACCTATACTTGAGTACTGCTCATCAGTGTGGGATCCGTACCAGATCGGTTTGACGGAGGAGATAGAGAAGATCCAAAGAAGAGCGGCGCGTTTCGTCACAGGGTTATTTGGTAACCGTGATAGCGTTACGGAGATGTTTAATAAACTCAAGTGGTAGACTCTGCAAGAGAGGCGCTCTGCATCGCGGTGTAGATTGCTCGCCAGGTTTCGAGAGGGTGCGTTTCTGGATGAGGTATCGAATATATTGCTTCCCCCTACTTATACCTCCCGAGGAGATCACGAATGTAAAATCAGAGAGATTAGAGCGCGCACGGAGGCTTTCAGACAGTCGTTCTTCCCGCGAACCATACGCGACTGGGACAGGAAAGGGAGGTAATGACAGTGGCACGTAAAGTGCCCTCCGCCACACACCGTTGGGTGGCTTGCGGAGTATAAATGTAGATGTAGATGTAGGAAAAACAGACTAACCCTGAAGTGTAAAATGTTAGAGATAAGCTGGCCGGAGTGGCCGTACGGTTCTAGGCGCTACAGTCTGGAACCGCGTGACCGCGACGGTCGCAGGTTCGAATCCAGCCTCGGGAATGGATGTGTGTGATGTCATTAGGTTAGTTAGGTTTAAGTAGTTCTAACTTCTAGGGGACTGATGACCTCAGAAGTTAAGTCCCATAGTGCTCAGAGCCATTTGAACCATTTTTGTTAGAGATAAGTGTTGCTATCTGTTGCTGGATACGGGAACAATCGAAATTGACATTGGTCTCATCCTAAGTGATATTTAGGGGTGAGACCAATGTCAATGATAGTTCCCGTACCCAGCAACACAAGGCAACAATTACCTCTAAGTTTCTACATTTGACGGTTAGCCCGTTTTTCAGCGCATGTCTTCAGTTGTACGTATGTTATTATCTTTAGGTTTTACTTTGTCGTTTGTGCACGTCCTTCAATGTTTTTGATTTTAAGTAACTTGGGAAACCATATATAAAAAGAGAGAACTATATAAAAAAACATTAATTCCATGATGTATACAGACGTTTAATATAAGTATGTTTCAGTATATCTACTTTAATCATAAGTGTTTTGTCATAATTAGTTTATTCTTCGCGCGGACCCACGGACTGTTTCCTTGCGCCTTTACCTGCTGCTTCCCTATTGGCTCCGCTCCCCTGCAACATGAGATTTAATTTGTGTCTAATACAGTTGTTATTTTATGGACCTGCCAGGGTAGCCGCGCGCGGTAACGCGCTGCTTCCTGCTCTCGGGTAGGTGCGCCGGTCCCGGATCGAATCCGCCCGGCGGATTAACGGCGACGGCCGGTGTAGCGGCCAGCCTGGATGTGGTTTTTAGGCGGTTTTCCACATCCCGCTAGGTGAATACAGGGCTGGTCCCCGCGTTCCGCCTCAGTTACACGCGTAGCAGACATTTGAAACACGTCCGCACTATTTCAAAATTTACACTAGACGCAGACAGTTGGGGTACACTGATTCCGTCCTGAGGGGTACTTGGTGGCGGCAGGATGGCATCCAGCCATCACTAACACTAACATTGCCAAATCCGTTGTAACCACACCGACCCTGCGATCGCTGCGGGACTATGGCGTAAGCGAAAGAAAGAACAGTTGTTATTTTATGGTGCTTGATATGATGTATATTTGTTTTGTAATTATACACGGCCTCTGGGTTGTATCTTCGTCATTTTTATGGGATTATAATAATTGTATTTAAATTATAAATATCGATGCTTATCAGTTCTACCACCTGGTGGCCTACTTGTCTTCACGAACGGCGCAGCCGCCTTAATGCTTCAGTTTTGCATTGTCTTATCGATAAGACCTATGCATGACGTGTTCACCAAAACCTTGGTATGTTTCCACGTTGCACTTTTATATGCTTCCTGTTAGTTTTTACTGGTCAGTTACTACTGCTATGCATTCTGTATTGTTTGTGGTTATTTACGGATTTTTTTCAGTTTCATCTGATAAAGTATAAATAGAAATGAGTAATTAAAGGAAGAAGTCCCCTTATAACCTGTGACTTGCATTAATTTTTTGTAGCGTCAATAACAGAACTGATACAACGTTCAAAATATAAGACGTGAGCCAAGAAGAGTAAACAAATTATTTATACGTATGGGGAGATTTTAAACGATTGTTGGTGAGCATGTAAACAGCGCAGGTCTTGTAGTTTCTTTTGCGAAAGACGGTACTTCGCATTCTCTGTTATGTCAGCAAAATTGTGCTTCCGTGATACAACTCATTGTGTGTGCAAAAGACAAAGACGGTGGAAAATGCATGAGATGATAAAAAAGGGAACTATGTGCGGTAGGGAGGAGAGACATCAATAAATACGAGTGGGGCTCTTTGAAGAGAGTGGCAGGGCGCCGTCAAGGCGGAGGCGGTCTTTTGTGCGGCGGTCAGTCCCCCCTGGTGATTAATACAAGCCAGCGACGTCGCGCCGCAGCGCAGACCGCCGTTTCGCACTCGAAGCGCCTACTCGGTCGATAAGAGTAATGAAGCAGATCCTAGATAGTGCACTGTAGCTGCACCGGCGGGCAAACGGCGTCACTGCAATGTGAGCAAAACCGCTACACGGATCGCCGAGTGAAAAGTCATACTGCAGCCCTGATAACCGGATCGAACCTACTTTCTGTTCACACATAAATAATGTGTAGGAGACATTTTTCGTGGCCTTTTTTTAAAATACACGCATCAAAAAAAGTTTTTCATCACCTCGGTTCCGAGTGTTCCGGAACCTGCACAGAAAATTGGAGCAGAGACCAACATAATTTCCGCCTTTTCTATTGCTCATGAAAACCACAAATTGCATGTCGTACCACCATTCAGCAAGACCTTCAGAGGTTGTCCAGACTGCTGTACACGCCGGTACCTCTAATACCCAGCAGCACGTCCTCTTGCATTGATGCATGCATGAATTCGTCGTGGCATACTATCCACAAGTTCATCAAGGCACTGTTGGTCCATATTGTCCCACTCCTCAACGGTGATTCGGCGTAAATCCCTCAGAGTGGTTGGTGGGTCACGTCGTCCTTACAGCACATTTCAATCTATCCTAGGCATGTTCGATAGGGTTCATGTCTGGAGAACATGCTGGCTACTCTATTGGAGCGATGTCGTTATCCTGAAGGAGGTAATTCACAAAATGTGCACGATGGGGGCGCGAATTGTCGTCCATGAAGACGAATGCCTCGCCAATATGCTGCCTATATGGTTGCACTATCGGTAGGAGGATGGCATTCACGTATCGTACAGCCGTTACAGCGTCTTTCATGACCATCAGCGGGGTACAGTGGCCCCACATAATGCCACATCAAAACAGCAGGGAACCTCCACCTTGCTGGACTCGCTGGACAGTGTGTCTAAGGCATTCAGCCTGACCAGGTTGCCTCAAAACACGTCTCCGACTATTGCCTGGTTGAAGGCATGTGCGACACTCATCGGTGAAGAGAACGTGATACCAATCCTGAGCGGTCCATTCGGCATATTGTTGGGCCCATCTGTACCACGCTGCATGGTGTGGTCGTTGCAAAGATGGACCTCGCCATGGACGTCGGAAGTGAAGTAGCGCATCATAGAGCTTATTGCCAACAGTTTGAGTCGTAAGACGACGTCCTGTGGCTGCACGAAAAGCATTATTAAACATGGTGGCGTTGCTGTCAGGATTCCTACGAGCCATAATCCGTAGGTAGCGGTCATCTACTGCAGTAGTTGCCCTTGGGCGGGCTGAGCGAGACATGCCATCGACAATTCCGGTCTCTCTGCATCTCCTCCATGTCCGAACAACATCGCTTTGGTTCACTCTGAGACGACTGGACACTTCCCTTGTTGAGAGCCCTTCCTGGCACAAAGTAACAATGCGGACGCGATCGAACCGCGGTATTGGCAGTCTAGGTATGGTTGAACTACAGACAACACGAGCCGTGTACCTCCTTCCTGGTGGAATGACTGGAACTGATCGGCTGTCGGACCCCCTCGGTCTAACAGGCGCTCCTCATGTAAGGTTGTCTACATATTTGGACGGGTTTAGTGACATCTCTGAACAGTCAAAGGGACTGTGTCTATGATACAATATCCACAGTCAACGTCTAACTTCAGGAGTTCTGGGAACTGGAGTGATGCAAAATTTTTTTTGACGTGTGTATAAACAAAAACACGAAGTAACCAGAAACTATAAATCTGTCAGAGACGGCTAAGTACATGGAAGAGTATTTGAACGAAATGGATAGCGTCTTGAAAAGAGTTTATAAGATGAACATCAACAAAGGCATAACAAGGGCAATAGAATGTAGGAGAAGTACATCAGTCGGTGCTGAAAGAATTAGATTAGGGAATGAGGCACTAAAATTATTAGTGAATTTTGTTGTTGGTCAGCAAATTTGACGATGGGCAAAGCAGGGAAGATGTAAAACGCAGACTGACAGTAGCAAGAACAGCATTTCTGAAGAAGAGGAATTTGTCAACATCTATTATAAATTTAACGGTTAGGACTATTTTCTGAAAGTATTTGTCTGGAATGTGGTCTTATATAGAAGTTAAATGTGGGTGAGAGGCAATTCAAACAAGAAATAAATGAAAGATTTCGTAATGTGGTGCTATAGTAAAATGCTGAAGATTAGATGGATAGATCCACTAGCAAATGAGGTACTGAATCGAAATGGGAAAAAAGTAATTTATGGCACGATTGATAGGCACATACCGAGGCACCAAAGACTTTAATATTTGGTAATGATAGGGACTGAGAAAGAGGGAGGGGGGAGGGGAAGGGGAAAAGAGGAAACCAAGGCTTGAATATAGTAAGCAGGTTCCAATGGACAGATGCGCTACTTATGCTGACAAGAGGCTTGCAAATAATACTCTAGAGTAGTATGCAGAGCTGCATCAAACCAGTCTTCAAGTGCGACCACACGAGCGTCTTTTTCACTCGCGCCTGTACAGAAATTCACCGATATTATACACTTCTGTCATGGAATAGCGAGCGATATGCACATATACGGATGCCGGTAGTATCGCATACACATTTCGCAAAAGGGCAGTGTATTGGCGAAGCTGTCATTTATACTCAGGTGATTCATGTAAAGAGATTTCCGGCGTGATTATGGCCGCACGACGGGAAATAGCGGACTTTGAACGCGGAATGGTAGTTGGAGCTAGACGCATGGGACATTCGATTTCGGAAATCGTTCGGAAATTCAGTATTCTGAGATGCACAGTGTCAAGAATGTGCCGAGAATACCAAATTTCAGACATTAACTCTCACCACTGACAACACAGTGGCGTCGGTCTCCACTTAACGACCAAGAGCAGCGGCGTTTTCGTACACTTCTCACAAGGGAACCTCCCCATCGCACCCCCCTCAGATTTAGTTATAAGTTGGCACAGTGGATAGGTCTTGAAAAACTGAACACAGATCATTCGAGGAAACAGGAAGAAGTTGTGTGGAACTGTGAAAAAATAAGCAAAATATACAAACTGAGTAGTTTATGGATAGATAGGCAACATCAAGGACACAGGGAACGCAGGAGCGTCGTGGTCTCGTGGTAACGTGAGCAGCTGCGGAACGAAAGGACCTTCGTTCAAATCTTCCATAGATTAAAGAGTTTAATTTTTTATTTTAAGTTTATGTGACAAACTCTTATGTTTTCATCACTTTTTTTGGGAGTGATTATCACATTCACAAGAAAACGTAAATCGGGCAAGGTACAAGAATCTTTTTACCAATTCGCCAAGTGTACATGTTAGGTTGGTCGACAACATATTCCTGTCATGTGACGCACATGCCGTCACCAGTTTCGTATAGAATATATCAGATGTGTTTTCCTGTGGAGGAATCGGTTGACCTATGACCCTGCGATCAAATGTTTTCGGTTCCCATTGGAGAGGCACGTCCTTTCGTCTACTAATCGCACGGTTTTGCGATGCGGTCGCAAAACACAGACAATAAACTTATTACAGTGAACAGAGACGTCAACGAACGAACGGACAGATAATAACAATGCAAAAATAAAGAAAGTAAAATTTTCGCTCGAGGGTAGACTTGAACCAAGGACCTTTCCTTCTGCAGCTGCTCACGCTACCACGGGACCACGGCGGTCCTGAGCTGCCTGTCTCCACGATGTTGCCTATGTGGCCCATGGACTACTCGGTTTGTATATTTTGCTTATTTTTTCACAGTTCCACACAACTTCTTCCTGTTTTCTCAATTGATCTGTGTTCAGTTTATCAAGGCCTATCCACTGTGCCAACTTATAACTAAATCTGAGGGGGGTGCGATGGGGAGGTTCCCTTGTCAGTGATAACAAACACGCAATACTGCGTGAAATAACCGCAGAAATCAGTGTTGGATGTACGGCGAAAGTATCTGCTAGGAAAACATGGCGAAATCTAGCGTTAGAGGGCTATGGCAGCAGACAACCGACACGAGTGCCTTTGCTAACAGCACGACATCGCCTGCAGCGCTTCTCCTGGGCTCGTCACCGTATCGGTTGGACCCTACACGACTGGAAAAACGTGACCTGGTCTGATGAGTCTCGATTTCAGTTGTTAAGAGCAGACAGTAGGGTTAGAGCGTGGTTCAGACCTTATGAAACCATAAACCCAGGTTGTCAACAAGGCACTGTGCAAGCTGATGCTGGCTCTATAAAGCCTAGTTTACACGACGACACCAGGTTGCAGGCAACTGCCCTACCGGCCACTGCGCGTTTGATCAACTCGTTAGTGAAACTAAACATTTTCGGCGTGTTCCAACTTTGGTGACACTAGT
This sequence comes from Schistocerca serialis cubense, assembly GCF_023864345.2. NCBI lineage: Eukaryota > Metazoa > Arthropoda > Insecta > Orthoptera > Acrididae > Schistocerca > Schistocerca serialis. The sequence continues at coordinate 784,497,738 of NC_064641.1, read as the reverse complement.
TGCATGAGTTTTTGAGGTTATGTGTGTTTGTAGAGTGTAGACAAACTGAAATATGAAGTGGGGAACGGAGAATAATGTTCGCTTTACGGATACCTATGCTTTGCGTAGGTACTTGTGAGATTTCAGTGATGCTGATTACAAAAATAAGCAACATATTGCTGAGACCGTCATGTGCGATCATAACATAGATGGTCTGACAATATCTGAGCTTCAGGGCAAAATTTATTGAGTTAGGAGCTCATATACAATTGAATTAAGAAAAACCCAAGCAATTGTAATTCTAGCTGTGGCAATGCTCGCGTCTACAAGACTGAAATCCCATCGCTAGATTTGGCCAACTCTTTGTTAAACAGTATTGTTGACAGGAGGGAAGGCTATACAAATTCAAGAAGCTGCATTCCTTAGTCAATATCAATCTATTTAAGACGTCGCTGCAGTGCTCCCTGTTCATACATGTTAGAATTTTGAAATATTGCCACTGTTCAGATCCATCTTCAAGAGAGTAGTTTGCAAACCATTCTCTTCTTAATGCGGTCTGCTTCGAATAATTATTACTGTTAATGATAAAAATTTTTGGTGTTAATGAAAAGCGTCATCACCAACTAAAACCGCATCTTATAGCATGCCGAGTGTTGTCGATTGTAATGCACGCAGTATGATATGTAATTTCAGGTCTGGCGACAGTGCTTCATGCATTACAGTACCTTTATTACTTATCGCATAATTAACTATATTTAGAAGAAACGTGAACAGTTCTGGTGACATTCTAATATAATTAAAAGAACTTCTTGGATCTTCCGTTATAAATTATTTCAGCAAGGATGCTGAGCAGGCGAGCTGACGTCTTTTCTTCATCCAGTCACGAATCGAAACACATTTCTTACTTTTTTCTTATGCAGCGATTCCACGCAACAAGCTTTAACTCCGTCACTACTCGTGCGACGTGCAGCTGCCAAAACTTTCACTTCAGGCACGACTCAGGGACCCACAAAACGACGAAACTGAAGTGTATTCCGGTGTCGCCGTGTCTACAGTCATATATGAAACCACTTGTGTGCAGCTCATTCCACGCAACGAGTGGTGCAACCCAATGTCGTCGTGTAAACCAGGCTTAATGGTGTGGCCTGGGGTTACGTGGCATGGACTGGGTCCTGTGGTCCAGCTGAACTGATCATTGACTGGAAATGGTTATGTTCGGCTACTTGGCGACCATTTGCAGCCGTTCATGGACTTCATGTTCCCAAACAATGACGGAATATGTATGGTTGGACAATGCGCCATGACACCAGGCCACAATGGTTCGCTATTGGTTTTAAGGACATTCTGGACAATTCGAGCGAATGATTTGGCCACCCAAATCGCCCGACATCAGTCCTATTGTACATTTATGGGACATTATGGAGACGTCAGTTCCTGCACAAAATCCTATACCGGCAACACTTTCCCAATTATGGACGGCTATACACGCAGCATGGCTCACTATCGCTGCTTGAGCCTTCCAATGACTTCCATGCCACTTTGACTTGCTGCACTATGATATTAGTAGGCATGACAATAATGCGAGAGTGGTATAGCCTGTCTGTAAGCTGAACAGCAAGCTCACTTCAGTGTAGATCGCTGTTTCCTGAATGGGGCTGGCCACACAGTATTCTGCGTTCACGCGGGGCGAACGCGCTGGGGTGCATTCGATCTGCGTGTTTTTCTCGCTGGGCTCTGCCTACACGTGCGGGAAATGTGCTGCCTTTTTATGACCCGTCTCGGAAAAGCGGCCTTCCAGAAGTCCGGCGGCTACTAATCTATCACATACACCGAAAGGCAGTGCAGTGACTGGTGATTTACTTAAATTCTGTTAGTGTATGTTTCTTGCGTTATTCACATTAGTTACTAATTACTGTGTTTCGTATAGTGTAACGCGTTTAAACAAAAAAATTAACGCGTCTGCGCAATTTGTGGCCGCTGATTTGACAAGCCCACTGCGGAAGTGTCGGTATAACATTGTAGAACAGTCCGTGTGCAGGTGTTAACGTATAACGTAGCTGGGCAGAGGGAGTGGGAACTCGGAAGCTAGCTGCTCAGCTTGCAGACAGACTATATATATACCACTCTCGCATTATTGTCATTGTACCTGTCTGGCTGTATTCTTTAAATTGTCAAAATGGGGCGTCTGCACAGTATGGGAGATCAGAAAAATCTATGGCTGTACACCACACGGATACAAAAGAGTACAAAAACAGATGAAAAGAGAGAATCGTGGCCATCAGTTACAGGGCCGATTAGGGAGAAAAATGGGATGGAATGGATGACAAGCAAAAGTCAGATCTTGGTGAGCACTGACAGTAAATATATTATTAATATTTATAAACAGTGTACAGTGAAATATATGCAGGAATAAAATATCAACAAGCCAGTTTTAGACTAAAAATATCTAGTCTCCATTCGAGGATGTTAGCATAACGATCTTACTATGGTATAGATCCTTGACGGGCACAGAGCCGGCCGGAATGGCCAGCGGTGCTATGCGTTTCAGCCTGGAATCGCGCGACCGCTACGGTCGCAGGTTCGAACCCTGCCTCGGGCATGGATGTGTGTGATGTCCTTAGGTTAGTTAGGTTTAAGTAGTTCTAAGTTCTAGGGGACTTATGACCTCAGAAGTTAAGTCCCATAGTGCTCAGAGCCATTTGAACCACTTTTGAACGGGCACAGAGGTAAGCTGCAAAATGATCTCTGATACTACGAGTAAACAACAAAATGATCTCTGATAATAACCAGCAAAATGATCTCTGATGCTTTTGCCACTATTAGTTCCTTTCGCCCCATGTGTCCCATGTGCAGGAATACTATCCATTATGCATGCCAGTGTATCATCGTAGCTGCCATGTTGTCTCACATGACTGTGAAATACACACCATTCTTGTATAACAGCATCCAGCACATCAACACTGACATCGGTTGGACTATGGAAAATTCTCCATTTTTATATGAATTTTAAATGCACATTATATATAACGCTGTGCTTGTGATAGCCTGTAGTTGAAGACTGTATTTGCAACTCGAGTGTTAGCAGACATAGGCGACATAAAAATGAAAAAGCTTGCATACTTTGTCTACTTTCATACCATAATGTCATATGGTATAATATTTTTGGGTAACTCTTCAAGTCAAACAAAAGTTTTCAGAGTTCAAAAGCGTGTAATACGTATTATTTGTGGAGTAAATTCACGGACGTCGGGTAGAAACCTCTTCAAAGAACTGGGTATACTAACTACTGCCTCTCAGTATATTTACTCGTTAATGAAATTTGTCCTAAATAATATATCTCTTTTTTCAACAAACAGCTCAGTTCATGCATACAGCACCAAGAAGAAAAATGATCTGCGCAAGCACTTAAAAGCAAGGACTTTAGTTCAAAAAGGGGTCCACTATTCAGGAACACTCACCTTCAATAATTTGCCAGCAAACATAAAAAATTTTGTTACAAATAAAGATCATTTTAAAAGGAACCTGAAAGACTTACTAGTGGCCAACCCCTTCTACTCCATTGACGAATTTTTTAATAGAAACAAATGATGGATTGTATATACTCATACTATTAGTATTGTTATTTCAGCTTTAAAAAAAAAATAAAAAATAAAAAAATGACATGTTCCACATCCACGAGGATCTCCTCGGATCTATGGAACGAAAAACTAATCTAATCTTTTTGTTTATTAGTCAAGTTTTGTGTGGTGTATGGTCTCATTAAGCTGTCACTTACTGCAAAAACTTCGTCAGCCACAAACACGGAAGGGCTTTTCAATCCACGAGGATCATTTGGAAGTGGAGCTGCATCTGGCAATACAAAGTTTGAGTGTAAACGTTTTACCTAATTAAGCTGCTTTCAATACATTACAGTCTCCTTGATGACCAAATGCCCCTACGTCTATGAATCTGAAACAGTAATTGCTGTCTGATATGGTCATCTGTACAATAAGAAATTACCTTATTTTATTATAATATTCACTGACTGATCTACATATTTTAACGACTGTTACGTGTTTTCCATTTATATCCCATACAATGAGTGAAGTTTGCGGTCTTGTCGTACTCTTTTAGCATCTTCCATAAGAACGTGCACATGTCTCTAAACGCCGGCAGTTGTAGATCGACAGAGAAGAAACGGAAAATGTAGAGAATGCATCGAATTCTCGGTCCCTAGACACCTGTGAAATTTTATCGATTAGAAATGATTGGTGAACTCTTGCGGATTTTCTTTTCATTTATATTTTACACGACACTTTTTGGGAAATTCTTCCCGTTTTCAAGTGCGTTTCCTGTGTGCTGTGTTTTCGGCGTGTGAGGTGCTGTAATGTGTAATGTGCAAAAACACCCGCAAATTTCAATAATTATCGATATCTATAAAGAGTTATTCCTTAAATTCTGTGCAAAGATTGATCATGAATTAAAATTTACGTATGTTTTATAGCCCAACCGACCCCAGTGATCAATAATCGCGGCACATAATGTAAGGACGGCATTCTTATTTAACGAAATTCCTCTCGAAGCTGATATTAACGAGTGCGCGCTGTAAATATTACCGCAGCTTACACCGACGCACTGCTGCTGGAATTTTCCTGGCCTTCACTTTGCGTGAGAAAAGAGCACGTGTGGCCAGCGTAAACAGAGCCGCGCCTGTTGCGTGAATTCGGTCACCTCTTGTTCGCATTGACGGCACTTTGAACACTGGACGTGTCGTTTCAGATGTGTTACGACCCGTGGCTCTACCCTTCATTCGATTCCTGCGAAACCCTACATTTCAGCAGGATAATGCACGACCGCATGTTGCAGGTCCTGTACGGGCCTTTCTAGATACAGAAAATGTTCGACTGCTGCCATGGCCAGCACATTCTCCAGTTCTCTCACCAACTGAAAATCGGGAGAAATAATAACAATGCCGGCAGAAACTGGTCAATGGCGCCCGAGCAACTGGCTCGTCACAATACGCCAGTCGCTACTCTTGATGAACTGTGGTATCGTGTTGAAGCTGCATGGGCAGCTGTACTTGTACACGCCATCCAAGCTCTGTTTGACTCAGTGCCCAGGCGTATCAAGGCCGTTATTACGGCCAAAGGTGGTTGTTCTGGGTACTGATTTCTCAGGATCTATGAACCCAAATTGCGTGTAAATGTAATCACATGTCAGTTCTAGTATATTTGTCCAATGAATACCCGTTTATCATCTGCATTTCTTCTTGGTGTAGCAATTTTAATGGCCAGTTGTGTAGGTATATGCGTTTAGAGTAAACTCAGGTTCAGAATATATGTCAAAGGGAGCAATGTACTTCATACACCCTGTACGACGTCATGCGTGAGTCATCAATTTCATATTAATACTGATTAATAGATGATTTATTACTCAGTTGTAATATGAAATGCTGCCATACCGGGTATGTGAGTCACCTTACGTCCTTTGATATCAGAGTACCAGATTTGCATTTTGTCTTTGCTGGTGTCGCTGTTTTAATTTCTATTTCAAGTATACTTTTCTATAAATGCTTAAGCAATAATAGATAAATGTGTTTCGACAATGTCGATTGCTTCAATTACATCTGCTCAATATTTCCACCACTCATAGATGAGATGTTGAAAGCCAATCTTTTCATGGTCTTGAAATTAATCGTACAGTGAAAGGTAACGAAGTTTTAGAAAGCCTGAATGCAAAGGGCAGAAATAAATTTGTAATTAGTGCCCTCATAAAATAAAGTTGTTTATTTCCTGATACACACTGAAAGCCCCGTGAACCAGTACCGTAGTACGCAGTTAGATAAGGCAAACCAAAATGATGTGGCCCATCGATGAAAGACAATATCGTGCGATAATTTTTTTCCTTTTTTTATATTCGCAGGGGAACGGCGCTGCAACAGTCCCTGCTCACTTGGTGCAAGTATACGGCAGCAATGCACCATCATACATCGCTACTAGAAGTGATACGTTCGTTTCCAAAGCCCTATATTTTTCAAGGTATTGCATGTACAAATATTACTGATACATGAATAGAACCGTAAACTCACTAAGTCTGCATTGTGCATTCTATAAATTCTCTATGAATAGGATTTCCATTCGTCCCGATATATCGGGAGCGTCACCGCTATGGACCTTCTTGTCCCGACAAGGTCTAATTTTGTCACGATTTTGAAAAATAATTTTACAAGCTTGGCTCAAGTACTAAAGTAAAGTCTTCTGTTAGCGAAAATTTTGGAAATTTGTGATACGTTCCTATTGGACCAAATTGCCCAGGTCATCGGTCGCTAGGCTTACACACTACTTAACTAACTTAAACTAACTTCCGCGAAGGGCAACACAGACTCATGCCCGAGAGAGGACTCGAACCATCTTCGATGGGAGGAGCCGTGCGAAACGTGGCAAGGCGCCTCAGACAGCGCGGCTACCCTGCGCGCTTTCTGTTAGCGCAACATGTAAATTGCAGCCTCGGTTAGTTTTATTTACGTCAACAAATTTATGTTGACAAGGTGTCTCGCAGACAGCGTTGCGTGTTGCATATCCTCTATCGACGATGCAAGCACCTTCTAGATCTATCTCCATCAATCAAGAAAATGCCAGACTTCTCCGGTAGTACGGATCTGGAACTATTAAATAAGCGCCACGCATAAGAATGTGGCAGTTTCCATTTGAAAAACGATCAGATAAGACGATTCTTTCTAAACGCAATGCGAACAACGAGTGCAACTTACTAATGTTTGAAGTTTTTACTGCGGATATATAGACCGTGATGTGTATAGTGACATATTTCGATGACTGAAGTCTTATTCTCGACTATTTACTGGCCAATGAACTTAAAGTAGCTTACGAAAATGCCTAAGGAAGGAAAGAGACCTGAAACCCTAGATCTGGAGCTGATTCAAAACACTATTATACAGGGTGTTACAAAAAGGTACGGCCAAACTTTCAGGAAACATTCCTCACACACAAAGAAAGAAAATATGTTATGTGGACATGTGTCCGGAAACGCTTACTTTCCATGTTAGAGCTCATTTTATTACCTCTCTACAAATCACATTAATCATGGAATGGAAACACACAGCAACAGAACGTACCAGCGTGACTTCAAACACTTTGTTACAGGAAGTGTTCAAAATGTCCTCCGTTAGCGAGGATACATGCATCCACCCTCCGTCGCATGGAATCCCTGATGCGCTGATGCAGCCCTGGAGAATGGCGTGTTGTATCACAGCCGTCCACAATACGAGCACGAAGAGTCTCTACATTTGGTACCGGGGTTGCGTAGACAAGAGCTTTCAAATGCCTCCATAAATGAAAGTCAAGAGGGTTGAGGTCAGGAGAGCGTGGAGGCCATGGAATTGGTTCGCCTCTACTAATCCATCGGTCACCGAATCTCTTGTTGAGAAGCGTATGAACACTTCGACTGAAATGTGCAGGAGCTCCATCGTGCATGAACCACATGTTGTGTCGTACTTGTAAAGGCACTTGTTCTAGCAGCACAGGTAGAGTATCACGTATGAAATCATGATAACGTGCTCCATTGAGCGTAGGTGGAAGAACAAACTAAAATGAGCTCTAACATGGGAATTAAGCGTTTCCGGACACAAGTCCACATAACATATTTTCTTTATTTGTGTGTGAGGAATGTTTCCTGAAATTTTGGCCGTACCTTTTTGTAACACCCTGTATGCCTGACTAAAAATTGTGTGAACAGTTCAGGTAGCAATTGTTTTTAGGAATGTTTTTGTTGTGGTCTTCAGTCCTGAGACTGGTTTGATGCAGCTCTCCATGCTACTCTATCCTGTGCAAGCTTCTTCATCTCCTAGTACGTACTGCAGCTTACATCCTTTTGAATCTGCTTAGTGTATTCATCTCTTGGTCTCCCTCTATGATTTTTACCCTCCACGCTGCCCTCCAATACTGAACTGGTGATCCCTTGATGCCTCAGAACATGTCCTACCAACCGATCCCTGCTTCTAGTCAAATTTTGCCACAAACTCCTCTTCTCCCCAATTCTATTCAATACCTCCTCATTAGTTATGTGATCTACCCATCTAATCTTTGGCATTCTTCTGTAGCACCACATTTCGAAAGCTTCTATTCTCTTCTTGTCCAAACTATTTATCATCCATGTTTCTCTTCCATACATGGCTACACTCTATACAAACACTTTCTGAAACGACTTCCTGGCACTTAAATCTATACTCGATGTTGACAAATTTCTCTTCTTCAGAAACGCTTGCCTTGTCAGTCTACATTTTATATCCTCTCTAATCGACCATCATCAGTTATTTTGCTCCCCAAATAGCAAAACTCCTTCACTACTTTAAGTGTCTCATTTCCTAATCTAATTCCCTCAGCATCACCAGAGTTAACTCGACTACATTCCATTATCCTCGTTTTGCTTTTGTTGATGTTCATCTTATATCCTCCTTTGAAGACACTGTCCATTCCGTTCAACTGCTCTTCCAAGTCCTTTTCAGGAATATATGTATCTGAAGAGATTTTTAGGAACTAAGCATGACTCGGAAGAAAGGTCGATTTACTTTCTCCTGGCAACCGAAAATCCTGAACGCGAATGCCAGCTGCTAAAATTATGTATTTTTCTTCTATTCCCCCGCACAAGACCACTGTGGAAAGAATATTTTCGCTCATGTCTTCGTAATGAAAGAAACAGACTGCTGCGAGGGACAATGGAACCACAGTGCCAGTTTAACTACAAGCTGACTTGCATGGAGTTTTATAAATACGTAAAAACGAAAAAAGACTTGCTGAAAAATGTGAAACCTTCCGAAAAATATTTCAACTACTTCTGCCGCAAAAATTTCCGTAAAACTGTGTTATAAATAACAAGTAATTATATTAAATAAATTTTTACTTCATTTCTACACCCCCATCTCGGTGTCCCGATGAAGTCCCAGCTAGATATGGCAACCCTATCCATGAGTGCCTCTCCGGTCATAAATCACACGTCAAAGTGTTACTGTAGTTCATACCATACCTTAGGTAGCAGCATCCTGTCATTGTTTATCACAACAGCATTGATGTATTCTCTGAGTTGGTTCAGTGTTCTTGTAAGTGGTAGTACGTAAACACGGCCCCACAAGAAAAAGTCACAGGGTGTTAGATCAGGAGACGTAAGGGGCACTAAGCCCAGTCCAGTGATTCGGAAGTTCGTCGATTAGCTAGCGACAAACATCGAGGCTCCAGTGAGGTTCGAATGGCTCTAAGCACTATGGGACCTGAGGTTATCAGTCCCCTAGACTTAAAACTACTTAAACCTAACTAACCTAAGGACATCACACACATCCATGCCCGAGGCAGGTTTCTAACCTGCGATTGCAGCAGCAGTGCGGTTCCGGACTGAAGCGCCTAGAACCGCTCTGTCACAGCGGCCGGCTCCAGTGTGGAGATGCAACTTCTTGGAGTCAGCAGTATATCAAGGTAAGAAGAGCGCATCACAGTCTTCTCACAGAAGTTAATAAAATTTTGTAGCTAACTTTACGTTTGAGGTCGATTTGTTCGTTAAGGATATCGTTTCGATGATTTTCTGTACGCGTATTTGTTTCTATTAACGAGAATAAACTGTCAAACTAGCTATCAAAAGTATTTCACGAAAATATTCTATACAAGTAGAACTTCCATAATTATAACAATCGAGCAATATACAGACAGTTAACTGTTTACTCACTGGTGCAATATCGACATCTGTTACAACTATAGTTCAATTCTTTTATCTTGGCGGCTCGCGCATGCCCGCCCAGACGCGGGAGATTGCTGCGTTGCCAGTTGCACACTACGCACGCGCCAATACAAGCAGCGCCATAGTATAACATAGTTCGCAAGCTTACGTTTAGGGGGGAGTGCGCAGTTCATGAAGTAAAGCCACCACGGCCGCATTAACCCTTTCGCTGCTACAAAGACGTGCTCCCTGCATTCCGCGCTGTGTGCGATTTTGTCACTGCACTGCTCGCCTGTGCAGACACATCGTGTTCCGACTGCTTTGACACTCTTTATCATTCGATTCCACAAAAACTATTTGGCCCAAAAATTAGATTTTTACATGTCTTCTTGACTGATACCTTCGCCCAAAAATGACTTAATTTTGTTTCGATGTTCAACGCAGTTATTATGCAGCATTAAATATAGTAAACCATTGCACGAAATGTTGAAGAGTTTGCAAAGGTAAAAGTCCATAGAGTATACTTTCGTATGGTCGATTTTAGTTGACACAATGTTGAGAATGAAATGTGGACAAGATACCTAAATTTCATATAAAATTACTACATGTAATGCTGCATAATAACTGCGTTGAACATCGAAACAAAATTAAGTCATTTATGGGGGGAAGGTATCAGTCAAGAAGACGTGTAAAAATCAAATTTTTGGTCCAAATAGGTTTTGTGAAATCGAATGATAAGTGTGTCAAAGCAGTGGGAACACCATGTGTCTGCACAGGCGAGCAGTGCAGTGATGACAAAATCGCGCTGTGCGCGGAATGCGGGGAGCACGTGTCTGCAGCAGCGAAAGCACTAGAAATTAAAAAAAAAAAAAAAGAAAATGCATTCAAACGAATACAATTCGTGAAGTAAGGCACTTCGATGTTGTTTTTAATTAATGAAAATATTAAGTAGCGCACAAGGTTTGAACTCATGACCTTTCCCGTAGAAGCACAACACTTTAACCGTTACGCTAACGCAGCTCGTCCAACTACAGAATGCGATGAGCACTGTAACACGTCACGCAAAATGCTGACAAACATTGTTGGTATGACTATGAATTACTCACGCTTCATCGAAGTACAATAGGAAATAAACAATTACCGCTGTTCTTTATTGCGAAAAAGCGGTTCGTGAGATTGATACAAACACCTTTCCTTGCTATCGCCTGAATTAGGAGTATTATTGCTTGTTTGGTTTAATTTATTAATAGAATATGAAGCAATTGGTATAAAGAATGCTTTTTCCAAACTTTCTATAAAAGAAAGTCTGCTACCAAGACATTGCTTTTGTTCTATTACTTTATTTATGACTGAACGTTTCTAAAACTGAAGACACTCGTCCATGCTATGCACTGCAGTCGAAATCTGGCAACGTCGTTCTCTGTTCATTGGCTGACTGTGTTTTGTGACGTCAGATGCGCAGAACGAACCTAAACTCGGCCGCCAACATAAATGATGCGCACTTTAGCTGGAACGCGGGGCGATTCAGCTGCCCCTGCCACTGTTGTTTTATGCAACCCACAATGTTCTATGTGGCCTTCAGAAACCACCCGGGAGATTTTCATATTCTCTCACACGCTATGCGCAAACCAATAGCCCTACAGAAAAAATAAACAGGGTCTTTTTTGAAGAAAATTTAATGCAGTTAACTCTTGTACTGGGATACCTTTTCGCTGGAGGTCTCAGGTTTAGAGTTATTCAAGAAAAAGGTACAAAATGGCCCTTCAAACGCAACTTTAGCCCCACACTCATCCCTCACCATCCAGGATTTCTAGTGTGTCGTTCGTAGCACTCCCTCCTACTATTGTGCAAAAATTTCCGACTACACTAAATACTTTCGATATTCGACTTTTTTAGTCTCTACTGATTGGGCTATTACGCCACCAGCATAGTCGCCTATTTCGTTAACAATATTAATTTAAACGCAATCGTGAGGGTAATAAAAGAGAAATGACTTTTGTAAAAGTTACGTTAAAACTAATTACGCTGGTAATTCGATCAAAACTTAACCATTACAAGTACAGTAGTTTCGTAGTCAGAAGGCCTGACAAATACAACAAAGTAAGTGTTTATTTTATGTTGATAAAATTCACAAAACTGTTGGATGAAATTTATACACAAACGTCAGTTTTACAGTTTGTAAGTGCTCAACTAAGCCGGTGGCGTAATAAGGCCCGTCAGTGAAGACCAAAAAAGGTCTGATGTGGGAATTAATTCGTGCAGTCGCAAATCCCTGTACAGTGGTAGGAGGGATAGCCATAAGCAACAGCTTAGAAGTTCTGACCGGTGAGAACCAAGTGTGGGAGAGTGGGTGCGTTTGAAGGGCTTTTTTTACGTTTTTCTTGAATAACTCGAAAACTACGGTCTCTAGCGAAAACGTATCCGGGTACAAAATGTAACTACATTAAATTTTCAACTCAAAAGATATTTTCATTTTTTTTGTACGGCTAAAAGTTTATGCGTAGAGATCGAGAGAACTTGAAAATCTTGCGCACGGTTTTCAAGTCACCCTGTGAATGTCAACTGACCTCTATTTGTACAACTTTTATGAACGTAAGTAGACTCATTAAATGTCACATGTACAGGTTTACTTGAGAATGGCACTATGGCCGAAAGAATCTTGTAGTGAAGAAGAAACATTACTAATTAAACTGTTGGCAGGTCACCAACATTATAAAATGTCATATTATGCTGTATTCTACGCTGCGTGCCCGGCCGCAAAGAAAATGCATCAATCACACTTTGAAAAATATAGAACTTTGAAAACAAATAGTGCTATATAACAAAATGGTGGGGTGATGTGGACGCTTCCAGTGTGATTAGATAATTTTAAGTAACGACGTGCGAAATACAGAACATCTCTCTGCGAAGAACCGAGACTTACAATTGTAGAGAAGACGGTGTGCTCCACGACTGGCGAATGGCTACCAAGGCAGTACGGAAAAAGTGAAAATTAGTCGTCGGTCAGTTTCCATTATCTTGGACGATATTTTGCAGACGATAAAGGCGCCGGTCGCTGGGTTCCGCTACTGCCCACGGCAATTTAAGAAGATTGTCGGACTGAGGCAGCAGCGGAAATGTGGCAATTGGGTCAGACCAATATAGATAAGCTTTTAGCCTTCTAATCACCATAGATGAGTGTTGTATGTATCACAATGGCATCGATACAAAGAAGCAAAGCACGCAGAGGAAAATGTGGATTCAACACCGCCGAAAAAGGTATAGACACAGCCACCATCGGCCGAGGTGACAGCGAGCGTCTTTCGGGACTAACAGATAATGTGCGTAAGAGACAAACCGTCACAGGAGCATACTACCAAAATCTGACGAGCTTAAACAAGGGTGTCAGGACGAAGCGTCACGGGGAGCTGTCAAAGAGGGTGCTTTTGCTCCACGAAAACACCCCACAGACAGCCATACAAGCTGCATCTTTGGGTTACCAAATTTTGCCTCACCCCACGTATCTTCCGGATATGGCATCCAGAGACTTCTTCCTACTTACTCGCTTGAAGAAACCACTGCATGACGTGAATCTCAAGAAGAACCTCTTAGTAACTTTCAACGTGGAACATTTCTTGAACAGCCGAAATGCAGGCTTCCAAGCCGAGCCATCTCTCACCCAAGTTAACCACGCTAGAAAAAATGTGTCGCATTGACGAGGGAATATCTAGAAACGGACTATCATCATCATTTTCTTATGCTTCCTGCTTGATTTTCTCGAGGTGATAATTAAACACATAATAGCATGAGGGAAGTCTTGTTCTGCGTAGGCTGTTTTTATTTTTTTTAGTAAACTCTGTATTTCACGTTTTTACGCTATTATAGTAATATGAATGAAGACGCCTCTTGATACCCTCATCGCAAATGGACACCACGTCCGAACTCTTGCAGGAATACAGATACGGCTACGAGAAATGAGGATAAGTGACAGGGACGCTACTAGCTTGTCACAAGTGGAGAATTTAGATCGGCCGTGAAGCGTGGAGGCAACCGTTCGCGTTAAGCGGGAAATCTGGGTTCGAGTCTCGATCCGGCACAAATTGTCAGCTCCCACCACTGAATTTATTTGAATGACCGATTGCGGGTGATGTCTTGATATCCCTCGTATTTTCGCCATTAGCTAATTTTGCCCCCTTAGTCATTTTCAAACTATCTCCGTCACAGTGAAAACATACGTTGTCTTCCACACAGTAGTGTGGAGGAAGTTCCAACTAACGATGTCCCTAATACGTCTCACTTATGGTAAGTGATGTGAATTACGTATGTAAAAATGACCAAATGCAACTCTTATGCGGGTCTTTGTCATTTTTTCAGCGCAAGCCACATTAAAAGGCATCAGTTCATATTTCAAATGAAACTGCACATGACATGGTCAACGTCTAATTATCGCCTACTGTCATTATCTCCCTGATGTAATATATATCTTTCACAAGATATATTTTATAGTCTCCAAGTTTCTCTAGACATATTGTGATTTTTAGACGTTGAGCATATCTTGTGCAGTTATATCCGAAAAGTGAACTAACGGATTTTAATGTGGTTTGCGCGACAAAGACCAGCCTAAGAGTTGATTTTATCATTCTCCGTACGGAATTTACAGCTGTGTAAGTTGTGCCCGTTACCACCACGTTCATACGTAACTTTATTAGATGTATCATTAGATGGGGCTTCATCCACAATAATTTATGGAAGACAGGATACGTGATTATGTGATTAAAGTTTTTCACTTTCTCGGAAGTAGATTGAAAATTCTCAAGGGACGAAAGTTGTTAGTAGCGGAAAGGCATTAAATAAAGAGCTTATATCATAAATAGAAAGAGCCTACGTAGGTCAATGTCTTCTTTCAAGGAACTTGCAGTGGCTGTGGCCCCGTTCACAAAGAAAAGAAGTAACAGTTCAACAGGCAAGAGCTGCTAATAAATTTATATTTATTACAACTGGTTTTTACCCTACTGGCCATTATAATTGCTACACCAAGAAGAAATGCAGATGATAAAAGGGGATTTCTTGGACAAATATATTATACTAGAACTGACATGTAATTACATTTTTACGCAATTTGGGTGCATAGATCCTGAGAAATCAGTACCCAGAATAACCAGCTCTGGCCGTAATAACGGTCTTGATACGCCTGGGCATTGAGTCAAACAGAGCTTGGATGGCGTGTACAGGTCCAGCTGCCCAAGCAGCTTCGACACGATACCACAGTTCATCAAGACTAGTGACTGGCGTACTGTGATGAGCCAGTTGCTTGGCCACCATTGACGAGACGTTTTCAATTGGTGAGAGATATGGAGAATGTGCTGGCCAGGGCAGCAGTCGAACATTTTCTGTATCCAGAAAGGGCCGTACAGGACCTGCAACATGCAGTCGTGCATTATCCTACTGAAACGTAGGGTTTCGCAGGGACCGAATGAAGGGTAGAGCCAAACTGCAGGGAAAGATAAAGATGTGAATATATCCAGCAAGTAAATGAGGATGTAGGTTTCAAGTGCGACTCTGAGATGAAGAGGTTGGCGCAAGAGATGAACTCGTTGGGGCCGCATCAAATCAGTCTGAACATTGATGCCTCAGGAAAAAAGAAAAGAAAAGAAAAGAAACGTGCTGTAAAGCATCACCATTGCAGAATACGAGGGCAGTTCAATAAGTAATGCAACACATTTTTTTTCTGAAACAGGGGTTGTTTTATTCAGCATTGAAATACACCAGGTTATTCTCCAATCTTTCAGCTACACAACACTATTTTTCAACGTAATCTCCTTTCAATGCTACGGCCTTACGCCACCTTGAAATGAGGGCCTGTATGCCTGCACGGTACCATTCCACTGGTCGATGTCGGAGCCAACGTCGTACTGCATCAATAACTTCATCATCCGCGTAGTGCCTCCCACGGATTGCGTCCTTCATTGGGCCAAACATATGGAAATCCGACGGTGCGAGATCGGGGCTGTAGGGTGCATGAGGAAGAACAGTCCACTGAAGTTTTGTGAGCTCCTCTCGGGTGCAAAGACTTGTGTGAGGTCTTGCGTTGTCATGAAGAAGGAGAAGTTCGTTCAGATTTTTGTGCCTACGAACACGCTGAAGTCGTTTCTTCAATTTCTGAAGAGTAGCACAATACACTTCAGAGTTGATCGTTTGACCATGGGGAAGGACATCGAACAGAATAACCCCTTCAGCGTCCCAGAAGACTGTAACCATGACTTTACCGGCTGAGGGTATGGTTTTAAACTTTTTCTTGGTAGGGGAGTGGGTGTGGCGCCACTCCATTGATTGCCGTTTTGTTTCAGGTTCGAAGTGATGAACCCATGTTTCATCGCCTGTAACAATCTTTGACAAGAAATTGTCACCCTCAGCCACATGACGAGCAAGCAGTTCCGCACAGATGGTTCTCCTTTGCTCTTTATGGTGTTCGGTTAGACAACGAGGGACCCAGCGGGAACAAACCTTTGAATATCCCAACTGGTGAACAATTGTGACAGCACTACCAACAGAGATGTCAAGTTGAGCACTGAGTTGTTTGATGGTGATCCGTCGATCATCTCGAACGAGTGTGTTCGCACGCTCCGCCATTGCAGGAGTCACAGCTGTGCACAGCCGGCCCGCACGCGGGAGATCAGACAGTCTTGCTTGACCTTGCGGCGATGATGACACAGGCTTTGCCCAACGACTCACCGTCCTTTTGTCCACTGCCAGATCACCGTAGACATTCTGCAAGCGCCTATGAATATCTGAGATGCCCTGGTTTTCCGCCAAAAGAAACTCGATCACTGCCCGTTGTTTGCAACGCACATCCGTTACAGACGCCATTTTAACAGCTCCGTACAGCGCTGCCACCTGTCGGAAGTCAATGAAACTATACGAGACGAAGCGGGAATGTTTGAAAATATTCCACAAGAAATTTCCGGTGTTTTCAACCAAAATTGGCCGAGAAAAAAAATGTGTTGCATTACTTATTGAACTGCCCTCGTACATCGATGATTACTACTGTATTTGATCACCCCTCTCTCATTGTCAGTTTGCCAGTGCACAGTGGTAGGATGATGCCCACGGCAGATGAGAGTGGCGCTGAAACGCGAGGCTTGTCCTCCTACCTTGCAGCTTGGCCACGGCCCCCTGCGTGAGTCCTTGTGCGGCGCCGCCGACCGTCTTGGTGAGGTCCAGTCCGCCCGCCCCCGCGTCGGGGGCGGACCCGTCAGCTCCGTCACCACCAGCGCCAGCACCTGCGCCGTTCTGCGAGCGGGCCGCCAGAAACGGAGCGCTGCTCGCGCACCCCATGGCCTGCAACACCACCACCACCACAACCTAGCTTATGGGGTGCGAGTGTGCTCCGCTGGAGGACGGTGGGCCGGGGTGAGTCAGAAACCATCTGAAGGCAGTGCGATTCCTTTATTACTCCAATAGTTCCTACGACCAGTTCAAACCCACATCTGGCGGACTTGAAAGGTGAAATTCGACCCACGGACATGGCGGGAAAGCATTTTAGTGGGTCACCGGCAACTGCTACGCTCAGCACGGCCCGGGCACAGTCAATGCCGACTCAAAGGAAGGCCTCGGCGCTTGTTGGTGACGTCACGTCAGCAAGGCACGGCGAACGCCAGGTCTGTTGCAGGCAGAGACGCATGGGCGTGCTTATCACTGTAAATCTCATACCTTTGGACAAAATGTTTGGTATTGTTTTGGATTTTGCAGTTTTATTTAGATGAAATATTTTCTTACTATGTAAAGCTGCAAATGAAGATCATAATTCTGTATTACTGAATCCTGTCGAAACAAACGTAGATCAATATGAGAAGATGCTTTGCCCCATTGCAAGCTTCGGAAATTTTACATTCAAGTAACTATATTTACTTGATCCATTTTGTTATCGAAACTTACCCCAACCCCCTTACAATGAACTCGTTTCTTTTATTTATTTATTTATTTTCATTTGACATCGTCACTGGAAATGTGAACTAATTTACATGTGTAAATGTCCAACTGTTGCCAGTCATTATATTACAGTCTTTTTCAACGAAAGGAATTCTAAACAGGAAACAAAATAGCTTCATACATCGAAAATACTGCTGAGCTTAAACTTTTTTAAACATGCACATTAGAAAAGATAAATATTCCCCTCTTGCAACTGAAAGCAGCAACTTTATAAGATAAAAAATTTTATTTGATAAAACAAGTATCTCTCTTTTCCCTCTTCTTCTGTCCCCCAGCCCCTCCCCCACCGTGTACAATCGCAAGATATTTCATTAACATTCAGTGCCCCTCACCCCATAGTCAACCAAGATACCTAAAGAACAGCACCAATATGTTCACAGTTACCTGTAAAAGCAACCCAGTACAAACGTAATTTCCTCAGATTTACAAATAAGGTAAAGAAGCACGAATTCTGTTGCTGCTGGAGGATAAAGTTGTTTTTGTGTGTCAATCCTTAAAACAGGTTGAAATTTAAGTTCAGGAGTACACTATTTGTTAAGAAGTGTAATGAATTGCACAATTAATTGATTGCAGAAATCTCTCAGAACAATGTGTGTTGCTCAACTACCGCCAAGAGTTTCACATTTTCCTGTGAGAGAGGGAGACACCACCATTATGAGTATGCCTGCAACAGACCTGGCGTTCGCCGTGCCTAGCTGACGTGACGTCACGAACAAGCGCCGAGGCCTTGCTTTGAGCCGGTGTTGGCACAGCCCGACCTTGTGTAGTCAGCATCCCCATCCGGCGGGAGAGCTACATAATGCTGTTGTGGCAGACTGACACGGCCTGCCGTAGTAGATGGCTGGCTTGAAGGCTAGGAGGGAATCCGTCCGAGCCTGGGTTCAGCAGAAGGTGGGTACATCCCCTGGTACGACACTTAGACCTATATATATATATATATATATATATATATATATATATATATATATATATAGGGTGTTACAAAAAGTTACGGCCAAACTTGTTGAGAAGCGTACGAACACTTCGACTGAAATGTGCAGGAGCTCCATCGTGCATGAACCACATGTTGTAGCAGCACAGGTAGAGTATCCCGTATGAAATCATGGCGGTGAATCGACGAAGTACAGTACATACTGACGAAACTATATATATATATATATATATATATATATATATATATATATATATATATATATATGTGTGTGTGTGTGTGTGTGTGTGTGTGTGTGTGTGTGTGTGTGTGTGTGTGTGTGTGTGTGTGTGGAGAGCGGAGGAAGCAAGCTCCGTCTACTGACTTCCAGAACAAACGCAGAGCATGGGATAAGTTGGGCTGCAGGGGGAACACGCTGCGCTTTTCTGACACAGTGCTAGCACTATACATATGCTTTCTTATCCGGCATGACACACCACGAGAATCACTTTGTAATGGCTACTGCAAACACAGCTACTGTATTATTCTGTCAGCAATAGCCAGACACAAAACATTTGTGTCTCTAATTCGACCTACTTCTGCCGCTTCAGACTCAGGGAACTTTCGTTCAGGACGTTGTGAACAAATGGAAGAGTGGTCTCAGATTAACATGCTTGGGCAGTGTTGTCCAGTACCTCCCATGACAGTGCCGGAGATGACGGTTACCCTTCTTTAGGACTGGCAGAATGCCTCAGCAACTCAGCACCAATCTCACTCAATCCATAACGCATAGGTGTCGAGATGGCACAGTGGTTAGCACACTGGACTCTCATTCGGGAGGATGACGGTTCAGATCTGTGTCTTGCCATCCTGATATAGATTTTCCGTGATTTCCCAAAATCCTTCCAGGGAAATGCTGGAATGGTTCCTTAGAAAAGAGCAGGGCCGATTTCCTTTACCGCCCTTAAAACATTACGAGCTTGTGCACCGTCTCTAATGACCTCACTGTCGACGGGATGCTAAACCATAATCTTCCTTCATTTTCCCTTATTTTTTTGGCGTTTCGAGGAGGTCATTTAAGTCGGATCAGGGAAGAATAAAGAAGAAAATCACCAGTGCTCTTTCAAAAGAGAGACCACGATAATGTGTTTGGTCGTATGGAGATCCGATTCTTCCTTCTGCCAAAGGTGTATCCAATGTCTACCACTGGTGGTCGGTGGGCACTCCAGCGTTTATGGTGGCCAGTAAGCGGTAATGATTTTAAAAACATTTCAATTATGTTTTCATAAAATTATGAAATAAATTATTTCATTATTACCTTATGATTTAACTTGCTCTGTCTCTGATTTATAATTTTATTTAGTAAAGGTCTTCCCTACTTCATAAAACACCGTTATTGTGGGACTGGTTGGAAATTAGAAAATTTTGCTGCTAACA
Organism: Schistocerca serialis cubense; assembly: GCF_023864345.2. NCBI lineage: Eukaryota > Metazoa > Arthropoda > Insecta > Orthoptera > Acrididae > Schistocerca > Schistocerca serialis. The sequence continues at coordinate 784,477,745 of NC_064641.1, read as the reverse complement.
GAGATACTAAAGTGGGCGGTGAGTAAAACAGTGGCATAGAGCAACCTTACTCAGTGCAACTATTTTAGTGTATTCCGGTATATTAAACTGCGTCTGGGACAATATCTTTCTCTGAACGATGTCAGACACAATTAAAGACATAATATGTGATGTCTCGTCTAGACCCCATTTTTACTATGGGTGTGAACTTTATTTTCTTTGCAAAATCTAGGAGGCCTGATATCTATTTTTTATCGTTTGCGCGACTGGGTTGTTGAAACCTGTAAAATTATTAACACACATTAGTGCAATGCTAGATGTTCATCCTACTACAGGTGGAGCCCTATTGTGACTATCTTCGTTTGTTCTTCTGTATACCAGGAGATCGTTAACTCCTTGCGTATATAACTTGTAATCATTGTTTTAACTTTTGCTTTCAAGTTATAACTGATTATATACTATGAAAATATTATACAATTTCTGTTTGAGTGTGCTGGAATATCTTGTTAGCCACGTGCGAATATTTGTACAACGTTCCTTATAATTAACTTCTGTAGTTTTAACCCCTTAAGACCTGAATAAATTTCATCATAGAAGAAAAAAATTAAAATTTTGTCGGTCTGGAAGTTCCCGAAACGCTCCGGAGATGAGAGCACACGTCAGAAGCGTTGACAGCTTCGTGTAGAATCGGCATCGCTAGAAAACAGGTACCCTCCCACTCATTTTAGTCGCAATGGTATGATGCGAATTTGCGAAGCCCACCGTTAACTCCTTAACTAACTCTTCACCCAGCTGACTATCTGTTCTTTGTGATAGTTAGAGATTGGATTACAAGATGACGAGTGACAAAGGTCGAGTCCGCTAATCCAAATAAACACATAAAATGACACAGACAGTGTCTGTACTGTTAAACCGCCTGTGATAGAAGGTACCCATCTATTCTCTCAATAAATAGTTACAAACCATCCAATTACTAATCCTCTGCACCGTAAAGCACTTCGTCTGCTGAAATATGCGAGATGCCCTGGTGATTTAGTTTAGTTTAGTTATTTCAAGGGTCCGTGGTTCGTATTCGGGCCTGTATCCTGTGAAACGAGTCTTTACCGCAATTTTGCTATTATTATACAATTTAGTATCGAAAATATACTACATGCTGGCTATTTAACTAACAGTATTTTTATTTTAATCTTATTCTACAACAAATTTTAATAACTGCAGCTCAGCCAAAAACGGATATTATCTATTCAGAAAGTCGTACACTGAGCGAAAGCTGCTGACGAGTGAAATTGATTTCAATTTTTTTAAACTGTTTTCATTATCTGTCAGCATTTTTAATTCACAATGGCGGATGTCAAATATTTCCACTTCGCTACTATCTGCGCAACAGCTCGTGTGTGTGTGTGTGTGTGTGTGTGTGTGTGTGTGTGTGTGTGTGTGTGTGTGTGTGCGCGCGCGCGTGTGTGTGCGTGTGCGCGCGCGTACGCTCGTGCTTGCTGCTATGATTTTCAGTTTTGGACTGATTCTTCAGAACAAACTCCACAAGAGTGTAATTATATTGTAAGATATTTGTTAGCATGCCTAGCTTTTTAAACAGTTGCCTACATGAAATTCGAGGATAGACACCAGATAATCTCGTTACAGAACGTTTCTGTGCAAGCAGTAATCCCAACCCCACGTTTTTAAGGAATCGGATTGCCATTTATAAGACAACTTCAAACGTCTGATTACTTTACAATTACGTTCATGTGTTAAATATTTCATTTTAAGCAGGTAAGCTCGAAAAAGTTTAGAAAAGGTTTGAAATTGCATTTCAAATTTGTTTGAATTCGGTAGGTATTCTTACTATCAAACAGTGGATGAGTACATTCTGGGTAATTTGTGCTCCATTTCAGGCAAAAGTTATCATGAGTCTCAGTGTTTATGACGTCATATCTCCTGAACTATGTGGCGTGCAATAACGTAATTTTGCAGGTACATTCAGTGGTAATATGTGGGCACTGAATGCAGAATTTCTTGCGAATGGAGTTAATTGTAAAAAAGTACTATACTGAAACATTATGGCTGATGCTTAAGTTTTACTCCATGAAAATCTAAAATGTAGTAAGCAATTAACATTTTTTTCTTTAATCATTTTGTGGAGGTGTGAGAGAGAAATTATTTGTAAAGTGTTCAAATTATGTATGCAGTTTGTTGGAAGTGACTAAGCGCTCTCATTCTCAAATACGGGATGAATATAGTCTGTTACATTACGATCAGTTTGGCTTTAGGAAAGGTAAAGGAACGAGAGAAGCAGTTCTGACATTTCGCTGATAACGAACACAAGACTGAAGAAAAATGAAGACCCATTCACTGGATTTGTTGACCTGGAAAAAGCGTTCGACAGTGTAAAATGGCGCAAGATGTCTGAAATTCTGAGAATAATAGGGAGAAGCTACAGGGAGAAATGGATAAGATACAATATTTACAAGAACCAAGAGAGAACCATAAGACTGGACGATCAAAGACGAAGTGCTCGGATTAAAAAGGGTATAAGGCAGGGATGTAGTGTTTCACCCCTTTTGTTCAATCTATACATCGAAGAAACATTGACAGACGTAAAAGACAGATACAAAAGTGGGCTTAAAATTCAGGATGAAAGGATATTAGTGATAAGACTCGCTGGTGGCATTGCTATCCTCAGTGAAAATGACGAATTACAGGATCTGTTGAATGGAATGGTCTAATGAGTAATTCAAGTAAAAAGAAGAAATACAACAGTAGCGCGAAGCAGCAGAAATGAGAACAGCGAGAAACTTAACATCAGAATTGGGGATCACGAAGAAGTCAAGTCAAGGATTTCTGTTACCTAGGCAGCAAAATAATGCATGATGGACGGCGCAAGGAGGACATAAAAAACAGCCTAGCACTGGCAAAAGTGGCATTCCTAGCAAAGAAAGGTCTACTAGTATGAAACATAGGCCTTACTTTGAAGACGAAATTTCTGAGAATGTACGTTTGGAGCACAGTGTTATCTGGTAGTGAAATACGGACAGTAGGACAGGAACGAAAGAGAATCGAAGCGTTTGAGATGTAGTGCTACAGAAGAATGTTGAAAGTTAGATGGATAGTGAAGCTAGGGAATGAGGAGATTCTCCGTAGAATCGGCGAGGAAAGAAGTATATGAAAAGCACTGACAAGGAAAAGGGACAGGATGATAGGACATCTGTTAAGACATCGGGGAATAACTTCCACGGTACTAGAGCACCGATCGTCAAAGTTTTTTACTCGGGAGCCAATACTGACATTGTGGCACGCACCTCTGGCCGCATATGTACCGATGTTATTACTAATGGTAAACTACATATAATAATATGTTGTGAGCCCCCAATAGACTAAGCATTGTAAGGGCGTTATAAGTTGGCCGCCGGACCACAGGCCCAAGTACAGTACTAATCGTTAAAAGCCGGCACCATTCGGAACACTTCGCGTCGACTTTTCTCTATTTCAGATTGCTGCCACGCTCAGGGACCCAAAAATTGTGAGACTGTTGTTTCCTGACGAATTATTGTTGTTTTGTTTCGGTGACTAACTGATCAATAATAGTAATTATACTTCATTGCACAATGCGTTTAAATACGAGACACGACCACTGATGTTTACTAAATGCTTTCAATACCCATTGTTCTTCCACTTATTGCACTGTATTAAAAAAATCTTAATTTAATTTCGGATTTATTGCTGTATATACGTACCGCATTTGAAGATGACTGTCTCTAATGCGCATTCATCAATCTATGGTCATTCCTTTTGAAATTTGTGCCATAACAGCTGTCGGTACGGGGCACACACATGCCAGTAAGTTGTCAGTCTGGAAGACCGACAGTAAAACATTCCTCCTGCCACGTCCTTCAATCCCGTAGTGGCCGCGCTGCTTGCTCTTCTGCCACTGTGGTAAGTGGCCAATTTTACTTATCTCATGGCCGAATTCATCGACGTCAGTTAAAATTAAGCACATCTTAAAATACTACTGTCTCTGTAAGTTTTTTTGTTAGTTTCTGAGTACTCTTAAGAAGCTCTTAACAGTAGTTGACGCTTTTCAATTCGGATGTTAGATGTTTGTTTCGTATCACTATAAATTACGCCCGAGAACCGCGGGACGCACGAACAATTGATTCGGGCTGCATGCGGCCCACGGGACGCTGTTAGACGACCATTGAACTAGATGGAGCTGTAAAGGGTAAAAATTGTATAGGTATACATACAGCGAATAACTAAGTACGATGATAGCAAGAGCTGCCCAAAGATGGAAAGTTTCGGACGGCAGAAACATTCGAGGAATTCGTGGTCGGCCGCAACAAACCAATTAGAAAACTAATGACTCAAAAACGAAATGTGCGCTGCGAGTAACGCTGCCTTTAGGCCAATACAGTTTCTAATTGTAATACACTACTGGCCATTAAAATTGCTACAGCACGATGATGACGTGCTACAGACGCTAAATTTAACCGACAGGAAGAAGATGCTGTGATATGCAAATGATTAGTGTTTCAGAGCATTCACACAAGGTTGGCGCCGGTGGCGACACCTACAACGTGCTGACATGAGGAAAGTTTCTAACCGATTTCTCATACACAAACAGCAGTTGAGCGGCGTTGCCTGGTGAAACGTTCTTGTGATGTCTCGTGTAAGGAGGAGAAATGCGTACCATCACGTTTCCGATTTTGATAAAGGTCGGATTGTAGCCTATCGCGATTGCGGTTAATCGTATCGTGACATTACTGCTCGCGTTGGTCGAGATCCAATGACTGTTAGCAGAATATGGAATCGGTGGGTTCAGGAGGGTAATAGGGCACGCCATGCTGGATCCCAACGGTCTCGTATCACTAGCAGTCGAGATGACAGGCATCTTATAAGCATGGCTATAACGGATCATGCAGCCACGTCTCGATCCCTGAGTCAACAGATGGGGACGTTTCCAAGACAACAAACATCTGCACGAACAGTTCGACAACGTTTGCAGCAGCACGGACTATCAGCTCGGAGACCGTGGCTGCGGTTACCCTTGACGCTGCATCACAGACAGGAGCGCCTGCGATGGTATACTCAACGACGAACCTGGGTGCACGAGTGGCAAAACGTAATTTTTTCAGATGAATCCAGGTTCTGTATACAGCATCATGACGGTCGCATCCGTGTTTGGCGACATCGCGGTGAACGCACATTGCACATTGGAAACGTGTTTTCGTCATCGCCATACTGACGTATCACGCGGCGTTATGGTATGGGGTGCCATTGGTTGCACGTCTCGATCATCTCTTGTCCGCATTGACGGCACTTTGAACAGTGGACGTTACATTTCAGATGTGTTACGACCCGTGGCTCTACCCTTCTTTCGATCCCTGCGAAACCCTACATTTCAGCAGGATAATGCACGACCGCATGTTGCAGGTCCTGTAAGGGCCTTTCTGGATACAGAAAATATTCGACTGCTACCCTGGTCAGCACATTCTCCATATCTCTCACCAACTGAAAACGTCTGGTCAATGGTGGCCGAGCAACTGGCTCGTCACAATACGCCAGTCACTACTCTTGATGAAGTGTGGTATCGTGTTAAAGCTGCATGGGCAGCTATACCTTTTCACGCCATCCAAGCTCTGTTTGACTCAATGCTCAGGCGTATCAAGGCCGTTATTACAGGCAGAGGTGGTTGTTCTGGGTACTGATTTCTCAGGATCTATGCACCCAAATTGCGTGAAAATGTAATAACATGTCAGTTCTAGTATAATATATTTGTCCAATGAATACCCGTTTATCATATGCATTTCTTCTTGGTGTGGCAATTTTAATGGCCAGTAGTGTACTTGTCTTACTGTGTCAAAAATTTAACGTAAGATTATACCTCCTAATGCCCACATTATAACAGAAATTTAAAATTTTAATTCAGCCAATAATAATATTAAATGTAAAAAAATCAAATTTTTATTGCGCCTGGAAGCCGTTAAATAGGCAACCTGCAACTGGAGTTGAAAACAATGATCGGGTTAGCTGTTTAGTGTCTAGTTGTGGTACTGTTCCAGAAAGTTATTCCACATGACTTGGTTTTGAGGGAAGGCTTTCTCTGACGTCAACAGCAAAGGTCACTATACGTGAATAGTGCTGTTCACCAACGTTCCTTTGTCGTAACTCTCTTAAATTCTGGACAATCAGTACACAGCACTCTTGAATAGAAGTGACAAGCAGACACTTCTTTCCGATTTGTCTGTAGTTGACTATCCCAGATTTTCCGTTCAATTAGCCTCATGTATTCTGGACCTGTATGAGATAAGTAAGCTTTGGAGCTTTACTCTATACTTAAAAAAAGTTAGAAGGACAATTCTGAGCTCCATGTCTACTGCAACGGTTAACTAAAAGTCTAGAGTAATTGCCGTGAACCATTCTAAATACACTGGTGTCCAAAATTAAAGCTGTTTTCCCGTCTCGTGTTTAATTCAGGATGTAATCATACAAACAGTACACGAGATGTCGGTTCGATCGTGTTCTGCACGGAAGATGGCATTCTGGTTGACGGACAACCATGCCAACGAAGACGTCAAGTCACCTACGAAACGAGGTAGTGTTTGCCGGAGAGCCCCACATCCACAGTTGCTGTGTACAAATGGCTCTGAGCACTATGGGACTTAACATCTATGGTCATCAGTCCCCTTGCTGTGTACAGTCACGGACGGTATGGCACAGTGAAGACGCCTAGCAGACACTCTGCGGTGTGGACCATAGAAAGAAAGGAGGCAGGACAGTCGTAAACTGCCCCGATGGCTTAATGTGAGCCGTTCTGTTGTTTCTCGGATGTAGCGACAGTTTACAGAAATTGTATCCAGAAGACCAGGACAGGGCCGATCACGTGTAACAAGAGAAAGAAAGGAGCGTTATTTGGCTTTAAGAGCAAGACAGTGCCGTCTTAGTATTTGCACGGCAACTGACATCTGAGCTCGCAGCACCACTGGACGTGTTGTATCGAGGCAAACGGTGTGCAGAAGGCCGCGCGGGGTAGCCGCGCAGTCAAGCGCCTTGCCACGCTTCGCGCGGCTCCCACGTCGGAGGTCCTGTCCTCCCTCGGGCATGGGTGTGTGTGCTGCCCTTAGCGTAAGTAGTGTGTAAGCCTATGTACCGATGACCTCAGCAGTTTGGTCCCGTAGGAACTTACCACCACCGAGTAGCCTTTATTGTCGGATACCTGCCGTATGTCTGCCTCTGCGGCGTTTTCAAGAAGGGAACGTCTAAAGTAGAGTCATCAACATGCCACCTGGGCGATCGAACAGTGGGCCAATGTTGCTTTTACAGATAAGTCCCGATTTCATCTGGTGAGTGATTCTCCAAGCATTGGCATGTGGAGGGAACGTGGAGCACGATTTCGGGACCCAAACTTGTGGAAAGAGACCGATATCGAGGAGAATCCCCAATGGTGTCGTCAGGGATTAGTTTGACCACTCGAACCCCTCGTCATGAAATGACATGGGTGAATTGGCAAGCTTTAACTGCTATCAGGTATCGTGACGAGATCTTGGGACCTCATTTGTGGTTGTTGCCACGTGCTTTGACCACAGACTTCGTATTGATGGACGATAATGGCCAACCTCATAGAGCATAGGTGGTTGTTGTTTCCTTGGAAATGGAAGGTACTGCGGGCATGGCGTGGCCTGCTCCCTCTCCCGATTTGAATCCCACAGAGCATGTCTGGGATGCGGAGATGGCTTGTATCATGTCAGCATCGGCCAACCACTCTCCAAAACTCCGAGCAGCTCTACAGGAAGAATGAGCGTTATTGCCTCAACATGAGACTGATGACATCATTCACAGCATGCCCCATCGTTGTCAGGCCTGTATTGGTGCCAGAGGTGCTCACACCACATACTGAACACATTAACCAATTGTTGGAATGTGTGAGCAAATCCGTTAAGATGGAAAAACATTCACCAATTGTCGGAATGTGTATTCAAATCCGTTACGTTGGAAAAAAAGAACATTTCTGTCTAACGTTCTGCATGTGACAGTTGGTTACGTTCTGTATTATTTATATTGTTTCTACTTTACTATCACCTGTTTTTACCGTTTTGCTGAAATATAAAAGCAGCCTTGCAAAATTTCCGTTTGTTTCTTTATTCTTGGACACCAGCGTAAATAATCGATAACAATAACTTTTTCATAAATGAATAAAGATTTTATGCACGAGCCTGGATGAATCAAGTGCCACCTCGTAAAAATTTCATTCTTGTTTGGGCTATGTAATAACGTTTTCGTCTAAAGAATACGCTGTCGATAAAAGAACAGTGGAAAGAAAATTCACATCGCTCATATCTTTGGCGCTAGAAAAAAATATTTACAGTCTCATAACTCTTAACAAAATATTTCAATACTTCGATCCCTTCAGCAGCAGATTAAGCTGCTAACTTCTTGCTGTAAACGTATAAGTACGGATCTCCGAAAATTTCGAGAGAGGTTTGTGAATATTAGGATGGACTTGAAATAATAGCGGCGCTGACGACCTCGCGTGAGTTAGAATCCCTATCCAAACCATTACGACATCTGAGCGATTACGCTTTAAATTCATGTAGCTCTTCTGCGGGTACCAGATGCAATTTTCTCGCCATTTGTTTATCCTATTTTCCATCACAGAACGCTTTTGATACAGCCTACGCTATCGATTAATTAATACAGTGTACTCTTACAGAATTTCAGATCAAACATATGACTAGATCGAAACATGTACCTGGCAGGATTCAGTACGGCTTTCCGGACAAAACCTTGTCCTCAGGAGAGAACATAAAATTTGATTCGGCTCAGGAACATGTGATAGTACCTCTGGAACTCACAATCTTCACATATAACTAATCAACAACTGCAGTAACTCTTTAACATAGTTCCCAGATGATATTGTCATTTGTAAAAGGCTAATAAATAACAGTAATTTTGTGTGGCTCAATGGCCTGGTGCGAGTCTTTCAACTAGTCACTCGTAAGAAATTTTAACACTTTAAATATTTCAGTAGATGGTACTCTAAGAAATTGTTTCCAAATCAGGTTGTAGAAACATTGTTTGCTAATTACAATATGAATCTTCCAGATGGCTATATCCTAAAATGGAATCAATACCTTGACATACCGTCAGAGGACGCTAAAGTCACGTGATGCCACTGACTGCGACTTTAAGTTGGCGCGTTTTTTTAAACAGCCACACTCACCTTCACGCCCCAAACTGTCAATCTACAGACACATTAAGTGTAGTGCGGAAGACTGCACTGAGGAAAATATATCGATACAGCATGATGCTACTAAGCAATATTAGTTACCAGTGACTTATGTGATTGTATCAGCATTCAAGACTATATGTTACTATCAAGAACATTGCTCTTATTGTACAGAACTCTGTAAAAGGACCTACAGTACTTCAAGTTACACGTATCTTAATTATTAAGTATACATATTGTAAATAACCTCATTAATGTGTTATCCTTTTGTAGATGTCTGTCTGTCTGTCTTTATTGGCCACCTCAACTATCGACACGTCACTAAGGATGACATGGGCCACAAAACGGGAAATTCACTGACGTAAGCGAATTGGGCAAAGGACAGATCGTTATTGTCCGGCGCTGCAAACGGGTATTACGGACCCTCCGAAATTGGTAGGTTGTAAGCATGCTACTGTTGTGAGCGCCTACGAGTAGGCGACAAGGTATCAGAAATTCACGCCACATCTCAGAATATGGGGGTCGGAAGTCTGCCCGGTCTGTGAAGCAGGACAAGCGGCGGTCTGTGACAGACGCGACGCTAGAGTACAACACTGGTGCAGACACAAGTGTTCCGAAGAGCTACGTTCAGCGCACATTGTTGAAAATTGAGCTCCACGGCAGAAGACCCTACGTGCTCCCGTGTGGACACAATGGCATCATCAACTAAAATTTTTTTCAATGCGCGTGGGATCATCGAGATTGGATCTTGGTTCAATGGAAAATTGTCGCCTGGTCAGATGAGTCATGTTCCTTGTTACACTAGATAGTTGATCACGTCCATATATACCATCATCTAGGTGAATAGCTGCTAGAAACATGCACCGCCCAAAGATGAGTGAAACATATACTAGCGACAGCGACAACGAGAAACAGCTGAAACCGTAAAAACTAAGCAAACCTCCCCGATGGAATCCCATATTGTATACTAAATTTGCAGCTGAGTTATTCCCTCTTTTAACCATTAGGTACTACAGATCCCTAGAACAAAAAACTGTGAACATGTCACACCTCTGTACAAGAGGAGCAACAGAAATGATCCACAGAACCATCGTCCAATATTTTCGACAACCTTTTGTTGCAAAATCTTAGAATAAACTCTAAAATCAAATGTAATAAGATACATCGAAAAGAATGACTTCCTACATGTCAAACAGCATGGATTCCGAACACATCGACCGTGTGAGGCCCAACTCGTATTTCTCTCAAATTACATCCTGGATGCCACGGTTGGAGGCAGTCAGGCAGATGCAGTATTTCTTGACTTCCGAAAAGCATTTGATTCAGTACCACACCTAAGCTTATTATCAAAAATACAATCGGATTGGGTATCAAACGAATTCTGTGACTGACTTGAGGATTTCTTTAGAAGGTGGATGCAGCATGTCATCTTAGACGGAGAACCATCGACAGATGTAGAAATAACAGTAGATGTGCCCTAGGAAAGTGTGTTGGACCCTTGCTATACACGTTGTGTATTAATGATTTGCAGACGCTATCAACCGTAGCTTTAGACTTTTTGCAAATGATACATTTATATATAATGAACTACTGTCTAAAAAGAGCTGCACATATATTAAATCATATCTTAGTAGATTTCAGAACGTTGCAGAAGTTGGCAACTTCCTTGCATTAAACGTTCAGAAATGTAAAATTTTGCACATCACAAAATAACTACAAAATGAGCGAGAAACAGTTGGAATCAGTCAAGTCATTCAAATATGTGGGTGTAACACCCAAGTGGAACGATCAGATAGACTCACCTTGTCAGTCGAAGTTAAGACAGGTGGCAGACTTCAATTCTTTGGTAGAGTACTAGAAATGCAATCGGTCTAGAAAGGCGACTGCGTACAAAACACTCGTGCGATCCGACTAGAATAATACTCAAGTGTGTGAGATCTGTACCAGATGGGAGTAGCACGGGATAGCTTACAGATACAGAGAAAAGCTGTACGAAACGTCACAAGTTTGTTTGACTCGTGAAAGAACATCACAGAGATGCTGAAAGAACTGAGCTGGTAAATGTTTGAAGACAGACGCAATCCACTCCCCGCATTTGCTTCATGGCCAGTTCTAGTAATTGCTTTATGTGACGTTAGTTGTTCTCCTGGGGTGGGGGAGTAGGCGGATGGGTGACCGTTTCTAGTGTTCTTGTGTACAGAGGACTCCTGAGCAATCCAGAACGAGTTTACAAGTTTCTCGCTGCAGCGCAGTTCGAGGAACCTACAGCCGCCCTCTTGGCACAGCTGACGAAGAGTATAGTTTAGGCCCTCCATTCGGCTCCAGACCAGAAGGCCCCGATCAGTTCTCGGAGTTCTTATCGACAGCTACACTGAGCCCCGAGGAGTGAGGCTAGCTGTCTTGACTACTACCTTTAGTCTCCAGAAAGAAGCGAGAGTGGTGTCAGATATCAGGCGACAAACGCAGTTGGTGCCGACGTGAGCAACCAATTGCAGCTGAATGTAAGGTGATCTCTCAATTGCTCCCGCGAAGGCCGCTTGCCCCTGGTGGATATTTCCTCCCAGAGTACACACCAAGTGGAAATTTGGTTCTTTAAGGGCGGGTCATCATGAGTACAACATTCGAACTACTTCCAACAACTAGTCCTTTCACCGAGCGAGGTGGCGCAGTGGTTAGCACACTGGAGGACGACGGTTCAATCCCGCGTCCGGCCATCCTGATTTCCCTAGATCACTCCAGGCAAATGCCGGGATGGTTCCTTTGAAAGGGCACGGCCGACTTCCTTTCCCATCCTTCCCTAATCCGATCTTGTGCTCCGTCTCTAATGACCTCGTTGTCGACGGGACGTTAAACACCAATATCCTCCTCCTCCTAGTCCTTTCGTTCCAAGGACCGCTGTATCTGCCTCATTATAAGAGGAAGGCAGTGCCTCAGTCCCATTCCTTAGAAGTGTGGGGCTAGCCTTTCGCACATTTGCCATATAAATAAAGACTTCTCCGCTCAGCAGCTGCGACCCAGTAGTCAACAATGGGTGACAGCTTGGGATGGATAGTCACGTCAGCAACCGGTCTTGCAGGTAAGCTTCGCGGCATGTCTACAAGACCGCCCTTCCATTCCGCCGTCATCATCATCTTGAATAGTTTCCAGGCCCAAGCTGGGTCTATCTGGAACATAAGCCTCACCATATCGTCCTTTTTCCACAGTCTTTTTATATTCATTCTTATCTAGTCCTCGAAGGTTTTTTCAACACATTCCTCCTCACGTTTCAGCCGTCTATCCCTTGGTCTTCTCACGTTTCAGCCGTCCATCCCATGGTCTTCCTCTGCTTCGTATCTCCATTTCCTGTATCTTCTTGGGAATTCTATTGTTTTCCATTCTCTTTAAGTGCCCATACCATCTTACACTTGATGTTTCCATCATGCTCTGCAAGGGTTCCCCTTTCATTAATTCCCTTACCCTTCATTCCTCACTTTGACTCTCCTTCTTACTCCCACCTACTTCTGAGGAACTTCATTTCATTTGTCTGTAATCTGCAATTGTTTGCTCACGTCGGCGCCAACTGAATTTGTCGCTTGGTATCTGACACCACTCTAGCGTCTTGTTGCAGATTAATGGGAGTTTACAGCTAGCCTCACTCCGTGGGGCTCAGTGTAGCTGTCGATAAGAACTCCGAGAACTGATCGGGGCCTTCTGGTCTGGAGCCGAATGGAGGGCCTAAACTATACTCTTCGTCAGCTGTGGAAAGAGGGCAGCTGTGAGTTCTTCGAACTGCGCTGCAGCGAGAGACTTGCAAACTCGTTCTGGATTGCTCAGGAGTGCTCTGTACACAAGAACACTAGAAACGGTCATTTTTGTGGTTATCAAACTATAGTGCCCTCCACCCCCTCCCCCACCCCAGGAGAAAAACTAACTTGACATAAAGCAATTATTAGAACTGGCCATGAAGCAAATGCGGGGACTGGTTTGCGTCTGTCTTCAAGTATCTTTTTCTTCATTACCCATAGTTCAGACACATAGGTCAGCAATGCGATTGTAGTAACTTCCTAATGTTACTTCTTTGCTTTTTGTGGGACATCTTTGTTCCAAAGCAGGCTGTTAACAATTCGCAGGAATTCTTCTGCCTGTCTGTCACGCTCACTGATTTCTTTCTCATTGCTTCCATTTTCCTCTATCACATTTCCCAAGTACTAGACACTTTCCACCTCCTTCAACTGTTCACCTACAACCCTTATTCCACTAGTTGGTTTATCTTTCTTTCTAATAGTAATGAGGATCTCAGATTTGTTTACGTTAAATTTCATGTCATACTGTCTCACAGTTTCTTCACAAACACGCAGCTGTTCCTGAATCTCTGTTTCCTCAGATCATTAAGTCATATGCGAACACCATTGCTTTCGTCTTGTCTTCTCCAGTTTTTTTCTGCCACCTTACTCATTATTCATCAGAGACGACAATAAAGTGGAGAGGAGACAATGCACTGCCCTGTTCAAAGAGATTTTGGAATTGCAGCCGGTCATCGTAAACTACAGTCCATTATATTTCAACTGTACACCTGCCAGTCATCTTCAGGTGAGTCATCGAGCACTGACGAAGACGCTTTTTTTTTTCTTTATTGTGATTTCATTCCCCAGACCCATAGCCCCATATGCGCAGCCGCTCTTCAGCCGAACGACAGTTCTAATAAAAAGATGAAGAGACACACATAAAAAGCGATAAAAAAGGGGGACATAAGAATATAATAAGAGGACGCATGCACGGCAATACTATCAGCACGTTATATAAGGTGGAGCGGAGAGCGTCTTCGTCAATCATCGATGGCTGACCTGTAGGTGACCGGCAGGTGTCCAGTTGAAATATCGTGAAGTTCACGACCAGCAGCAATCCCGAAATCTCTTCGTATATTTAATTCACCGGGAAAATTTTAAATTTCACACTGCACTGCTCTGCTTCACAACACTTGTTTGCTGGAACCAATCCGTCTTTTCATTTCCCACTCTCTAAAACTCAGAATTACACAGTACATCTCCTCCACTCTGCTTGCTCTCTCTTTTTCCGCTCCTTTCTTTCCTATTACCTCCCAGACCATTATTCTACAGAGGCTATCAAATGTCTGTTCTATATCGAGAAAGACCATGACAAGGTCTTCCCCAAATTCATAGTGGCGCTCGCTGCAAATATGAGGTCTCCAAGATCTGAGACTATGCTGTTCCTCTCTGTTTTTCTCGGACCTTGTTCAGATTCTATGCTCGACGATCTTTTCATATACCTTGGCACAATAAGATATAGTGTGATTCTCCTGTAGGTTCGACAATCCTTCCTGTTCTCTTTCTTGAATATAGGGACAATTAGTGCCCTCTTCCAATCTTCTTCTCAATCCACAACACGGTCATCAGACGATTAACCCACTGTTTTTCAACCTCTTTGCTGCCATTTCGACGCTTAATTCGTTCATACCTCGTGCCGTTCATCTTGTCCAGCGCCATTTCCATTTCTTTCCATGTAAAGTCCTTTTCCCCTCAGAGTTTACTTCTGCCTGCTTTAGCCTATTATCCTCATTTCCAAATCCGTTCAGAGTTAGCACGTGCCCGAAGTATTCCTTCCACACTATCTTAAGAGTCTCTTTATTATCAATCTCCTTCCCAAATTTGTCCATCATTGTTGCACCCTTACTTTTGACGGTTCCAAATAGTTCTTTCTAATCTTACTTCCTCCGCTATCTTCCTCTATCATCCTTGACCCTTCTTCATCGGCGAAATTCGCAGCGGCAACAAGAAGACTGTTGACAGTTTACCAGCGCAACTTACAGCACTTCGAAAACAACTGTCACCTTCTACATCACGATCCAGCAACAGCCACAATCCGTAGCCATATCTTTTTCATATACATTTACATCTATACTCCGCAAGCTGGCGGTCTGTGGCGGGAGGAACTTTGCGTACCACTAGCATTCTCCTCTTTCCTGTTTAAAATCGCGAATGTTCTCGAGCAGAACTGTTGTTGTTAACCGTTCATATGAGCTCTAATCTCCGTCCTTTCACTTCAATCGTACTTTCGCGAGATATACTACGTGAGAGGAAGCAGTATACTGGCTGATCTTTCACGGAAAGTGCGCTTCTCGCAATTTAACAGTAAAACCACTTCTTGGTGCAGAAGACATCCCTTGCAGCGTCTGCCACTTGAGTTGGCTGAGCATCTCAGTGCCGCTTTCGTGTTTGCTAAATGAACCTGTGACGAAACGCGCTACTTATGTTTGGATCTTCACTATTTCCTCTATGAATCCTATGGTGTACGAATTTCAGGCTGACGAGCGATTTAAAATATTCCTCGAACGTGTGTTTCGTAAGCTACTTTCTTTGTGAGTGGACTACACTTCCTGAGGATTCTTACAATGAATCTCTAGCATCAGTCTTACTTGTGATTAGTTCTATATGGGCGCTTCACTTTAAGTTCCTCAGTACGCATACTTCTAGATAGTTTTGTGGCTGTGACTGTTTCTAGTGATTATTCTACAATCGTATTATCATGAGTAATACGATACATATGTTTGTGTTGTGGGTCACTTGTCAATCTCTGTACCATGCGTGGGTCGTCTGCAGAGATTTTTGCATTTCGGTACAATTTTCTAGCGTTTCGACTTTTCCGTATACAACAGCATTATCCGCGAAAAGCCTCCCAGAACTTCTGACATTGCCCACTAGGTCATGTTGTGAAAAGTAGTGGTCCTCTAACATTGCCTTGGTGTATGTCCGAGGCTACTTTTACGTCTGAAGATGTCTCTCCTCCAAGAATGGCAGGTACTGTTTGCTAGAAACGCTTCAATGCAATCGCACAGCTGGTCTGATATTCCGTAGGCACATATTCTGTTCATCAGGTAGCAATGTGGAAGAGTATCGGATGCCTTCCGGAAGTCAAGGAACACAGCGTCGACCGGCCACCAGTGTCTACTGCTTTCGGCATGGACGACCGGGGCGAGCTACGTTTCACACGATCGGTATTTTCATAACTCATGTTGATTCCTACAAGGGAGATATTCGTTCTCCAGAGATGTCATATTATGCGAGCATAAAACACATTCTAAAATTCTACAACAGAATGACGTCAGAAACAAAGGCCTAGAGTTCTCTGAATCTGTTTACCGACCCCAGTGGAACTGGTTCATACAAAGCCATAAAGAGTAAAAAGAAAGTAAGTCATACACTGGTCAGCACTCCCGATTTAACATAAATACATAAGAAAATTAATTTAAGCACAAAGCGTGAATTTTAATTTGCGGTTGCTGCAAGCGTCTCATTACTCGCGGCATTCAATCTACCGATTCCCGTAAGATTTTTGAGCAATGTGAGTGCATCCGCACTGAAGAAGATCATTGGCCGGTAAGCCTTATTTGTATGAAGATGGTATCTGTTCTTTCGGACAGTAAGTTGGAAATGTGGGTCTCACAGGGAGTGTACCAGAGATAGGTCCCTGCAGTCGCTCTATCCTTTGTGTCGTCGATGGCTCCGCGCCGGCACGGTAGCTCAGCGTGTTCGGTCAGAGGGTTAGCTGCCCTCTGTAACAAAAAAACTGAGTTAATGGATCAACAACGAACTGAAACGGGTGTGTTTCGACGTCCGCCCAGAGTAGATACAACGAACGAAAACGAACAAAATGAGATTAAAAATAACAATAATAAAAAAGAGCCATTTGAACCATAAAAAAAAGATGGCTCAGTCGGATAGAGCGTCGCCATGCAAGCAGGAGACCACGGGTTCGAGTCTCGGTCGGAGCACACATTTTCAACTGTCCCCGTTGATGTTTATCAACGCCTGTAAGCAGCTAATGGTCTGGATTTCATTGTAATTTCATTATCTCTGTTGTGTCGCTACTCAAGACAACTGTGAATGTACGAGGGCGTGCTCAAAAGTAACGCCTCCGTATTTTTTTATTCTGTTCTAAATATCGGTTGAGGTTTTACATGTCATTTTACTCGGTCGACTTCTGCGCTTCGCTGACGCAAGTTGCAACCCTTTGCCGCCAGAGGGATCCGAAATGTAACGTTTACCATAACAATGTGTAATGAAAGTACGTCGGCGCGTGACAAACAGCGTGGTACACCCCCACAAAACGGGAAGTACAAATTCGAAGAATTCGTCCATACATGGACCACCCTCTCCTTCATCATGACAATGTCTGACAACACACGAGCGCCGCGACATCTGCAAGAATCCAAAGCCTGGCGTTCACTGTCATCGATTATCCTCTATACAGTCCCTACTTGGCCCTATCCGATTTTCATGTGTCCAAAACTTAAAAAACATCTTCGAGGACTTCACTTTGACAGTGATAAAGCGATGCAAACAGATGTGATGTTGTGGCTCCATAAACAAAGTCAAACATTCTACAGTGACGGTATCAACAAACTGTTCTGTCGTTGGGGGAAATCTGTTCGTCGCAAGGGTAACTATGTTCGGAAATAAATATGTGGACATGAAGAATAATGGTGTATAATATTAACACCGTTCGTTTTATTTGAAAAGCTTTGAGTGTTCGCATAAAAAATTCGGAGGGCATTATTTTCAGCGCGCGATCGTAGGTAATCATAACTTGTATATACTACGATGGTATCTGTTCCTTCGGACAGATACCATCGGTGACCATGCAGCTGATTAGAATGAAATTACAATGAAATGAACATCCGTAGCTGCTTACAGGCGTTGACATACGTCAACGGGGACAGATGAAAATGTGTGCCCCGACCGGGACTCGAACCCGGGATCTCCTGCTTACATGGCAGACGCTCTATCCATCTCTTTTTTTTTTTTTTTTTGTTGAATCTCATTTTGTTCACTTTTGCTCGTTGCATCTGCTCGTGGCGGACGTCGTAAGACATCCGTTTAAGTTCGTTGTCGATCCGTTAACTCAGTTTTTTTTATTACAGAGGGCAGCTAACCCTCTGACCGAACACGCTGAGCTACCGTGCCGGCATCCATCTGAGCCACCGAGGACACAGAGGATAGCGCGACTGCAGGGATTTATCTCTGGCACGCCTCCCGCAAACCCACATTCTCAACGTATTGTCCCGCACTACATTCTTAGTGCCCCCGCCCATTATACTCATTACTCGCGGCGCGTTGCCGATTCCCGTAAGAGTTCGGACACTGTGCATTCACACTGAAGAAGAAGACGGTCAAGTGGCCGGTGAGCCCTAACTATATATATACTAAGATGGTAAGGCTCACTGGCCACTTGACCGTCTTCTTCAATGCGAATGCACAAACAGTGTCCGAACTCTTACGAGAATCGGCAACGCGCCGCGAGTATAATGGGCGGGGGCACTACGAATGTAGTGCGGGAGAATACGTTGAGAATGTGTGTTTCGCGGGAGGCGTGCCGGAGATAAATCCCTGCAGTCGCGCTATCCTCTGTGTCCTCGGTGGCTCAGATGGATAGAGCGTCTGCCATATAAGCAGGAGATCCCGGGTTCGAGTCCCGGTCGGGGCACACATTTTCAGCTGTCCCCGTTGACGTATGTCAACGCCTGTAAGCAGCTAAGGGTGTTCATTTCATTGTAATTTCAATCATAACTTGATCGTGGTACAGCAATTAATACTCGAACACTACTGCCGAAAAAGTTAAGCACCCAGTCGACATTGTCAGATGTCATTGTAAATTCGTTCACTAACCCACTGTCAGCATATATGTAAATGATTCGAGTTGCAATTCTCTGTGGCTGGTAATACGACCACCAGACAGCACTACTGTTGTCCGCATTTAGTATAAATAGGCCTGATAGGATATGTAAGGCGCGTAAACAGTGACAGATATTGAGTGATTATTGTGAAGGACACGGAGATAATGCGTGCGCGGGTGAGACAGCGTTATCAACATCTGACAGAGTTTGGAAAGGGCCTCATTGTGGTTTCCATTTGGCCGGCTCGTCAAATCTGGCAACATACAGGTTCGTGGAGTCTTCGGATACGACATTGTGCCGATGTTGGACTGCGTTGGGATCTGAGGGCGGGCACACACGTCGTCAAGCTCCGACCCGACCACTCCTGGCCACCACCGTCCCATGCGTCGTCTGCAGTTAACAGCACAGGGTGTGTGTCCGTTTGGATCTTACGGGCGTCAACGGCGAGTCATCAGTACCCTTACACTCATTACAACAAACGAAAGTTGAGGTAAACTCTAAAATTGTTGCACAGTCATGCATTCGAAACGACCACACAATCACTCTATCTCACATGCGCTAGAACAGCTAAGAAAGAGGGAAAGTAGATATGCATGAAATTAAAAGACAGAGAAAACAAAATATACATGAGCTAAAAGAAAAGCGTAGGAAACTGTGACTGGCTGACCACTTAGAAAAACTTGGGTTCACTCATTAAAACCATCTCCCTAAAATCTTTGGAAAGATGTTGGACAGTGCACAAAACTTCAAAACTCGAACCACATTCGTTTGAACGTTAGTACAAATAGAGAGAAGATCCGTCGGCAAATCTTCCGCGGCCCCTGGTCGGAAAATAGCACACTAATAAAATGTGACGCACAGTGATCTGCACGCCAGAAGCATCACACTTTTAAGGGTCCTCTCGCCGAAGTAAGAAGCCATGCGTCACAGGGCTGTGGCCAATGCGAAGACGAGTAAGTAGGACCTCGTCCCGAAGACTTGACTGGAAGGAGGTAGACCACGGCTGAGTTGTTGGCTTCACTACACGGAGCTTACTGTAGGTCACTTCCACCCACTCGTTTCTCATTGACGTATGACTCTGTACTTCAACAGCGAGGTCGTAGCATGCAGGGGGATGGTACACTGAAATAACTAAGGATCATTAGACGACTCATTGGCAGCTAGATTCGCCCTTTAGTTCCCTGCAATACCCATGTGCCCTGGCACCCAGCAGAATGACACCTCCTTCCCCAGACGTTGCAGTTGCAGGAGAGCGTACTGGATATTATGGAGCACTTTATCTGCTGGGTACAAACTTTGGAGGGAGTGTAGGACGCTCAGAGAATCGGAACAGACAAGAAACTGGAGGAACACCTCATTTGCTCCATTGACCGCAAGATCAGACATATACTGAAGAGCCAAAGAAACTGGCACACCTTCCTAATATCGTGTAGCACCCCCGCGAGCACGCAAAAGTGCCATGGACTCGACTAATGTCTGACATAGTGCTGGAGGGAATTGACACCATGAATCCTGCAGGGCTGTCCATAAATCCGTTGAGTACCAGGGGGCGGAGATCTCTTCTGAACAGCACGTTTCAAGGCATCCCAGATATGCTCAGTAATGTTCATGTCTGGGAGTTTTGTGGCCATCGGAAGTGCTTAAACTCAGAAGAGTGTTCCTGGAGACACTCTGTAGCAATTCTGCATGTGTGGGGTGTCGCATTGCTGGAATTGCCCGTCAGAATGCACAATGGGCATGAATGGATACAGGTGATCAGACAGCATGCTTACGTACATGTCACCTGTCAATCTAGACGTATCAAGAGCCCCATATCACTCCAACTGCACACGCCCCGCAGCATTACAGAGCATCCACCATCTTGAACGGTCCCCTGCTGACATGAAGGGTCCTTGGATTCATGAGGTTGTCTCCATACTCGTACAAGTCCATCCGCTCGATACAATTTGAAACGAGTCTCGTCCGAACAGGCAACATGCTCCCAGACATCAACACTCCAACGTCGGTGTTGACAGACCCAGGCGAGGCATAAAGCTTTGTGTCGTGCAGTCCTCAAGGTACACGTTTGGGCCTTCGATTCAGAAAGCCCATATCGATGATGTTTCGTTGAATGGTTCGCACGCTGATACCTGTTGGTGGCCCAGCACTGAAGTCTGCAGCAATTTGCGGAGGAGTTGCACTTCTGTCATAGGCGTTGCTGACCGCAGCGCCGTATTCTGCCTGTTTACATATCTCCGTATTTGAATACGCATAGCTGTACGACTTTCTTTGGCGCTTCATTGTAATTCATCTACACCACAATTGCGTTTGGAGTGGTGCCGTGACCAGGAACGAGGAATGTTGATAGGCTGCGTTCAGCAATGGATCGCGGTTTTGCGTTACCCCAGACGACCATCATCGGCGAGTATGGCGCCGACCAGTGAAGAGGTCCCTTTCTGCAACTGTTATGGAGAGACACAGCGATATTACTCCTGGTATTTTGGCGTGATGATGAGTCATTGGGTAGGACTTCACGCCACAGGTGTTAGTGACGGTGGGATCTCTGACGACACAATGTTACTTCATGGACGTGCTGAGCCCTTATGTGTTACCTCCCGTGCGACATTATCGTGGAGCCATTTTTCAACAGGACAGTGCTCATCTATGCAGCATATGTGCCTCTCTGAACTGTCTGCTTGCTACTGAGATATTCCAGTGGCCAGTAAGATCCCCATATCTGTGCCTGGTAGAGTATGTGTGGATCTTGCTCCGAAGTCAACTCTATCCCTGTGGCAATATCGATGATACTAGGGGCCAGTTACAACAGCTGTGGTCCATTCTGCCTCAAGAGAGGAAATAACGGTTTTCTGACAGCCTTCTCACGCTTATCACTGCGTGCGTCCTGGCCAGAAGGGGTACAACGTCATTCTGATAAGTAGGTTCATAATGCCATGTTCTTTGTAAATTTCACTAGATTTTTTAATCACCAAAATAACATTACATACCACCTCAGCTTGTGAAGTTTCATTTTGTTTCCTCTTCCCTTTCTGGGGTCTTTATTTTATTTATCAAGTAGTATAGGTGGCATTAAAATATTGTTGTTCAGTATGTATGTGTGTGTGTGTGTGTGTGTGTGTGTGTGTGTGTGTGTGTGTGTGTCTTTATTTTGCTTGTTTAGAAACCGTCAGTGAAATCTCAGCTATTTGTGTAAACTTAGGCCTGGAAGTCTCAACTGAATGTATTGGTGTAGCCAGAAGCAGATAAAATAAAATCAATAATATCTGTTGCCGCATAAAATAGTATTTAGTCCTATAGTAAAACTGCCCATATCTCTTGCTAGCTGTAGAAGCTGTTGGTAGGTGGCAACACAGAGCTCGGAGTGTCGATTTGTTACGGTAGAGACTTTAACGTGTTGCTATTGGGGTAGAAGATATAGTTTCTCTTTCCCCGTTGCCTAAAAATAATTTTTTGTTACATTATGAAAAGCTTTTTGGAAGTCTACAAATGTCATGCGAAACTCTGTGTTATACATTTTACATTTTTCCAGAAGTTGTTTCAAAGCAAAAATTGCATCTACATGCGAACTTCTGGCTTAAAAAGCACTTTTTCTTCCATGCATAAGCTCTTTGTTTAAACCTTCAATTTACTGTTACAAAGTGCTGGACACAGATTGCAGCAAGTACTGAAGGACGAGTGCCAAGTTGTCATTTTTCATCGTTTTCTAATAGTGATCTCAGTGCTTGCTGTGACAGGTGGGAATTGTATAGGGAAAACTCGTGGAATTGGTAGCCTTGCGGTGGAGTGACGGACCAGAGCTCGATAGTAATCGCTCCTGGCCGTCAACCGCCTACTGCGATGTACACAAAACAGCTGCGATCGATTGAGCCGCCCCACAGCAATGACGTCCTGTGCTACAGCTGCCAGAACACATTCCAGCTGTCAACTGACCCGGTAATTTTCAATTCTGTTAGTGTCACGAAGCCTGACTCACATGGACGGCAAAGCTGAGAAGTACACCGTACTTACGTATTTCAGCACTGTCGCAGAAATTAGCACCCATCACACACGAGAATTCACAGTAAATCCAGGAAGTTTTTTAACATTTCGAGTGTGTGTCTAAAGCGGGGCGTAAAGAAACCAAAATCTTATAGATAATTTTTGTTTTTACGGTATGAAACTCACACTTTTCTGGCCATATTGACAAAAAACAAAAATATAATATTATCAAATGTATTCGCAAATTGCGAATACGGCTCTTCACCTGCTATACAATTTACTAGCAGCAGACCAAAATTTATGCCAGACCGGGACTCGAACCCCGGATTTCCTAGTTTACGAGAGTGGTCGCCTTAACCGCCTTGGCTATTCTTGCGTGACTCACGGCCACACCCTGATTTCGAAATGTCCTACTGTCTACGACCCATTGTGCTTACTTACAAATCGTATGATTCCCGCAAAGGGAGAGACCTTGTTTTTGCTCGTCAGACTGCCTTGCTTTGACATGAAATACAGTAGGGCAATGTCTGTATTTTACAGAGTCGGTATAGTTCGATGCAATGTTCCTCCGGACATGCACGCATGTCCGAAGCAACTTTACATTGAACTGTACAGACTCTGTAAAAAACAGACACTGCCCGACTGTAAAAATACACTCATGCTCATAAATTAAGGATAATGCTCATACCTGGTGAAACAACGCTCAGGTGGGCGGTTTGCGGGTTCCAATCACCTCGGGGTATGGCCATGCGGTCCATTTGACCTGCGGTCGTCGCACGGTGGCGCTGGCAGCATTCCACATAGGCAGAGGTGTGTTGGTGCATGTCAGAGTACGGTGCAGCGAGTGTGGAGACGTTTTCAGACATGCTAACGGTGGTTGTGTGTTGAAAATGGCTCAAAGAACACACATTGATGACGTTATCTCGGATAGAATACTAGGGCGACTGGAGGCTGGTCAAACACAGCAGGTCGTAGCCCGGGCTCTCCGTGTGCCTCAAAGTGTGATCTCAAGATTATGGCAACGATTCCAGCAGACAGGAAACGTGTCTAGGCGCTACAGTACGGGACATCCACAGTGTACAACATCACAAGAAGACCGATATCTCACCATCAGTGCCCGTAGACGGCCACGGAGTACCGCAGGTAGCCTTGCTAGGGACCTTACTGCAGCCACTGGAACAGTTGTCTCCAGACACACAGTCTGCAGACGACTGAACAGACATGGTTTATTTGCCCGGAGACGTGCAAGGAGCATTCCACTGACCCCTGGTCACAGGAGAGCCCGTAAAGCCTGGTGTCAAGAACACAGTACATGGTCATTGGAACAGTGGTCCCAGGTTATGTTCACAGACGAGTCCAGGTATAGTCTGAACAGTGATTCTCGCTGGGTTTTCATCTGGCGTGAACCAGGAATCAGATACCAACCCCTTAATGTCCTTGAAAAAAAAAGTGTGTGTGAAATCTTATAGGACTTAACTGCTAAGGTCATCAGTCCCTAAGCTTACATACTACTTAACCTACATTATCCTAAGGACAAACACTCACACTCATGCCCGAGGGAGGACTCGAACCTCCGCCGGGATCAGCCGCACAGTCCATGACTGCAGCGCCCCAGACCGCTCGGCTAATCCCGCGCGGCAATGTCCTTGAAAGGGACTTGTATGGAGGTCGTGGTTTGATGGTGTGGGGTGCACATACACCCCTGCATGTCTTTGACAGAGGAACTGTAAAAGGTCGGGTGTATCGGGACGTCATTTTGCACCAGTATGTCCGCCTCTTCAGGGGTGCAGAAGGTCCCACCTTCCTCTTGATGGGTGATAACGCACGGCCCCACCGAGCTGCCATCGTGGACTAGTACCTTGAAACAGAAGATATCAGGCGAATGGAGTGGCCTGCCTGTTCTCCAGAACTAAACCCCATCAAGCACGTCTGGGATGCTCGCTTTCGATGTATCGCTGCACGTCTTCAAACCCCTACAACACTTCAGGAGCCCCGACAGGCACTGGTGCAAGAATGGGAGGCTATAACCCAGCAGCTGCTCGACCACCTGATCCAGAGTATGCCAACCCGTTGTGCGGCCTGTGTACCTGTGCACTGTGATCATATCCTATATTGATGTCGGGGTACATGCGCAGGAAACAGTGGCGTTTTGTAGCACATGTGTTTCGTGACTGTTTTCTCAACTTATCACCAATGCTGTGGACTTACAGATCTGTGTCGTGTGTGTTCCCTATGTGCCTATGCTAGTAGCGTCAGTTTTGTGTAATGCCATGTTGTGTGGCACCACATTCTGCAATTATCCTTAATTTATGAGCATGAGTGTATAATACACACTGCCTGACAA
Source organism: Schistocerca serialis cubense (assembly GCF_023864345.2). Lineage (NCBI taxonomy): Eukaryota > Metazoa > Arthropoda > Insecta > Orthoptera > Acrididae > Schistocerca > Schistocerca serialis. The sequence continues at coordinate 784,452,557 of NC_064641.1, read as the reverse complement.
AAAACTGGGGCACCCAGAACGGTAGTAGGAAACGCTGTCAGACTTCACGGATTGAGAGGGTATGTGATGTTAATTCAATGATTACAATATCGAGTCAAATTTACTAAGAATTGGCAGTATGAGGCCACTTATCAGTATCACAGTGCACTACCTCTGGTCTGGATACGTACACTGATTCCTTTGGGAAGGGTGCCACAAAGCTGTTACGTCCTCTCCTAAGGCAAACTGGCCCACAGTAGTTGTAACTGGTCCTTAATATCCTGGATAGTGGGTCTGGGGGAATGCTGATCTCGCACATGTTCTATCGTGAACAGATCTGGGAATCTTGCTCACAGAGATATTGTTTATAGAGACATGTGTCATGTGGAGGAGCATTGTCCTGCTGAAAAATGACAGACCAACGCTGTCGCATGAGAGATAACAAACAAGGACGCAGAATGTCTTGTCCTAAAATTACTTTGAGAACCAACTCGTGAGCAAAATGTCTTAGACCTCCTGGCAACAAACAGACTTGAACTTATCGAATTACTTAACGCAGAGGAAGGCATCTTTTGTGTTAGCAGAAGAGCCATCACCGTGTTACGAGTGGAGGCCGAAATGCACGCGTTTTAGCTCACGCAGGCTGGCGTGAGGAGGGAACAACGATACTGACGTGTGGTCTGGAACATGACAAGGAATGAGAATTCAGAAAACGGACGTAATTAGTTTGATACTTGACTTTAATCCATTAATGATGAACATCGCTCTTGACGGTACATGATTCACAATATTATCTGTTCAGAATACATTCTTGAAGATAGTAATTATAGTAGCTAAATATGGCGCCTTGCTAGCTCGTAGCAAATGACGTAGCTGAAGGCTATGCCAAACTGTCGTCTCTGCAAATGAGAGCGTATGCAGACAGTGAACCATCTCTAGCAAAGTCGGCTGTACAACTGGGGCGAGTGCTAGGGAGTCTCTCTAGACTAGACCTGCCGTGTGGCGGCGCCCGGCCTGCAATCACTGATAGTGGCGACACGCGGGTCCGACGTATACTAACGGACCGCGGCCGATTTAAAGGCTACCACCCAGCAAGTGTGGTGTCTGGCGGTGACACCACAGTATTAGTGCTCATTAGGCTATGATAGCATCTATAACAACAAGTCTGACATATAATGTTAAGAAAGGTAGGAAGATATTTTTGCTCAGCAAGAGTGACAGGATACAAATTTCAGAGTATCTGGGCAGTGAACATCAAATATTCGGCGATCAGGACGAAGATGTGGAAAACAAATAGAAAAAATTCAAAGCAATCGTGCAATATGTCCTCGACTAGTATGTTCCTTGTAAGGTCTTAAGGGATGGGAAAGACCCACCATGGTTTAACAGCCGTGTTAGAAAATTTTTACGTAAACAAAGAGAACTTCATCTAAGATTCAAGAGAAGCAGAAACCTAGCTGACAAACAAAAGCTGAACGAAGCAAAAATGAGCGTAAGGGGAGCAATGAGAGAAGCGTTCAATGACTTTGAGAGTATAACTTTGTCAACTGATCTGAGTAAAAACCCTACAAGGTTTTGGTCGTATGTAGAATCAGTAAGTGTGTCAAAATTATCTGTTCATTCACTCAGTGACCAAACTAGCACCGAAGGGGAAGATAACAGAGAGAAAGTCGGAATACTGAATTCGGTCTTCCGAAATTGTTTCACCGCGGAAGATCGTAACCTCCTTTCAATCGTCGTAGGAACGTCGAAATGGTAGACATTGAGATAACCGATCTCGGAATAGAAAAAGAACTACAATCGCTTAGTAGTGGAAAGGCGTCAGGATTAGATGAGATGCCTATAAGAATCTACGAAGAGTATGTGAAAGAACTTGCTCTCTTTCTAGCGATCATTTATCGTAGCTCGCTTGAGCAACGAAGGATACCTAGCGACAGAAAGAAATCGCAGGTCATTCCCGTTTTTAAGAAGGGCCATAGGACAGATGCACACAATTAGAGATCTATATCGTTGACGTCAATCTATTGCAGAATTATGGCACATGTTTTATGCTCAGGAATTACGACGTTTTTGGAGAAGGAAAAACTCGTCTATAAAAATCAACATGGATTCCGCAAACAGAGATCCTGCGAAACTCGGCTCGCTCTGTTCCTCCATGAGATTCTCAGCGCCGTAGACAATGACGCTCAGGTTTATGCAGTGTTGCTTGACTTCAGAAAGGCATTTGACGCCGTCCCGCACTGCCGTTTAGTGAAGAAAATACGAGCTTATCGAGCATGGAGCAGATTTGCGACTGGATTCAACACTTCCTTACAGACACAACACGTCGCTCTTAATGGAACAAAATCAACAAATGTGAAAGTAATTTCCGGAGTACCCAAAGGAAGTGTGATAGGACCGTTACTGTCTACAATACACACTGAAGAGCCAGAAAAACTGGTACACCTGCGTAATATCTTGTAGGGCCCTCGCGAGCACGCAGAAGTGTCGCAACACGACGCGGCATGGACTCGACTAATTTCTGAATTAGTGCTGGAGGGAACTGACTCCATAAATCTGTAGGGTTATCCATAAATCCGTAAGAGTACGACGGGGCGGAGATCTCTTCTGAACAGCACATTGCAAGGATTTCCAGATATGCTTAATAATGTTCACATCTGGGGAGTTTGGTAGCCAGCGTGTAAGTAGGCTGTTTAGGTTTTTATATTGGTAAAGCCACGTAGCGCTATGTATGAAAATCACTGGCTGTGCTGTGTGCAGTCTGTGGCTGGTTGGCATTGTTGTAATATTCGCAATTGTAGTGTTGGGCAGTTGGATGTTAACAGCGCGTAACGTTGCGCAGTTGGAGGTGAGCCGCCAGCAGTGGTGGATGTGAAGAGAGAGATGGCAGAGATTTGAGAGCGGATGATCTGGACGTGTGTCCATCAGAGACAGTAAATTTGTAAGACTGGATGTCATGAACTGATGTATATATTATGACTTTTGAACACTATTAAGGTAAATACATTGTTCTCTATCAAAATCTTTCATTTGCTAACTATGCCTATCAGTAGTTAGTGACTTCAGTAGTTAGAATCTTTTATTTAGCTGGCACTATTGGCGCTCGCTGTATTGCAGTAGTTCAAGTAACGAAGATTTTTGTGAGGTAAGTGATTCATGAAAGGTATAGGTTATTGTTAGTCAGGGCCATTCTTTTGTAGAGATTATTGAAAGTCAGATTGCGTTGCGCTAAAAATATTGTGTTTCAGTTTAGTGTTGATCAGAATAAGTAAAGAAAGAAATGTCTGGGTACGTTCAGTTATGCTCAGCAGTTTGAAAATCAAATAACGTAAGGGGCTTATCAGCACAATCATTCATAAATTTTTCTAAGGGGACGTTTTATATGTCGGCCCTTAGCCGAGGATACCTCACTGGAATCTTCTGATTTTTTCTTTTAGTTTGTGTAATTAGTGTAGTTTTTGTTTATTGCTAGCGCGTAATTGTAGAGAGAATCTCCTTTGTAGTTGTAGTTTCTCATTGTTGTACAGTAAAACAGCTGTGGCATACATGTAGATTTGCACCAAGTATTTCGCAGCTGCGCTTGCGATTAACTAGATATTATTTTCAATGCTATGTTAATGTGTTTTCTTATTTTTGCTCTTCAAATTGTGCTTTTCACGTTATCGTGGGAAATACGTGATAATTATGGCGTGTGAAAAACGTAACACTAGGGTCCAAAGTAAATTGAGAAATGATAGTGACGACGAGCGTAGCTTATCAGCACCACCGTTTAATGTATTAACAGACATTCAAAGTAGTAATTTGGTAATTGTGCATAGGGAAATGGACCAGGTGGCAAATAATGGTGTAGACAGTGAAACAATTAGTGAACAGGGAAACATTGTCCATCGATCGGTCGGCAACAGCTCGCCTCAGGAATCCGAAATGACAGGACAAAATTTTGCAAATACTGCAGATTCAGGTTTTGCGTCATTACCCGATTCTCAATCAAGTCAAGACACATTTTCTGCCTTTCAAAATGCGAATGTTGCCTGTTATGCACTGCCAACAAGCACAAAGGAACAAGTTCCAGACACTAATACATTGTTATTGCAATTCATGCAACGAATGGAACAAAATCAGGAACGAACACAGCAACAGCTACACAAGTTAGACACAATGGAACAAAATCTTGAAAAGTTAAACACAATTGAGCAAACGATTGAACAAACTCGTAAAGATTTAACTGCTGAGTTACTTAAAAACGAAGCGAAATGTCAAAAAGTCTGTAATGACGTAAAAACACAAATTTGTGAGCATTTTCAACCTATTTTTTCGCGTCAAGAAAATGCATTACAGAATCACGAAGCTGCCATAAAAGAGCTGCAAATTATTGTTCATGAAAATCACGACACCTTGCAAGCTAAAACTGACTCAGTTGCTTCTACCGATTCGGTTACGCAACTTGCAAAAACTCAAGGAAACGTAAAGGACATGGTAGATACGTTTTCAACACAAATGGACACTCTGAAACTTAGTCCAGGTAAACACACTGAGGAAATCAGTTAATTATCGGAGAAAGTAGCCGAACTTTCGGATCAGTTCACTAATTTATCTACAAAGGTAGATGATGATGATCTGAATGACACAAAACCCGTAGCCTTCACTGACACAGAAGAGTATGAACAAATCAGAAAATTCAAACAAAATCAAATCAATACACAGTACAAAAGAGGAATCCGGGAAGTACAAGATCAGTTGGCACAAGTAATACAAGAATTACATATTTCAGAGGACACTCGCGCTCCAATGCGGGGAGAGGGACATAGAAATACGGAACAGCCACAAAATAATAACACAGGGCACTTCGGAAATTACGAAAGAAATTGGCAAGGTACACCGAATTTTGAGATGGAACCGCCGAAACGAAGTAACAATGACCGATATGCGACTCGCCAACATGATGACTTTGACTCTAAGCTGTTCATTACTACACGTAAATTCAAAACATTTAAGAATTCCGGCAAAGACATTCATCCACAAGTGTGGCTTCATCAATTCTCTCATTGTTTTCCTCCCAACTGGTCATTGGAGCACAAGTTAGAACTTATGTGTGCCTAATTAGAGAATGAAACAGCTATAAGAATGCGATCGGTCATTCACGATTGTCAGAGTGAAGGAGAATTTTATCATGCCTTCCTCTCAGCATATTGGTCTCAAGCTAAACAAGACCGAGTGAAACATAGCATCATAATGATGAGATACTTCGAACAATCTGAATTTTCCAGTCTTGTGAAATATTTTGAAGACATGTTGCATAAGAATCAGTATCTGTCAAACCCATACAGCCCCTCAGAACTCATCCACATTTGCTTAATCAAATTGCTTGAACATTTACGACATATTATTTTGGCAGGACGTTGCAAAGACGACATTGAAGCTTTTCCGGGACTGTTACAAGAATTGGATATTGACACTGACAATCGCGGGACGCGAAAAGAGAAACACAACAATTACAGGTCACATCCGTCACAATTCCGCGATGACAGAAATAACTGGACGCGACAAGGCCATTCTTACAACGCAAATCGTGACCAAAACAGACACCGCCCGTATGACAACCGTTGGCAGAATAATAGTTACAGAGAAAGATCGTATTTCCGTAGTAATGAATATGACAGAGATAACCATAGAAACAGACAATATGGGAACGAAAATAATTATTATCAAGGGAGACAGAATAACTTCAGACGCATCGCGCAGTTACGATTCAGGGAGAAATTCTCCACCACGTGATCGACAAAAGAGAAACTATGGAATCTACCGACATGACGACAGACGATATAATCGTAACGACAGACCTGAATTTCATCAGAACTGGCGGGATTCAAACAGGGCAGGTCCCTCTCGGCAAGGTGAATTTGTAGAAGTTAGATCTCCAAGTCCCAATAACGACGCGCGCCAACAAAGAGACAGACAATGACTCGCACCATAGGCAGCCACATGCGCCGGCTGGCTCAGAGAAAAATAACATAGACGCTAACCTTGAGAAAAATTTTAGCATTCCTTACCGACGTAAACAACATGATAATTGCTTTGAAGTTGAAACTCTGCACACTAGAAACGGTAAAAGATTGCACCACATTTCACATGTAAAACCGTTTATTGAGAGATAATCTGCTTTTTACCTTAGCCTTTGCCTTAAAATTTTTCACTTCACGTTACTAGTACGCTTTGTCGCACTTAGAAACTGTTAACATGCAACAATGTTTTGAAGTTAACTATCCAGTCTAGAACCTAGGGAACCTATTTAAACAGTAATTACGAATGCATTGTTGTAGTGAACAGACGACACAGTGTTATTGTGTGTGTACATTACTGCTTGTTAGTTGCACGATTCCGTAACGACTATAAGGCTTACATACTTAGAACACATACCGGTACTGCTAATGAGATTTTAATGCAACATTTTGGTTTACTTGAAAATACATTCTGGATTTAAAGAACTTTCTGAGAGATACCAGATGACACAGTGGTTAGTTTATTTGACAGGCACACGATTATATCACGACGCTACTAATGTGTGACACAATTTACATTGTTGCTTTTGCGATGTATCTGTTTTATATCTGCACAGTTTTTCTGAATTCTTCTGGAAAGGAAAACATGTTTTAGTAGTAACTTTTGTGGTATAGCTACAATGAGACACCCTTTTTCGTAGCACAACAATACGTTACAGCATAGTACTTTCTTGATCACGGTACTGTACGTAGTAACTACGATATCTATACGCATGGCATTTCGCTTTAGTTTATTATGACGTAAGTACGTTGACTTCTACAGAATTTTGCTTACAGACGACGATAATTACGACACTTGGCACATTTTTTTACCCTAAAGTAATGACAGGGATTATCTTACAACAAGACGCACAGTTTAGCGCTGTTGTTGTTGTCTTCAGTCCTGAGACTGGTTTGATGCAGCTCTCCATGCTACTCTATCCTGTGCAAGCTTCTTCATCTCTCAGTACTTACTGCAACCTACATCCTTCTGAATCTGCTTAGTGTATTCATCTCTTGGTCTCCCTCTACGACTTTTACCCTCCACGCTGCCCTCCAGTGCTAAATTTGTGATCCCTTGATGCCTCAGAACATGTCCTACCAACCGGTCCCTTCTTCTTGTCAAGTTGTGCCACAAACTAGTTTAGCGCTACAGTACACGTATTTGAGTGATTAATTTTATACCTAAAACATTTATTTTTAAAGATTTTTGAATCGCAAAGATACAAAGGTTTTCCTTGATACATTTAATTCCATTGCTGCAATCTGTAACACCTGAGCGTATAATTACATTAATCCTCGGGGGGGGGGGGGGGGGTACGCGCCTACTTTCTGTACTAAGTGTGTAGCGAGCGCTAGGAGCCCTAGCTAACATGGTATTTGCTTATACAACTTTACACGTGGGTGCCATATTTCTCTAACACATAAATTACACAGCTATCTGATCATTTAACTGAGAGAGACAAACATTTTTTTTACTACATCAGTGACAGATGTTTACGTAATTACACAGTTGGATAACGTCACACTTATGAAATTGTATTTTGTCTGTACTTTGTGAAATGTTCATATTTTTTTGGAACCGTTGTGATACTATGAGAGCTTTGAATGATGTATTTGGTATGGGATCATGATTTTTAAAGTAGGTTTCAGGTAGATGACACTATTGAAATGAGCAGAGAATTTTTTTTAGGTTTTGAAGTTATTGCAGAAAGCTACGACGTTTTTGAGATTTGGCGGAGGTAGTGTGATGTTATTATTACGACAAAGATATGTATTATGCTGTTGAGATATGTTTATGATCAATAAGCTGATGCTATATGAGGAATTTGATTATGCTAGGTATTTATTATGATGAAATATTGAAGAAGTGTCAACGAATATGTATATGTGTAATAAGGTAAGGAATAATGAGTAGTGGTTATGGACTCTGGTTTGTGAGAAAGGATGTTGGAAGCCAAGAATCGTACTTTAAGAGTTATGACTTGTGTGTACATGTGTGAATGTATCACAACACTGCTATTCATAACATTTCGTTTCTACGCAATTCTACTGTAATTTTTCGATCTGTGAAATTTTTTTATATGAGACTGTCACTGTAGTGCAAACTGCTGTCGTAAATATTTCGGTAAGAAAGCTAAGTGACCTTGACGTAATGCATTGTGAGCTCCCTGCGATGTGCCAGTTGCCTGGAGAAAAAGCCATTAGGTAAAAAAAAAGAGGCCATTAAACTTGCTATTGACATTCCTTTGTAGAAAGCATCGCAAATATGACACGCTGTTACTTGGAAACATATGATTATACTGTGGAGCACGTAGTTTGTGCTACTTACTGAAATGCTTATGAATTGATGGGAAATATTCTTATATCTGCACACCTGATTATGACAAGTGTCTTTCTACGAGAGTTGAGAGAATTTCTACTGACTTATGAAATGCCATGATGTTTTTATGCTTTGCTTTACATAGTTGCTTATTTCATTTGATATCTGGTTTCCAGCTGTGTTGCAGCATTGGTTTTATAAAATAAAATTAAATGCATTTGCTAATGTGAACACTTTCTGTCAACTGATCTATTAAATAATAATTTTATGATCCACATTTTTTTGAGAAAGGAGTGCTTGGAAAGGAAAGAACAATAAGAAGGGACTAATAACAGTAACCGCATACATAATTTTCTTTTCAATTACTTGGTAATTTTTTTGCAAGAATAAGTTGTTGTGGCGCACCACTTTAATGACATAGACACTAAGATGTGAATAGACGTTTCCCCTATCTGCATTGTTGTCTTTAGTGTACTATTTTTTCTGCTGGAGCTATGTCATATTTAGGTGTAACTTATTGCATTTGCTGTTGCTGTTTGCCAGGCATAGTGCTACTGAATTTCACTTTGTATGACTCTGTTAAGCCAGTTTTACTACTGATTTATTTTTCTTGTTGCTGCACATTGGCTCATATTAGTTGTAATGTTGCATTTGCTTTGCTAATTTAGATATACTGCTGCTTGCTTTGCCAATTTGCATTTTTTGTCATTGCTGTTTGTGTTAATTGTTTTGTGTTGCTGCATTGCCTCGTCCCTTAGTTTATGCATCTGAGCTCAGTAGATTTAAGTTAGCTTAAGAGGGGGTAAGCTATATAAGAGAATGAGTTGTGATGAATTGGAAGAAATGCATTGAGAAGTTATATGAAAAATATTTGGGCCAAAATGAGTAGTGTGCAATGAAGAATAATTACCTTGAAAGATGATATGAAGAAAACAGTACGGTTTAGGGACAACAGGTATATATAGGACTTTTTGGGAATAATGATGAACGAAGGGAGATCTCCAAGAAGTAAGGAAAGTTTTGATTGCAAAACACTGAAAGCAAACCCTGTCTTTTCCTTTTGTGTTATTCCGCTATGTGTTTGTGTACCCTTGTGTATTTGTGTTCTTTATGTGTTTATCTGATAAGAGTTATGTTTTAGAATTTTTCTAATAATGTGTTATTTACTTTGTAAAGATGTTTAGACGTTATTTATTCTGTTCTGTTTTAATGCTCACGTGTGAAATTAATATTTCGAAAACTATTCTCATTATTTTATTTATTTATTTATGTCATAATTCCTGTAACATTGATGTACAAGTTTATCTCTATTCTTTTGTAAAGCCCATATTACTACAAATGTTATTTGTACTTTTATGTTCTTTAATGATGTATTTTGTACCTTTGTAATTGTATTCTTATGTTGTAAATTTATAATTCTATAGATGTCAGTTCTTCAAATTAAGTTTCATTTCACTGCACACGTTTCTGTTGGTCATAGTATATGCACAATATGTGAGAAGTTGAGACTGTTATTGTTTGCACATGTGTTAATAATTCAGCAAGGGACTGGTTAACAGCATTGCTGGTTCTAAGGACAATTCCAAAAACTTTGTGAGTGCACAATTGGTGGTTTATGGACTTTCTATATTGTCCGCAAGACTCTTCGATGGTGATTGTGCACCTGCACAGTCGCAAAGATGGCTGCTGGCCGTCTCTACAAGGATTGCAGTAGGTCTGTACCTTTTATAGCCCACCAATACCATATTCTCTACCAAGACTACAGTGGGTCTGCTCTGTGATGAACTACCTACCAATATTCTTTAACTTTGACTGACTCTGCTGTGGGTTTGCTTTGTTGTGGACCATTACCTGTCTGCATATTAAGAGTCAGCATTATCTTTATGTTGGAAGGACAACACTACTTCTTCAAGACTGCATGGAAATCCACTACTTCCGTGTGCATTTTCTTTTACTGCTCAGACTTTGTGCATAAAATTGTAATTAATACTATGATGAATGATCAGGACTGTCTTTATGGAATGTGAGAAAATTTTTGCTTTTGACCAACATTGTATCGATAAGTGTATCATAGCTGCCTCAGTATTGTGCTCCATCGCTCGTGCGCCGACTAAAACACCAAGTTCAATCCATTTTAAATTTTGAAAACCTCGCCATTCTAGCAGCAGTAACAGATCCAACAACTGCGCCAGACACTTATTGTCTTATATAGGCGTTGCCGACCGCAGCGCCATATTCTGCCTGTTTGCATATCTCTGTACTTAAATATGCATGCCTATACCAGTTTCTTTGGTGCTTCAGTGTATATAAATGATCTACCAGAAAGAGTCGGATGCTCTCTAAGGCTGTTCGCTTAATTTACAGTTTTATTATTGCATACTTTAAATAAACAATTGCAAGAATGTTCAGATTAGAGATCATAACAAGATGTATGCTTTTCAGTAGTTTATTAATTTTTGTACGAATCGTTCAGCTTTCGGCATGTAAGCTTTTAAGTAAGTTTCTCTATGTAATATGGTCGTATCGTAAATTTATATAATATAAACTATTTACAAACGTTATTATTATAAACTTCGCACAAAATTTAATATTTATTTCGGTATCGCATTTATGTAAGCCGTTTTTTGTGCACTGTAATAAGTGCATCAGCCTTGTCCTAGTGGTAACACCTACTCCCGTCAGATCACCGAAGTTAAGCTCCGTCTGGCTTGGCTAGCACTTAGATGGGTCACCATCCGGGTCTGATAAGTGCTGTCGGCAAGCGACGTGCAATCAGTCCTTGTGAGGAAAATTGAGGAGCTACTTGACTAAGAACTAGCGCCACCGGTCACGAAACACAACGGTTGGAAGAGCGGTGTGCTGACGGCATGCCACTCCACAATCATATCCAGTAAATGCAAATGTCGTGTGACTAGGGCCTCCCGTCAGTTGCATGTCCTTCGATTTGGCGTCACTTCGGCGACTTGTGCGTCGATGGGGATGAAATGATGATGATTGTGAGAAAATCTCCGACCCAGCCGGGAATCGAACCCGGGCCCTTAGGATTGACATTCTGTCAAACTGACCACTCAGCTAACGGGGGCGGACTTCGCATCCGGTTAAGCCAAAGGGCACAGGATGACACGGGGGCCGGCCTTAAAGGCCTGTTCGTACGGTGTTTGTCTGTATTAAGTATTTATGGTTACTTTTCATATACAGTGTCATGTGTTTATGAATAAAATGAGTAGCCATGTTGTTGTGGTCTTCAGTACTGAGACTGGTTTGATGCAGCTCTCCATGCTACTCTATCCTGTGCAAGCTTTTTCTTCTCCCAGTACCTACTGCAACCTACATCCTTCTGAATCTGTTTAGTGTATTCATCTCTTGGTCTCCCTCTACGATTTACCATACACGCTTCCTTCCAATACTAAATTTGTGATCCCTCGATGCCTCAGAACATGTCCTACCAACCGATCCCTTGTTCTGGTCAAGTTGTGCCACAAACGTCTCTTCTCCCGAATCCTATTCAATACCTCCTCATTAGTTATGTGATCTACCCATCTAATCCTCAGCATTCTTCTGTAGCACCACCTTTCGAAAGCTTCTATTCTCTTCTTGTCCAAACTAGTTATCGTCCATGTTTCACTTCCATACATAGCTACACTCCATACAAATACTTTCAGAAACGACTTCCTGACACTTAAATCTATACTCGATGTTAACAAATTTCTCTTCTTCAGAAACGCTTTCCTTGCCATTGCCAGTCTACATTTTATATCCTCTCTACTTCGACCATCATCAATTAGTTTGCTCCCCAAATAGTAAAACTTCTTTACTACTTTAAGTGGCTCACTTCCTAATCTAATTCCCTCAGCATCACCCGACTCAATTCGACTATTCCATTATCCTCGTTTTGCTTTTGTTGATATTCATCTTATATCCTCCTTTCAAGACACTATCCATTCCGTTCAACTGCTTTTCCAAGTCCATAAAAACAATAAAAATTAAACAAAACTTAAAAAATATAAAACAAGATAACAAAATAATAAAAATATGAAAAATTAAAAAATACAACAACAAAAACCTGCCACAGACATGTGACCTAGACGTTGTGGTCAGGCTTGTGTTCTCCAAGGACACAGCAGACTATACCGGGCAATTTCAACGACACTAGGCAGGTAACCTAAAGGAGCCAGACTGACGGTGCTTATCTCAAGCAACGGGGTTCGAAAGGCAATTAAAAACAATCTATACCGTATCAGTCGTCGCCCGAGTCAAAAAATCTGCATCGGTTGCCGAGCTATATCAGTCTAATGTCAAAACTACGGTAGAGTGAGAGTTGGGAACTAGCTAGAAAAATGCTCCTGTCATAGCACAAAAAAGGTGATATTTCGTGGGCAGAGTTAGGGTTGTAAAAGAAGGGAGCTAGCTTTCCGACTTATTTGGCACCTTCTAGGACGTTTAAAACAAAACCTCTTGACATATTCTCGCTTTTTTACGAGTTAAGCCTACTTCTCCAGTTTAGTGTGCTCTCTTAGCTGCAAGATGTTGGCACTCCTGCATGTTGCAATTTATAGGCTAAAGACCCTGTCCTGTGCTTAAAAAAAAGTAGAAGATTCGCCAGTCAGAGTAAACAGTGTACAGGGCCTTTGTTTTAGCTCGACAAACCCAAATATCTTGAAAACGACGCATGGCACAAAAAAAAATGTTGTAGGCAAAAAAAAGTTAAGTAAAGCGTAAATCTGTGCTACAATTGGTCACCTCCTAATGTACCCCCCCCCCCCCTCTGCGTGGGTGGGGTCAACTTTTTATTTTCAAGTGGGAGGCCCCCATTTTTATTGCTTATTCGGGTTCTATGAAAAAAATATGCACCGTTTACGCAGACCATTGTTTTCCATTCGTAGCAGATGGCGCTGTTATCGATGAATAGTGCCTGTTTCTGCAATATATAACGGATACATATGATTCTGCATTTCATTTGCGATGTAAATGTAAAACCTTTATGTGCTAACGGTTGATATTTATGCTCAGACGTTTTTTGAGTGTTACAAACGTACAGTACAAACAATATGACTAAGACATTGACATTTCTGGTAAATAAGCTACCCACTAATCTGTTCCCTACTGGGTTGATTGTGGTGAGTCCCCAAACCATCAGAATGCTTGATTTCGGTGGCTGTCCTCGACCCCCACCATCAGGTTGATTGATTTTCGTGTGTGTTAACATCCACTCGACGTAACTATCTCGCTGGCGGCTACACGGCAACCAGCAGAATACAAACCACAACCAGTGCAGTAAAGTAAAATGTCCATGAAGTGGTAGTGACAGTGGCACCATCCATGGATACTCAGAGAAATCAAGCACCCCAGTGGTGAGAGGAGGGGCTACTCACCGAAACCAAGCATCCCAAGCGGAACAGAAAACTATTCTATCCACATAGTTGTTCCTGAGTCACACTAAACGTAGTTTCTAACCAGACAGTAAAATGGATAGCCATATTATACTGTACAATCAAGTTTGCTACTCTAAAGTAAATTTCGAACATAAATATCCATCTTTAGAACGCAGAGGTTTAGGTTTACATCGTAAATGAAATATAGAATCAAATGCATCAGTTCTTAATTGCAAAACTGGGCACTCTCGATATTTGTAGATTACAGCCCCATCTCCTACCAACAGAAAACAAAGGTTTGAGTAAATTGTACTTATTTTTTGGCACCGAGTCGAAATATGCAATAAAAATGGTGGGTTACCATGGTTATGAACTGCAGATTAAAACTGAAGACACTGCAAAAAGGTGGGAATTTAAGAAGATGGGACCTGGATAAACTGACTAAATCAGAGGTTGTACAGAGTTTCAGGGAGCATATAAGGGGAAAAAATTGACAGGAATGGGGGAAAGAAATACAGTAGAAGAAGAATTAGTAGCTCTGAGGGATGAAGTAGTGAAGGCAGCAGAGAATCAAGTAGGTAAAAAGATGAGGGCTAGTAGAAATCCTTGGGTAACTGAATTTAATTGATGAAAGGAGCAAATACAAAAATGCAGTAAGTGAAGCAGGCAAAAAGGAATACAAACGTCTCAAAAATGAGATCGACAGGGAGTGCAAAATGACTGAGCAGGGATAGCTAGAGGACAACTGTAAGGATGTAGAGGCTTATTTCACGAGGGGTAAGATAGATACTGCCTACAGGAAAATTAAAGAGACCTTTGGAGAAAAGATAACCTCTTGCATGAATATCAAGAGCTCAGATGGAAACCCAGTTCTAAGCTAAGAAGGGAAAGCAGAAAGGTGGAAGGAGTATATAGAGGGTCTATACAGGGGCGATGTACTTGAGGACAATATTATGGAAATGGAAGAGGATGTAAATGAAGATGAAATGGGAGATACGATACTGCGTGAAGAGTTTGACAGAGCACTGAAGTACCTGAGTATAAACAAGGCCCCCGGAGTAGACAACATTCCATTAGAACTACTGACAGCCTTGGGAGAGCCAGTCCTGACAAAACTCTACTATCTGGTGAGCAAGATTTATGAGACAGGTGAAATACCCTCAAACGTCAAGAAGAATATAACAATTCCAATCCCAAAGAAAGCAGGTGTTGACAGATGTGAAAATTACCGAACTATCAGTTTAATAAGTCACAGCTGCAAAATACTAACGCGAATTCTTTACAGATGAATGGAAAAACTGATAGAAGCCAACCTTGGGGAAGATCAGTTTGGATTCCATAGAAATGTTGGAACACGTGAGGCAATACTGAGCCTACGACTTATCTTAGAAGAAAGATTAAGGAAAGGCAAACCTACGTTTCTAGCATTTGTAGACTTAGAGAAAGTTTTTGACAATGTTGATTGGAATACACTCTTTCAAATTCTAAAGGTGGCAGGGGTAAAATACAGGGAGCAAAAGGCAATTTGCAATTTCTACAGAAACCAGATGGCAGTTATAAGAGTTGAGGGGCATGAAAGGGAAGTAGTGGTTGGGAAGGGGGTGAGACAGGGTTGTAGCCTCTCCCCGATGTTATTCAATCTGTATATTGAGCAAGCAATAAAGGAAACAAAAGAAATGTTCGGAGTAGGTATTAAAATCCATGGAGAAGAAATAAAAACTTTGAGGTTCGCTGATGACATTGTAATTCTGTCCGAGACAGCAAAGGACTTGGAAGAGAAGTTGAACGGAATGGACAGTGTCTTGAAAGGAGGGTATAAGATCAACATCAACAAAAGCAAAACGAGGATAATGGAATGTAGTCGAGTTAACTCAGGTGGTGCTGGTGATTAGATTAGGAAATGAGACACTTAAATTAGTAATGGAGTTTTGCTATTTGGGGAGCAAAATAATTGATGATGGTCGAAGTAGAGAGGATACAAAATGTAGACTGGCAATGGCAAGGAAAGCGTTTCTGAAGAAGAGAAATTTGTTAACATCGAGTATTGATTTAAGTGTCAGGAAGTCGTTTCTGAAAGTATTTGCATGGTGTGTAGCCATGTATGGAAGTGAAACATGGACGATAAATATTATGGACAAGAAGAGAATAGAAGCTTTCCAAATGTGGTGCTACAGAAGAATGCTGAAGATTAGATGGGTAGATCACATAACTAATGATGAAGTATTGAATAGAATTGGGGAAAAGAGGAGTTTGTGGCACAACTTGACTAGAAGAAGGGATCGGTTTGTAGGACATGTTCTAAGACATCAAGGCATCACAAATTTAGTATTGGAGGGCAGCATGGAGGGTAAAAATCGTAGAGGGAGACCAAGAGATGAATACACTAAGCAGATTCAGAAGGATGTAGGCTGCAGTAGGTACTGGGAGACGAAGAAGGTTGCGCAGGATAGAGTAGCATGGAGAGCTGCATCAAACCAGTCTCAGGACTGAAGACCACAACAACAACAACCATTTGAAAACATAAAGTGGACCGCGCCCACGCAGGAGGGGTCGTTAGCAGGTGGCCAGTTATAATGCAGGCAGAAGTCCCCTTTACTAATATCAAACTTTCATCTAGAGCATTTTTTTCGTACGATGCGTCGTTTTCTAGATATTTAGTTGTCTCAAGTTAAAATAAACATTTGTATAATGTCATGTGGCTGAAGAGTATAAATGCAATAGCTAAATAAGTTTTTCTTGGGGGATAAAGTTTCTGAGAGTGGATTTATTTCTGGGGGGATGCTAAAACAATTTTTGTATTTCTGGTTGGTGGTGGGCTGATTCCCCTCCGAAGGGACAATTTCTCCTCCAAACCCACCCCCTCTTAGCCCTATAATGAGAGCTGTATGAACAATAGACGAAAATTTATGTACCTCTAGGGAGCGGGATGCATCTACAAAAATTGGAAGTATCCGAGAATGGGGTGCATCTATAATATGAAGTATCCAAGAGTGGGGATGTGTGCATCCTAAACTTTGTTGATACGCTGTTTCATTTTGCACGACATGATGAATGCCATGTTGGATGACATTATGGCATTTGTGTCATATCGTGTGTTATTGCAAACAAAACCTAGATTGGGAAATCACTTAAAATGAATGGCTAAATCGGCTGAGGTCATTAGTATAGGGGATACAAGAGTGACCTCTCCAACTGCTGAATCTGTGAGGATGGTAGCTTGAAAGGTTTCTGTTGGATTCCTTTCATGTTAATTTCTTAAGTCTGTTGTCATTTACGGCATACATTCCACTTCTAAATTTACTGTGGTGTTTCTGACTCTATCTGGGAGGAGACTGAGCAGTGGAACGTGTTACTTTTACACATAAACAAAAACGATCTGTCACACTATTACACTTTAAAACACAGTTTATATGTAATTCATGTCACACAGTCTCATATAGAACCTACATCCGCTTTCTTTTATATAGTGTATCTGACAAGATGCTGTCATCCTCCTTCCCTTATGTGTGAAAGGGTGATTGAGCAAATGTATTTCTAGTTGCATGCTTGATGGTAGCAGACAAGCCTGTCTGCTAGAGAACAGTAGGACCAACATTGGAATAGGTAGCTATGCTTTCTAAAAGCAAAGAGGTTTATATTCTTGGTATGGTCGTGTCCATCCCTTGTCATGTTGGTATAGGAAGCTGCCACACTGGTCACTTCCAATTGTCAATCTTAAATGCGAATGTGTGTGAGATTATAACGTCTCGTCTTGACAATATTTTTCAATATAGCAACTTTTCTTTATGTTCAACCCACATCAGGTGTACTTTGTGAGCCCAGTACTACGTGCTTCTATTATTGTTTGACCCATCAGGTTAATAGTATGACGATAGTAACCAGTTTGAGGTTTTTATTTTGTAAATTGCGTTTCGATGTAATTTATTTTAATTATCAAAATTGTTGTGGAGTTACACACTGTGTAAACCCAGTTCACCACGTGAAGCAAGTAGTGTAATGATCAAAGTAGCCCTCGGCTATTCTTTTCAAGAAGATTTCACAGACAATTAGTATGAATTTAGTATATCAGTCTGTGGTAATTACATGACAGACAGGATTGCACTATGACTGTAACTTCTTTGGGTGAAAATTGAATCAGTTGGTTGTGGTTAATTTCCTCTTGCATATGTTTCAACCTTCTTCATGTGTTATTTTATGAATGCAGTGTTGTGTGCTGTCTCCCAATCTTGGCTCCATATTTGATGTGTTCCAGAAGACTACAAACTCACATTTTCACAATCCTAAATAAGGCACCAGTTTATTTATGAATCAAGTTTAATATGCTGAAATTTTAACGGAACAATGATCAATGTTAAAATAAATGTCCAAATATAAACTGATTTATTTCTTTTTATTTAAATTCTCTTTTTGTATATGTATCACCAGTTGTCATAATGTGACTATTAAAAGATTATAATTGGTGTTAGTCTGGTTGGCAATTTGGTAAACTACACTGGATACCCGGTGAAACAGTTGCTCAGTATTGCAAGGATAACTTCCCCAGATAGCTCACAGCTTTTAATCCGCTTTTATTATCTTGAATATCAGCACCACTTTCAGAACAACTTAATACATCAACTTTACAAGCTTCAATGACAGTATTTCTCATAGTTTTAATCTCAGAACGGATATAGGATTGCAAAGTTTTGGATGATTCATACTGCATGGTATAGTAGTACTATAATCATAAGGCGATAAGCCATAATTACACTTCTATTTCCTTTTAAAGCTGACTGCAACCAACAGAATAAAATCTTGTGTATAAGGGTTTGTTTAAAATTTTCTCCAAAAAAAGAATATGTATGGAAGAAACAGGTTGTCTAATAGTTCACATGCCATGATATCTGAGTAAAAAAGGACTGTGAAAAAGAAACGAAACCACACATTTGCACAGCACAGCACTTTCTTTTGTGGATTTGATTTTAACATAAAATCTGTCCATTATTGTTTAAAAAAATATGTAGCCAATGTCTGTCTGAGTGCCATCTGAGTATCATGTAACAATTTGAACTAAAACGATCAAGAAGTTGTCTAGATTCTTGCCAACAACTTTTCCCTTTATATATTAAATGCATATTTGTACACTACATCATTAAAAAATATACAGCAGAAGTCCTTCAGAATGCTTATCAGAGCATCATTTAAAAATTTGAAATAATTAGCCAAGAACTTATTGAGCTTTTAGCTAACAACGTTTCCCCTTTATTTACAATAGGTACATCTATATACTATATATATTTACAGAATGTGTAGCCTATGTCCATTCCAACGCTTATTAGAGTATGATGTAAACATTTGAACTAAATGGGTAAAGAACTTTTCGAGATTTTTGCTAACTTGCGTTTCATCTTCATATAATACATGTATATTTGTATCTTATATGTATTTAAAAAATTACAGCCTATGTCAGTCCGAACTTTTATTAGAGCACCATGTAAATATTTTAAATAAACTGGTCAAGATCTTTTCTGAATTTTTGTTAATACCGTTTGCCCTTTATGTATTACATATATACTGGTATCTATACACCATACATGTTTAAATAGTATGTAGCCTATGTCCATTCACAAGTTTATCGTTCAAGGAATTTTCGAAATATTTACTAATGTCTGTCTGAACTTTCATTAGGGTACTGTGTAAATATTTAAGTAGAATTTTCGAAATATTTACTAATGTCTGTCTGAACTTTCATTAGGGTACTGTGTAAATATTTAAGTAGATCGGTCAAGAACTTTTCGAGATTTTCGATAACAATGTTAAACGGAAGCTTGTCTTCATATAGTAGTACAGATAACCTAGTTTCAATGCAATGTACTTCGGAAATCGAACAGATAGTAATAGTACAGTTATTAACTGTAGATTTCTTTTATGAGGAGTTTAGACATTATGTGTTAGTATAGCTCACAAACAGAAATCCTAATTCAGATACACAGGCATTTACATACTTACAAGACTAGTTAAGGTAGTTGCCTGTCGCCTTACTGGAAAAACTATCATTGCATTTGCCTGTATTAATTTGGTGAAGCACCAGAAAAACTAAATTAGGATGGCCGGACAGGTACGAGAGCTTCTATCCTCCAAAGCATAGCCTAGTCAGTGAAAAACAGCATGGCCTTGTTCACTTGACTTAGCAAAGCACTGCTTTGTTTAAACATTCTTGCAAATAAGTTACTTTATAATACAAAATACTAGCGTTATGCTCTTAATTCATTCTTATTTCAGTCGCTGTACACATTACACGAACTATCAGCTAACATTAGCACCATGATAGTGAAGTTCGGTCTCCAGTTTGTATCTCAGTAAGTCTGTTGTGAAATGGGAGAGCTAATTCTATTACAGCTTACTTGTTTCACATTTTTTACCAAACACTTATAAGTACTTCTTAACCATCTCCAACGTTTTGAACATATCCTTACGTTGAGCCTAGTAACTGTTTTTCATTGTTCCTCTAATTGTCCCATTTTGTAATTTGGTAAATATGTTCATATTTCATGCATTTCCTCTGTAGAAAAGAATTCCATAACTAAATGCTGAGTGGATATAGGAATAGTATGTAACTAAACAGCACCAGATTTTACTACTGATGACAGGCCTTCAAGAGCATCACATGCTGAGGACATGCTATTTGCTCTTGGTAAAAAAATCCACCATAATTGTACAATACTTTTTAGACCAATGTCTTTCATGACAGAAGTCATTATACAGTACCATGGTTTCGTGGTCTTAGCCCCGTCATCAGATTTATCTGAAACTTAAAATAAAACGACATCTCCATTAAGTAATTAGAAAATTTGAAAAAAATTAAGAGTGGCGTTTAGAAACTAAAAAACAAATAAAATGATTGAACAATAGCCTACCTAGCAGTAGTAACTGTGCTATAAACTTTGGTTTCTCTTTCATAGATCTGTGACGGATTTGTTTACCATGAACATGTTGCAGAACAGTTGTAGATGTCCCACAAATAAAAATTTATAACATTCTGTTATTTGAGTGGGTCTGTTCTGTCGGACATGTCTAGCAGAAAAGACGCCATTGAAATATATACATTTCTGTAAGAACTCGACAGCTCCTTGCCATTTGTTTCAGGGCGGATGCATTAATATCATACTCAAGGAATCAATAATTTGCCTGTAGGGAATTAATGGACAAAGGACGCTGCACTGCAGCGTGCAATAACTTGGAAAATGAGTCAGCCATGGATTATGTCCGGATGGCCAAAGCGGTTAAAGCAACCAGTGGTTACAGCGAGAAGTGGCAAGTCCAGTTTTCGCCATTGCATTCCCGCAATGCCCTGTGCGATTGGAAGCAACGAATTCCCACCCATCCCTTCCATTTCTCTCCCAATTTTTTATTTCGTATAAGTATATATTTGTAAGTATCTTTGTGTGCATCTCTATAGAAGAATGAGAAACTGGTAGAGGCCGACGTGAGGGAAAATCAGTTTGGGTTCTGGAGAAATGTACGAACATTTGAGGCAGTAGTGACCCATCGACATGCCTTAGAAGACAGGCCGATGAAAGACAAACCAACGTTTACAGCACTTGCAGATTCAGAGGAAGCTTTTGACGCTGATGACTGAACTATACTCTTCGAAATTGTGAAGATAGTGGGTCTAAAATACAAGGACCCAAATGCTATTTACAACTCAAATGGAAAGTAGACTGCATCTATAACAGTCGATGGACGTTAAAATAACCTGCAAATGGTTAGGATATAGCCATATTGTACGAGGGCGGTTCAGAAAGTAACCTCCGATTGGTCACAGTGCGGGTTGTGGGGGGAGTAGCGACGCCATCTGTGCGTTCACGCACTCAACAGGTCAGTCGGCATCAAGCCGTGGTCGAGTGAACGTCGTACCTGCGCTAGTTTAGTTTTTGTGGCAGTTTGAAATGTGTGCTGCAATAGAAAACCCCACCAAATGTGAAGTGCGTGCTGTCATAAGGTTTTTTACAGCCAAAGGATATTCTGCAGCAGCTATTCATCGTGAGCTTTGTGCCGTGTACGGACCAAGAGTTATGAGTGAAGGAGTTGTCCATGAATGGGTACGTTTATTTAAAAGTGGACGAGAAAACGTTCATGATGAAGAGAGGAGTGGTAGACCATCATTGGTGACTGACGAACTCGTTCAGACAGTTGATGCAAAAGTTCGTGAAAATCGACGTTTCTCAATGTCGGAGTTGTCTACTGGTTTTCCACAGATTTCTAAGATTCTCTTGTACGAGATAGTGACAGCAAGTTTGGGTTACCGTAAGTTCTGTGCACGATGGGTGCCCAAAATTCTTACCGACCACCACAAAACTCAAAGAATGGCCTCTGCATTAGACTTTCTGTCACGTTATGAGGACGAAGGAGAACCATTGTTAAACAGAATCGTGACCGGTGACGAAACCTGGATTAAGTACGTGAACCCTGAGACAAAAGAACAATCAAAGATGTGGGCACATTCAAATTCGCCTACCAAACCAAGAAAAGCCTCGCAAGATTTTTCTGCCAGAAAACTGATGGCAACGGTGTTTTGGGATGCCAAAGGGGTGTTGTTGGTTGAATTCATGGAACGTGGTACGACCATTAATCAAGACGTGTACTGTGAAACAATAAAAAAGTTACGACGGGCTATACAGAACAAACGCCGTGGTATGCTGACTTCCGGTATCGTTTTTTTGCACGATAACGCCCGTCCTCACTCTGCTCGCAGAACAACGGCCCTTCTTGAGTCCTTCAAGTGGGATGTTATCAACCATCCACCTTACAGCCCAGACCTGGCGCCAAGTGATTATCACCTCTTCATGCATTTGAAGAAATGGCTCGGGTCACAGCGGTTTGATGACGACGAAGAGCTCAAAGATGCGGTCACAGGCTGGCTCCAGGCACAAGCGGGTGATTTTTATGCAGAAGGAATTTCAAAGCTTGTGAAGAGATACGATAAGTGCCTCAATCGCTATGGAGACTATGTAGAAAAATAGTGCAAAGATGTAGTTGTAAGATGTATATATTAAAATATTTTTATTTAACTTGGTGTATTTTTTTAAATCAACCGGAGATTACTTTCTGAACGGCCCTCATATATAAGTAAATATACTTTTACCAAGTTGTTACCAAATATCTTGAAAAGTTCTTCATCTACTTAATATTTATTTCAGATTATATATATATATATATATATATATATATATATATATATATATATATATATATATATATCGATTTATTTCAGTTTCTACATGGAGCTCTAATAAACATTCCCCTTTATATATATATATATATATATATATATATATATATATATATATATATAAAGGGGAATGTTTATTAGAGCTCCATGTAGAAACTGAAATAAATCGATGACTTATCTGCATATAATAGTTTACATTTAAATACTGTATGTTTTAAAAAATATGTAGCATATGTCTCTCCAAATGTTTATTAGAGCACTGTGTAAAAATCTGAAGTAATTTCTTCAAGAACGTTTCGAGTTTTTTATTAACAACTCTTCCCATACATATATTGTGTATATACTTATATACCACATATATTTAAAAATGTGGAGCCTGTGTCTGTCCAAATGCTTGAGCATCATGCAAAACTCTGAAGTAAATCGGTCAAGAACTTTCCAACATTTTTGGCTTTCCATTTTATATATATATATATATACATATACCACAAAAATGCTCTTTAGCCTATGTGAGTCTGAACGTTTATTAGACCATTGTGTAAAAATTTGGAGTAAATTCGTCAAGAACTTTTCGAAATTTTTGATAACAACGATAAACTACAACTTTGATTAATGTTGATACTGAAAATCTCAAAATACTTGAGCAATGTGTGCTATAATAAACGTTCAGACAGACATAAACTGCATGTTTTTAATATTAATTCTACATAAATATATGGGCCATACAAGAAAGGAAAAAATATTGTGTAGCAAAAATCTCGAAAAGATTAATTAAATGTGTACATAATACGCTCAGATGGATGTAGGTTACAGGTTTTTTAAAGACATGTGGCACAAAAATGTGTATCTGATACATAAATGGAGAAATGTTGTTAGTAAAAGTCCCTTAAAGTCCTTGATAGATTTCTTTCTTATTTTTACACGACACTCTAATAAACTGTAGGACAGACATAGGATACATGTTTTTAACTAGATATGGTACATAAATATGTGTGTAATGAAATGAAAAATGAAATGATGTTATGGTGTTGATGGCCAGGAGTCCCCATTTGGGGACATTCGGCCGCCGGGTTGCAAATCTTTTCAGTTGACATCACATTCGTCGACTTGAATATCAGTGATGATGAAATGATGATGGCGACAATACCCTGCCCCCGAGGGGAAAAAATCTGCGAGCCGGCCAGAATCGAATGCAGGCCTGCTACATGGCAGTCAGGCGCGTTGCCCACTCAACTAATGAGGCAGACTATACAATATATGTAAGAAATAAATGGGAAACGTTCTCAGAAATCTTGATAAGTTGTAGACCAATTTCTTTCAAATTTTTACATGATGCTCTAATGTACGTTCAGACAGATACTGGCTGTATAGTTTTAAATATGTGTAATATACAAATATAGATATTATATTTAAAGAGGAAACGTTGTTAACAAACTAAAAGTTCTTTACCGTTTTAGTTGAAATTGTTATTCGATACTCTATTAACATTCTAATGGATATTGGATGCATATTTTTAAAACAACAATGAACAGAGTTTCTGCTACAACCGAATGCAAGGAAGAAAATGTTGTACTTTGAAAATGTACTGTTTTGTTTTCTTCCTCTCAGTTAGTTTTGATTTAAATATCATGGCAGGTAAACTATTAAACAAATTGTTTCGTCCTCAAATATTCTTTGGCTTTATATACAATTTGAAACAAAAATTGTATATACAACAGTATATTGATTTGTTTTCTTGATCGCAGTGAGTTTTAAGAGAAAAGAGGAAAGTTGTTTTTATGACTTATTAGCTTATGATTAGAATACACTATGAAATCTGAATTATTCGAAACTGTGGAATTCCTACACGTTCACAAATTAAAATTGTTGAAGATACTGTCATTGAAGATATTATCTTCACAGATACAGCAAGGAAAAGGAGATGGGGAGAGAGAGGTGTGAGGACTAGATAGAGAGAGATTGTGGGGGAGGAGGAAGAGATGAACAGCTTGAGAGGGAAGGAGAGGAAGATGGACAAAGAGAGGTGGGAAGAGGTGGATATGGGCAAAGAGAGGGGGAGAGGAGGAGATGGTCAAGAGTGATGGAGCAGAAGGAGGTTAGGATCTAAATACAATTCACGGGAATATTTAGCAACTGTGTAGTGTTGTTGGGTTCACTAGTATTAGTATATAAACCACAGCACCACAATGTGTATGTTGTAGCAGCGACACTGAAATAAAGAAGATTGATCTCATATGACAGGACTGTGTCACAGCAGTCATATAATACATGACGGACACAACGACAAAATATCGCAATTAATCGGTTTTTGTATCAAATAAGTGTGCTATTGATGGGTCCCATGGGACCAGGAACATAAATAAAATCTCACATGTACTACCAAAGACTTCGAAAATTGAGATTTGGCATTCGGACAGGTGACATTCAAACCTAAGGGCTGGCATTTTCTTGGTTCACAATGGTGTACCCTCACGCATGACGCCTGTAATGTCCAGGGGATTTGGGATTCAGGAAGGGAACTTGAGACACAATGCCTTCACAGCCCTGTTCCGCACTCAGTGATGACGACGTGTATATTAATCTAAATACTTCTTTGGAAATGGTCGAAGATAATTAAATAGTGAAAATTTTATTCCTACATTTACTGAAATCTCAGATAGCGGAATTCTAGGTGCTGAGATTGATAACATTATGCACCACTGCAACATCAATGTTTGCAGTAAGGTTGTACAAGTCATACGGTTCTCAATAAAATTTAAAATTACCTGCTTTACGACGTGTTCTAGCTAATGTGTTTTACTTTTAAATCCATTCCGTTACTCGTACTTACCGGCATTATACATTGTGTTTCACAGTCCTCTAGGAGTTGTAAGGTGGCTGTTTTGGTATGAAATCCATGTCCAGAAATGTACCATTTAGGTATAAAAATAAGTTGTTTGAAAATAGGATCACTTTCAAATGTTTCGTTTCATGGTACCACACAAACTTAAGAGGAGGGCGTCGTCGTCCATCACCTGACATAACGTACCATCTCTTTACGATCACTGCTTCAGCGTTCTGCTCACTTGTCAGTCCACAATTGAGCAGTAGCGACGACTGAGACACTACAGGATGGCGGAATACACGTTTGAAGAGTGCACAGAGATGCTGATAATTTACTGTGAAGCTGGACATAGAGGTAGAGCTGCACAATGCATGTCTTGAAAACATTTTATGGATCGTCTCAGTCCATCTCATAGTAATTTTCTCCAACTGCAACAAGGACTGCGAGAAGCTGATATGTTCGAACTAGGAACGTCGACTGTGGTGTTCCATGGACACATTGTACTCTCGACTTTTGAGAGGATGTTCTTCATCACATAGAAAAGAACCAGACGACAAATACTCGAAACATTGCACACGGCATTACCTTCTGTAGACCACACGGATAGGAGCTCACTATCTCCATTATGGTGTACTGTGAAGAATCCTTTCTTCGAACTTATTTTGCACCCAAATGACACTTTTCCTGATTAGGGTTCCTCATCAAAACTTTGTTTACTAAGTCCCCTCTACAACACATATACGACTACTAGGGATTTTGACACAGTCTATATCATAACACACAGATGTGAATTTACATGAGTCACAGACATACAGTCATATGTAGGAGCATGTGGTCAGCACACTTCTGTCTCATCAGTTGTCAGTTTTGGAGGCCTGAAGCTACTACTACTCGATCACGTAGCTGCTCTATTGATTTCATGAGGCTGAGTATGCCCTGTACCAGTCCTCCCACCAAGGAAAAATCCTTGGTAGTGTCCACACAGAATACCGTGGCCAGTAGATGTGCAGACCGCAGGGCAAACGTGGGGAGAGTGGTAGTGGTGGGGGTTATCGGTAGCTGCTGAAGGGGAAATGCTGAGAGCAGGAGGGGAAGTGCCATTTTAAGCTGAAGCCCACACTCACATTTTTTGTAAATATTAAGCGCGGCCCCTCAATGCCCACTCTTGCATGGTGACCATTCAAAAAGATCTACCACCTCTGCTTTGATTAATGTCTAAAAAGAATTCTGCCGAAAATGCTCCGATTGATTTTCGCCTGGCTTGTTAAACAACTCTAACTTTCAAAGAAGTGTCATGAGTGGCGTATTTTGAGTAAAACCTACACATTTCTCTTGTTGCCATACTAAAATTTGCTTCTTTTGCCAAAACACACAAGAGTTTACACAGTCTCAACTCACTAACCTGTTGTGCAGACAAAAGTGCAAGAGAGTTCGGAAACAGTGGTTTATTAAGTGAGAAACTGAGGAAAAGTAAGTCAGTATGTTATGAAAAGCACATTCTCGTCACAAAATAAACATATAATGTCTTCACTTATGATGTTTCAAAACCCATAGCATTTCTCATTTCAACAGCTATCGATAGTCCTTAAAAATTACATTCGTGCATCGAAAAAGTCTGTAGTTAGTGGACTAACATGGCAGATAATGAAGTTTTGCATAATAATCATATGGCAAAATACTGTCGTCTTTGCGTGCTCTCATTTGCCAAAATCTCATTCGATATCTGAAACCGTTTATAAAATATGAGGAATGTTGCGGATTTTTCACTCTGGCTTTATCGCTGGCTTGGCACGACAGCAAATAAGTGTGCTACCTCACATCAATTTTCTCAAGACTGGTGTCAGATAGAAATCTCCACCCGAGTCTCAAGAAAGATTCAATATGTTAGCTACATTTCATATACAGCAGTATATTATGCAATATCGAGTAAATGCAAAATCATAGTGACCCATATTTTTCGTTACAAACTTTTTCGAATTTCGCGCAATGTCTTACTTCTACGTACATATGATCTTTAACGAAATGATGGGCACATCACAATGAACTTGAGACATGAAGCTACAGGTAAAGCAAAAGTTAAATTTTTTTACCGAATAGTTTCTTGTCAAATCGTTTTTGAAAGATTTCAGGGCACGTGCCTCTATTCTGTAAGCGCCGACAGGCCAAAAGCTGGCAGGCAGTACAGATATTGAAAGCTACCCTTTCTGTACACGTAAAATTGCATGTACAATACAGAGTTAGGTGAAAATGTAATTTATAAAGTGGCGTAGGATGGAGAAATATACTGCAAAGTGTCTCCGTTATCATCTGGGAATCCCATGTTGTAGCTGGGAATCTCATTTTGTAGCACTAAAGAACATGGAAATTTTTTTTTCACATACAATCTGGTCCGAGATGTAAAATTAGTTATACATTATTTCAATTTCACATAAGTACACTAAATAAATTTTACTGATCAATACATTTCTTTTCATATGAGATACATGCCCTGTTTATGCATGGTCGTAAATGCACCCCTAAGTCGACTACACCTGTCAGTATAGACTCTCCGTTTTGCGTCTTTTAACCTGAACTTCAACACGTGACCAGAGGAAAATAAGTTTAATGGCTTTCTCCTGCCATATGTACTTAGTAACCAATCTAAAAACATACTGCTCCTAATAGGTACAATTGTTAGTCTGCAAATGAAGCAAATACTTATTTAATGTTGTTCACTACACTGTCCTGAGCCACCGGTAAAAATATCTGGACTTACACCCTAACACCCTGTATGCTATGTCGTTAAACATAGCTGATAATATTCATGTAACAGAGCTTCCCGGCAGAGTGGTGTTCAAAATATTCCTTCGAATTGCTTGGTAAATCGCTGATGTGTAGCAAGATCGAAGATAGCGGCTCACTGTAGGCGCCCTACTGAGATTGCTAGTGATATGTCGCTAGTGCGTGTGGCTCGTCATCGGCGGGACTGCTTCATGTGTCAGACCAAGGGGAACACTTTGGCCTAAGAGGTCATGTATAAATGATACTTACTCCTGTAAATTACGAGGGTCACTCCAAAAGAAATGCACACTATTTTCGTAAAAATACAGTTTTCATTCTGCATGTGAGAAAGTTCTACAGTATGTAGATACATCCTTCCCGCTTGTTTTCAAACTTAGTTCAACCTGTTCCCGTGAGTGGCGCTGTCACAGCATGTCTTCAAGATGGTTGCTACACTTGACGTTCGTCAGAAGCAACGTGCTGTCATAGAATTCCTGTGCTGTGAAAACGAGACGGTGGGAAACATCCACAAGAGGTTGAAAAAGGTGTATGGAGATGCTGCTGTCGATGGCAGTACAGTTAGTCGGTGGGCAAGCAGGTTACGTGATGAAAGCGGGCACGGCAGTATTGAGGATTGTCCTCGCAGCGGCAGGCCTGATACTGCACACACTCCAGACAATGTGCAGAGAGTTAACGAATTGGTGACTGCTGACAGACGCATCACAGTGAACGAATTGCCACGCTACATTGGGATAGAGAAAGAAAGTGTTTGCAGAATACTGAAAGTGTTGGCGTTAAAAAAGGTTTGTGCCTGGTGGGTTCCCAGGATGTTGACAGTGGCTCACAAAGAAACAAGAAAAACGGGATGCAGCGAACTTTTGGAACAGTACGAGAATGGTGGAAATGAATTTCTTGGAGGAATTGTGACAGGTGATGAAACATGGCTCCATAATTTTTCACCAGAGATGAAAAGGCCATCAATGGAGTGGTATCGTGCAAATTCACACATGAAAAAAAAAAAAACCACACCTTCTGCTGGAAAAGTTATGGCTACGGTGTTTTTCGATTCCGAAGGACTCTTGCTTGAGGACATCATGCCAAGTGCAACCACTATAAATTCTGATGCATATGTGACGACACTGAAGAAACTTCGAGCTCGACGGAGTCGGGTTCAACCACATCGGCAAAAACAGGATGTTTTGCTGTTGCACGATAATGCACGACCACATGTCAGTCAAAAAACCATGGAAGCGATCACAAAACTCGGATGGACAACACTGAAACACCTGCCTTATAGTCCTGATCTGGCTCAATGTGACTGTTCTCTCTTTGGGAAACTGGAAGACTCTCTTCGTGAAACAAGGTTTGAAGATGATGACTCCCTTGTGCACGCTGCCAAACAGTGGCTCCAACAGGTTGGTCCAGAATTTTACCGTGCGGGTATGAAGGCGCTGGTTCCAAGATGGCGTAAGACAGTTCAGACGGATGGAAATTATGTGGAGAAATGAAAATATTGTTCCTAAGGGATGTATCTACACACTGTAAAACTTTTAAACATGTAGAGTAAAAGATGAATTTTAAAAAAATAGTGTGCATTTCTTTTAGAGTGACCCTTGTACTTGTCACCTAAGTGCAGCAGAGCATTAAGCAGTAGCGACCCCAATGTCACATCTATGGCGGACGGTATGATTTGATCACCAAAGTTTGCAGTAAGAGGAATCAACATATTAGTACTTCCAATTCCAGCGACCTTTACTGATTCAGTGCTAGGCAGACGAGAAGCCAATAATACGTAGGCCCTCTGTGTTGAGATAGAGGATAGGGACTGCACTGGTATGAAGCTGATTACACTGACCTACCTTGTTTAGTTATACGACAGCAGAATCAAAAATTCAGAATCATATTATCCTCCATTAAAAAAGCCAACAATTTGCTACGTAAATTAGTTTTTCGACAAAATACAGCTTAATACATGAAATTTGTCTATAATGCATGAGAAATTCTTATATAAGTACATTATTTCTGATGATGTTTGATTTTTGCAAGATACCATGGTGATATACTCGACTTGTCGAACATCATATAGACGAGCGAATGCTTAACTGCACTTGGCATGGAAATTTCGTAGTAAAATGGAAATGAGTTTACGGCTCTGTGGGCTGGGAGCCGCCCATTCAGGGAAGTTCGGCCGCCGAGGGCAAGTACTTATTGCATTCGGCATTCGGCGACTTGCGCGTCGGAGATGGGGATGAAATGATGAGGACAACAAAACACCCAGTCCCTGAGCGGAGAAAATCTCCTGCTCCAGCCAGGAATCGAACCCGGGCCCTTTGGCGTGGCATTCCGCCGCGCTGACCACTCAGCTAACGGGGGGGACATTTCGTAGCAGAATGCATAATTCTGATATTCTTGTACTTCGAAGATTTATAAAATGCATGAGTCTCTAGTAAAAAGTGCTTCGGATAAACCGTGATGAACAGTGGATGACTCGTTTACCAAATAGTGATGTGCACAAGTTTTGCAAAAAAGAATCAGGTCACAATTTAATTATAGTCCAAAAAGGCACTGTAGAGGCAAAAAGGTTAATCAAGAAACAACTCTGGATTTCAGTCGAGAGTTGAAAACATTTACAATTGGCTCTGAGCACTATGGGACTTAACATCTGAGGTCATCAGTCCCCTAGAACTTAGAACTACTTAAACCTAACTAACCTAAAGACATCACACACATCCATGCCCTAGGCAGGATTCGAACCTGCGACCGTAGCAGTCGCGCGGTTGCGCACTGAAGCGCCTAGAACCGCTCAGCCACCTCGGCCGGCCATCTACAATTATTTTGGCCAGTTGCATGCTATAATGAACGGGTAAACTGAATTTTTCAACTATCTGTCAAACATTTGCGAGTAGTAAGGTTGGTTGGTTTTGTTGGTTGATTCGGGGAGGGGGGGAGGGGGGGGGGACCAAGCAGTGAGGTCATCGGTCCCATTGGATTGCGGAAGGATGGGGAAGGAATTTGGCCGTCCCCTTACAAAGGAAACATCCTGGAATTTGCCTGAAGCGATTTAGGGAAATCACGAAAAACCTAAATGAGGATGGCTGGATGCAGATTTGAACCGTCGTCCTCTCGAATTTGAGTCCAGTGGGCTAACCGCTGCGCTTCCTATGTTGAGTGCGACTAGAAAGAAATGTAAAGTACAAAGTGTAGCTCTTATTTTAAGATTGTCTTTGAAACATACAACATTGTAACCCTTTAAAGATCCAGTATAAAGTAATAGAAATAATAAATATAGTACCTTGTGAATGCAATCAAAGTAAGGAGTTTGTAGCTAAATATATCTTAGAGACAGCGCCGTCAGAAACAAAGGAAGGAATTTAGGAGTCAAAGCTACAACGATGACGAGGTCATTAGCGATAGAGCACAAACTCGGATACGGGAAGAATGGAGAAGGAAATCGGCAATGTCCTTTGTGAAGGAACCACCTTTGTATTTGGGGGGGGGGGGGGGGGGGGGAGGAGACATAAAAAAACCCTTCCACATTCGAGTCTCCTAATTGTGCTGCTTCACTTGGAATGCTGACACAAATGCTGTCAATCGTAAACACACGTAACAGGGCACCCAATAGGACCTATTGTGAACTACACTGGCAGTCCACGTTATTTAATTAGCAAGAAGATGAATAAAATTATTATTGAATCTACATTTTTTCTAAAAATTATATGATTAAAAGTGCCACAAAATTAATTAAATTAGCTACAGGTGTGTACTACGCCCACAAGCAGAGATTGCGATGACGACAGAAGAGCCGGTGTTGGTAGCGCGGCAGAATAGTGCAGAAAGCTGCCACAGAGGGCACACACGATGTGTAATATGTGCAGAGCCACTGGTGGAGGTGTTCACCTGTGGAAGGAAGTTTGATGGGTGGGCCAGAGCTTAAGTTGAGTTCAACTACTGTGGACCTCGCCTTGCCAGCCATGCTGAGAGTTGTTGCCTAGCATTCAGTTGACAACCACCTATACCAGCCGCATGCTGAGTTTTCCCATATACGTCTCTATAGACATTCTCTTTCCCATAGATTGACTCACATAGCAACAATTGGTTTCCTCTCATGGATTTTAGTTACATGGTTATTTTTGAGCCACTGTCGGCTAGTGAAGTACTTGCACCGACAGCATAATGTAGCAGTTGTCATGTCAGTGTAGATACTAAAGTGATGTGATTCGCCTATTTTTCCCCCTTCTCCTGGAGTTAATTTTGAGCCACCATGGACCTGGCATTTCTGCAACGCTGGCAGGTACAGTTGCATCTACAAAAGTAACAGCAGGTGCAGATGCTGGGGCTGATGAAACAGAATGCAGAGATGCATCACTCAATGGCTCTGCTAGCAGTGGGCTATGCACCCATTCTGCAGTCTCCTTCTCTGCCCCTACCACCCCCAACGCCATTTGCTAGTTTCGATGAGTCTACGGAAAGGTGGAAGAATGACCTGTGCCCGTTCTTGCTGCACTGCCAGATTCCAGTTGATAAGGTTGCCTTGTTCTTTTCCAGCAGCACGGGCTTATACGAAGTTGTCCAGAATTTGAAGCTCTCCATTGATCTCGAGAAACTTCCCTTTGACGAGCTTTTTCGGTTGCTGACGCAGTATTTCAGACATCAAACACATGTGGTGGCGGCATGGTTGCAGTTTAAGCAGTACCACGAGTGGAGGGGCAGTCAGTCATACACGGGCTGGATCGCCGATTTGCAGGGTCTCTCGCGCAAGTGCCGTTCTGAGTATCCCACATATGCTGCCTCTTCGCAGACTTATTAATTCAGGACGTGACTGTCCGCTCAGCGCCTGACTCAGAGATTCAGACCAGGGCGTTTACCTTGCCTCACACTTCTTTAGTCGATGTTGCCCAGGCCGCGGAATTGCATGAGCTGATGACGGCGGCAAGGGAGGTCATTTCTGCTCATTGGTTTTTGTTTACTTTTATGCAACATGCTCCGTTACAAAATTTGCAACATGCTCCATTACAAAATTTGTAATACTACATACAGGCTGATACAAAAAGGTACGGCCAAACTTTCAGGAAACATTCCTCACACACAAATAAAGAAAAGATGTTACGTGGACATGTGTCCGAAAACGCTTAATTTCCATGTTAGAGCTCATTTTAGCTTCGCCAGTATGTACTGTACTTCCTCGATTCACCGCCAGTTGGCCCAATTGAAGGAAGGCAATGTTGACTTCGGTGCTTGTGTTGACATGCGACTCATTGCTCTACAGTACTAGCATCAAGCACATCAGTACGTAGCATCAACAGGTTAGTGTTCACTACGAACGTGGTTTTGCAGTCAGTGCAATGTTTGCAAATGCGGAATTGGCAGATGCCCATTTGATGTATGAATTAGCACGGGGCAATAGCCGTGGCGCGGTACGTTTGTATCGAGACAGATTTCCAGAACGGAGGTGTCCTGACAGTAAGACGTTCGAAGCAATTGATCGGCATCTTAGGGAGCACGGAACATTCCAGCCTATGACTCGCGACGGGGAAAGACCTAGAACGACGAGGACACCTGTAATGGACGAGGCAATTCTTCGTGCTCTAATGTCAGCGTCAGAGAAGTTGCTGCTGTACAAGGTAACGTTGACCACGTCACTGTATGGAGAGTGCTACGGGAGAACCAGTTGTTTCCTAACTATGTACAGCGTGTGCAGGCACTATCAGCAGCTGATTAGCCTCCATGGGTACACTTCTGCGAATGGTTCATCCAACAATGTGTCAATCCCCATTTCAATGCAAATGTTCTCTTTACGGATAAGGCTTCATTCCAACGTGATCAAATTGTAAATTTTCACAATCAACATGTGTGGGCTGACGAGAATCCGCACGCAATTGTGCAATCACGTCATCAACGCAGATTTTCTGTGAACGTTTGGGCAGGCATTGTTGGTGATGTCTTGATTGGGCCCCATGTTCTTCCACCTACGCTCAATGGATCAGGTTATCATGATTTCATACGGGATACTCTACCTGTGCTGCTAGAACATGTGCCTTTACAAGTACAACATGTGGTTCA
Source organism: Schistocerca serialis cubense (assembly GCF_023864345.2). NCBI lineage: Eukaryota > Metazoa > Arthropoda > Insecta > Orthoptera > Acrididae > Schistocerca > Schistocerca serialis. The sequence goes on along the minus strand of NC_064641.1, from coordinate 784,417,990 downwards.
TGCACGATGGAGCACCTGCACATTTCAGTCGAAGTGTTCGTACGCTTCTCAACAACAGATTCGGTGACCGATGGATTGGTAGAGGCGGACCAATTCCATGGCCTCCACGCTCTCCTGAGCTCAACCCTCTTGACTTTCATTTATGGGGGCATTTGAAAACTCTTGTCTACGCAACCCCGGTACCAAATGTAGAGACTCTTCGTGCTCGTATTGTGGACGGCTGTGATACAATACGCCATTCTCCAGGGCTGCATCAGCGCATCAGGGAGTCCATGCGATGGAGGGTAGATGTATCCTCGCTAACGGAGGACATTTTGAACATTTCCTGTGACAAAGTGTTTGAAGTCACGCTGGTACGTTCTGTTGTTGTGTGTTTCCATTCCATGATTAATGTGATTTGAAGAGAAGTAATAAAATGAGCTCTAACATGAAAAGTAAGCGTTTCCGGATACATGTCAACATAACATATTTTCTTTCTTTGTGTGTGAGGAATGTTTCCTGAAAGTTTGGCCGTACCTTTTTGTAACACCCTGTATGTGTACGGTGTGAGTGTAATGCCTATTTTGCGTGATGACGAAGATGATGATGATACAAGAGAGAGGCCGAAACCTGGTGCCGGCACATAGTCTGTTCCTGATGAACAGCATCAAGGAGACCGCCAAGCTTGATGTCCTCATCCGACAGATGGATCACCATCAACAGTGTCACATGTTCTCACTTCATGAAACACTGTGGAGTGGTTTGGTATTTAAACCAGAACGCTGGGTAGACTGGCGCCTAGCCTGGTGATCAAAAACTTTGCGCCACCACCAGGATTCGAACTGGCTTACCCCCGGGTCTAGCGCCGACGCACAAGCGTGCATTAGCAACATTTGCCACGGAAGTGAATGGTGCAATTAGGTGTGTGTGACAGACAATCCCTGGTGTTCCGTGGGGTACCCCAGGTGGCTTCCGCTCTGCCGAGATGCCTTATGTTCACACCTTTGACGATTCCGGCGCAGTGCCACCGCAGCGCTGCCAATCTTAAAAAAAAAATGTTCAAATGTGTGTGAAATCTTATGGGACTTAACTGCTAAGGTTATCAGTCCCTAAGCTTACACACTACTTAACCTAAATTATCCTAAGGACAAACACACACACCCATGCCCGAGGTAGGACTCGAACCTCCGCCGAGACCTGCCTCACAGTCTATGACTGCAGCGCCCTAGACCGCTCGGCTAATCCCGCGCTGCCAATCTTCACGTGCGCCGAGAGCTTTGCGGCGATTTTCACAGACAGTCAACGTGAAACTTGTTGCGGATTCTTATCCATATCCAAAGCTGTGGATTTACGTTCTCTGTGATTCCCTTAAACCGCTTAAGGCAAATTCCAGGATGGTTCCTTCGAAAAGGCACAGTCGCTTTCCTTCTCCATCCTTGCCTAATCCGAGCTTGTGCTCCGTCTCTAATGACCTCATTATCGACAGGATGTTAACGACCAATCTCCTCCTGCTCCTCTTCCTTCATGTGCTATGCTTACCTGTAGTTGCCATTGGACGTATTCTCTTAGACTTTCTTGGTGCTCAGCACCACCTTTGGGCTTTTTAATCGCTTCCCTTTTAGAATCCCATCTGTGCCTGGAATTAATCAACGGTATTTGGAGCAGTTAATTCTGGACATTCCCTGTTGTGGCAGTTACCTTGATGACCTATGGGTAATGGGCCCTGCCAGAGATGAGCATTTACGAAGCCTTCAGTCGGTTTCCCAATGCCTCCTAGAGAATGGCCTTCGTTGCAAACTGGAAAAGTGCAGTTTTTTCTCCCCAACGGTGCATTTTTGGATCATCTTATTAGCAAAGATGTCCTTGTCCTGACATAAAAATGAGTGTGAATTCCTAAGGGCCCAAACTGCTTAGATCATCGGTCCCTGGACTCACATACTACTTCAACTAACTTATGCTGAGGACGACAGCCGCGCAATCCGGCTGTCCTGGCATACAACCAGACCAGGGCCATTGTAAACCTGCCAGCCGTTAAATACCTGAAGGAGTTGCAGTCTTGTTTAGGTAACATTTCGTATTACGCTCATTTCTTTCTCCGAGCAGTGCACATCTGCCGTATTGTGAACTGGCTTCAACAGAAGGTCGTTAAGTTTGTCTGGTCTCCAGATTGTCAATGGGCTTTTCAGTCCCTCAAGCAGTGTTTGTGCTTTCCTTGTTTCTTTTACGCCAGGTGAACCTTTAACGCTGCCCTGTGACATGTCCCACTATGGCACTGGTGCAGTCCTACCCCATTAGAATACAGATGGCACCCAACAGCCCATTGCTTATGCAGTGAAGACACTTTCTGCAATGCAACGTGATTAGTCATAGCTGGAAAAGGAGACGCTAGCTATTATTTTCGGAGTTACAGGCTCTTCCTCATCATTGACCCCAAGCGATTGCTTCCATTATTTGGCCCTCGTTCCATAGTGCCCAGTAGGAATGCCTACCGACTGCAGAGATGGGTCCTCCTTCTCAGTACCTCTGGCTACAACATTCATTACTACTTCGCTGCCCAGAAAACCATGCTGAAGTGGTACCATGGCTAAGGGTGGGTCCGATCTGCAGTTCAATCGCTAGGAGGCTCTTGTGTTTGTGTTAGATGATGCCATTCGGCAAACCCTATCGGATCTTTCATTGACAGCACAAGAGGTCGTGACCGCCATAGCTGCTGACCCATTTTTCCAGAAAATCCTTACATTGGTCTAGATGGGTTAGGCAGAGCGTGTCTCTTCAAGTGCTGATCCAGCATGGCGTATATTTTTTCTGGTACGTGATCAACTCAACATTGTCCAGGTGGTCCTCACGCTAGCCGTAGAAGAGCAATGCTGTTGAGTGCTCGCCTCCCCCCCCCCCCCCCCCGCTACGGTCGCAGGTTCGAATCCTGCCTCGGGCATGGATGTGTGTGATGTCCTTAGGTTAGTTAGGTCTAAGTAGTTCTAAGTCCTAGGGGACTTATGACCACAGCAGTTGAGTCCCATAGTGCTCAGAGCCATTTGAACCATTTGAATCCCCCCCCCCTTTGGTTGCACCCTCACATACTCCAATTGCTGCATGCATCACTCTGTAGTATGCCTTATATGGACACAGTGGCCCAATAAAACATCTGCTGGCTGGCAATCGATGATGAAATTGAACATATGGCATGGACTTGCACGCCCACGCACAGAACCAAGCTGTAATGCTGTGCCATTTCTCTCCTTGGCCAGTCCTGGAGCACCCTTGCGATAGAGTGTACACTGATTTTGTGGATCCGTTTTGTGCAGCGTGTGGTTATTAGTGGTCGATGTATTGTCCAATTTCCCTTACATAGCCAAGCGTCCTCTGCATCATCGACTGCCACTGTTTGTATGTTGTCAGTTATTTTTACCACTGAGGGTTTCCCCAGGACCAATCTGTCTTGAGTGTTTGAATTCATTACAGTATCTGGCGTCTGACTGCTGCCCCATTCCACCTGGTTTCTAACTTGGAGCTGGAGTGCTTTGCGTATGTATTCAAGACCCTGATGAAGAAGTCAGTAACTGTCACTTTTCGTGGTGATCCATTGTCAAGTTTTCTGGCTACATACTGGGCAACTCCAGTCAGTGGGTACAGTCGGGCAGAACATTTGGATGTACACAAGCTGCGGGGTTTCCTGGATTTGATGCAGCCTGAGTCGCATGCCATGGTGCACCACGGCCCACCAGTTTTCCTGCTGAAGCTGCCATGGTGGGCCACAAACCTCAGAAATTGTTTGTGGCGAATGTCGATGTAGAGCAGCTGATGTGTCATTCAAATCAGTTGCATCCTGCCCTGTTGGGACATCATGGCCACTGTCTTCTAGTCAGCCAAGTGGTAGGGTTATACCAGGTGCGGGCTCCCTCTTTCAGTGGTGTGCTTCCCCATTGCCGCTCCCTCCATGCAGTCAATCCACTGTCCTCCTCACTTGAAGTCTCGGGCCCCAGTGAGACATGTAGCTATGCCTGCTAATCTGGAGCCCACGGATTTTGATCAGCACGCCTCGTCTACCTCCTATCTCCTCCCCCTGTCGCCAATGAAGGTAGCCTCATCTCCACTGCTGACGAGATATAAGCCCCTCGCCCCCCCCCCCTCCCCTGCCGACAGCTTTGGCTTATCATCCATGCCCTTCTGCCGGCCGGTGGAGTCAGCAGCATCGGCGTTGCCTACTGCAGTGGCTCATTCAGTACCAAGGTCGTTGCAGCTTCTCTGGTTTTCGCCAGAGTCCTAGGTGGCCATTGCAGGGGGGGGGGGGGGGGCGTGATTTAGTATACCCGCCAGCGGACACCGTGATGGAGGCAGATGAGTTTCTGTAGGTAGCACTGAGGAATTCTGTGTAAACCTACCAAAGAGGTCGCGCAAACGCGTAGCATGGCCAGACACACTGACGGATGTACACTACTGGCCATTAAAATTGCTACACCAAGAAGAAATGCAGATGATAAACGGGTATTCATTGGACAAATGTATTATACTAGAACTGACATGTGATTACATTTTTACGCAATTTGGGTGCATAGATCCTGAGAAATCAGTACCCAGAAAAACCACCTCAGGCCGTAATAACGGCCTAGATACGCCTGAGCATTGAGTCAAACAGAGCTTGGATGGCGTGTACAGGTACAGCTGCCGATGCAGCTTCAACACGATACCACAGTTCATCAAGAGTAGTGACTGGCGTATTGTGACGAGCCAGTTGCTCGGCCACCATTGACCAGACGTTTTCAATTGGTGAGAGATCTGGACAATGTGCTGGCCAGAGCAGCAGTCAAACATTTTCTGTATCCAGAAAAGCCCGTACAAGACCTGCAACATGCAGTCGTGAATTATCCTGCTGAAATGTAGGGTTTCGCAGGGATCGAATGAAGGATAGAGCCACAGACATTAACACATCTGAAATGTAGAGACCAGTGTTCAAAGTGCCGTCAATGCGAACAAGAGGTGACCGAGACGCGTAACCAATGGCACCCCATACCATCACGCCGGGTGATACGCCAGTATGGCGATGACGAATACACACTTCCAATGTGCGTTCACCGCGATGTCGCCAAACACGGATGCGACCATCATGATACTGTAAACAGAACCTGGATTCATCCGAAAAAATGACGTTTTGCTATTCGTGCACCCAGGTTCGTCGTTGAGTACACCATCGAAGGCGCTCCTGTCTATGATGCAGCGTCAAGGGTAACCACAGCCATGGTCTCCGAGCTGATAGTCCATGCTGCTGCAAACGTCGTCGAACTGTTCGTGCAGATGGTTGTCGTCTTGCAAACTTCCCCATCTGTTGACTCAGGGATCGAGACGCGGCTGCACGATCCGTTACACCCATGCGGATAAGATGCCTGTCATCTCGACTGCTAGTGATACGAGGCCGTTGGGATCCAGCACGCCGTTCCGTATTACCCTCCTGAACCCACCGATTCCATATTCTACTAACAGTCATTGGATCTCGACCAACACGAGCAGCAATGTCGCGATACGGCAAACGGCAATCGCGATAGGCTACGATAGGCTACAATCCGACCTTTATCAAAGTCGGAAACGTGATGGTACGCATTTCTCCTCCTTACACGAGGCATCACAACAACGTTTCACCAGGTAACGCCGGTCAACTGCTGTTTGTGTATGAGAAATCGGTTGGAAACTTTCCTCATGTCAGTACGTCGTAGGTATCGCCACCGGCGCCAACCTAGTGTGAGCGCTCTGAAAAGCTAATCATTTGCATATCACAGCATCTTCTTCCTGTCGGTTAAATTTCGCGTTTTTAACACGTCGTCTTCGTGGTGTAGCAATTTTAATGGCTAGTAGTGTATTTACCTGCAGGCGGTAGTAAGCAGGTTGGGCCAGTGCTTACGCTGAGTTCAAGTACTTAATGCCTTGCATATCATTCCAAGTGTTGTTGACTTGTAATCAGTTGACAGCCGCCCGTGGCAACTGCATGTTAGATTAATCCCTCCACATTTCTTAGCTGATTTGAACTTCCTGCTTCCGATAGATCGGCTCACATGGCGAGTTTTTCTTTTCTCTCATGGGCTTTTGTCCCCGGCTATTATCGTGACACCGTCGACCACTTAAGTACAGTGCAACGTGGCAACGCTGCCACGCCAGTGCAGATACTAAAGTGTGGATATCACAGTTGGGGCTTAGCTTAAGACTCTTGGTATGACAAATTCGGACACTAATGTGCCTGCAAAGAAACTATAGATTTGACTAGGAATAACTTCCTAAAGTGTCGAAACTGTGTCATCTAGAAATTATTGAATTATTGATCTGACAGTTGTATTGCCTTAAAATTACTTATGTTTCAGTCGTAATTATTATTGTCAAGTAAATGTTTTAGCCAGTCGAAGTGGCCGTGCGGTTAAAGGCGCTGCAGTCTAGAACCGCGAGACCGCTACGGTCGCAGGTTCGAATCCTGCCGCGGGCATGGATGTTTGTGATGTTCTTAGGTTAGTTAGGTTTAACTAGTTCTAGGTTCTAGGGGACTAATGACCTCAGCAGTTGAGTCCCATAGTGCTCAGAGCCATTTGAACCATTTTTAAATGTTTTAACATAAACATTTTCATGAACCATATGGCGTAGCATACAGCAGGGGTAAAATACAGGGAACGAAACACTATTTACAACTTGTACAGAAGTCGTATGGTAGGTATAAGAGTCGAAGGGCATGAAAAGGAGGCCATGGTTGAGAAGGGAGAGTGAGAGAGTTGTAGCCTATCTCCAATGTTATTCAATCTGTACAATGAGCAAGTAGTAAAGGAAACCAAAGAAAAACTTGGAGTAGCAAATAAAACTTCAAGGTTTGCTAATGACACTGTAATTCTGTCAGAGATAGCAGAGGCCTTGGAAGAGCAATAAAACGGAATGGACAGTATCTTGAAAGAAGGATATAAGATGAACATCACCAAAAGCAATACAAGGATAATGGAACATTGTCGAATTAAATCAGATGATACTGAGAGGATTAGATTAGGGAACGAGACACTTAAAGTAGCAGCAAAATAACTCGTGACGGCCAAAATAGAGAGGATGTAAAATGTAGACTGGCAATGACAAGAGCAGGCTTTCTGTAGAAAAGAATGCTGTTAACAATAATGTAGATTTAAATGTTAGGAACTCTTTTTCTGAAAGTATGAGTATGGAGTGTAGCGATGTATGGGAGATGAAGAGGTTCGCCTAGGATAGAGTAGCACGGTTAGCTACATCAAACCAGTCTTCGGACTGAAGACTGCAACAACAACAACACACAGAATAAATTCCTTGTTGAACAATAGCATTAGTTAAGAACGTAGTCTACTACAGGAGATATGTTGCTGACACAATCATTCTATTTAACGTAAATAAACCATATGATCAGTTTAATCTTTTGCTTGCTAGTATTAAGTTTACCATTTAATTCAAAGAAAAACGGATGAATCAACCTTCTGGATTTGAAAATATCTGCCAGTAATGGAAAAGATTACTTTAATATTTTTAGAAAGCTCACAACAAGAATTGTAATCATTCATGGCACTTCACGCCCCCCCCCTTTACAAATACAAGATGCATTTTTCCATACTGTGACTGATAGTATTCTTAGAGATTCTCCTGATTAAAAAATAATATTGTTGATGAACCCAACACACTTAAGCACGTTTCTAGCGCAAATGGTTACAGCTCTTCAGTTGCTGATTAACTTTATAACAAAAAGATAAAAGTAAAGGCACAACATAATGACATAAAACTTGAAAATGTAAAGCAGGAAAAGACTCAGGCTTACAAAGAGAGAACAGTACAGTTACAGGACTTAACTAGAGAATTAGAATTTCTATGTTGACATGACGATACACTTAAACTGATTATCTCTTTCGTGACATGCATAGTGTGCACTTCCCGATAATGAGTTTTAGAAAGCCCTTTTGAATTTGTCTAATCCGACATTGCAGGACTGTTTGCCTTTAATCAGGGCATGTGAACAAACGCTAGTATGAGTTGACGAGCTTCAGTACGAAGACGCTAGTGTGTTTATACACAAAAGCAGCCCACCCGGGAAAGCCGAGAGTGCGGCTGTTCATGGAAGTCAAAGGGCATGAAACCGCGATGGAACCAACAAGGCATGAGAAATTAACTAGAGGAAAATTACGTTCTTGATCACGTGAAGGTCTTAACCACAATAACAATGATTGTTTTTTTGAAAACGCACGTTTCGTTAACTGTAAGTAGACAGGTCACAAATCCGGAATGTGCTACTTTAAGCAAATCAGGCAACGCAATAAGACACTCAGGCACACAATATTGATTCGTATTAAAAATTCAAATCGTGTTCAGAATGAACACGAGCAATTCAATCAACTTTCACGAATAAAACATAAAATGAATGCTAACTTTTCCGAGAATGACAAGGTTCTATCTGCGATTGTAAGTGTACATTATGTGCCACTGAAATTTCGAACTGACACAGGTTCGTCAATCTCTGTAATTAATTTACAGGTGCACAAGAAATTAAGATCGCCGACGTTAACTGAATGCCAGAGTTCGCTATTTAACTACAGCGACCAACGGATACCAGACAAATGTCAATTTATAACGGAGATTGCATACAAGTAATTAACCAAACAGGCCAGATTTGTAGTGGAAGAAATTTCTTGGGTCTTGATTTATACAATACACGTCACAATACATGAAGGAGCAAATCAAATTCATACTTATGTTGCAAACTAAAAATTTCAAAGACTGTTTCGAAATATTAAAAAAGTAGATAACTTTTTTTGCGAAGCAACAAGTAGCCCTAAAAGCTACAAGGCACCCATCACGTTGAAGCCGAATGCTGCGCCAAAATTCTGTAAAGTACGCAATATACCTTTTTGTGCCGTGAAACTGGAACTTGATCGCCTAGAAGAGAAAGACATTGTAGCTGTCAATGCAAATCATTGTAGTACAAAAACCGATGATCTCACAGCCCTACTTCCGCTAGTATCTCCCTCCTACATTTTTCGAACTACATAGAAGTTCTCCTGTATACCTTGCAGGGTTAGCACTCCTGAAGAAAATTTCAGTTCCACGCGCAGAATGAAACGGTAATGTCGTTTGACGAAAGTTAAGTTGTCTGGAAACACTGTTCCAAGCCCTCTATCATCACCTTTGATGTACGAAACTGATAAATTAGAAGACTAATACTGTTGTGCGATGTTTCGGAACAATTCGGACTCCTCCCGCTGAAACGGTATAAGAACAGCTACCGGAGAAAAACCCAACGAAGAAGATCGCACTGATGAAATACGCTTGATATAAGGAAACATTAATTGGCAGTTCTTCAATGAGGAACAGCGATTAGTGTGGGTGCTTCACTATCTTTAGCTGCGGCACCGTACTGCTGTTGGGCAATCCAACAAACGAAATTCTAGGTTTTCGCATGATCTAGAGAAAAGCAAAATATTGCCTCTACTGAAGTTCGGCCAACGGCTTCCACTTGTTCACTTGTTACAGAGATGGGAACATTACATTGAAGGATGTGTTAAAAATATTGGATCACGCATACTTTGCATTTGCATCAACACAGCCCGGTAGACTCTGAAAATATCTGTTACATTCATTTACCGAAAATTTTCATGAAAATAGAGGAAGGATAAAATATTAGGAAAAATAGTTCCAAAGTCGCTTAATATGATCCATATGTATTATTCTCCAAGTAAACATCCCTTTTCGTCTACACATACTAAATGTGCGAGGATGAATGAGGTAGCATTAGAAATGATTTTAACCAGATTTTGATATCACATAATATTTTGGGCTAAAACTTACTGTTTGTGGAAAATTTTAGAACATGAGAGACTTGTAACTATCATAGACGAAAGGGCATCATGGATACCGTGCTTCATACCTATATTTTACGAAGTTAACTTGTTAATTACGAATAAGAGACTCGCTTGTCATACTATTTTAATACGAATACCATTTTAAATGTTTTAAAGTACTTGTTAACTGAATAATTTGTAGACAGCTTTGTCACACAATAACGGTGACCACTGCGGCAGTCCATTATCTCTGCCCGTCGTGCGAATTGAGTTTTCTAAACGATTACACTTTCCGAAAGCACAAAGATCTTTGTCATTGTTGCCTTGAATTGTGATTCGCCTATTACTGCTACGGCCTAAAGTGCCTAACTGTAACTGAAAATGTTTGGCGAGTTAAAGTTATAGATTATGTAGCTTAGAGACAGTCCATGATCTCTGCCTGTCATACAAGCTGAGACAAACATTCCGAATGCAAAACACATTTTTGAGCTCATGGAAATATATATGCAAGGATGTATCATACATTCATGATCATAATTTCACATTATTCGATTCATTTTTGAACACTTTTTCATTCCCACAACTACCTTTGTAACAATGCCTACACATATTCCAAATACTGCCATTATCTGAAACTACAGTAGTGCGAAAGTTTCGCACGGATCTCCCTGGTTTCTATGTAACCCTAGAAGTAAGTAAAGAAAACTTATTTAACCTACGCTGCAAAAGAAAACAAATGATATGGTTGTTTTCCCAGTGTATAAATGCGTATGAAACGGGGCTATCCACATATTACATCGCAGATTAGTATGTGACGGGGTGACCGGTAATGAAAGGATAAGCAATACATCATCTAGTGAAAAATGAGACTATAATAGGCGAAAAAAAATCACTTTTTTTACAGTAATTAACTTATTTTCGTACGAAGAGTTAAGTGTTACGTGGAAAACTAAATTCACAAAGGGATGTAGCTTTCCTTCATTTATTAAAACTATTTTGGAAAATTTAATAAGAAAATCCGTCTGGGGTCTTTGTAGCATTTTAACTATGCTAATCTACATTTCGAAAACTTGACCATATGGGAGTTGCTGCATTGTGATGTCATAACAAAAGAAATCAACACAATTCACAGATAAGCGTTTCTGGCATGTTGACAGCGCAGTGAAGGTTACATGACAACAGAAAACCTGATGACGAAGCTGTGGCTTCGATATGTTCATTGGCGTATTAAAAATGCTATTAATACTACAGCGCTCTTTATTATCTAGTTTTCCATTCATTTTATTGTTTCGGTTTGACAAGAGTAGCCACTGTTGCTATTAGAGGCGCAGTTGATGAATCACACATTACAGACGCAGGCAAGATAAACATCCGGGAACCGAGAACTTTTCAGATACTACCGGCTGCGAGACTGAAGCGTGGGGTTCCTCTAGCATCTAACTGTATTCGTAAAAAATCTAGATTGTCATGTAGTTATTTCGTTCTTTTTGACTATCGAGAGCAGACTTCTCGATTCAGCCCATCACTAAATGGGACACAATAGTTGCTCGAGGAGTACAGAGACAAGAAAGATCAGAGCAGACAGAGTAACTTACATCAGTGGCGCTTGTATAGAGTTGCGGGCGCAGCTGCGCCGCCAAGCGGCGACGCGCGGACTTACATTCGCAGGCTCAGAAGAGTCTCCGGCTCGTGGTGGTCGCAGCGCACGCCCCGGCAGAAATGGGCGCACATCGATTCTAGCCGACCTGGACGGTGAGCGCTACATTCTGCGCCTGCGCTGACTCCGCTACCTTAGTTCTACGTCTATGTCTACACACACACACTGTAAACGACTATGAAGTGCATGGCAGAGGGCATTTTAGGGATGGAAAAACCGGCCGGTGAAAACCGATACCGGTGCTTTAGTTCTGAATAACCAGTATTTTTTGGTGTTCGTTTGGTCTCGATTATAGCAGCTTTTTATTTTTTTATTAATAACCGAGTAAAAAATCCGAAATATCAATTAGCCACAGCAGCAGTACTAAGATTTTTTTCGTTTTCAAGTAAACTTTTTTCTTTAAAAAAAGGAGAAATTATTGTTTGTAAAATTTGCTTAGGTTTGAAATATATCATTATTACAGAAAATGGGAAAAGTGATCAGTGTTATTTTACTATCAGTGTCGACAGAAACGAGCAGCAAACAAATGGCATAAGAATTGGTACAGCACTGCTGAGGCGATACTGTCTCTTTTGCTGTGTGCCGTGTGAGTGCACTGCCCAAGACATGTCCCATGCGGTTCTATATGGTAGTTTGTCGTTGTCGTTGTCGGACATCCACTGTGGAGCAGAATGGCACCAGCCCTAGCCCGGAAATGTTTTTACGAAGTGACGTTACAAAGAAATACAATGCTTCATTTGCTTTAAAAGATTAAAGATTTGTCTGCGATTTGCATGAAGTAATAAATGAGGAATGAAATTACGGTAACAGCAATAAATTAAAATTTAACAACATTTCATGCATAGTACACAATAAAAATAGAAAGTAACTGATCAGCTGCCTGTATCTGCTTGTGGCTCAAATTCAAAAATACAGTTTCGACAGCAATAGATAGATTCGTACCGCATAAGTTAATAAGAGACGGGACTGATCCACCATGGCACACAAAACACGTCAGAATACTGTTGCAGAAGCAACGAAAAAAGCATGCCAAATTCAGAAGAACGCAAAATCCCCAAGACTGGCTAAGTTTCACGGAAGCTCGAAATTTAGTGCGGACGTCAATGCGAGATGGTTTTAATAGTTTCCACAATGAAACATTGTCTCAAAGTATGGTAGAAAACACAAAGAGCTTCTGGTCGTATGTAAAGTACACCAGTAGCAAAAAACAGTCAATACCGTCACTGCGCGATAGCGATGGAAATGTTACCGATGATGGTGCCACTAAAGCAGAGTTATTAAATACAGTTTTCCGTAATTCCTTCACGAAAGAAGACGAAGTAAATATTCCAGAATTCGAAACCAGAACAGCTGTTAGCATGAGTGACATAAAAGTAGATATCTTAGGTGTTGCGAAACAACTCATATCACTTAAGAAAGGCAAGTCTTCTGGTCCAGATGGTACACCAATCAGGATCCTTTCAGAGTATGCAGACACAATAGCGCCTTTCTTAGCAATCATTCACAACCGCTCACTTGACGAAAGGTCTGTTCCTAAAGACTGGAAAGTAGCACAGGTCACACCAATATTCAAGAAAGGAAATAGGAGTAACCCATTGAATTACAGACCCATATCACTAACCTCAATTTGCAGTAAGATTTTGGAGCATATACTGTACTCGAACATTATGAATCACCTTGAAGAAAATGACTCATTGATACATAACCAACACGGATTCAGAAAATATCGTTCTTGTGCAACGCAGCTAACTCTTAATTACCATGAAGTAATGAGTGCTGTCGACAAGGGATCTCAGATCGATTCCATATTCCAAGACTTCCAGAAGGCTTTTGATACCGTTCCTCACAAGTGACTATTAATCAAATTGCGTGCATATGGAGTATCGTCTCAGTTGTGTGACTTGATTCGTGATTTCCTCTCAGAGAGGTCACAGTTCATAGTGATAGACGGTAAATCATCGAGTAGAACAGAAGTGATATCTGGCGTTCCGCAAGGTTGTGTCATAGGCTCTCTGCTGTTCCTGATTAATATAAACGATCTAAGTGGTAATCTGACCAGCCCCCTTAGATTGTTTGCAGATGACGCTGTAATTTACCGTCTAGTAAAATCATGAGACGATCAATTCCCATTACAATATGATCTAGAGAGAATTTCTGTATCGTGCGAAAAGTGGCAATTGGCTCTAAACGAAGAAAAGTGCGAAGTCATCCACATGGGTGTTAAAAGGAATCCGATAAGTTTTGGGTATACATTAAATCGCATAAATCTAAGGGCTGTCAATTCGACTGAATACCTAGGAATTACAATCACGAGCAACTTAAATTGGAAAGACCACATAGATAATATTGTGGGGAAGCCGAAACAAAGACTGCGGTTTGTTGGCAGAACACGTAGAAGATGCGACAAACCCACTAAAGAGACAGCCTACATTACACTTGTCCGTCCTCTGCTGGAATATTGCTGCGCGGTGTGGAATCCTTACCAGATAGGATTGACGGAGGACATCGAAAAAGTACAAAGAAGGGCAGCCCGTTCCGTGTTATCGCGCAATAGGGGTGAGAGTGTCACTGATATGATACGCGAGTTGGGGTGGCAGTCACTGAAACAAAGGCGGTTTTCTTTGCGGCGAGATCTATTTACTAGATTTCAATCGCCAACTTTCTCTTCCGAATGCGAAAATATTTTGTTAACATCCACCTACGTAGGGAGAAATGATCATCATAATAAAATAAGAGAAATCAGACCTCGAACGGAAAGATTTAGGTGTTCCTTCTTCCCACGCGCCATTAGAGTGTGGAATGGTAGAGAAGTAGTATGAAAATGGTTCGATGAACCCTCTGCCAGACACTTAAGTGTGAATTGCAGAGTAACTATGTAGATGTAGATGTAGAATGGAACCCCTGCTGGCAATAAAATTGCCTGAAACTGCTTTGTATCCAGAAGAAACCACCAGCCTCGGGCAATTTGGGCTACCCTGAATCACACGCGAACGGGCCATGGAAGATGTGCAACATTCTCCACAAGTGTGGCAATTCTTCATCATCATCTTCTGACTGCAGTGAGGAACGACAGAAAATTTCTTATGTGGATGAGGCTTCATTCCAACGTGATCAAATTGTAAATTTTCACAATCAACATGTGCGGGCTGACGAGAATCCGCACGCAATTGTGCAATCACGTCATCAACACAGATTTTCTGTGAACGTTTGGGCAGGCATTGTTGGTGATGTCTTGATTGGGCCCCATGTTCTTCCACCTACGCTCAATGGATCACGTTATCATGATTTCATACGGGATACTCTACCTGTGCTGCTAGAACATGTGTCTTTACAAGTACAACATGTGGTTCATGCACGATGGAGCTCCTGCACATTTCAGTCGAAGTGTTCGTACGCTTCTCAACAACAGATTCGGTGACCGATGGATTGGTAGAGGCGGACCAATTCCATGGCCTCCACGCTCTCCTGACCTCAATGTCTTGACTTTCATTTATGGGGCCATTTGAAAGCTCTTGTATACGCAACCCTGATACCAAATGTAGAGACTCTTCGTGCTCGTTATTGTGGACGGCTATGATAGAATACGCCATTCTCCAGGGCTGCATCAGCGCATCAGGGATTCCATGCGACAGAGGGTGGATGCATGTATCCTCGCTAACGGAGGACATTTTGAACATTTCCTGTAACAAAGTGTTTGAAGTCACGCTGGTACGTTCTGTTGCTGTGTGTTTCCATTTCATGTTTAATGTGATTTGAAATGGCTCTAAGCACTATGGGACTTAACATCTGAGGTCATCAGTCCCCTAGACTTAGAACTACTTAAACCTAACTAACCTAAGGACATCACACACACCCATGCCCGAGGCAGGATTCGAACCTGCGACCGTAGCAGCCGCGTGGTTCCGGACTGAAGTGCCTAGAACCGCTTGACCAAAATGGCCTGCCAATGTGATTTGAAGAGAAGTAATAAAATGAGCTCTAACATGGAAAGTAAGCGTTTCCGGACACATGTCCACGTAACATCTTTTCTTTATTTGTGTGTGAGGAATGTTTCCTGAAAGTTTGGCCGTACCTTTTTGTAGCACCCTGTATGTATAGCTATTCTTGTGATTCAAAAACTCGTAACGTATGGCTACAATATATACATAATAAATAAGGTGAACTTGTCTATAATTTTTTTCCTTTGTTGTTAATTATTCTTCAACTTTTTTTTCCCCTGCCTCATTTGCATTGTCAAATTAAGTTCTTGTAGGGAACCCTGTTGATTACAACTGTAATACTCACAAATGTGGGTCTCTCCATAGAGAACAAGTTGGAAAAACTCGTACTCAAAGACATGTGAGCCATTCACTGGTGCAAATAAGCACCACGGTTGGACATGAACGTGTTCATAATGCGCTGTTACGGTGCGGGGCGAGAGTGTTGTCGGCAGTGAACAAAGTTATCTCTAGACTTTTAGTGCTCAACAACAACTTGTAGTACGTGAACAGTGGTATATGACCGTGGGTTTCCTTGCAATTTTGTCCACTGCAAGGAGTAATGACTTATTGAACGATTTGAAAACTGAATGACCGATATTCGTGTTTTTCGCACCTCATAAATGAATGAAAACCGAAAATGAAAAAGAAGGCATCGAAAAATATACTGCCCTCTGTTGAATATCACATGAAAAGCGTCAGTCAAATTGAAATACACTGAGGCGACAAACGTTAGGGGTTGGTGATACGCTCATATACAATGGCTGTGGTATTGCGTACATGGATGTGTGTGATGTCCTTAGGTTAGTTAGGTTTAATTAGTTCGAAGTTCTAGGCGACTGATGACCTCAGAAGTTAAGTTCAAAATGGCTCTGAGCACTATGCGGCTTAACTTCTAAGGTCATCAGTCGCCTAGAACTTAGAACTAATTAAACCTAACTAACCTAAGGACATCACACACATCCATGCCCGAGGCAGGATTCGAACCTGCGACCGTAGCGGTTGCTCGGTTCCAGACTGCAGCGCCCGGAACCGCACGGCCACTGCGGCGGAAATACACTCCTGGAAATGGAAAAAAGAACACATTGACACCGGTGTGTCAGACCCACCATACTTGCTCCGGACACTGCGAGAGGGCTGTACAAGCAATGATCACACGCACGGCACAGTGGACACACCAGGAACCGCGGTGTTGGCCGTCGAATGGCGCTAGCTGCGCAGCATTTGTGCACCGCCGCCGTCAGTGTCAGTCAGTTTGCCGTGGCATACGGAGCTCCATCGCAGTCTTTAACACTGGTAGCATGCCGCGACAGCGTAGACGTGAACCGTATGTGCAGTTGACGGACTTTGAGCGAGGGCGGATAGTTGGCATGCGGGAGGCCGGGTGGACGTACCGCCGAATTGCTCAACACGTGGGGCGTGAGGTCTCCACAGTACATCGATGTTGTCGCCAGTGGTCGGCGGAAGGTGCACGTGCCCGTCGACCTGGGACCGGACCGCAGCGACGCACGGATGCACGCCAAGACCGTAGGATCCTACGCAGTGCCGTAGGGGACCGCACCGCCACTTCCCAGCAAATTAGGGACACTGTTGCTCCTGGGGTATCGGCGAGGACCATTCGCAACCGTCTCCATGAAGCTGGGCTACGGTCCCGCACACCGTTAGGCCGTCTTCCGCTCACGCCCCAACATCGTGCAGCCCGCCTCCAGTGGTGTCGCGACAGGCGTGAATGGAGGGACGAATGGAGACGTGTCGTCTTCAGCGATGAGAGTCGCTTCTGCCTTGGTGCCAATGATGGTCGTATGCGTGTTTGGCGCCGTGCAGGTGAGCGCCACAATCAGGACTGCATACGACCGAGGCACACAGGGCCAACACCCGGCATCATGGTGTGGGGAGCGATCTCCTACACTGGCCGTACACCACTGGTGATCGTCGAGGGGACACTGAATAGTGCACGGTACATCCAAACCGTCATCGAACCCATCGTTCTACCATTCCTAGACCGGCAAGGGAACTTGCTGTTCCAACAGGACAATGCACGTCCGCATGTATCCCGTGCCACCCAACGTGCTCTAGAAGGTGTAAGTCAACTACCCTGGCCAGCAAGATCTCCGGATCTGTCCCCCATTGAGCATGTTTGGGACTGGATGAAGCGTCGTCTCACGCGGTCTGCACGTCCAGCACGAACGCTGGCCCAACTGAGGCGCCAGGTGGAAATGGCATGGCAAGCCGTTCCACAGGACTACATCCAGCATCTCTACGATCGTCTCCATGGGAGAATAGCAGCCTGCATTGCTGCGAAAGGTGGATATACACTGTACTAGTGCCGACATTGTGCATGCTCTGTTGCCTGTGTCTATGTGCCTGTGGTTCTGTCAGTGTGATCATGTGATGTATCTGACCCCAGGAATGTGTAAATAAAGTTTCCCCTTCCTGGGACAATGAATTCACGGTGTTCTTATTTCAATTTCCAGGAGTGTATTTTCACACGTCAAACCACATGATGGAAAATAGTTCCGAATTACTCATCCACCGAGGCGCTATAAAGGCCGGCGCTCGGCCGCACATGGCAGTTCATCGACCGCCAGCAGACGTGCATAGCTGCCGCCCCGGCAGCCTGGCTTGGATCTACTCGCTGATCTCTGGATTAGGCTTGGTATATCGGAGAAGTCTCCGGCGGAGACTAGTAGGAAATTATTTCAGTTGTTTTCTGTATTATTCTTGTATGTAGTTGTGATTCGAAGACGGATCACTGTTTTGTGTTGGTGTTATGCTTGGAGAATTTGTTTTGGTTAACTGAACAGTCCAATAAATTGTTTTCGGACTTTGATCGTTAGTTTCTTCTGCTTACGCAGACATATCATTAATGTTCCCAAACATGTCACCGGGACACATTGTTTGCGACTGGCTTGAAGAACATTCTGGCCAATTTGAGCGAATGATTCGGCGACCCAAATCGCCCGACATGAATCCTGTCAAACAGTTATGGGGCATAATCGAGAGGTCAGTTCGTGCACAGAATCCTACACTGGCAGTACTTCCGCGATTATGGAGAAATATAGAGGCAGCAAGGTTCAATATTTCTCCATAGGATTTCCAACGACTTGTTGAGTCCATGCCATGTCGTGTAGCTGCACAATGCCAGGTAAGAGATCCGACACGATATTAGGAAGTATCCTACGATTTTTCTATATCAGCGCATACATTCTAAGACAAAAAATAAAAAAATAAATAAAATCGATGCTCCATTAAGGAATTATCCGAATGGGATGGAAATTAGTACACATAATGTACATGTACAAACAAGCAAATTACAATTTCAGAAAAATTGTTTGATACAAGAGAAAAAGCTTCAGAAATCGAGAAAGTCAGTAACGCGTTGGTCGACCTCTGCCCCCTATGCAAGCAGTTATTCGGCTTGGCACTGATTGATAGAATTGTTGGATGTCCTCTTCAGGGATACCGTACCCAATTCTGTCCAATTGGTACTGCGTATAATTAATTTAAAGATATTACTATAATAATGCTTGTGTTACATTAAAAGTATAAAGTGTTTTTCCCTTGTGTGGAGACGTGGCGAGTGTTGAAGGCTAAATACTTCGCATGGCACAAGTATATCACGCCGCCAGAGTCAGTACACACCTGCCCAACTACAAACGTGCTTGGAGGGCCCTGCCCGCAATTCTCGAAACGTTCTCAACTGGGAAGAGACCCAGGGACCTTGTTGGCCGAGGTAGGTTTTGGGCCAGCAGGAAGACAAGCAGAAGAAACTCTCGCCGTGTGTGGGCGAGCATTATCTTTTGGAAATGTAAGCCCAGGATTGCTTGCCATGAAGGGGAACAAAATGGGGCATAGAATATCGTCGATGTACCGCTGTGCTGTAAGCGTGCAATCGGTTACAACCAAAGTTGTCCTACAAGAAATGGCACCCCAGTCCAACACTCCTGGTTATCGTGTCATGTGGTACGCAATAGTGAGATTGGTACCCACTGCTTTCCGGCCTGTCTCTGGACACGTCTCGCTGGCCGCTGGGGTTCGATTTGAAGACGGACTTACTACTGAATACAGTTCTGCTCCAGTCAAAGAGATTTCTGGATGAAGACATGTCTGGAGACGTCCCAGGTAGTGGTGGGATACCAACCTGAGCGTGGCCCTCCATAAGGCCCAACAGCCAGGAATGATGGTGTGGGGTGTCATTTATTTTTATAGCAGGATCCCACTGGTTGTCAGCTGCAGCACCCTTACAGCATAGTAGTACGTCGACAATATTCTATTAACTGTTTTTTCCCTCTTCATGGCAAGCCATCCTGGGCTTACATTTCAACAAGATAATGCCCGCCTGCACACATCGAGAGTTTCTTCTGCTTTTCTTCGTGCTGGCCAAACCCTATCTTGGCCAGTAAGATCCCCACATCTTTCCCCAATCGAGAACGTTTGGGGCATTATGGGCAGGGCGCTCCAACCATCTCGGAATTTTGGGAATCTAAAGCGCCAGTTGGGCAAAATTTGGCACGCTATCTCCCAGAAGGACAACCAATAATTTTATCAATCAATGCCAAGCCGAATAACTGCTTGTATAAGAGCAGGGGCAGAGGTGGACCAACACATTATTGGTTTGCTCAATTTGTGGAGCTCTTTTTTTAGTGTAACTATTAAAAATCCCAGTATTTGTGCTGACGAAGAAAACGTAGACTGTAGACTGGCTAGTACCAAGTGCGCCCATACCTAGGGGCAAGAGTGACGCCCCACTCCCCTCCCCCTCTCCCAGTTCTCAAGGAAAGGACAAAATATAGTGTACTCAGGTGTTTTTCTTTCAAGAAGACGGTTTGAAAGTCGATGTTATACTGGTTTTTAACGTGGTCGGATCTGAAAATTTTTATGGCTACTTACAAGTCGCTATTCGTCTTCCAAAATATTAAAAATATACCATACCTCCACGTCTAGCCCCCCTCCCCCTACGATGTACCGTAAGGGCGCCACTGCAGTACTTCTGATGGCTTCATGCACTTTGATGAAAAGGATAGTAGTCTCAAAAAATCAAATGGCTCTGATCACTATGGGACTCAACATCTGAGGTCATCAGTCCTCTGGAAGTTAGAACTACTAAAACCGAACTAACCTAAGGACTTCACACACATCCATGCCCGAGGCAGGATTCAAACCTGCGACCGTAGCAGTCGCGCGGTTCCGCACTGAAGCGCCTAGAACCGCTCTGCCACAGCGGCCGGCGATAGTAGTCTCCTTGCCAGTATTTTCAGTGTGGCAAATCACACTGAAAAACAGAGGAGATTGACGATTCCCTGAAGTATAAGATTTTATTGAATATATGGAAACTTAACAAAAATCGTAGGATTCTTCCATCACCCAAGCAGTAACAATTCAGGGATACATACATACTGCAACCAACTGGTTTGATGCTCAAGATTAACTAAATACAATTTGAAAATAGTAAGTAAAAACGCGACTGTCAAACTTCAAAACAAAGGGAAAACATAATGGGTAGACCAAAGAACAATATACACTTTGAATCGTTATTCGAATTCGACGCTTCACACATAGCTCCCCCTTGTTAGCGCAGAGCTCCCGGCATCTGCGGGTGTTTACTGTATAGCGCACCAATCGGCCTGATCTTGAGTAACTCTCGGCTTCCTTGGTGCTCCCTGCGGGAGGGCGCTCCTAGAAGTGCATGAACAGTTCCATCACTGGGTTGACTTAAAATCGCATCCTCGGTTTCCCATTCCTATGTGGGGATATCAGCAAATACGCCGGTTTTACCCGTTCCAGTGACAGCTTCAGTGTATCGTCGTTGCACATTATTTGCACCGTATGTTCATCACGTTTTAGTACCTGGAAAGGTCCGGAGTATCGGTTGTAATGGTGGGAGCGCTGCACCGTCCCTGAACATCACGTGCGAGCACTTTTTCAGATTCTTCAGTGGTGGATCATGGGGTTAAATTATGAGGAGGCCAGGAAACGTACTGGAAAATCCCCTTTCCTTCCCTTTTAATGTACGCACACCTACCGTTCCTACCGAGCAGCACTACTACACTGAAGCGCCAAATAAACTGGTATATGATGCGGTTCTACTCTACATTTACATTTATACTTCGCAAGTCACCCAACGGTGTGTGGCGGAGGGCACTTTCCCGTTCCAGTCGCGTATGGTTCGCGGAAAGAACGACTGCCGGAAAGCCTCCGTGCGCGCTCGAATCTCTCTAATTTTACATTCGTGATCTCCTCGGGAGGTATAAATAGGGGGAAGCAATATATTCGATACCTCATCCAGAAACGCACCCTCTCGAAACCTCGACAGCAAGCTACACCGCGATGCAGAGCGCCTCTCTTGCAGAGTCTGCCACTTGAGTTTGCTAAACATCGCCTTAGCGCTATTACGCTTACCAAGTAACCCTGTGACAAAACGCACCGCCCTTCTTTGGATCTTCTCTATCTCCTCCGTCAACCCGACCTGGTACGGATCCCACACTGATGAGCAATACTCAAGTCTGGATTTATCGCTAAGTAGGAGTGGGGTGTGAGGGTTAGCCCAAGTTCCGGGGGATGGAGCAGTTCAGGCTCCAACAGATATAGCGAGTGGCGCGCCTCAGAATAGGCAGCTCTCTCGACCCAAATACGCGCCCAAGGTACAGGGTACAGGATCATGGTTGGATGCGGAACATCGGAAACCAATGTCGGCCCTGCAGTGTTCATAAATACAGACGTTTCTTGTCTTCCCAAACCTTAAGTCGGAAGAATGTATATAAAAGGATATACCAAAATTATGGTCACTTCGCAATCAAACCAACAACTGGGGCACAATTCTCAATAATGATAGGTTAATTGTCATTCCTGTCGCGACCAAACATATACATACATTGCTTGGGGCAACTCCTGACGAGATGGGTGTCAGATCCACACCTGAAACACCTCTGGTCAGTTAACAGATGAGGCAATTGTGGTAGCTCAGATGAAAATTCAGGTGCCCTGGTCGTGGCACTAATAAGGCCTCTTTGCTTGTACTAATGGTTCTGATGGTCTCTGAATGCGCCAACAGTACCGGCGCTCCAATTCGTTGCGGGAATGAGGTGAAAGCTTAGATGTAATAGTAGTCCGTTGGAGGTAGGCGAGGGTAGGTCGTTCTCGCAGTACTTCCAAGAAGATCCCAGACGGGGTCCCCACACTGAGCGGATATGACAAACGCAAAATGGTAGCTTCCAGCACCCCCAACGCCTCAGTATGCAGCTGGAGACGCACGACCAAGCAGAGAAAATGCTTAATTCGGTCAATATTGTCAATGGCGAGCTGGGTGACATCTCAGAGCAAATGCATGACTGGGTTCGGCAATCTGGCAAACTGTACCGTCACTTCTTCCTCCGGTACACCAGCACCTTGCTGTTGGGGACTGCCTGGCTGGAGTGTTTGGTTATGCATAACTTCGAATTCTTCCTCTATAGCAATAGTACTGGCTTTGGCTTCCAACTGAGTAATTCTGCTAGCTAATTCGTCTATCTCTTCCTTGGGCCGTTTATCGGTTTGTACAGAGCTAAAATCACCTGATCTGGCCTGCCAGTGACAAAGTTGGGCCTGAATTCTTGCCCTTTGTTCCGGAGTGACTTGAGTACTCTCCAAAAATTAAAGTTCTGCTCGAGCAGGTCAACAGCCTCCTCAATCATAGGTATAACTTCGTCAACCTTCCATAGGATGTCAGCAGAAATGACTACTGGCTCGTGTAATAAAGGTTGTAGCCTATTTACTAACTTGGTTATGGCCCCTGGGTTGACTGTTGACGAATGGCGAGCTCATAACGCAGTTGGTCAATTTTTAAGTATGACAACCCTGGACAGCTCCTGGTGGCCATGCTCATATGAAACCCAAACGCTCCGCTCGTAACCCGGAAATAACCATGCTCTGCTACACTTGATATGGTCCTACTCAAGTCTGGATTTATCGTTAAGTAGGTGTGGGAGCGTAAGGGCTTAGGCCACGTTCCGGGGGATCGAGAAATACAGGCTCCGACAGAGATAGCGAGTGGCGCGCCTCAGAATAGGCAACTCCCTCAACCCAAATACGTGCCCAAGGTACAGTGTACAGGATCAGGATTGGGTGCGGAACATGGAAACCAATGTCGGCCCTGCAATGATCATAAATACAGACGTTTCTTGTCTTCCCAAACCTTAAGTCGGAAGAATGTATATAAAAGGGTATACCAAAATTATGGTCACTACGCAATCAAACCAACAACTGGGGCACAATTCTCAATAATGATAGGTGAATTCTCAAGCCTGTTGCAACCAAACACACACACACACACACACACACACACACACACACACACACACACACACACACACACACAACTAAACAGCACGTATGTACATAAAACTAGAAAAATGTAAACAAGCAAGCAACAAGCTCAGAATACTACAGCTGATGGCGGTAAGCTACCAGGTAAACCTGCTGCAGGTAAGACTATTAAATGCCCATAATTATTTTACCCTTTAAATATTAACATAGATAAAGGACTACAACAAGATAATCGTTGAAGCAACAAGTAACAAGTGTTACTGACAACAGTAATACTTAGTCGCCAGACCTTCTGTGACCCAGCATACACATACATTAAAAATAAGGAAGTGTAAACAGCAGTATATATATAAAACTAGAACTATGTTAACTCGCTGGCAACGCTAATAATCAGTCGCCAGACCTGCTGCGACACATACATAAAAGGGGCTTAAACAGCAACATACATATATATATAAAACTAAAACTATGTAATCAACCAAGTCACAAGCCCAGAGTACAACTGCTAGTGGCTGTAAAACATTTGGTAATAATAGTATTTTCAACTGTACGCTGATTGAGAACTCAACGGCGCTCTGTCGAAAGGCTATTCTTGTTGCTTGCCGTTAAACAAATTGTCATTCAGCAGCGCACGTTAATAACAACAGGAAATATCAACAGCGCTCTGCCAAGTTATTAATAATCAGAAAGCAACGACGTATTTGGTTATAACAGTAATTTCAACTGTAGACTCATTGAACAAACAACGTCGCTCTGTCGAAAGGCTCCTCTTGTTGCTTGGCGCTAAACTAATTGTCATTCAACAGTGCACGTTTGTAACAACAACAACAGGAAAATTCGGGGAACACTACAAGAAAGCCACGACACGAATCTGCAAGTGCAAACTTGCAGATAAGGCTGACCATCTACCATTTAACGGTGAACACACACACGCGACCATAGGCAGATTCAAATAGTGAGCGTCGCTCTACCAGGAGGCTATCCCGCCGGTGCAGCCTTGGAGGCAGCAAAATAAATAGCAAACAACCGGCACGTACTAGCAACCAAGTCTAGTATGCGTGAGGGCAGCTTCGAATACCAACGGCCAAGGTTTCGCAGACTAATGGCCACAGTTGAAACCACCACGTCCTTTTCAAGGGGTGTGCAGTGCACAAGGAAAGAGCAATCTTACCACAAGAAGCTGGGAACTCGATAATACAAACGGCAGAACATCATGCCTCCAGGCACATCTCCTCACCGCCCTTCTGGACTAGTCGCAACACAAATCGCGCCGGCCGGTGTGGCCGTGCGGTTAAAGGCGCTTCAGTCTGGAACCGCGTGATCGCTACGGTCGCAGGTTCGAATCCTGCCTCGGGCATGGATGTGTGTGAAGTCCTTAGGTTAGTTAGGTTTAAGTAGTTCTAAGTTCTAGGGGACTGATGACCACAGAAGTTAAGTCCCATAGCGCTCAGAGCCATTTGAACCATTTTGAACACAAATCGCGACGAGGCGTGGCTTCCCACCTCCAAACAGCTCACAGTACGATACAATCCCGCTCGCGAAATGCGGCCGTCCATGCGGGCCGCCTTCCACCAACTGTCCGTATTCTCGTTCGTCCTCTCTCTCCGAAAGCTACCAGCGATCGCACGCTAAGCTCCGTGACCCCCTCTGGCGATGTACCTGAGGAAGGGGAGCACGGCTCAGTATAGGCATGCGTATACAAATACAGAGATCTGTAAACAGGCAGAATACGGCGCTGCGGTTGGCAAGGCCTATATAAAAAAATATGGAAATTTGTGGTAAGTTCCTATGGAAACAAACTGCTGAGGTCATAGGTCCGTAAGCTTGCACACTACTTAATCTAAATTAAACTAACTTACGTTAAGGACAACACACGCACCCATGCCCGAGGGAGGACTCGAACCTGAGACGGGGGAAGCCGCGCGAGCCTATATAACTATATAAGACAACAAGTGTCTGGCGCAGATGTTAGATCGGTTACTGCTGCTACAATGGCAGGCTATCAAGATTTAAGAGAGTTTGAGAGTGGTGTGGTAGTCGCCGCACGAGCGATGGGATACAGCATCTCAGAGGCAGCGATGAAGTGGGGATTTTCCCGTATGACCACTTCATGAGTATACCGTGAATATCAGGAATCCGGTAAAACACCAAATCTCTGTCATCGCTGCGGCCGGAAAAAGATCCTCCAAGAACGGGACCAACGACGGGTGAAGAGAATCGTTCAAGGTGAGACAAGTGCAACCCTTCCACAAATTGCTGTAGATTTCAAAACTAGGCCATCAACAGGTGTTAGCGTGAGAACAATTCAACGAAACATCGTCGATAGTGGCTTTGGAAGCCAAAGGCCCACTCATGTACCCTTGACGACCGTGACACAAAGCTTTATGCCTCACCTCGGCCTGTCAACACCGACATTGGACTGATGATAACTGGAATCCTGTTGTCTTGTCGGATGAGTCTCATTTCAGACAGTATCGAGCGGATGGACGTGTATGAGTATGGAGACAACCTCATGAATCCATGGACCCTTCATGTCAGCAGGGGCTGTTCAAGCTGATGGAGGTTCTCTAATGGTGAGGCTCGTGTGCAGTTGGAGCGATATGGGACCCCTGACACGCCTAGGTACGACTCTGACAGGTGACACGTACGTAAGCATCCTGTCTGATTACCTACACCCATTCATGTCCATTGTGCATTCCGAAGGACCTGGGCAAAACCAGCAGGAGACAGTGCGACACCCAACACGTAAATAATTGCTACAGAGTGCCTCTAGGACCACTATTCTGAGTTTAAACACTTCTGACAACCGACTCCCCAGACATGAACATTAGTGAGCATATATGGGATGCTTTACAATTTGCTGTTCAGAAGAGATCTCCACCTCCTCGTACTATTACGGACTGATGGACAGCCCTGCAGGATTCATGGTGTCAGATCTCTCCAGCACTACTTCAGACATTAGTCGAGTCCATGCCACGTCGTGTTGCGGCTCTTCTGCGTGCTCGCGGGGGACCTACAAGATATTAGGCAGGTGTGCCAGATTCTTCGGCTCTAGATGGCGACGACTACCACTCCTCCTCCTCCTCCTCCTCATACTACTACTACTAATAATAATAATGATAATAATAATAATAATAATAATGGCACTCATTTTTATTTACGAACGAACTGATTGGGAATTTGAGCGTTGTTACTTCTAGAGCAAGTTAACTTGATGATCCTCCGCCTTCCCGAATCTTTCGATGACATCGCCATATCACGTGTCTCGACCTTCAAGAGTTCGCAGTACTGGCTTTCCAATTGAGGTACAAGCATGGGCGGATATGCGATCTTGGACCATGTTGTTCATCAAACATGTTTTTACGCGTATAATACAAGAAATACTCCTTTCAAGTGAAACACTTGTTCCAGGAATGGTGCAGCTAGACAAAATAGTTTGAAAGATTTTGGAAGAATTTGGTTCATTTCATTCTGTCATTCTTTTGCTAATGTCCCGGAGCTGACAGAGTGATGGTGGTGGTGGTGGGGTGTTGGGGCTTATGGGCGCTCAACATCGAGGTCATCAGCGCCCTGACACACATTAAAAGGAACGAATGTGGACAGACCTAAGAAAACTAAAGCACACACTCAAAGAAAGCAGGAAAAGAAGGAAAATGCTACATAAGAAAGTAAAACCTAAGGAAAGTGGAAACATAGCAACAAGAATGTCACAGGAAATTGTTATTGGCTGGCCACTTACATAAAATATGGGCGAGCTTGTCACACAGTGAGCAAATTAAAATCCTCTCCCTAAAATCTTTGTAAAAACATTTAACAGGGCACAGAACTTTAAAACTTTAACCACATTCGTCCGAGTGTTGCCTAAAAGAGATGGCAGGTCCGCTGGCAAGTCAGCCGCGACCCGCTAGTCAGAAAATAAAACGCAATCCAATAAAACGTGGCGCACAGTAAACCTGGACGCCGCAAGCACCACACATTGGAGGGTCCTCTCGCCGGAGCAGGAAGCCATGCGTCATAGGGCTGTGGCCTATTCGAAGCCGAGTGAGGAGAACCTCGTCCCGTCGATGGGGCTGAAAGGAAGGACACCACACACGCGTTGTGGGCTTGACTATACGGAGCTTATTGTCAGTCACTTCCAGCCACTCATCCTCCCACCGACGCATGACCCGTGAGCTCAACAGCGAGGTGAGTGCGTGCAAGGGGATAGTACACTGAGATACTTGTGGGGCGAGACACGCCTCCTTGGCTGCGAGATCTGCCCTTTCATTCCCAGCAATGCCGACATGCCCCGGAACCCAGCAGAAAGCTACAACCTTCCCCAGTCGCTGTAGTCGGAGGAGGGCAGAGTGAAATGTTTCTTTATGCTGTGAAGAAAATGCCGTCTCCAGTTGCACACGTAAACGCGAGCGACTGAAGAACGCGTCATAATGAATCCAATCTACATAGGAGCGTTGGGCACAGTGAATTCAGTAGCATCGCCTAATTTATGAAGGAACAGTTTACCAGGGTGTGAAAATCTTCTTTCCAGCTGTGTTGCAATATTATGCAATACCTCGAAGTACACCTGTTTGCAATGGCGGATTTAAACATTTTGCGCCCCTAGGCATACCATATTATATGCGCACCCCCTTCCCAAAAAAACCCGTTTTAAATAATAACTATTACCAGATCATTTCACAATTGCCGTTTTGGGTGGGAGCGTTATGAGCTGTTTCCGTACTCTGCTGTTCGTTGTTATGAAGGACGCGTCAGCAGTCTAGTCAAGCTGAGTCAAAATGTAATATGGTTCCTGAACTGTACTTGGTGTACGGCAGCGGATAAAACAAACTTAAAACTGCATTGTGTTAACACATTCTTCTGTCGAAAGACAACAGAAACGAACACAAGGAAAATAACTTTTCCTTTACGGCCTAAAAATTCAGAAGAGCGTGTACGAGACAACGGATTATTGTTATACATTCACTTTCAATATGTTCTTTTACACGAACTCGTTGAAAATTAAAATAAAAAGGTTGTGTTACGATCTAAAAATTGAAGCGAACGTGTCATACATTAGAAATTAATAAGTGCTTTTACGGAAATGAGTTCAAAATTAACTGTAGTTTTACGATCTAATAACTTGAATGTGTAGCAGATGAAAGAAAACTAATAACTAAATACAGACGAACAAACACAGAACTGGTTTTGCTATTACATAATTCTACAGACTAGTGTGGAAAAATCAAATTTGTTTTATAATCTAATAGTTAACGTGTAAAGCATTAGGGTCTGTGTAGCTAGATGCTGCGTAAGTGTACACAATACTTTTAATCCACGTAAGGGGTGAACAGTTTTGTATTGCAGCTACTGCTCTCACCATAGCTCTTTCTAACTGCATTAGCAAAGCTTTTACGTATTTATCGACAGAACTGAACACGTTACACTCCTGGAAATTGAAATAAGAACACCGTGAATTCATTGTCCCAGGAAGGGGAAACTTTATTGACACATTCCTGGGGTCAGATACATCACATGATCACACTGACAGAACCACAGGCACATAGACACAGGCAACAGAGCATGCACAATGTCGGCACTAGTACAGTGTATATCCACCTATCGCAGCAATGCAGGCTGCTATTCTCCCATGGAGACGATCGTAGAGATGCTGGATGTAGTCCTGTGGAACGGCTTGCCATGCCATTTCCACCTGGCGCCTCAGTTGGACCAGCATTCGTGCTGGACGTGCAGACCGCGTGAGACGATGCTTCATCCAGTCCCAAACATGCTCAATGGGGGACAGATCCGGAGATCTTGCTGGCCAGGGTAGTTGACTTACACCTTCTAGAGCACGTTGGGTGACACGGGATACATGCGGACGTGCATTGTCCTGTTGGAACAGCAAGTTCCCTTGCCGGTCTAGGAATGGTAGAACGATGGGTTCGATGACGGTTTGGATGTACCGTGCACTATTCAGTGTCCCCTCGACGATCACCAGTGGTGTACGGCCAGTGTAGGAGATCGCTCCCCACACCATGATGCCGGGTGTTGGCCCTGTGTGCCTCGGTCGTATGCAGTCCTGATTGTGGCGCTCACCTGCACGGCGCCAAACACGCATACGACCATCATTGGCACCAAGGCGGAAGCGACTCTCATCGCTGAAGACGACACATCTCCATTCGTCCCTCCATTCACGCCTATCGCGACACCACTGGAGGCGGGCTGCACGATGTTGGGGCGTGAGCGGAAGACGGCCTAACGGTGTGCGGGACCGTAGCCCAGCTTCATGGAGACGGTTGCGAATGGTCCTCGCCGATACCCCAGGAGCAACAGTGTCACTAATTTGCTGGGAAGTGGCGGTGCGGTCCCCTACGGCACTGCGTAGGATCCTACGGTCTTGGCGTGCATCCGTGTGTCGCTGCGGTCCGGTCCCAGGTCGACGGGCACGTGCACCTTCCGCCGACCACTGGCGACAACATCGATGTACTGTGGAGACCTCACGCCCCACGTGTTGAGCAATTCGGCGGTACGTCCACCCGGCCTCCCGCATGCCCACTATACGCCCTCGCTCAAAGTCCGTCAACTGCACATACGGTTCACGTCCACGCTGTCGCGGCATGCTACCAGTGTTAAAGACTGCGATGGAGCTCCGTATGCCACGGCAAACTGGCTGACACTGACGGCGGCGGTGCACAAATGCTGCGCAGCTAGCGCCATTCGACGGCCAACACCGCGGTTCCTGGTGTGTCCGCTGTGCCGTGCGTGTGATCATTGCTTGTACAGCCTTCTCGCAGTGTCCGGAGCAAGTATGGTGGGTCTGACACACCGGTGTCAATGTGTTCTTTTTCCCATTTCCAGGAGTGTATTTATTAACACTATTTCATCTGAGCGTACTCTCCGTTAACGTATATTTCCGCATTAACTATACATTTTAGCAGACGCCAAGAATACGCATCAGTTGTCAACATACTACAGTATCAGTATGATTTGACAGTGCAGCGCCGAGCGGCCTGGGTCATTCGGGTATTGTTAAGTTTTGTCAGGCGCCTTTGGTCACGTCTGCACGTAAACGAGGTTTAATTCCGCATTCTGCCATCGGCAATTGTAAAATAAACAGATAATACTTAGTTTGTAAATCCAATAAATGTGCTCTGAGTTATAATAAAATCACATGATAATATTAAATTTTTAAAATTAATGTGAATAAACAAGCTCACCAGCCAGCAAAGTTTGCGTCTGGCGTTGACGGCAGAAAACTCGTTGATCCCATAGTTTCAGACGGTTATCAGTCAGGAAATCGGCGTCGATGTGCAGAAAGGGGAAAGTGCTCAATCTCTCCACAGACAAAGTAGAACGTAGGTGCGATTTCCGTCTTTTAAGAGCTGAAAACGAGAGTTGTGCTCAACAATTTGTAAGTGCATACATAAAAATATTCTAAGAGCAAATTCAACATTCGGAAAGACGGACTGTAACAGCTCTTTTCGTAAAAATTTACTTATTTCGACTGATATATCACTAATCTTAAAAGATTTCTAGGAGTAAATCTGTGTCATATGACGCTTGGAGTTTTGCTGCACATTCAGCAATATCGTCAGGTTAACTGTTCTTAAGGTTACTGAAAACTGTGAATGAGTCCAATAGTGTTCTATAGCTTTCTTTCCTCCTCACTAATTCGGCGTTGTCGAGTACTGGGAGAAAGGTTTCGACTCTAAATTTTTCCCTTCCAGTCAGAAAAACTTCTTCAGAGTCCGCTTCTTCGTCATCATGAAGTTTGCGTTTTCGTGATCTTTTATAGGTGCATTGATAGTCTATATCAGCCACAATCTCCATGGATTTATTTTAGTGATAGTCGTACATGCCGCGAATAGATGCAATAAATCCTACAAGTGATTCATATAATTCATACACTATTTTGGTATCAATATTTACACTTTGCTATTTCAGATTTACTCTATTAAATCTCTGGAGTATGTCCTTCCAAACTGTCATCATGAATACTGTTGCTAGTCTGCTGAGATGATCCAATAAAGCTGAAGCCTCATTTCGTACAAGTGGTTTTTCAAATGTATTATTGGCAATATGTGTGAGGGCATTGATAACACCCTCTCAGTTTTCATATAGACTTATACATGCTTCCTCTCTTGCTGACCAACGTGTTTTTGATAAGCTTTTTACCGTTTTGCTTCCTGGTTTCGAGAAAGAAAGACGTTTATCCCAGCGCTATGTAGCAGCAAAGAAAAAATTATAAAGATTTTGAAAAATTAACATGCTCCCGACAACAGCTTGCAGCACTAGTGCCAACTAAATTCAAAGAATGTGCTGCACAAGGCACATAATTTGCTTTCGTATTTCGTTCTTTAATGCGTGCCTGCAGACCAGTGTAGGTTCCTGACATATTGCTCGGGTTGTCACATGACTGGCCTCTACAGTCAATAATATCACTGGAATTTGTAGGCAGGACTTTTAGTACGGCCTCAGCTAAGTTTTCGGACTTGCGTCCCGGGTTTGGTAAAAATAGATGGAAACGTTCAAAAGGTACACCATTCTCGTTTACATATCTTAATATGAAAGGTAATTGATCAATATGTGAAATGTCCGCATTAGAAATTACTATTATAGAGAAATATTTGGCCTGTTTTATATTACTATTATAACGGTAGTTCTTTTTATTCGTTCAGAAAGAATGATGAAGAAAGATAACTTGTATGTCCCTGCCCTGGATTTCCATATCGTTCAATATGTTCTGCGAGAAAAGGATCAAACTCGGCTATAAGTTCAAGAGACATCATAAATTGACCATTATGTAATGAATGGAATCGTGATTCACCATTTAAAATTTCACGGTAAAATACATTTTTTTCAAATATCTGGTTTCATCGGCTATTGATCTTGAATTAGAAAAGTCACCGTTACAATTTTGATTAACGCTACGTTGTAAGAGAATGTCGATTGTTGATTCATTGACACACTATTCTGCTGGATCTTCACTAACGATTAACGCTACGTTGTAAGAGAATGTCGATTGTTGATTCATTGACACACTATTCTGCTGGATCTTCACTAACGAGGTTATTTCTTTTCGTTATGTCTGACTCGACACTTAGTTTTTTGTGGAACTCTAAATCAGGAACAATTTGCTTTTCTTCGTTTTTAGCTTTTCTTTCGTCTGTATTTAATTCTACAACAGCTGCAGTGCCAGAAATACATGCGCACTACTTGAACTCGAAGTCGAACCAGCAACATTTTTTGCGAAAAATTTATCTACTCTGTCAAGCGTTTTTAGAGCATTGGCTTCTCGTTCTCGCCTTCCCTTCAATAAATTCCGAAATGCCGCCCCACTTAATTTTGCACGTTTGTTTTTTTCGTTGTTATTCATGTTAAGGCACTTACGACAGTCAAAACGAAAGAAAAAAATATGTAAAAGGAAAGAAAAAAAGACTGTAACCAGTTCCAGTCGTACTACACCGCACATGAGCACAAAGCTTTTTACTTTAAACACGGCGCACGAGCACATAGATTTTTCCTTTAAACACGGAGCGATGAACTGACCAACTCGTATTATTCGACGTAACTGTGCTATGAAAGAACGACAATGTAGAATAATTTAATTTCATTGTTGTCTGTTTCCCCGTTGTCAGTGAACAGTGGAACCACACCTGCTGGCTGGAAACTGGAGTTCGTCTCATAAAGAAAACGGGACAGTCCCTTTTTTTTTGCTTGTGTTTCCTACGTCGCCGGAATTTTAGCTGGGACGCAAATACGTTCTGAATATTCTTGACACTGTCTTTCTAATTTAAAAAGCAAATAATTTTTGTAGTTTCTTGCAGTGAGGTGTGCTGGATTGACTCTTATCCCACTTACTCTTATAACATTTTAGCGGTTTCTGTGGGCAGAGAAGATAGACTACAAAGTTTAAGTAGTCTTGTTGGCAGTTGAAGTAGTGTGTTGTCATTTTTGTGAACACTGCTGTCATGTCTACACGCAAATGCACCTTTTGTTCCAACATAAAATAAAAATAACCTTTCCTAGAAGAAAAAAAGTTTAGTTAAGAAGTTTAACATAAAATTTGCAGTGCCACGTACTATTCGATTGCACAGTGTGGGAACTTTGATATCGTGCAGGCTGCAGCACAATAAATGGGAGGAAAGTTGGTTTCATTTTCTTGTTTCGACAAAAAAAAATAACAAAGTAAATAAATAAATAAAATTTTCAAACTGTTGCGATATGTATTTCACACATTACTGGATAAGCTGCTTCTGTTCTGTTTGTATAAATACGTGTTTAAAAATGTAAAACATTCCCAGTATCAGCATGTTTTGTTAAGTGGGTGTCATTAAATCAAAGCTCAGATATTGAAGACCACAGACCTTTCATGTTAATTACGGTAATGGAGGGTTGACTTGATACCTGAGGTCCACACATGTTACAGTATCTAAGAAACTGCTGATTAGTTTATCACAGCTTTTCAGGGATCCTGGCATTTTCACGGAGAAAATATGGTAGGATTAAGTAGAAGCCGACAACATTCTCGGAATAATGTTTCAAACATACACTACTGGCCATTAAAACTGCTACACCAAGAAGAAATGCAGATGATAAACGCGTATTCGTTGGACAAATATATTGTACTACAACAGACATGTGATTACATTTTCACGCAATTTGGGTGCATAGATCCTGAGAAATCAGTACCCAGAACAACCACCTCTGGCCATGATAACGGCCTAGATACGCCTGGGCATTGAGTCAAACAGAGCTTGCATGGCGTGTACAGGTACAACTGCCCATGCAGCTTCAACACGATACCACGGTTATTCAAGAGTAGTGACTGGCGTATTGTGACGAGCCAGTTGCTCGGCCACCATTGACCAGACATTTTCAGTTGGTGAGAGATCTCGAGAATGTGCTGGCCAGGGCAGCAGTCGAATATTTCCTGTATCCAGAAAGACCCGTACAGGACCTGCAGCATGCGGTCGCGCATTATCCTGCTGAAATGTAGGGTTTCGCAGGGATCGAATGAAGGGTAGACCGACGGGTCGTAACACATCTGAAATGTAACGTCCACTGTTCAAAGTGCCGTGAAAGCGAACAAGAGATGACCGAGACGTGTAACCAATGGCACCCCATACCATCACGCCGGGTGATATGCCAGTATACCGATGACGAATACACGCTTCCAATGTGCTTTCACCGTGATGTCGCCAAACACGGATGCGACCATCATGATGCTGTAAACAGAACCTGGATTCATCCCAAAAAATTACGTTTTGCCATTCGTGTACCCACGTACGTCGTTGAGTACACCGTCGCAGGCGCTCTTGTCTGCGTCAAGGGCAACCGCAGCCATGGTCTCCGAGCTGATAGTCCATGCTACAGCAAATGTCGTAGAACGGTTCGTGCAGATGGTTGTTGTTTTGCAAACGCCCCCATCCGTTACAGCCATGCGGATAAGGTGCCTGTCATCTCGCTGCTAGAGATACGAGGCCGTTGGGATCCAGCACGGCGTTCCATATTACCCTCCTGAACCCACCGGTTCCATATTCTGCTAACAATCATTGGATCTCGACCAACGAGAGCAGCAATGACGCGATACGGTAAACCGCAATCGCGATAGGCTACAATCCGACCTTTGTTAAAGTCGGAAACGTGATAGTACGCATTTTACCTCATTACACGAGGCATCACAACATCGTTTCACCAGGCAACGCCGGTCAACTGCTGTTTGTGTATGAGAAATCAGTTGGAAACTTTCCTCATGTCAGCACGTTGTAGGTGTTACCACCGGCGCCAACCTTGTGTGAATGCTCTGAAAAGCTAATCATTTGCATATCACCGCATCTTCTTCCTGTCGGTTAAATTTCGCGTCTGTAGCACGTCACCTTCGTGGTGTAGCAATTTTAATGGCCAGTAGTGTATGTTGGGAAACAGCCAGAGAGTCCCTTTGCACTGTCAGACCCACCTAAGGAGATAGTAAATAGACTTGTACGGCCTATCGAAGGTACAGGACGCGATGTGACACTAGACAACTGGTTTTGTTCTATACCATGGCTGAAGAGCTCCTGAAAAAGAAACTTACAGAAGTAGGAACTCTTAGAAAGAATAAGAGGGAGCTCCCTCCAGACTTTATTTGCACGAGAGGTCGTGAACTTAGAAGCAGTCTTTTCGGATACAGAAAGGATATCACCATAGTTTCTATGTGCTAAAGAAGGGCAAAAACGTTATTCTCATTTCATCATTACATCATGACGGTGCCACTGACACAAATACTGCGGAGTAAAGGAAACAGAAATTATAACAATGTACAATAAGACCAAAACAGGTGTGGACTCAATAGATGAAATATGCGCTACTTATTCAACCTCAAGAAAAACTAGACGCTGGCCACATGCCCTATTTTTCCGAATGACTGATACTTCTTGCATTAACGTCTTCATCATATACGCAAATAATAACAATGGGAAGATTTCCCTAAGAATGTATTTAAGTGATGTCGGAAGGTCAGTAGTGAAACCCATAGTGTTCAACAGAGCAGCCACTCTCTCCCTGCCTAAACAAGTTAGACAGAAAGCCGCTAAAATGGCGGGAATTGAAGACAGCAACAATGCACCACCTTCTGAACAAAGAGTACTAAATGCCAGGCGCTGCACAGTTTGTCCTCAGAGTAAAGGTATAAAAGTTAAGTCGCACTGTGCTAGATGTTTGAAAGTTATGTGTGTAAAGCACATGAGAAATGTGTGTGAAAAGTGTTACGATAACACACCCCTTGCAGTCAGTGATAGTGACTGATTTCGTAAAATGTTTGTATGAGTTGACTGAACAAATGTTTAATTATATGTATAATGTCTTATACCTGTAATACAGTTTGAAGAATAACAAAAATAAATAATTAAACAAAATATTGTAAGAAAATGAGAATGACTGCATGCTTCAAACAACCCAATTTAACACTGAAGAAATATTAAATAAAACGATAATGTGCCGGGAGATAGCATTCTAAATAGCCATTTGTGAAGTAAACATATTCATATCAGTGATACACTGCACAGCAATGTCATTATAGCCACTTTTATTTGGGGTGTTAGCAACAGCCTGCGCGACTATTTAACGTTACGAAAAGCCGCGCGACCGCATAAGGGTTAACAATATTAAAAAATTTTGACGTTTGCAAGCGCAGTTATTTTAAAACGTAAAAGGTTGGAAAGAGTACGGAGCATAAAATGCCGCCTCCCATAAGGTGCCGACCCTAGTCCATGCCACGTAGGCCTATATGCAAATCCGCCGCCAGCGGTTTGTATTTTGACATCAATAGATTGTCAGTGCATTCCTCCATTATTTCAGCTCTATTCACGGAAGCTTCAGGTTCGATTTAATCGGGCGTTTCGTTGAACTTAAAAAGTCGATCAATTTACCTTCATTTCCTAAGTTTTTATGTGGGCTATGCATTCCGAGAAAACATTGTTACAAATCTGTGCATCGTTGGTTTTTTCCCTTAAGAATGTTGGATGACAGTTCAGTTTTTCAAAATACTTTGAAAAACAGAGAGAAGAAAAACAGTCAAAGTCTAGGAAGCTTTTAAAAAAAAAACCAGACTTTTCTTGTAGTCGTTGCACTAGACTGTCAGTTACTTATTTAAAGCCTTGATTGGCCTCGGACAGTTTCGGGAATGTTAGTTATTATTCTGACATCACAGTTCTATTTTGTTTCATTGTTCAAAGGAATACATTTACCAACAATACTGTCGAGAATTGCTGTGCGTTTGGAAGGCCGGTGGAAGAAAGTGGGAATACTCTGAGGCGTCGTCAGAAAATCCCTAGACGCTCGTATCATATCCTAATTTAAACGATGTTCAAAACAGTGAGTAAAAAGAACTTGGGATGCAATTCCACGGGCCTCTGTTTGCAAACCATTTAATTCTCCTGCCAGACCGGAAGCAGCATCGTAAATTTGGGCTACCGTTTTGTTCTTCATATCATAATTACGAACCACGACACTTAACACAATGAATAAACAGCAGCAGTTCTAGCTTGACTAACATCATATGAACCAAGAAAAAGGCCTTGAATGACGCCGTTGGAATCCACTAGTCTAACATTACTAGAGCACTGTGACTTGTCTGAAACGTCTGTTCCTTCGTCCACAATGTCTACATAAAACGAGGTTCTATCCAAGCTTTAATGTATATATTCACAAAGCTCCTCGTTTATAGATTCAATCAGTTCGTCCCGTATAATTTTTGAAAATCCCTGTAAATAGCCCGTTTTCTTCCAGTTTGCTTTGAAATCCTCTTTTCCATTTAGCACTAGTTTAAAAACGGCTCCGAAATTTCCGGGATTCAGGGAATCTTCCGTCTCGTCATGACCTCTAAAAGTGGTATGCTCCTGCTTGCAAAAAAGAACTGTGACATCAGTTACAATTTTCATGATGTCTCTGTTGTGATGTTCATTAAGTAGCTCTGAAATACTAAACAGTTGTTTATATTTTCTTTATCTCAAAAACACTACTTAGATTATCTTCAGAAGAAACACGCTGTGCTAAACTTCTAGACAGATTCTTCCGATGGTCGAAATCGTCAGCTCTTGTGCTCAAGGGCAAACATGGCAAGCAGAATAGGTTTAGTTTTGTAGGGTTAGCACATAACTACACTACTGGCCATTAAAATTGTTACACCACGAAGATGACGTGCTACAGACGCAAAATTTAACCGACAGCAAGAAGATGCTGAGATATGCAAATGGTCAGCTTTTCAGAGCATTCACACAAGGTTGGCGCCAGTGGCGACACCTACAACGTACTGGCATGAGGAAAGTTTCCAACCGATTTCTCATACACAAACAGCAGTTGACAGGCGTTGCCTGCTGAAACGTTGTTGTGATGCCTCATGTAAGGAGGAGAAATGCGTGCCATCACATTTCTGACTTTGATAAAGGTCGGATTGTAGCCTATCGCGATTGCGGTTTATCGTATCGCGACATTGCTGCTCGCGCTGGTCGAGATCCAATGACTGTCAGCAGAATATGGAATCGGTGGGTTCAGGAGGATAATACGGAAGGCCGTGCTGGATCCCAATGGCCTCGTATCACTAGCAGTCGAAATGACACGCATCTTATCCGCATGGCTGTAACGGATTGTGCAGCCATGTCTCAATCCCAAAGTCAGCAGATGGGGACGTTTGCAAGACAACAACCATCTGCACGAACAGTTCGACGATATTTTCAGCAGCATGGACTGTCAGCTCGGAGACCATGGCTCCAGTTACCCTTGACGCTGCATCACAGACAGGAGCGCCTGCGATGGTGTACTCAACGACGAACCTGGGTGCACGAATGGCAAAACGTAATTTTTTCGGATGAATTCAGGTTCTGTTTACAGCATCATGATGGTCGCATCCGTGTTTGGCGACATTGTGGTGAACGCACATTGGAAGCGTGTATTCGTCATCACCATACTGCTGTATAACCCTGCGTGATGGCACGGGGTGCCATTGGTTACACATCTCGGTCACCTCTTGTTGACATTGACGGCACTTTGAACAGTGGACGTTACATTTCAGATGTGTTACGACCCATGGCTCTATGCTTCATTCGATCCCTGCGAAACCCTACATTTCAGCAGGATAATGCACGACTGCATGTTGCAGGTCCTGTACGGGCCTTTGCGAATACAGAAATGTTCGACTGCTGCCCTGGCCAGCACATTCTCTAGATCTCTCACCAATTGAAAACGTCTGGTCAATGGTGGCCGAGCAACTGGCTCGTCACAATTCACCAGTCACTACTCTTGATGAACTGTGGTATCATGTTGAAGCTGCATGGGCAGCTGTACCTGTACACGCCAGAGGTGGTTGTTCTGGGTACTGATTTCTGAGGATCATTGCACCCAAATTGCGTGAAAATGTAATCACATGTCAATTCTAGTTTAATATATTTGTCCAATGAATACCCGTTTATCATCTGCATTTCTTCTTGGTGTAGCAGTTTTAATGGCCAGTAGTGTACTTGTGCTGCTCATATCATGAACTTTTAAGTGCACACATTTTGAACTTACCTTTCTGAAAAAGGTGTAACGCTGGTGTTAGACGTCCTTTCTTCAAAATTTCATGTCGTTCAGTTTCACATCTCCCTGAAAATGAAAACTCCTGCAAGTAATGATGTTATCAGTCAAAAGCGTTACATCAATCGTTGTTCAAGTTTAGAGTTTATCCATATTCACTCCACACAGGACAACTAATGTAACATAAACCTAGAGAGGTGACACCACAGTTGCTGGCCTCCCATGCCACCAAAGCATACAGCAACAGGGCTACAACTGACTGTACCCCCCTCTTCAGTTCGAAGTAGTGCTGGGACTCATCTGACCAGACCACAGCTTTCCAGTCGTCTAGGGTCCAACTAATATGTTCACAAGCCCAGGAGAGGCGCTGCAGATGATGCCATGCTGTTTGCAAAGGTACTTGTGTCGGTCATCTGCTGCCATAGCCAATTAACACCAAATTTCGCTGCACTGTCCTGACGGATACTTTCGTTGTATGTCCACCTTGATTTCTTTGGTTATATTACCCACCACTGCTTGTTTGTTAGCATTAACAACTCTACGAAAATGTCGCTCTTCTCACTCATTAAATGAAGGCCGTCGACCACTGCGTTGTCCGCGTTGACAGGTAATGCCTGAAATCTGGTATTCCTGACACACTCAACACTGTGGACCTTGGAATATTGAATTCCCTAATGATTTCCAAAATGGAGTGTCCCACGCATCTAGCTCCAACTACCATTCTGTGTTCAAAGTTTGGTAATTCGTATTGTGTGGCCATTATCACATTGGAAACCTTTTCACACGAGTCATCTGAGTACCTATGACAACCCCACCAATGCACTGCCCTTTTATACCTTGTGTACATGATACTACTACCATCTGTATGTTATCGCTACCCCATGAGTTTTGTGACCTCAGTGTGTTGTCAGCTGCTATTTATGCATACAGTCAAACACTGCACTAAAGTGTTTTTCACACAATGCAGCTATTTGGGAAAATATCAAATTATCATTGAGACAGAAGAAACAGAAATGTATCTCTCTTAGCATGCCATAAACAAAATACTGGGTTGCACTTTTTAGACCAAATTGCATGTGTAGGTAATCAAAAAGGCCAAAATGTGTCTTGGAGATGACTCCTTCTGCCACAGAGATCTGATTATATGCCTTTTTACAGTAAATCACACCGGATATTGTAGCTCTGGCTAACACATTCAGGAAATCTGTTATAATGGGGACTGAGTGACAGCTGGGAATGGTCCATCCATTTGAAGTGTAGTAATCTCCACTGGGCCTTCAGGTGCCATTGCCATCTTTCTTTTTCACTGAATATAATGCTAATGGGCTGTCAGATCTGCATATGATGCTCACTTACAACATTTCTTCAAATTCTGCCTTTGCTGTA
This sequence comes from Schistocerca serialis cubense, assembly GCF_023864345.2. Taxonomy (NCBI): domain Eukaryota; kingdom Metazoa; phylum Arthropoda; class Insecta; order Orthoptera; family Acrididae; genus Schistocerca; species Schistocerca serialis. The sequence goes on along the minus strand of NC_064641.1, from coordinate 784,376,849 downwards.
AAAATAAAAACACCAAACAGGTGCTAAACTCCATGGCTATTGAAAGTCTGGTTGTCTGGGTGTTGTTTTTATATGGTGCACTGTGGAATGCAGTACCTTACCTAAGTGGTTGGCATCCATCTGTCTGGTCTCTGGTACAACTGAACTACAGGGTGAGGTGATGGCTCATAGTATATGTGACCAACTCATTGCGTATCTTAAATCTCCTCTGTACTGAAACTGATTTCTAGTCTTTGGTGCCGCACAGTCAGAGTAGAGGTGCCATGTCACTGATTGCACAGCCCCTTCTGCTGGAGGTTCAAGTCCTCCCTCAGGCTTGGTTGTTTGTGTTGTTCTTAGCATAAGTTAGTTTAAGTAGTGTGTAAGACTGGGGACCGATGACCTCAGCAGTTTGGTCCCATAGGAATTCACTCACATTTGAACATTTTTTCTAGTCTTTGGTGGTGAATGAATCCTGCCCCCATTACTGACTCAATAACATTAGCTAGCATGAACCCCTTCTTGATCTTTTCAATGAGAGCCAGTGAAGTGTCTGCCGTAGGCAGTACACATGTAAACAGCCCAGGTACAAACAAATGCGAATGGACATAAACACAGTTCTATTTAGTACTGACAAATCTTTGGAATTGCAAAACAAACTCAACTCAGTTGGTTAAGCACAAACTGTCTTTCAACCCTTGGAAGGAGAAAACAAAGTTTCATAGTTCTGAACTGTCGGCTTTGGTTCAAAAATATAGGAAAGCATCTCAGATCTCAAGGTGTTAACGCACTTCAGATAAACACTGTTGGAGTAAAGTTTTGAGTCAATTAAAAGAATAACCAACTCTATTCAAAGTTCACAGGATAATAAGAGAACCCAATAAAAGATCTAAAACACAATGTGGTAGTTGGCAGGTGATGGTTGAAGTAATCACTGTAACAAATATATACTAATAGCAGTATTGCTGGCCCCTGTCTTGGTCACAACCGAGATGGAGTCTTCCTACATGATGGTCAGGGGCCTGAAGATGGTGCAGTATAATGCTGAAACTGGTTGCCAAATAAAATAAGGTTGGAAATTTGACAGCTGAAATATGTTGAATTTGGCATTCTCTTTTAACTAATAAATAGTTGGCAGGTGATGGTTGAAGTAATCACTGTAGCAAATATCTACTAATAGCAGTATTGCTGGCCCCTGTTTTGTTTACAACTGGGGGTAGATTCTTCCTTCATGTCAATCGGGGGCTTGAAGATGGTGCAGTATAACAATGAAACTAGTTGCCAAAGAAAACAAGGTTGAAAATTTGACAGCTGAAAGGTATTTAATTTGACATCCTCTATTCGACAGCTGTGTCCCACAACCATCTCTAAAAAGATGGACATACAGAGGCTACTTGATAAAACTTCAGGAAACTCATCAAGGACTCAGACAACTGGTTTGCTTATTTCTCAGACAGACTGCCCAAAGTTTCTTCTACATCATCTACAACATTATTTACTGTTCTTTGTGCCTTATGATTACAAAAGGAAAATTTTTAAAAGAACAAGATATAAAAAAATTTCTGATGAGCCCAATCTATCAACAATCAAATTCTCTGGATGAAATCGCAAACTAAACTGATAGGCATGGATGAATTATTCACTATCAAAATCTTAATATTCCATGTGAAACTTTGTATATGAATCTTTCCTTGTAAGCTACCTTTCAATTGTAACTAAAAGGAATTACTAGTGAGACACACTTGAACAGTAGGGTCCAACTCAAACAATCTATGAATGGACTTATGATATTATACCAGCTCTCATATACAGTGGATGTTCCGTTACTGTAGTCTACTAAGGCACAAACTGGTTCTTAATTAACAAATGCACAAACCAAGGGGAACTATTGCTAGCTCCTAGTGAGCAGAGAATGGCAAATAGAGTACAAGATGAGTGTAACAGGTGACAGATTGTCTTATATATTGAATCACTGTCCAAAGTTGGCATACAGTTCCAGGGCAGCTATTGAAGTGCTGCCCTGAGGGCCACTGCAAGTAGACTCATTGAATTGCAATGACTCTGGTAACACGCTCTTCTCATAAACAATCAACATTAAAAAGTGATATCAGAATGAGAAATCTGTTGCATGACATTTTGTTAGTATAGAATGTTGAAGGTGTTACTCCTAGAGGTCATACAAAATGATTTGGCCCATGTGCAGAAATGCATTCTCCTTCTGAGTGCTGGATGGCTCCATCCTTTTATGTTTTCAAGGGGCCTCAGTTATCTGTCACCTGCCAAACCTGGCATTGGTTATTCTCGTTGTTATATCTTTACTATGTGGCACAGGGCACAGCACTACATGCTTGACACACCACAGGTGCAGTGAAAGTTCTTCATAATCAGGCACTTATGATGATGTGAAATGCCATTAAATTTATTACAGAAGAGGCAAATGAGAAAGCCAAATTCTCCTTAAAAAGTGTACTTGTAAGGGTTGTGTGAACCACAAGCTATTTGTATCACACAATGAGCAGAAAAAGAAAACTATCTGCCAAGGTTTCACTACTCAGTAAAGCCATAGGAGGAAGAGAAGAAACTGTTATATGTAGGTAACATCAATTAACAGGTTGTCTCAGGGAATTGACACATAATTTCCACATGAGACATGTTCTTTATTTTGACTGTCAGTATCATAGTAATCAAGGTTGTCCGCTATGCTACATCTTTCATCCTTTTTTGTTTTATGAGATTCCTTCTGGCAGCATGTGTTCAGACATGTTTTGCTTTGGTTGACCCTTAGTTTATGTGATTAGTGCTTTTTTGGTACATTAGTAAGTAACTGTTGACTTTGTACATCTATATTCATTAAATTATGAGTCATTTGCAGATTTGCTAGCTGTAGCTTACAAGTTACATGAGATATATGTTTGTGTGTAGGCTTCAGCTGTTGAATTGCACCTCCCCCATTGTGCTGTAGCCATTCACAATTAAGTCCCTGTCACTACTGTTGGTATTTTGAGTGCACTCTGCCCACTTTGCTTGCTAATCATTTGCTTATCCAAGTTTATAGTACAACTTGCACCAACTTGGCATTTCTTATTTGTTGCATACCATCTCCATGGTGTTGTAATTGTAATGGGTAGTAATGCATTTCCAGCTTCTCTGTGATCTTTTTCTCTTCTATTACCATATCCCCAATTCTTTTCTCAACAATTGCAAGGATAGTGTATGAGAAATTGGAAATAATCTCCCAATTTGTCAGTTTCTTGGTGTTACCGCACATGTCTTCATATGATGTCTTTTTTTCTTACACTACTTTTCTTTGTCTGAACAGCTATGATTATGAAATTCCTATCTGAATCCAACATTTAATGCATAATACACTCCTGGAAATGGAAAAAAGAACACATTGACATACTTGCTCCGGACACTGCGAGAGGGCTGTACAAGCAATGATCACACGCACGGCACAGCGGACACACCAGGAACCGCGGTGTTGGCCGTCGAATGGCGCTAGCTGCGCAGCATTTGTGCACCGCCGCCGCCAGTGTCAGCCAGTTTGCCGTGGCATACGGAGCTCCATCGCAGTCTTTAACACTGGTAGCATGCCGCGACAGCGTGGACGTGAACCGTATGTGCAGTTGACGGACTTTGAGCGAGTGCGTATAGTGGGCATGCGGGAGGCCGGGTGGACGTACCGCCGAATTGCTCAACACGTGGGGCGTGAGGTCTCCACAGTACATCGATGTTGTCGCCAGAGGTCGGCGGAAGGTGCACGTGCCCGTCGACCTGGGACCGGACCGCAGCGACGCAAGGCTGCACGCCAAGACCGTAGGATCCTACGCAGTGCCGTAGGGGACCGCACCGCCAGTTCCCAGCAAATTAGGGACACTGTTGCTCCTGGGGTATCGGCGAGGACCATTTGCAACCGTCTCCATGAAGCTGGGCTACGGTCCCGCACACCGTTAGGCCGTCTTCCGCTCACGCCCCAACATCGTGCAGCCCGCCTCCAGTGGTGTCGCGACAGGCGTGAATGGAGGGACGAATGGAGACATGTCGTCTTCAGCGATGAGAGTCGCTTCTGCCTTGGTGCCAATGATGGTCGTATGCGTGTTTGGCGTCGTGCAGGTGAGCGCCACAATCAGGACTGCATACGACCGAGGCACACAGGGCCAACACCCGGCATCATGGTGTGGGGAGCGATCTCCTACACTGGCCGTACACCACTGGTGATCGTCGAGGGGACACTGAATAGTGCACGGTACATCCAAACCGTCATCGAACCCATCATTCTATCATTCCTAGACCGGCAAGGGAATTGCTGTTCCAACAGGACAATGCACGTCCGCATGTATCCCGTGCCACCCAACGTGCTCTAGAAGGTGTAAGTCAACTACCCTGGCCAGCAAGATCTCCGGATCTGTCCCCCATTGTGCATGTTTGGGACTGGATGAAGCGTCGTCTCACGCGGTCTGCACGTCCAGTACGAACGCTGGTCCAACTGAGGCGCCAGGTGGAAATGGCATGGCAAGCCGTTCCACAGGACTACATCCAGCATCTCTACGATCGTCTCCATGGGAGAATAGCAGCCTGCATTGCTGCGAAAGGTGGATATACACTGTACTAGTGCCGACATTGTGCATGCTCTGTTGCCTGTGTCTATGTGCCTGTGGTTCTGTCAGTGTGATCATGTGATGTATCTGACCCCAGGAATGTGTCAATAAAGTTTCCCCTTCCTGGGACAATGAATTCACGGTGTTCTTATTTCAATATCCAGGAGTGTATTTGTCTAATTATAATATAATCCAGGTGGTAGTGTCCTGCAACCTCTTCCCTCCAACTCTTTCTCTGGTATTCTTTCTACTCTTGCAATCATTAGAGTATTTGTTGGAAATAGCTCAATTGTATCATAAAATTTCAGTAGCCATATTTACCTCTTAATCATTTCAACAACAAAATATTCTTTGATAATTCTGATCTTTTTCTCTCCATTTTTGGTCAGTTGCTTGAATTGGGGGGAGGGGACCAAACAGGAAAGTCATCAGTCCCATCACGTTAGGTGGGGATGGGGCAGGAAGTAGGCCATGCCCCTTCAAAGGAACCATCCTGGTACATGCCTGAAGTGATTTAGGGAAATCATGGAAAACCTAACTCAGGACGGTCAGACATGGGTTTGAACCATCATCTTCCCAAATGCAAGTCCAGTGTGCTAACCACTGCATCACCTTGCTCAATCTCCATTTTAGAGTACTTCAATTACCCGTATATTTTACTTATTTTGATCTGAATAATGGTGGACTGTGTTGATTTTGTTTCCATTTTTTGGTGAATAATTCAGCCATTCTGCACCCATAATCTCTCCATCAGCTCTTACAGTGTCTATTGATATGATATTTATAGTCCTTAAATGATAGAACATGATCTTCATTCATCAGAAACTGTCACATACACCCACTACATTCTTTACAGCATTGTGTACATGTTAATAATAATAATAATGGTTTTTAGGCACTAAACTTTTGAGTCACATTGTTTGGATCACATTACAAATGCAAGAAATTACAAGTTTTATTATGATTTGTCAATCAGTCTCACTACTATTAGATGCAAAAAGAGTTTTTAAGACTGATGCAAAGGATAGAAGCAAGCTTGAAATTTTGCTATTAGATAGAATTCCATTAGAAAGATAGAACACTATCTCTCATTGTTATTTTGGAACTTACATATAACTTTTCTTTTTTTGTGTCAATCTGAACATCTGTAAATCAAAGTCGAGTCCACTGACAACTTTATTGCAAATTGCTTTATGTTGGGTGCACTGTAGCCTCAGAAAATTTCAATGTTGGTGTTCATTATACAGCATGGTAATCCATGTACTGGGTGTTTGTAATAAAACTTTTGCTACTTGAGCCAATGTAGACAGGAAACTAAATAGTTTACTGTACAGTACTTTAAAGTAATGATGTTCAGACAGTCTGTTGCAGGAGTTATATTGTTAGTAGTGTTAGTGTCATGACTTATGTTAGGTGCTGGTACTGTTATGGCTATGTAGGAAGATTTTGGATCTCAAGGGCCAAGGAAAAGCAGTATGAACTGCACACACTACTGCTTGGCAATTGTGTGAGCCTTGCACTTTGGGAGAGAGATCCTTTGGACTTAACTGTTTCAATGCACAATGGGGCACCACCTCACATTGCTTGTGAGGTCACATGGTCACTCTGTATCATATTCGGAGAAAATCAAACCACTGGCCAATTGTTCCTAACTATAATGCCACAAAGATCATCAGTTTTGAACCAATGTAATTTCTGGCTGTGGGGTTACCTGAAGACAGGATTTATCAACAGGACACTAACACATGATGGAGGTTGAAAATGAGCATAGTGAGGGAGGTAGCCAACATCCCACCTGAGATGCTTCAGGCAGCAATAGAGCTATATCAAGTGTGATTCCAGGCTGTGATGGATACAGATGGTTGTCACAATGAGCAACTTTTGTAAACTGGAATGTAAACATGGAATGCAATTAACAATGTTACCGTCTCCTGTCGAAATTAAAAGTGTTTCTTTCACTGGTATATTTGCTATTTCTTTTCCTCCTTACAAATCTTTCCACAAAGTTTCTCTGTCCTGTGACTACTCATTTTACATGCAGACCCTCCCAAGTAGCAAAAGTTTAAGGGACTAGACCTGATCAAAACCCTAACAGTGCCACCCAAGTGCATCTGGTGTTCTTCTTGGTTGTGTTTGTTTTCATTCCATGCCAGTAGATCACTGTGATGGCCAGGATGGGACAATGGAAGCCTAAAAAATTTTGTCCTCATTACCAAAATATTTAATCAAAAAGACAGTTCTACAACTATCAACAGATAAATCATCTGGTCACTGACAATAACTATCTGACAGGTGATGAACAAGTCTCAAACATACTGTACTCACAGATACACATCTCCCAGCTTGTGAGCTAGACATAACAAATCTTGCACACTGTATCTCTGTTGATAGCAGTGTAAATACCTCTTGAGATAATAGTACCCAGAAATTGCTGATTGACTCACCATTCCCCTAGGACTATAAACTTGTAAAACTGAAAGAACAGAAGACTAGCATACAGCTTTCACTTAGGAAAACTGCAGCAAGGGATGTGAAGGATCACCTTGAGCACTCAGTATGACTACCTGATGATCTCATTAAAGCTGAAAGGTATATTCCACCAGTTTTTGAAGGAACAGAATGCAAACATTACAGTTACAATATTATGAGAAGGAAAGTTGGTACTTACCATATAGTGCAGATACTGAGTGCCACATTGGAACGTGCCTGTCATCTGCATTTGAAGGTCATCAGTGGATCTTTCCAGCAACTGGCAGAGAAGGTGGAGATGATCATCTTTGCTCATGAAATTTCAATTAAGCTTACAACTTGCAATATTCTCCTCAGAACTAATGTGTCCCCACAGTAGTTGACTGTGATGGAGGTAAAAAAAGTTATTTTTAAATTAGACATCTTTCCATAGTCCAGATAATAGTGTAAGTCCAAAATAAATGTTAACCACAGATGAGACTATTAAAATTCCAGTGGTCAGCTGCCAAAGCATATATAACAAAGTCCCAGAGTTTGAAACATCTCTGAAAAGCAGCGAAGCACACATAATACTAGGTACAGAAAGCAGGCTAAAAACCAAAATAGAGAGCAGTGAGATTTTCAGGGTCATTCTGTGTGCAGACAGAGCTAATGGAAAATCTATGTCATGTCTTGATTGTAGCAGATAGACATTGAAGCTGCATATAGATTGCTTGGGCAAGACCCAGTATCAAAATGGAAATAAACTTACAATTTAGGCATTTCATTGACATTCATACTCACCCACAGATCTAACCTAAAACTTTAAAGAGAATCTTATTTCACTGATACACATGGTTCCCTATCACACTGCCACCATCAGAGGAGACTTAAACCATTTAACACTCAATTGGAATAATTACAGTTTTGTAAGTGGAGGCCATAACAAAAAAGTCTGTGAAATAATATGAAATACTGTCTGAAAACCACCTAGAATAGATAGTTCAGAAACCCACTAATAGGAACAAACAGACCTGACATCTTCAAGGATTTCCTCATTGAAGCTGATATCAGTGATCACAGGGCAGTTGTAGCAACAATGATTAACATATTACTAAGGGCAGATAAAGGAAGTAGAAACCTTTACATCTTCAGCATGCTTGATAAAGATGCAGTAGTGTCGTATCTCAAGGAGGAAATCAAAACATTTAGTTTTGTGTATGAGCATTCATAACAACTTGTGACTCAGGTTTAGAAGAAAAGTTGATGAAGCACTGCATAGAATAGTTTACAATGGGGCAGACCATCCACATTCACTGTAAGGAAACCTCTAAAGAGCAGTTACTGTGCAACAGCTGTAAGACAAAGCTTAGGGCTATAAAGAGGGAGATGCTGAATGAAACACATTTTGATGAGGCCATCAGTAGCTACCACAGCAAAATCTTATATGATGATCCCTCACAAAACCAGTGGAAATTCTAGCCATATTTAAACACTATCAGTGGCACCAAATTTACTGTCCAGTCACTCACAGATGACACAGGAATTGAAATGGGGGGTAGCAATGAAAATGCTGAATTCCATTTACAGATATTTCTTTACAAAGGAAGAATGAAAAGGCAGAGACAGTCGACAGCTAGCATTCAAAGAGTGAAATTACCATGTTGATCAGGTTCAAAGTCAGTCTGCAATAAGTAATTATTATGTAAACTTACATCTTAGTGTGTCTGTGCCCAGGAATCATTGTGTAAACTTCCATGTCAGTCAGAATGTTCATACATTCAGTTTACTAGCCAAATATTTAGTTATAATCATTGTTACCATGAAACATAAGATATTCATCTAGTTGTTATGTTGTGGATGGCCACTTGCTAATCTTCAACAGGCAATTTAGAGCCCATATGCACTGCCGACCTGCATTATAATGTGTGTCTAAGTTAGTGCTTGCAAGCTGACAGTCAAGTGTTTAAGAATAATAAATGTTAATGAAATGGAAAACAAACTTAGCAGTGTTGAACTGAGTCATTATTAACTATTTAAAACGCTTAATAATCATCAGAAGGATAGTGATGGTAAAAGATGTACAAGATTTTTGAGGCGTCAACACAGACTGGCTAGCTTGCTGTGTGATACAAATTTTTGAGTAAATGGTGTTAGGAAACAACTTCGATCACCAAAATTAAATGAAGGCTCCAGACTCTGACAGAATCCCTCTCAGATCCTATAGAGAATTTGCTGTATCCAGCTACTATCACATGTGAGTATGAATGTGCTGAGTGTAGTGTCACCACATGTGTATTTAAATCAACTGCCAAATGTACCAGTATGTGCCAGCCACTAGAGGCCACCTGTAGGAAGCATGCAGATGGCACAATCTCTGCCATGCCATCTACTGGTGACTCACAGCTCTATATGTGCAGAGCAGTGCTGACTCACCCTCATTATGTTCCTTTAGTTTGAGCTACTCACATCCAGTGTTCTATGTATCTCTTATGTTGCATCTTTTGTCAGGTTATTTTTTCTTGTTACATGTGGAGTCTCGAGAGGTTTACTTTCATTATGTTCAGAGGTTCATGAATAAAGCCATATTTGGGTTACTTGGATTGGTTTGATGTATTACTCGGTAACTACACAACTGGCGATGAGTATGGGACATTTCCCATGTGTCCAGTCTTTAAGTGGGTTTTCATCAGGTTTAGTCATTATGGACACTGTGCCACTGACCCTGATTGAACAGCTTACTTCAACAGCGATCACTTTGTCAGCTTTCATTAACAGACAGAGTACCACTCCACTGATCTGCTCACCCACTTTTCCTCCATATGTTGATTCAGCCGAGTATGGGAAGCTTATGAAAAAAGCCTCAGACAGCATTTTCTGGCTTTTGGTGTGACAGACTCAAATTTGTGCAAAGCCGTATTACTCTTGTGGATCCCACCTAAGGTGTATCAAGGTCTTGCGGGTTGGGGTTCACCCTCTGCCAAACCACATCTTTGCTGTTATGTCTCACCCCTCATCTACGAAGAAACTTCAGGCCTTCTTAGGGAAGATAACCTTCTTCCATAAATTCCTGCCAGTAGTGGCCACTTGGGCCATCTGTTGCATGCCTTGTGATGCAAGAATGTGCCTTGTTGCTGCAGCCTGGATTGCAAACGTGCTTTTCAAGTGTTTAACTCTAAACTATTCTTGGCTTCATGTATAGCTATGTCCTCTCTGGACCAGGATATAGTTTTGGCAATGGATCGATCACAGTAGGGCCTCAGCACCATCCTAGCACACTGATATGCTGACAGCTCTGAACAGCCTGTTGCTTTCGCTTCTAAATCTCTCACTCCAGCCCAGCAGTGTTACTTTTAGGTGGAAAAAGATTCTCTCGCCTTAGTCTATGCTCTCCATAAATTTCATTCTTTTTTTATTGCTCTAAGTTTCACCTACATTTCCTTACCTGACAAGGCAGCACATCACCTACAATGTTTGCTCCTGTCTTGTCTCATTACAATTATTAAATCCATTTTTAACCTATGACTAATATGCCAATGCAGACACCTTGTCCTGCCTTCATGTGAATCCTGATCCCAACTTTGATCATGAGGAATGGCTTTCCTTCCTTCTTGATACTGAAATGCAGGGCATGGTTGAGAGTTTCCCAATTACAAGCTCATACACAGCAGCTGCTGTTGCTGCAAAACTGGTTCTCTGCCAGGTGGTTCAGTTTGTTCAACAGGGGTGGCCAGATAAATTGCCACTATCATCTAGAGGATGATTGGGTTGCTTCTACAAAAATTATGTGAAAACTGGTGGACTTTCTGGCAAAACACACATTTATTTTCAATAATTTCATTTCACAAAACTAACTGCTAAAACACACATAACTTGTTCTCCATCCTCACACTTCAAAGTCGTAGAGCCAACTGCACTAAAAAATGAAGATTTACCTCTAGCGACATGTAGCAAAGAAATTATCGTCATATATTGATCTATTTCTGTAAAATCATCTTTTGAACATGCATTTCATAAATAAAATACAAATAATTGTTTGTCTTTTTTGAGAAGACCATAATCATTGTTGTAATTACAGGGTGACAATTATTGAACTATATGAAAAAAATGCAAATTAGTTACAAACTGTGGTGTGCACACACTTTATTTGACATGTAAATGTCACTACAGATATTCAGATTTAGGTTATGACATGTTTGATATCCCTGCCGTCATTGGAGATGATGTAGAGCAGACAAATAGCAAAATTCTCAATGACCAACTAATGTATTGAAACATGGATGCTGTTGATGACTTCCTGAATGACTGTATTCAACTCAGCAATGATTTTGGAGTTATTCCTGTACACCTTGTTTTTAATATAGCACCACAAAAAAAGAGTTGCATGTGTTCAGATGTGGAGAATATGGCAGTCAATCAGGGCCCATGGCAGTGGCCTCTGGGTACCCAAGAGTCAGAATGCAGTCTCGAGACTGCTCCTCCAGGACATCAGGACATCAAACACTCAGGTCGAGTCCATCTTGCATGAACCACATCCTGTAGATATCAGGGTCACCTTGGATAATGTGGGTGAAATCATCTCCCAAAACTGTCACGTACCATTTGGCAGCCCCCGTGCCATCAAGGAATACCACACCGATTATTCCGTGACTAGACAAATCACACCACACAGTCACTTGTTGAGGGTGAAGTGACTTCTTGTTTGCAAAATGTGGATTATCAGTCCCCCAAATATTACAATTTTGCCCTGTATCATGACATTTTCACTTGCAAATGGCTGACAACAGCTAGTTGTGTGAGCGTGTGCATACTAACTCCCATCATTCCCACAGCCAAGCGTGTAGTCTGAACATCCTAATGCAAACTGTTCAAAAGTTATGACGATTTTATTTCATGTAGTTCAATAATTGTCACCCTGTACATTAAGTGTTTATAAAAGTTGACATTTCAACATTTTTGCATAGCTATATAGTAGTGGAGTCTGCAGCTCGTGGTCTCACGGTAGAGTTCTTGCTTCTCGAGCGTGGGGTCCTGGGTTTGATTCCCGGGGGGGTCAGGGATTTTCACCTGCCCCGAGATGACTGGGTGTTGTTGTGTCATCTTCATCATCATCATTTATCCCCTTTACAGTTGGAGGAAGGCAATGGCAAACCACCTCCATTAGGACCTTGCCTAGTATGGCTGAGCGGGTCTCATTCCCCTACGCTCTGTCAAAAAGCATGGGACTTCACATATATACATCAGTGGTATACATGTTGTGGGTTTTCGGTTTCTTTGTCTTCAATACAGTATCGGTCATTTCACATGATCCAAGATCAGTTAGTATACTTGTCTCATCATAACCAGTTTTATGCAACTGGCCCCAAAATTTCAAAAGCATAAAATGCGAGAAAAATTTTGATGCAAAATAATAAAAATAGTTATGCCAACAAGTTTTGGAGTGTAACAAATCAATATTCATCAGTTCTCCATTACATGATATAATTTGGAGTGTAACAAATCAATATTCATCAGTTCTCCATTACATCATATATAGCATTTCGACTATCTTAGGATCAATGCTTCATTCAAATGAGATTAAGAGCAAAATTCACTTTACAAAATTCTTTTCTTCTAAAATTTTCAAAACATTTTCAAAGTCTGACCTTTTACCTATTCTGTAGCTCTCAAATTATTACAAAATATCATATAATATATATAAGATAAGCAAAAGATGGTACAAATAACAGTGATTTTATCATATTGGTATGACAGTAGAAATAGTACTTCATGAAAACGTCAGTATACCAACATTTATAAATCTGTCTTCTGTACATGAAATATCATTGACTGGTAATGTCCTATGACCAAAAGAAAAAGTCTTAGTCCATATAGAGTTATTTGAAGTGCTTTAAAGAAAATATAGCCAAATACTTCAGACCACAGGACAAAATTAATATACTTAGCTTGGAAGTGATTCCTCTTTTCCGTAAATCAAATGAAATGTTTTTGTAACAACATTTTACTATGTCTTACTTCCAAATTTACCTTTCATACAGAACATTTAATCCTCAGCATATAAAAATATGCTACAACAAAAATTATTTCTTGCCCTATTTTGCAATAATTTTTCCTTTTTGTGCCCAAAATGGCAGGTGTTTTAAGTGTAGAACCGTCATATCATTTCATCCACAGAAGTTGAGGTGACAGAAAGTAGGATGGACCTTGGATAGAAAAGAGTAAAAAGAATTGAAGAGTACAGTGGGAACAGAACCCGGATAGGAAAGAGTTCAAGTAGAGTGCACCAGAAACTAATAATGGATACACCCAGCTAGGGAAGGCACCACTCGCCACGTGGTGTGTCTATCAAAGTCAGCAGACCCCTACCTAGTCCATGTTCAACATTATCAATTTTATCACTTGTTTTGTTCTTTGGTCTCTTATTGTTACAAACATTTTGCATTCATTAGTTTCATATCACATAATAGATTATACAATAGCATATGAAAAATTGCTTTTCAAGCCTTTCTAATTATAATACAGGATGAAACAACTACCTCATTATTACATCTTTTCTTGACAACTGAATTATTTAGTTACTTATGTAAAAAAAAAAAATATTGGCCAGTAATTATGCCAAAACTGCCAACAACACTGAAATCTGCACTAATGTGCTGTTCATTAACTATTTGTCACTGTTACATTTAAAATACTTCTTTTGCTCTTTTATAAGGTACACTGATTCAATGAGCTAACATGAAAGTTAAATACACATACAAAATAATATTAAACATAAAAAAATGTATCATAGTAAACACAAGTAAATTATATACATCACAAGGAATTGCAGTTATTTTGCAAGGAATGGTGTGATGCTAACCACACACCATCCCCAAAAATTAGTTATATTAAGAACTGAATAATTGCTTGGGAACTGATTGAGACTTGCACTTAAAGCGTCAGCTTTTCAAATAATTAGTTAGTTAAAATATTACTCTAAAAATTGACAAATAACACTGTAAAAAGAAGCTAATTACTTCTCATGAAAGAACATAATAAAATACAAATAATAACTTATTTACAACCAGTAGAAAAACACCACAGCACAAGCAAAAATAATAAGTTACCATATTTAGATTGTTTGAACAAAAATGTATGAAAAACTAAAACTACATAGTTTATTATATATGACAGCAAACATTTTGTTTCTGCAATTTGGTGTGTGTGTGTGTGTGTGTGTGTGTGTGTGTGTGTGTGTGTCTATTCTGTCTTATTTCCTTCTGATGATAATTGCTACCATTGTGATTACTATGTTCCCTTGTGTTGTTATTATTACTATGTTAATTTTGGTTACTACCTCTTTCAAAATGTGTGTGTCTATTGTAGTTGTATTTCCCTCATTTTTTCCAAGTCTAACCAAAATCTACCTAAAAATTCTTTCTAAAAGTCGGCATAGGTTGTGTCATCATTAGTATACTGATTTGTCCAACATAATGCTTCACTTTCCAGAAACTTCTTAAGAGACTTGATTTACGTAATACAGTCATATTAGACACAAAATTCTCTCTGCAATGCTGCAGAAGATTTATAGGATGTAAACTACCTTCACCTGAAAAGTGTTTTATTGGAATGTTGCAAAACATGGTACCAACATTGTTAACAAAATTTCGATCAACTACTTCATCAGACAATTCTTCAACTTTCTGGCGAATTACACATAAATTTTCAGTTATTTCACTTTACAGTACAAATAAAAAAAAAAAAAAACACAGACAACTTGTTCTCCATATTCGCATTTCAAATGTGTACAACCAACTACACTAAAAAACAAAGATATACCGCAAACAAATTTACTATCATACATCAATCTATTTATACAAAATCATCTTTGGAACATACAGTTCATAAGTTAAATACAAATAATTGTTTATCTTGTTTGAGAAGTCCATAACCATTGTTGTAATCGCATTAAGTGTTTATAAACGTTGACATTCAATATTGTCCCAGAGCTATGTAGTACTGGATTTTTTTTTTCTTCAATATGGTATCGGTCATTACATCTAATCCAAGATTGCTTAGTACGTTTACCTCTTCATAACCAGTTTTATTACACTGTGGAGGTGCTCCCATCCCATTGGCTGCCTCCTCCACGTGCAGGGTCCTGAGGTTCCAGCTTTCCAGTGCTGGGCACCGGGTGCCGGCACCGATCCATCTCAAGTCTCGGGTCCATTGCCACAGCCTGCTGTTCTGGTTGCGGCATCTCCACCGGCTCTCTCGCTATCCCTTAGCCATTATACCCAGTGCATCCAGACCTGTATCATCCACACTGGGACCTACCTGCTGATGATAACACAGAGAGGGCTATGGCACCCTCCTCCTCAGTGCTGTCCTCAGGTGCCACATGGGCCTACCCCCTCGGGCATGCTAGTGTTTCATGCATTCTGGCCCTATGCTCTAGTGCCTGCCTGGCACATCATCCTGCAGCCCCTGCCAGCGCTGACTGCCACCATGCCACCACCCTGATCCAATGGATGTGTGTCTTTCGGGCCACTGGTGTCTCCTCTGTCAACTGGGTGCCCTCTTCACATGAGGGAGATATGTGCTGTATCCTGCTACTAGTGCATGTGAGTGTGATTGCACCAAGTAGTGCCACCATCCATGTATGCTTAAATCAACTGCCAACTTGTAATCTTACCCTTCCACACATCACTATTAAAATTCTCTTAGTCGCTTCGTTATTTTCAAAAGCTTTTAGAGGTGTAAGATATACAAAAGAAAAACTTTTTTACTTCTCTTCTTGTTGTTGGCTCCTATTCTTGTGTCTAGGGGTACATTTTTGTACACAACGTGGGTTGTTGTTGAACTGAACAATTGATGAAGATTTGCCTGTATATTTCTTGAATTTTATTCTTTGTCACATTATTAAATATCACACCATTTTTACAATTTCCACTTTCAAAAAATACATTGTTGTTGACAAACTTAGAGAAACGTCTACTTCCATCAGAGGCATTCCCACTACTACTACATTTTGCAGTACTCACAATATTCCAAATAGTTTACAAACTTTCTCGGCGAAAGAAGAATCATCACTAAGTTATATCATTATTTTATACATGAGTCCAGAAATAAATTTCATAATTATCGTCAGATTGTGCAATTAAATAATAAGAATTTTAACAATACCAGAAATTTTGTAATTTCAAATATTTATAAAAGAAGAATAATTTTAACTGTACATACAGAGTACTACAAACTTGATTTATTTTTACATATTTTAGCCTGAAACATAACACATCATATACAAAATCATATGAAGTTCATTCAGTTAAACACCTGAGATAATGATCGCCTGTACAAGAATCGATGGTATAAATGGTATCGGTTATTTCTATAAAAAATAATTGACATTAGAGGAGGGTATCCCATTACAAACTGTATCAGTGCGGGCTGGCCACTAGAGGCCACCTTTAGGAAGCATGCAGATGGGTTGGTCTCTGCCTTGTCACCTACCAGTGACTCGTGCCCATATATGCTTAGAGCAGAACTAACCCACTCCCATTATATTTTTTTAGTTTGCACCAGTCAATCAGAGTTCTGTGTATCACTTATGTGGCTCCTTCTGCATGATTCTTTTGTCTTGTTACATGTGAAGTTGTAAGAGGCTTATTTCTGTTGTTGTTCAGAGGTTTATGAATAAAGTCATATTTGTGTTACTTGGATCAGTTTCATGTATTGCTTGGTTACTACAGGGAGCCTTGTTTTTCACGTTGTATGTAAATGGCCTGACAGGCAATATTAATAGTAACCTCACACTTTTTGGAGATAATACACAGTAATATTGAAATATTATCTGAAAATGTAGCGCAAATGTCCAGTCAAATGTTGATAACAAAGCAGTGCAAAAATAGGTAACTTACCGCAAATGTTCAGAAATGTGAAATTATGCTCTTCTCAAAATTGAAAAATATAGTAATCTATGATTAAAATATCAATGAGTAGTAATTGTAATCAGTCAGCTCATACAAGTGTGTATCTGAAAATATGAAATGTGATGATCATGTAGGCTGAATATAGGTAAAGGAGGTCACCAACTTCAGTTTATTGGCAGGAAACTGAAAATATGCAGTCACTCTACAGATGAGACTGCTTACAGAACACTCCCATCAAATACAGTTTTGCAAACATGAGGGACCCATGCCAAACAGAACTAACATGAGATATTGATACATACAGAGAAAGGAAACTAGAATGCTCACAGGTTTATTTGACCCCTAGGAAAGCAACACAGAAATGTTGAAAATCATTAATCAGATACTTATAGACAGATGTCAAATGCAGCAGAAATCCAATCATCCAAATGACATAAGATAAGACCTGACATGGATAATAATATATCTGCATAATAGGATAAATCATGAAAATAGATCCTTTCTTTAAAAAGAAGAGAAAAACTAAATTTGTGTATACATACTACTGTAATATTAATTTAATTGCTACAAAACAATGTTATTTAGATTTTACATACAATATCAGTTCTTGAACATGTCAGAGTCAGTTGTTTTTCTGTCTTCAATCATTTTTGTGCAGTCGAGTCTCACCTCTGCTTGATAGTGAACAGCTGTATATGGTCACTCAGGCTGCCACTCCATCTGTATTAGTGCAGTGTCAAGATACACAAACAGCTTACTAGCTGATGGTCCAGTGTCTGGATCAGTGACAATGTTATTGGCATGGCCATCAGCTCCTTCTCTTACATTCTGAATGATTTTATCATCACTGAGAATTTAAAATACAGGATCCAAAGTCTCACAAGCACACCACTCTCCTACATCCTCTGCACTGCAGTCAGAAAATCCAGGAAATAATAATAATAAAAATTACTTGTGACGTCAAGTGACACTTCGAATGAGTGAAATCCTAAGGAACCAAACTGCTAATGTCATTGGTCCCTAGACTTACACACTACTTAAACTAACTTATGCTAGAACAACACACACTCCCATGCCTGAGGGAGGACTCAAACCTCCAGCGGGAGGGGCTGCGCAATCTATGATATGGTGCCTCAAAACGCACGCCCACTCTGTGCAGCAGTGACATTTTGTCCTCTGCCACTTCTCTTTCTCTTTCTCCCTTTTCACACTTCTTCCTCTCACCTTCATCTTTCTGTACCTCATCTTTGGTTGAAATTCCCTTCAATTTATCTCACGCGCTTCTTAATGTGTCAGTCTTCACCAAATTTCATACTTTCGCCTCCACATAAGACCAGTCTTTTAAATTCACTTTTTGGTGATGAGACACAATGCCTTCTTCATTTCCATCTTCTATCAAATGCTTCCTCAACAGTTGTCATCTGTGATGTTGTTTCATAGTTCTGACAACTGATTGGTTCACCAGCTGCCACAAACTCATTGTGTTTGGTGGCAGGTATAGGATTTTGAAATGTCCATCTTCTCTATCAAGAAAGCTTTTTGTAAGGTGGTGTGTGCACTATCCAGAATTAACATGACCTTAGTGCTCTCCTTCCCCATTGCCTTTTGGTATTGTTTAATTCAGGTACGAAAACTGAATTGTACTATTCATAAAAAAGTAGCACTTATCCAGGCCTTTGGTTGATTCTTGTAACAGATGGGATTTTTTTTCTTTAATTTCTGAAAAGCTGTGTTTTTTTCAGTTTTCCTATTAACAGAAGGCGCAATTCGTTGTTTCCCATAGAGTAGGCACAGTTCAGCATGGTAATATGGTCTTTGGTAACGTTATGCCCTGGAGCACTAGTTTCTGTTTTAGAAGCTAAAATTGTTTCAGGCAAGGCTTTCCAAATAAGGCCTATCTCATCTGAGCTGTATAAAAATTCAGGGTTATACAGTTCTGCTTCAATTTTGAATTTTTTAATAAAATTTTCTGCTGCTTTTAGGACTGCTGATAGTTTTTCACCACTTAAATCCAACTCATGAATACTGTGGCCTGCCTTGTAATTCCATAGCCAGCCACTTCTCACTTTAAATAAAGACAAACTGTCTATTTTCTCAGCTAAAAGTTTTGCTTTTTTGCAGTCACCCCTCAAAGAGGGCTTCCCAGTGCTTGCTTCTGCAAGAACCACTTACATACGTCCTCTTCAAGCTCTTTGCTTTCTGTTGTTTTCATCACTTTTCTCAATGAACTCTCATCTTCATTCTTAAGGACAGACAAAAAGTATCAAAGTGAATACCCATTTTACTTTATGTCTGAAACTGTTGATGTTCCCAAGCTAAACATTCAGCCAACTGCTTACCACTCACACATTTGCCTAATTGTTCAAGGACTTTTATTTTTTCTGCCAATGATAAGACTATGTATTTCCTTTTCTAAAACGTATTCTGCACAGTAAATTCAAACATGCACAAAAGAAAACAAAATAAAAGACACTGAAGATGGGACAAACATTGACAAAGCAGTGTATGCATTAAGATTACGATGCAGACTGATGTAGGCTGCACTGAATGACAGGCACCACAAACACAACAATGTATGTATTGCATGTATGACAATGTAATTCTTTATTAATTGTCACTGGAAGATTTTGTTTTTTAATACATTAGCTACAAATTATTCTTAGTACAATAAATAAACATAAAATCAAGGGTTTCACGACCAGATGTTTCAGCTGCTGAGAATTTTTCCAGATTGTATGGCCGTGGTCCATGGAACTCTTCAATCCCATTCAACCTGGAAAAATTCTCAGCAACTAAACATACAGTTTACTGTATGCTGTAACAACAGTCAAACAAAATCAACAATTTTAGTCATAGTGTACAAATTTATTTTACCTCAAAGCAATGAGAGTTCTACTGCATATCCCAAAAGCCTTCTTACAATGTTTCAGGTATAAGTATGAAGTAAAAAATGTACAAATATACACAGCAACCTATGAATTTCTCTGCAGGGGCCACAAAATAAATAAATAAATAAATAAATTACAATAATTATAGCAGCCACAGGGGCATTTAGCAATCCTCCTTCCTGGTACACTGTATGAAATGAGAAGAAACCCTAATATCTGGCACAATGTGATTCAGCCTTTGCCACACATTTATCAGTGGTTTGTAGAGTATGTATGAAGATACTGGTGTGCAACAGATATGAATGACACTCTACATATGACAGGCCAACAGCCTTGCTGCAGTGGTAACACCGGTTCCCATTAGGTCACCGTAGTTAAGCACTGTCAGTCTGGACACTTGGATGTGTGACCATCCTGTCTACCAAGCTCTGTTGGCAAGTGGGGTGCATTCAGCCCTTGTGAGGCAAACTGAGGAGCTACCTGATTGATAAGTAGTGGCTCCGGTCTTGTAAACTGATGTACGGCCAGGAGAGTGGTGTGCTGACCACATGCCCCTACATATCCACACCCAGTGATGCTTGTGGGTTGAGGATGACACAGCAGCCATTCGGTACAATTGGGACTTCCTGGCCTGTTTGGACAGAGTTTTTAGTTTAGGCTACTTACACCAATTGTGTGATCAAAAGTATCCAGACCCCCAAGAACATATGTTTTTCATATTAGGTGCATTGTGATGCCACCTACTGCCAAGTACTCCGTATCAGTGACCTCAGTAGTCATTAGACATTGTGAGAGAGCCGAATGGGGCACTCCGCGGAACTCGTGGAATTCGAACGTCGTCAGGTGATTGGGTGTCACTTGTGTCATACGTCTGTACGTGAGATTTCCACACTCCTAAACATCCCTAGGTCCACTGTTTCTGATGTGGAAACATGAAGGGACATTTACAGCACGAAAGCGTATGGGCCGACCTCATCTGTTGACTGACAGAAACTGCCGACAGTTGAAGAGCGACATAATGTGTAACAGGCACACATCTGTGCAGACCATCACACAGGAATTCCAAACTGCATCAGGATCCACTGCAAGTACTATGACAGTTAGGCAGGAGGTGAGAAAACTTGGATTTCATGGTCGAGCGGCTGTTGATAACCCACACATCATGCCGGTAAATGCCAAACGACACCTCGCTTGGTTTAAGGAGCATAAACATTGGACAATTGAACAGTGGAAAAATGTTGGGTGGAGTGAAGAATCGTGGTACACAATGTGGTGATCTGATGGCAGGGTGTGAGTATGGCGAATGCCCGGTGAACGTCATCTGCCAGTGTGTGTAATGCCAACAGTAAAATTTGGAGGTCGTTGTGTTATGTTGTGGTCATGTTTTTCTTGGAGGGGTCTTGCACCCCTTGTTGTTTTGTGTGGTACTATCACAGCACAGGCCTACACTGCACTGACGTTTTACCCAACTTCTTGGTTCCCACCGTTGAAGAGTGATTCAGTGATGGCGATTGCATCTTTCAACATGATCGAGCACCTGTTCGTAATGTGTGGCCTGTGGCGGAGTTGTTACACAACAATAACACCACTGTAATGGACTTCCCTGAACAGTGTCCTAACCTGAATCCTATAGAACATCTTTGGGATGTTTTAGAACGCTGACTTTGTGCCAGGCTTCACCGACCGGCATCAATACCTGTCCTCAGTGCAGCACACTATGAAGAATAGGCTGCCATTCCCCAAGAAACCTTCCAGCACCTGATTGAACATGTGCCTGTGAGAGTGTAAGTTGTCATCAAGGCTAAGGGTGGGCCAACACCATATTGAATTCCAGCATTACTGATGGAGGGTGCCACAAACTTGTAAGTCATTTTCAGCCAGGTGTCCGGATACCTTTGATCACATAGTGTATGACACTCTACATAGTGATAATAAAAAAAGTGAATTCAACATAGGATGCTCCTAATATAAGCTTGTGAAACTGAGGTTATATTAAACTTATAAGTCAAATGTTGTAGTAAATGCTGCATAAATTGACAATCATCTCTCTGGTATCCCAGCCTGATGAGTTCGAAAGCCCAACAGAATGCATGGACCTAGTGACACTCCTTATATTTGTGAACACTGTTGTTGCCGCCCAAACACAGCTTGGGTCATGCCCGAAATGCTGGGCTATAGATACCCATGGCAAAGATCTAAGGCTAGCAATGCAGGGCCCAGATCTCACTCTTGTTCCAATGCACTTTCGTATTGTTCATTGTGCTCAGTGTTTCTTGGTTTCTGATATTGCTACATGTAATCTTTCAATTTGGTTCACTCTGCAGACTTGTCATTCTGTCATGTTGTCTTTGTTGTTGATACGTCACTTTTGTTGATTTCAATGGTTTCTGACAACTCACCATCGACAGCCTCAGCCAGTCTACCACTGTATCCTGGTAGTGCCAAACTCTGGTTACTGTAATCTCAAATAATAGTTGTCCTGTATTGTATATTACGTGCTTCAGAAAGTAGAGTGATTACAGGAAAACTGGAGTTTCATTCCTCTAACAACAACAACAACAACAACATTACATACTTCAGAAACTAGAGTGATTATAGGAAAACTGGAGTTTCATTTCTCTAACAACAACAACAACAATAACAACAAGAAAATGAGAAAAGCAGTCATTTTGAGTTCATCATTGCTGAAATAATATAAACTTTCTACTCATAATGCTCCCAATTATAGTCAAGCACCAGCTCACAAAAGCAGGAAAAAATCAATCAGAAAATGACCAAGAACTGATGAACGACAGACCATGACTGAGGATACCCTCATTTATAGTTGAAGCATCCGCCATAGGCAACACAAACAATGTCAAATATTTTTCAAAAAGTTCATTAACAAAACCAATAAACACTGTTTGTCTACTCCAACAAACAATGATACAAAACTGACAAGTGAATGTCACTAAGTGAAGGCCATAATACAAAAGGAATATGCTAGGTCTCATTGAGACTGTCTTGAAGCAAAGTTCAACTAAACATTTAGTTCTTCCATCAATGCATGGAGTTAAATTTCTCTTGGAACAGTCTACAGTCCATGTTCTACAAGAATAATTTGAGCCAAGTTTTCAGACATACACAGCAATGAAGACAGATCAGTCAGCAGCAACACAGCAAGCCAGGGCATTATTCATAGTGGCAGAGATGGTGGTTTCAGAGTGGGCTGGATGTCTGAACTGGAATCCTGACTCAGAGTCAACTGTCAATGGATGGTAATGGAGTGGCCTTAATACAGTCTGGCAGAAGGTTATCTTGGGGTCTATTATCAGTCACATGTGTTGATGAAGCAAATAGGTTCCCACAGCCTCTGGAGGCACTGCTAGAGCTGCCTAATGAAAATCTGGGAAATCTATTTTTCAGCAAAAAGTGGCTTTGTGGCAAGTGGGCAACCACCAGTGCTGGGATGTATGATGTGTTGTTGGTCTTGCAGGTGCAACATCATGGCATATCAATAATCTTTCAAACCAACTCCAAAAAGTCACAGCCTATATACACAATAACAAATCCTATCTACCTTAAAATCAAGGTGGGGAGCTATAAATAGAACAAATGAATCAACACAATAATTTAGCTGCAAGAGGTCTTGGCATGCATAAAAAGACTGCGTAAGGTGGCTGCAGGAAAAAAGGCAACTCATGTAAGTGCACAAACTGTGGTGGATAACACCCTGCTTATTGGGAAGGCTATTCTTTTCACTACTAACACATTAACATCTAACTTCAGCAAAAAAATCTCAAACCAAATCACAAAATGAACTCCTTGAAAACAGCAAATAATCCAGGCTAAAATTGAAGACGAACATCTTCTCCCAGCAGAAACACAAATTAAAAAATTATCTACATTCCATAGGGTGGTCACGGCCCTCATGACTGAGACTTATCCACAGCCTCATCAAAAATTAAGGAACAAGAATTACAACTTCTACAAAACTTACAAACTTGTGTGATTAGTTGGTGGAATGACTACTCTAGTCAAAAATAGTAAATGTCACATGCACATAGACATTCCAATTCGAAAGATTATAATATAATTAAAAATATTGATTAATACTAGCCTAAAGGTCAATCAGACATGAGTGTTGTAGATATTTACAGCAGATTTATAACAGTATTATTGTGACATATATACTCAAGACTTAGATCCTGCACTGTAATTCCTCTATAGTTTAATGAAATTAGTTTATCCTTTGTGCAAATTTAAACAAACACTTCTTTCATACACACTTCAAAAAAGGCTTGCGTCACCCCAGTTCCCAGAATTCCTAAAGATAGACATTGGCTGTGGATACTGTATCACAGACACAGTCCCTTTGACTGTCACTAAACCCGCCTAAAGATATAAACAACCATGCATGAGCAGCACCTATTAGATGGAGGGGAGCCGACAGCTGATCAGTTCCAGTCATTCCACCAGGCAGGAGGTACATGGCTCATGTTATCTGTAGTTCAACCATGCCTAGATGGCCAATACCACAGTTCGATCATGTCCGCATTGTCACTTTGTGCCAGGAAGGGCTCTCAACAAGGGAAGTGTCCAGGTGTCTCGGAGTGAGCCACAGCAATGTTGTTTGGACGTGGAGGAGATACAGAGAGACAGGAACTGTCAATGACATGCCTCACTCAGGCCACCAAAGGGCTACTACCACAGTGGACGAGTGCTACCTATGGATTATAGCTTGGAGGAACCCTGACAGCAATGCCACCATGTTGGATAATGCTTTTCTTGCAGCCTCAGGATGTTGTGTTATGACTCAAACTGTGCACAGTAGGCTGCATGATGTGCAACTTCACTCCTGACATCCATGGGAAGATCCATGTTTGCAACCACATCACCATGCAGTATGATACAGATGGGATCAGCAACATGCCAAATGGATCGCTCAGAATTGGTATCATGTTCTCTTCACTGATGAGTGTCGCATATGTCTTCAACCAGACAATCGTCTGAGACACATTTAGAGGCAACCCGGTCAGGCTGAACGCCTTAGACACACTGTCCAGCGACTACAGCAAGTTGGAGGTTCCCTGCTGTTTTGGAGTGAATGGGGCTGATGTATGCCACTGGTGGTCATGGAAGGCGCCGTAACGGCTGTACGATACATGAATGCCATCCTCCGACTGATAGTGCAAACATTATTGGCGAGGCATTTGTCTTCATGGACAACAATTTGCACCACCATCATGCACATCTTGTGAATGACTTCCTTCAGGATAATGACATCGCTTGACTAAAGTGGCCAGCATGTTCTCCAGACATGAACCCTATCGAACATGCCTGGGATTGATTGAAAAGGACTGTTTATGGACGACGTGACTCACCAACCACTCTGAGGGATCTACGCTGAATAGCCGTTGAGGAGTGGGACAATCTGGACCAAGAGTGCCTTGATTAACTTGTGGATAGTATGCCATGGCGAATACAGGCATGCATCAATACAAGAAGACGTGCTACTGGTTATTAGCAATCTGGACCACCACCTCTGAAGGTCTTGCTGTATGGTGGTACAACATGCAATGTGTGGTTTTCATGACCAATAAAAAGGGTGGAAATTATATTTATGTTGATCTCAATTCCAATTTTCTGTACAAGTTCTGGAACTCTCAGAACCGAGGTGATGCAAAACGTTTTTTGATGTGTGTAGATGAAATAAAATTTTGTAAAGCAAGTACAATAAGAAGTCTTAATATTTCCATTGTTTGTTATGGTAACTGAAAATTTTAAAGAAAAACTCAGTTAGCTGGTGTGTGTGCTCATCAATGGAGGATACTTTAATCATTCAAAAACTGATTGGGATAGTTAGAAGTTTCATAAGTGGCATGCATAATAAGACATAGTGCAAAACAAGACTAACTGCTTTCTCTGAGAAATACTTGCAACAGGTAACTCATGGCAAAAACATATTAGAGGTAATAGCAACAAACAGACCTGACCTCTTTAAGGATATCCAGATTGCCACTGGTATCAGCAGACTTGAGGCAGTTGTTGTAACAATAATTACTAGATGAAGAATGACAACTAAAACAATGTTCACTTAGTAGGTATTTAGGAGTAAGTGAGATCATTCACACACACATTATTTGTACTCTAGCTCATCAAAGGGTTTCTTTCGAAAGCTGGCTAAGTTTTTTTCTCTTTTTTGTGTGCCTCTCGATGACTTACTTGACACCTCTATTTGGTGAAAGGTCTCCTTTACTCCTAAATATTCACATTCTGCCAGAACTTTCCTAGATATTTATATGTTTACTAGACTAGATACAGGCAGTAGTGGTGTTTCTCAGGGAACAACTAAAAAAAACTTTAGCTCTGGGAATGAGCATGAACAGGAACTATAGTTCAAGTTCAGAAATACAGTTGACCTGTAGTCTTGGATACTTGTGAATGTAGAACAGTTCATGAGGTGGCAGCTCTCCATAGTATATAACCTCCACAAAGAAACTTCTAAAGAAATGGAGACTACTGCATAATATATGTAAAACAAAGTGTAGGGCTACAGATATGTGCAAAATAAAATATATTTGGCTATCAGAAGAGCAAAGAATGGAGTCTTCAACAACCACAACACTAGAGTCTTATCTAAAGATCCCTTACAAAACGGAACGAAAATCTAGTCATATGTAAAGGACATTAGAGTCACCAATATTAGTGGTAAACAATTGAGGGTAACAAAGTAAAAGCAGAAATGATGAACTCCACTTTCAAATGTTCCTATAAAAATGAGCATACAGCAGAATTGCCCTAGTTTATTTTTGCACCACTGAAAAGATGAGTGATTTCAATGTTACTATCAGAAGTGTTGAGAAGCAGCTGATTTTCAGGAACTGATGGAATCCGTATCAGATTCTATACAAAGTTCATGCCTGAGTTAGCCCCTATTTTAGCCATAATATACCACATAGTCCTTGAAAAACGAACTGTTGATAGTGCTTGGAAGAAAGCAAAGATTAAACCCATCTACAAGGGTAGAAGAACTGATCCACAGAACTATTGACCTATATCAATTACACTTATCTATGTAAAATCCAACAAGGGGAGCCCACAAAATTGGGATCACGGATTTACTTCAATCTTTGTACACGTTTATTATAACATTAAAACCACATAATGTTAAGTAGTAAGATGACTACTCTGGCAATTCTGAGAAAATCGCAAGAGAAGTTTTATGCATATATTATGTAAATGCTTGAATACTATTCAAGTGTGTGGGACCTGTACCAGAACTGACAGTGAATATTGAATGTATACAGAGAATGGCAGTACAAATGACTGCAGATTTATCAATGCAAAGGAACTGGCCTAAGAAGTCTTCATTGTCAAGTGGTTAGCGTTCACTACTGGCAAGAGGGTCATGGATGAGGTGATGGTTCGTTCGAATCCTGCAAACATTAATTTTGTAATCTATATCCCTGGTCTCATTATTTTATTCATAAGACATTTGAGAGGTAATATAATGAAAAAAGTGTATGTGGGTGAAGTTTCAATTCACATTTTCCATGTCTGTACGACAAATAACATTCTTACTGTGAATAACTTCATTCTCATAATTATTTATTGAGGTTTGACTTGGGCTTTCCAAGCCTGTCCCTTGTCCTTGAAAATTTAATTACAAATAGTAAAAAGTCAAATAACATATGAAATTCAATACAACTTCATAAAATGCATGTGGTTTTTTTTTTCGTTATGTAACCTCTCAAATTTGATATAAATAAAATAATGAGACTAGTGATGAAAAACCCCTAGAAATCCTACTTACAAAGTTTTAAGAGCAATTATTAAGTGTGGGACGTAAGAATACTATTGATCCTGTATATCATTCATGTATTAATGGTAAGTGTTAATGAAAAATATCTGCATGTTGCATACACAAGCCAATCATTGACAGATGTAGAAGTAATTTCAGGTGTGCCCCAGGGAAGTGTGTTGGGGCCCTTGTTGGTCATGTTGGTATTAATGAAACAGCAGACAACATTCATTGTAGACTCAGACTTTTTGCATATGCTGCAGTTACCAGTAGCGATGTACTGTTTGTAAAAAGCTGCAGATCGTGATAAAATTTTAAAATGGTGCAGAGATTCTCAGACTTGCTTTAAATGTTCAAAAGCATTCAACTGTCCATTAAAATAAATAAATAAAAAAAACAGTGTTCTGTTACTATAATATCAGTGAGTCACTACTGGAATTGATCAGCTCACGCAAATACCTGAGTGTGAAAGTTTGTAGGGATTTGGAATGGAGTAATCACATAGGCTCAGTAACAGTTAAAGGGAGTGGCAGACTGGTTCAGTGCAAGAACACTAGGAAAATGCAGTCAGGCTACAAAGGAGACTGCTTCTAAAACACAAACACAACCCATTCTAGAATACTATTCAAGTGTGTGGGACCTGTACCAGGACTGACAGTGAATATTGAATGTATACAGAGAATGGCAGTACAAATGACTGCAGATTTATCAATGCAAAGGAACTGGCCTAAGAAGTCTTCATTGTCAAGTGGTTAGCGTTCACTACTGGCAAGAGGGTCATGGATGAGGTGATGGTTCATTCGAATCCTGCAAACATTAATTTTGTAATCTATATCCCTGGTCTCATTATTTTATTTATATGACATTTGAGAGGTAATATAATGAAAAAAGTGTATGTGCGTGAAGTTTCAATTCACATTTTCCATGTCTGTACGACAAATAACATTCTGACTGTGAATATCTTCATTCTCATAATTATTTATTGAGGTTTGACTTGGGCTTTCCAAGCCTGCCCCTTGTCCTTGAAAATTTAATTACAAATAGTAAAAAGTCAAATAACATATGAAATTCAATACAACTTCATAAAATGCATGTGGGTTTTTTTCCTTATGTAACCTCTCAAATTTGATATAAATAAAATAATGAGACCAGTGGTGAAAAACCCCTTGAAATCCTACTTACAAAGTTTTAAGAGCAATTATTAAGTGTGGGACGTAAGAATACTATTGATCCTGTATATCATTCATGTATTAATGGTAAGTATTAATGGAAAATATCCACATGTTGCATACACAAGCCAATCATTGACAGATGTAGAAGTAATTTCAGGTGTGCCCCAGGGAAGTGTGTTGGGGCCCTTGTTGGTCATGTTGGTATTAATGAAACAGCAGACAACATTCATTGTAGCCTCAGACTTTTTGCATATGCTGCAGTTACCAGTAGCGATGTACTGTTTGTAAAAGCTGCACAAATATTCAGTCAGATCTTGATAAAATTTTAAAATGGTGCAGAGATTCTCAGACTTGCTTTAAATGTTCAAAAGCATTCAACTGTCCATTAAAATAAATAAATAAAAAAAACAGTGTTCTGTTACTATAATATCAGTGAGTCACTACTGGAATTGATCAGCTCACGCAAATACCTGAGTGTGAAAGTTTGTAGGGATTTGGAATGGAGTAATCACATAGGCTCAGTAACAGGTAAAGGGAGTGGCAGACTGGTTCAGTGCAAGAACACTAGGAAAATGCAGTCAGGCTACAAAGGAGACTGCTTCTAAAACACAAACACAACCCATTCTAGAATACTATTCAAGTGTGTGGGACCTGTACCAGGACTGACAGTGAATACTGAATGTATACAGAGAATGGCAGTACAAATGACTGCAGATTTGTTTGATCCATGGGACAACACTATATTTATGCTGAATTAACTGAACAGTCAGATGCTTGAAGGAGAATGAAAACTATCCTCTTTAGGTTCATTTCGATATTTTCAAGAACCAGCTTTAAGTTAAGAATTTAGGAATATACAACAGCCACTATGTATTACTCCCACGTGAATCTTAAAGACAATATTAAACCAATTACAGAGTGCACAGAGGAATTTAAGCCCACCATTCTTTTTAGGTTCCATAAAGCAATGGAACATGAAGAAGTCCTTGTAACTGGTACAATGGAATGTCCTCTACCATACACTTCAGTGCAGTTTGCACAACATGATGGATATCTGGTTGTCTTACAGTTATGATAGTCCTGTCAATGAAGTAAAATTAGGGCAAAACATTATATAGCCACAAAGTTTTGCCCAGGGTGTGTCATAAACAACATACTAAAAATCCCAACTGGTGGGGTGTGAGTGTGAGGCTGTGTGTGTGTGGGGGGGGGGGGGGGTTTGCCGTAAAAGGTAACTTTTTTTATGTGTTGCTTGTGTAAGCTCCAATACTGCAACTTCCAGTGAAAATGTTTCACAGTGCAAACTTAAACAACATTAAATTTCCTAGAAAATTTTTCACTCTAGGAAAATAGTTCCTGTGTTACAGGGGATGGAAAATCACAATTAATAAAAATAGTGTTTTAATGCTATAAAATTAGTTTACTGTCAAATAATGTGTGTTAACAACAAATATTAAATGTGTGTGCCATGTCTAAGAGCAGTAGAGTTGTATTAATGGTTAAATTGTTTAAATTGTTTTCTGGGGCTGTAACAGTGTGGAGGAAGGGGAGAAGGGTGGAAGGAATACGTGTGAGACAAGGTAAGTCACTGGATTGTGGTCATGCACTTCCCTCTTTCATAAATCTACAAATTGTATTGTGTAGGTGATTTCTTGCTCTCTATATCCCACTATGTCACAAGAAGCAACTACAGGGTGAAAATCAAGAGCTTTCATGGTGGGGGAAGTTGTCTTTCTTGGAAGAACATTGCTGCTGCAGCACGAAACGAATAAGAATCAATTTCTCCTCCAGCATTGTAGAATAGTGCACAGAGGTTTGCGTACATTTTGTCCATATACATTTCTTGAATTACTATTCCATTTAGTGTTAACACTCTTTGAGGAAAATGAAGACTCCCCAGACATGCTGCGCACTATGTTGCCAGTGATTCCTACAGCACACTAAGGAATGTCGGTGTACCTTTGTGAAACACCCTGTGATTGCTTCTTGTGAGGTAGTGGGA
The DNA here is from genome assembly GCF_023864345.2 of Schistocerca serialis cubense. Taxonomy (NCBI): domain Eukaryota; kingdom Metazoa; phylum Arthropoda; class Insecta; order Orthoptera; family Acrididae; genus Schistocerca; species Schistocerca serialis. Next base: position 784,346,068 of record NC_064641.1, on the reverse strand, counting down.
TAGAGTGAGTGTGAATTTTCTGTTCATTCTTCATTTTGCAGATCTATGAAGGCGGGAACTACATGACCACAATTTGGTGACCTACTTCCCTTCATGCTTCCACCCTTCATACCCAGTCCCCTCCACCCTGTTACACCCCTGGAACACAATGTATTCCTTAATATGGGTCTACGGCACACCCCTGGAACACAATTTATCGCTTAATATGGGTCTACGGGGATTACATGTGGTATACACATTTAGTATTTGTCTTTAAACCACTCCATTTAATTTTATACCATTAAACCACTATTTTCAATAATCTCTGACTTTTTACATCTCCTGCAGTGCAGAAAATATAATCCTAGAGGAAAATATGAATAGGACCTTTTTTTGTAGAAAATTTAATAGTGTTTAATTTTGTACTGGGAAAGTGGGAAAGATTTTTGCTAGGAGACTAGGTTTTCGAGTTATTCATGAGAAACACGAAAGAATGTGATGCTTAACACCCCACCCCCTTCCCCCCTCCCTCAACTGGCACTCACACGCCACTGGGGGGGGGGGGGGGGGGGGTTGTGCAAATGTGTGATATTGATGTATGTGTACATCTTTCTCAAAAGCCTACATGGATATGGAGAATGTATTCAAATATAAGTGTGTGAAGAAGTGGATAAAAAGAAAAAAAACAGTAACCAAGCAATGGCTGTCCATTCTAAGTAAACATGTATTAAATAAAACATGGAAATGTAGTTTTATGAAACCCCACAGGCTCATCTGTAACATTAACTATGAGGTTCTGAGTAAGGGTTTACACACACACTAAGTCATTCTTGGGGAAAAGTATTTACATTCTGTCCATGTTAATGAGGCCAGAACCTCTCAATTAACACCACCTGCTGAACTGTTTTATTGTGATTGAGATGTGACAAAGTGAAATATAACCTTCAATTTGACAAATAGAATTGCTTAAAAAGGCTAAAAAAGGTCACAATGAAATTAAAATTTATTGTCATATAAGAATCTTTATTAAATATGCTTCTAATGCAATACAGAGCTTACATTTATAGCAAAATATACAAGAGAGGGGAAAAATATTCTAGCAAACTATCTCATTTTTCTCATTTCCAACACTTCACTTGTATCAAATTTATCTATTGGGTATAAAATCATAAAATTCGTTCACAAGTACTACAGATATTAAAAAATAGTATATACTGAAATCAGTGTATAATGATACATACAATTCTCTTTCTTTCTCAGTCACTCACATGTCCGCATTTGTTCACAAACATGCCTGTACACATCTACGACTTCTACGACTGAGGAGGCATGTCTGCACACATATGCATGTGCGCACGCTTGTGCACACACACACACACACACACACACACATAAACACAACCGTTCATAATAATCACACAGTCTTTGTACCTTGCAATGCACTCGAAACAACTAGACAAGATATGCAATATTTACTACCAAAGTGAGCTCTTCATACTTTGTTACATTCAAGCAATACATATTTTGTTCTTAAAATATCACTTTATTTATAAATGTTCAGTTTGAAAGAATGTGGATTTTAAAATAAGCACAAAAGCTAAAAAAAGAAAGACATAATTCTATGAATAATTCATGTAAGTATTTACATCTTTAATGATTACTGAAGTCTTATTAGAAAATGTTTCTTTCTCTTACAGAAAGATTCTACTTGAAGCATTTTTCTTTTACTGAATCTTGTTTAAACAGGTACAGTTTCACAGACTGTTTTCTTTCCAATACCATGAAAAAGAAGAACACTAAAGCCTTTTCATATTACATGAGGACTTAAGCAATAATTACGTATAATTATTTTATGTAAAGAGATCAACAAAAACATGGAAGCCAGTTCACATGCATCCAATCATTTCCTGGAAAACAGAGATACTAACATTTTAAGTATAGTACTGCAGACATTTATCCATAAACAATCATAGAATTCATGGGCATTTTCCGCTATTAGCTAACAAAGGCAAATGTTTAGAGAGCAAATCTAAAATATTTGATGCAGATATGGTACATGTATTGTGATACATCTATTGTCATTCACCCACAAAATAAAATGATCAGCTACAAGTACCACCCCCAGCATTATAAAAACAAACCTATAAATTTTTTTCTAAAGAAATTAATAAAGAAAAGGACGTGATGTATGGTAATGAAAGACATTCATGGCAGAAATATCTGTCTCCCTATCACATTACCAACACTACACACACTCAACATGGCTGTAGAAAATAATTCCATTTGCACATTATGCTCTAGTAATTCTTTATTAAAGGTACTTAAATGTGAATTTTAAGCTTACAGATTACAATCAAAACTGTTTTTATCAACCAGCTATTTAGAATATATAACATAGATACTGAAAGACAGTAAAGCTCATACGGTACTTCTGACAGGGAGATCTGAGGTCTTAACATGATCAAAAGAATTTTTATCATTTATAAGCGTGTTTGGTAATTTTACCATTGTAATATAAGTAAACTATCAGTATTTTACCTCTAAAATAGTTTCAGTACTATGTCATTTCCTGATGTGTGCACATTCCAAAAAAGTAATATTAGGGTTAAGGTTTCTTACAGGTTTGATTCTAGTTTATGTCCAATAAACCCTGATCCCCAGTCAAACACTTTGTTACTATGAGAAACCATCCACATTATTTACACATTGATATTAGTGATATTAATGATGATTAAGCTTATTATTATAATTACAAAAAATGTAAAATATGTTTAAAAATTTCTCCAATAATTTAATAAAATAACTGCACACATATTCAGTTTTCTTAGTACAAACAACAACCGTGGGAGGGGGGATGCATGCGAGCATGCGCATGTACACACACACACACACACACCTGCAAAGCATATGATCTATGCTATGAAAGCTGACCATGTATGCAGTATTTTATTTAATTATTGCAGGAAATTTTAAATATGTTTGTGGGTGGGTGGGAGCGAAGGGAGAATAGTGTGCATCATGAATGTTTGAGCACGCACACACTGAGTAAGGAACATAAGCTTCAAATATTAGTAACTGCATATCATAAAAGTGACAGCTGTGACCATGCTGACAGTAGCAGAGATACTTACAGCATACAGCATTTTCTATCAAACAATTCTTTTGAGAAATACAATACAGAAACGAATTCGTATCATCAATATTTAATAAGCAGTAATAATAGTATGCCTGAATAACAATGAAAAGTTTTGCAACATACCCTCCAAAAACCTTACCTCTAGAAGAACTACTACTAGTGACAAAGATTTCTTTTCTTTGCTGACATTCACGTCACAAGCTTGTATATCAATCTCAGGTGTTCTAAAGTTTTCTCTGAAGACAAATTTAATAATTGTAAATGATGATGATGATGATGATAATGATAATGATAATTATAAGAAGAAGAAGAAGAAGAAGAAAAAGAAGAGAAACAGGCCAAAGACTTTGAGTCATCTCATATTTCCTCTCTGTTAGTGAATCAGTCCGCTTAGTCAGACACATTTTAAAAATGGAGGGAAATGTTTGATAGTAATGAACTCATTTGTTGCTTAGGAATGTAAGAAATGCTTCAGTCTGAATTTCTGAAAAGTAAATGTGACAATTTTAGTAATTTTTAAAATGAAAGCTACCTAGTTTTAACGACACAGCAAATATGTACCACCAGCCACTGGCATACATGACACTGCTTTAGCTGAATAAAACACTGACATCCTCATAACTTTTTATTTTTGAACTAACTAATTTCAAAATGTGGTGGAGCACTTAAACATAGCATTCTTTTCCCAAACCCATGATTAAGCTGTTAAAAAGTTGTATCGTGAAGAGTCTTTAAGTACGCCATTAGCATCTAATGAACTGCAGATAATCATAACTCATATCCTCCAACCCCTCCTTTTCGCAACTGCTCACTATGATTTGGCTTTCCTCAATTTTTTACTTGACTGCCTCCAATGGTATCAACAAAAATCTCGCTGAAAATAAAGTTGTCCATCTGATGTGTGTGTACTGATTCACAACCATGTATGTAAAGGACACTCCACAATGAACAAGGAAGGAACAGATTCTTTGTTCAAACATGGAAAGTAAGCACTATGTTCCCACTGACATTTTAACTCCATTTATGCAGCTATTGGTATTTAATATTGTGCCTGATGGAAAAGTAATTTATATTTCTTGCATGTAATGAAGAGACTCTCCTGCTTTATCAAAACTATGTCACAACTGTAATTTTATAGTTTTCTCAGGTGAAGTCTGCTTTTGATACAATTATGTCATGATTATTTAATCTAAATAAACTCTGATATGCTGAGAAATTTAACAAAACCAATGGTCAATAATAAACTCACAAGAGGAGACTTCATCAGTAGGCACTCTATAGATTCCCAGTAACATCTACCATGATAAATTGCAGAACAGCTGCATGCAAATTATTCTAGTTCTTTTATGGTTTCTTATCAGTGTAAAGTGATTGTCAAAATTTTTTGTTGAAACATTGTGGGAAATAAAAATACCACTGACAACCAATTACTGAAGCCTATATGTTCCTCATAATGTAGAACCCTTCTATTGCACTCAAACAAAAATATTTATGAAATCTTAACAAAACTTTCAGGAATCAAGCACACAAGATTGGTGCACACTGAATCAGACAAGCTACAGAATAATGTTCTTCTGTTTTTTCAGAAATTTATATTAGTCTTACTGTAAAAAAAATCATGCAATGAAAGATTAATCATTAAAACTAAAGAATATAACAAACTCTTGCTGCCTTGATAAGTTATTGATATAACCACATACATAACACACTGAAAATGAAACTCTATGGAATGTTAAACAATACACTATTTACCAAGCCTGTTTATCAATAAAAATGCAAATTGAGAATTCTATTACAGCCTCAGAGAAAACTTACAATTCAATATTGTTAATCAGAAAATAAAAATAAATATCTTCTATAAAACCAACTATTTCAGTTGAATGTAAATGTGTCATCGCTAGATGAAGCAGTAATTACAGCTGTTATGAAGTTGTAACATATTACAAAGATTTAGGAGAATCTGATCTTAGATTATAAATCAAGATCTTTTTTAGCCATTTACTCCACAAAACACTATGATTATATTTTTAAAATCTGTGGCAGTGTCTCATTTGCTGATCACATTTGAAATTAATATTAACTGAGAACACAAGGACATAAAAGTTGGTTTAAGTATTAGAGGTGTTATGTTATAGATTGTACCATGGCAATAAAAAACAAAAACTGTAAAGTAATCAAAATGGTTGCATTCATCAAGCAAATGGAAGATTATTATGTTGCAGGCAGCCATACAGTAAAGAGGGTAATGAATCTTTGACTGAAACTTATAGCCAAAGGAAGAATGGAATAACAGAGTGATGGAACATACTAAATATATTGAGTATAATGCAACAATGATCCAATTGTTTACAAAACTCAAAACATTTGTTTATGATGGCTGTTATTAACTTTAAAAGTATTACTAATGACTTAATAAGCGAAATAAAAGGAATGTGTTATGGGAAACTACGAACACAAAATACAGTACACAACTGAAAGAAAAAGCCAAAACAGTGCTTCTGAGAGTACTCTTTGCTGTTGATATTGTGCATCACAGAGGAGTCTGTATCCAAGTGCAACATTGGACCTGAGATAGTAAAAACCAAAATCACTATTCATTCTGCATTTCCTGCAAGTCAAAGTTCTAACAACAAAGGAGCAATGTGTATCTTACAGAAGTATTGAGAGACAAAAAATACACAATGCAATGTATTGTGACAAATCACCTGAAAGAGGTTGTTGCAGTCACACAATATTTCACTCATGTCACTTCTCTGGTGCAACATTTCACTGGAACAGACGTTTCTGAAAGTAATGCAAGAATGACAGGGAGGAAAAAAGGGGAGGAGGAGGGGATCATGATAAAGAGATCAAAACTGTTGATGTTTTAAGTTTCAGATAGGATTTAGTGAAACATACAGTAGACTGGAGGGTTTGTACAAAGAACGTGAACTTTTTCTGCAGAAAAAAGTGAAGTTATTGATGAAGTAGTTGGATTAGTAACTCGTGCCATAGGGCAACAATACCTCAATGACATTTTTCTGCAGAATATCATGAAGTTCCTGATGAAGTAGTTGGATTAGTAATTGATGGAATAGGAACTATACATCATGATGATAGTCTACCCTCTCTAGCTTCAATGTCTTTTCTTTTTCACCTTTTGTAAGTAGTTGAATTTTATTAGTATCTTACAAATATACCACCAAATACTGATGTATATGCCCATTTTATTTAAAACAAATCTGCTTTAAAGCTGTGGAATGTTACATTTTTGAATACATGGTAATAAAAGGGGAGAAAGGCTCAAAATAGTTGTGTTGGACATATTAAATCTCTGCTAGCTAACTTAAAACTACAATTAAACTGCACCATGAGAATGTGAAAGTTTTATGTTAAACACCTCTGCCTCTCATTTAAAATTCAGTGAAACTCCAGAGAATGGTTTATAGATGACTCAGAAGAGGAAAATATAAGAAGTTGCCAAAATGGTGATATGAACATAGCTACAAGCATCTTGTAACAGTTAATTACAATTGAAAAATGTAAATTATGAAATCAAACTATGTAATACACAGAAAATACAAGAAGATTAACCAAAAAACTCTCTCAGATATAGGAAGGTGTGTTTGTTGAGATGGTGGAACTAATGAAGCCACACGAAAATAAATGAATAAACATCCCACATTATTAAATAAACATAAGCACTTCATAAGGTTATAAGGAAAGTGAGTAGGTACAGAGGCTTCAGTAAGTCACATTGGGTATCCAAAGCACAGAAGGATCATTCAGAAACTGGGAAATTAGCAGTTCATTACTTTACATTTTTGACAGGCTTCTTTTCATTGATACCTTCGCAATGGAGTGTCCATCTGTTCCATTATAGGTGAGAAAGACTGTCTGATTATGATGTTCCTCCAGTTGGGACATATTGATCAATGTAGAAAGTATCTTTTTTTGTTTCATCTACATCAATTACTCAGGTTCTTTACTATTCACAAACCGGAAGCTAACTATCCACCTTCAAATATTTTTTCCTCTCTTGTACCAACTGTTAATAAGTAATCTTTCAATTTCTTTTTAATTTTTGGAAATTGATATTTCACTTAGATAACATGTAATATCATCGTCACCACCACCACTTTATTATTATTATTATTATTATTATTATTATTATTATTAGCTATCAGATCTCAACTGCTAGATAAAGCCTCCTCTAGACCATCCCACACATTACAGCTATACAATGTGTTAACATACAAAAATTTATTCAAAAGCATTCTTATCCTGACAGCTGTCTCAAAATGTATTACAAGGATTGTTATTAAAGCTTTAAATAATAAGAGATTATGAAAAGTTGGCAAATGATGTCTAGATTTATGGGCCTCACTATGACACATGCAACAACTGACTTTCTAGCTATATTAATTGTATTATTGTGGCCCTTCCCACCAGCTGACATTTTCCTCATTGTACCACCAACTACTTGCTGTTCCTCTTGCAATAATGAATGTTCTTTTATACGTTTGCCGAGATAGGTGAAAGTGGTTTACTTTCACATTATATTTCATTAATTATTTTGAGAGTGCTATTAATATCTTTGGTTTTGCAGATACAAAACTACAGAATAAGTTTTCAGGTAAATTATATTCTGTGATAAGTGAGATCTTTATGTATCTAAAGTCAAATCTTTGGTTAAAATTGAAGGCACTCAAAACTGATCATTAGGTGTTTTTTTAAAAAAAATTTTTATGGGCCTCATGAAAAAATAAACAGGGTATGGTTAGAGTTTTATCGCAGCATGTAAAGGAGGTCATTTCATGAGCATAAGTGGAATGCGAGCACATAAAAATATTGTTTAAGCAGCATGTCCTAACAGCAATTTAGTGAGTTTTGGGCATCTAATCTTTGTTCAATGCTTGTTTTCAACAAGAAAATTAGTTTTAATGTCCCTTCAATGATGAAGACATTAAATCTGATACAAACTGCAAGGCAATCTATATTGCCCATAGCTGGCTAAGCAGTTTATTTGAGAGAGAGAGTCCATTGTGTATGTATCAGAGGACTTCTGCAAGTTAAGCAGATAGCAGTCTAAGTGAGGAAAGTGCTCTGATGGAAGCCAATATCTGGAAAGTGCAACAAGAATGCCTACTAGAAAACAGGTCTGCAAATACAGATGAACAACTTGTGCAATGACGTGTTGTATACACAGTTTTAGAAGATCAAAAACAAAGTAAAGAAGGGAAAGATCTGGCTATGGCAGACCAATGGAACCCTGAAAAAGGCAACAGAAGAGCTGATTCTGGCAACCCATGTGTAACCTATCAGAACAAATGCTATCAAAGCCAGAACTGAGAAATAAGCAGACTTTCCAAAGAATCTGATGAAAGAATCAACAACATCCTGATATGAATGTTTACACATACATACTACAAATGAAATCACAACATTGGGGCATATCTCATTGGCAAGGGACTGATGGGATCATAAGCCAGAAGAAAGGGATGAAAATGAACAATCCAGATGACTATGGGAGTCCTGATTTCAGATTAATATGCCAGACATTACAATCAAGGAAAGAAAATACAGTGTGGATTGTTGACATACATCAGACTTCATGAAAAACAGCTGGAAAATGTTACAAGATACTGAGACCTGAAAATCAAACTTTAATGGTTCAGGCATGAACTAGCAAAAGTGATGCCAGGGGTTCTTGCCACACTAGATACAGGGGCAAAAGATCTCAGTATTAGCATTGACAGTGATAAAATATCCATCTGCCAACTATAATAACCACAAGTCTGAGATCTGTGTGCATTATCTGTTGATACATCATGAAATCCAGTGTAGTGATCTCATTTGCTTCCTTTGTAGCTGTTTTTGTATCATTAATAATAATAATAATAATAATAATAATAATAATAATAACAATAAAAAACTGAAATATCCTGTATATACAAAAATTTTTTTGCAAAATGGGTGAGCCAGGAGTGGATATCCAGTAAGCCAAGGGATGAAGTTGATAGGCATTAAAAACTGATAATCAGGGCTATAAAATAATTCTTTATCACTTGGGACACATGCTACTAATTATGCTGGATCAAATGTAGTCTGAAAACTTGTAAAAAAAGTGGGCACTAAAGAGACATTACATATTTTATTATGGGGCATACACCATGGTGCAATTTAATTTTATGGTAAATTTAATGGTGTGAATCAATTGATGGATACACTACGTTTATGCTCAGTACAATTTCACTCATCTATTTCACTCACAGCCTTAGATTTCCCATTTAAAAAAAAAAGAAATCATCAGTAGACATGCAGAACAGGACATCCAGCCAAGATAGAAAAAATCTTTTGACTGCACAGTGAATAAATAACAGTTTCATTCAAACATCTAATGCAAGTGATGGGAATCGAAAATTCCACTTTATTCTGTGCGAAGAATGTCTCACCTTTGACAGATAAATAATTCAGAGGTAAATGAGACCACTCACCGAACAGCAGAAACATTGAACCACCCCCCCCCCCCCCCCTCACACACACACACCACACACTTCTGCTTTCTGCTTTTCAGTAAGTGGTCTCCTTTAGTCCTATATTATTTAATTGGAACTTTCTTACTATATTCAACTTCAACATATTAATAGCAAACATCCTCCACTGACAGAGCATGAATAAAGACACAAAAAAAGGGCCAAGAAACATCATCACAACTAAAAATCAATTAATTAAGAGAGGTTACTCTCATGGAACACTTCAGACAGTGCATCTGTTTCAGTTACTAATAATATCAATAAACACTAACTAAGCAACAACAAAAATCACATAAACAGGTGAAAAACATTACAAATCCATGGCTGTAAAATGTTAAAATATATGTAAACACTTCTGTTGTTTACTTTAATTTCAATCAACTTTAGTTAAACTTGTGAAATTTGTAATAGCCATGAGCATGCCAGTAAGAGTTACTCTAGAGTAGTGACTTGACACCGTACTGCTCTCCTTGTGGTCTAGGCCTCTGCTGACAGTCTGTCTATACATATCTTAATTCAAAAGTTCTGAAACAGATGTGTTTGTACTATGAGTACAATACATTCTATAATTTCAAACTTCTGCTATTTCATGTACCACACTGGACAAACTAATTCCATCTGCTAAAGAATTGTTTGTCTGCTAAACTGTGAAACAAAATTTAAATCAAGTGATATAATACAAAATATGGCAAATCACATTTTGTATTTTGGTGCAATATAAGACAAAAATCATTCTAATGTACAAAAAGGTTTTTAAAAACATTTTTATATATCAAAAATATTGTTCCACTTTAGATTACATGTTTATAAACCATTTAAAAATTAAATTTTGGCGTACATAGGTTCCATTAATCAGCTTGATACAAACCTACCTGCAACTTCCACAATGTGTTCACATGCCTTAATTTTTCATTGCTGTTGGCAAACATAATATTCATTTAAATTACCCATTTTCTACATTTAACGAATTCTGTGATATGTTGATAAATGTAATAAAGATTCTACCCAAAACTGACAGGTAGCAATGGTTTCAAACTAACTGAGGAATTATATACAATGCAAAAATCTTATGATAAATATATTACAAGTTAAAAATTAATAACACAGCAAACAGTCTGATAGGTCAAATGACTAAAAAATTCTAAGAACTATCAGTCCACAGCACTTGTATATGTGATGTACACTTTAATTTACAATATATTCCTCATTTTTTATTTTAATCGTGAATTTATTTAACATGAAAAACATATAATATCTGCTTAATATCTTCAGTCATTCAAAAATGCTTACAGAGTAAACGAAACTTGTTTCACAAGACTAAACATCTGTTATTAAATCCTAAAGGAAACATAATCAGTCATCAGGAACTACAGTTTCCACAAATCAGTAATATTTTTAGTCTGGAATATTATATGGAATGAAGACATTATTAATGCCAGTGTCTTACAAGAAACAAATAATGAATGAAATATCATTTTTGTTATTGCAATACGAAACATCTTAAAAATGAACAACATCCACAGTTACTTCACAGTGGTGCAGGGCAACTTTACTTTGATCAGACCACTGTTATGCAACTACTTCAATCAATGGCACTTATTTCATAATTCTCACAAAACACTAGGAGCTAAAATATGACCAATTTCAACATGTATATATGCATGCATTCCTAGATATTTTAACAATTTTGTCATCAAAGACCAACTTCTGCTAAGACTGTTGATAGTTTACTGCATGACAATATGCAGAAATATTTTACTGACACAAGCTCCTTTGCATGAAATCTGTATTTGTTTCACGAGTGACAACAAAATTTTTGATCAGTTAGAATTCTAAAATGGAAACCATTTTATGGGCAAGCTTTTATATTTACAATGCATGCCACTGTATCTTTCAAAAGTTGTTGTTCATAAAATAAATAGTTATGTGAGATTTAAATTTTAGCAATATTTTCCAAAGCTGTGAATGTGACAGGAAAAAACCAGCCTGAAAAAAAAAAATTAAAACCCTGTGCTTCATATGGGACAATACAGAAGAAAGCTACAGAGAATGTAGATAAACTAGTTGGCACAGTCTACCCCCCATGAAACCAAGAGAAACTAGTTAAGAAGAGGGAAAAGGAATGCAAAAAGAATACAGAAACATGAACTAAAATACAGGAGAAGAGCATCATAAACTAAAATCAAAATAAATAAAAGAAGAACCAGTACACGTAAGTGTGAAAATAATAGTGAAAAAATGAAAAAAAAGAAACAGCAATGTATAATGATTAACTACAAAAAATAACAGCAAATTGGACTAAATGTACGATACACTAAAGAATTTTGCATAAACTGGTGCCTGAGGAGATCGCTATTGCTCTGTTAGAGAAGTATTTCACACTCATCTGTGACTCTTACTTTTAATTTTTTTATTTCATGTTTTGTTGTTTATATATTTCATCTCTCCTGGTTTGTGAATGCACACTGTAGATATGTTCAATTAGTTTTGACTCTCTTCGACCACTAATGTGTCACAACACTTCTATTGTGAGTAACCAAATCATAAACTTTCTCCACTCAGTTATCCACTCACCACCACTTAAGCCAAAATCATCAGATAAGACATCTCAGTCATCTCTTAGCAGCAGACATAATATCTGAAGAAGTGTTAGTGTACAGAAATAGTCATTACTAACAAAGAGCTGTTAGAGAGTAAATAATGTTTTTGTTCATATGAATGTAATTACACAAGAAATACAGAGTTGTGAAATTAGTTACTCTACTGCCCTAATTAACAAAGTAACTTTTATATAAAATACAGGAATAAAAAGTCAAGCTGCAACGCTCAAAATATAGGATGCAATGAAAATTGCTATCAGGGAAGGACATTGATCTGATATTCAAGATGGAAAATGAATACATAAAAGACAGGCACATTTGATGAACAAATTAATGTGGATGAATTGTGGAAATGTCTGATAGTCTTGTCAGATATACTCTGGAAGAACATTATCATTTTTTCTTTCATGCAGTGGGTCTAGACATGAAAGATGACTGAGGTCTAGACGTGAATGATGATGTCAGTCAGTGAGTTCCTACTTTTGTTGTTTATGAATATATCAATTATAAATTTATAATTTTGTCTCCACTTGGTGGTGCTGAAAAGCGATAATTACCACCACTTCCATTAATGGCAGAAACAAAGTTTCGTAATGTCTTCATTAACTTTCATGTTACAACATCTTTGTAACACCTTTTCCTTATAAAAAGCAAGAAGAACACAGATGAGTATTATCGAATTGTCTTGAGATATTTCATTATTGTGTTTCTTTACTTATTTCAAAAGTAAAATACTTTATTCACCTTGATAAGATCTGGCAGGTTTGCGTTGTAAGTTATCAACAGGATAATGTGTCAAACATATCAAACAGCCTTCTGAAAAGATACATGGCATGTAAAAACAAATTTCAATGGCAAATGATTTTGCACGATTTGTATTTATGTCCTTTTACATTTATGATTCCTTGCAAAGAAGCACAAGTCTCTTTGGTTAGCTAAACATTTAAAACATTTCCACTAACAGATAATTCTGCATGAAATACAATTTTCCTTAGGTCTCCACTCATAATTTCTTGAAAAGAAAGTAATAAGTCCCTTTGGTATACCTGTGACTAATAGCTAACTATGGAGCAAAAAGAAGGAATGTTTTTTTTTGTGCCTTTTGTTGATTGACCTTTAACCACAATTCTTGCTAATAGAGAATGGTTTGTAAAAGCAATGTATAAGCAATAAACAGAGATTATACAGAGCCACTAGAATCTCCAGGGAAGACAAGAGCAGTTTCTCCTCCACATGATGGAGATGGAGAACAGCGAGCATCAAGAGATGCTCTGCTTGCTGAACTGAAGCTGCTCGAACTTAGATCTTCACAGCTGGCAAGAGATTGACTTCCACCTGGAACAATCAAGATACCTTGAGAGATTGGCATATTACTAACTACACATGCAAAAAAAAAAATATATATAATATAATAGAGGGAAACATTCCACGTGGGAAAAATATATCTAAAAACAAAGATGATGAGACTTACCAAACAAAAGCGCTGGCAGGTCGATAGACACACAAACAAACACAAACATACACACAAAATTCTAGCTTTCGCAACCAACGGTTGCTTCGTCAGGAAAGAGGGAAGGAGAGGGAAAGACGAAAGGATGTGGGTTTTAAGGGAGAGGGTAAGGAGTCATTCCAATCCTGGGAGCGGAAAGACTTACCTTATGGGGAAAAAAGGACGGGTGTACACTCGCACACACACACACATATCCATCCGCACATACACAGACACAAGCAGACAAGATTGAGGACTTTTATGAAGGATTAGGTGGGTGAGGGCAATGGATTGTTCAGTTTGGAACTGGTATAGGGACTGATGGAAAGAAGGGTTACAGCCAGAGATGGGAACTTTAAGTGTGAGGCCTTTGGGGGTAATGCCAAATGTCAGTCAAGCCTGAGAAAATAAAATATGGGCGTGTAATCTGGCTAGGGCGAAGGCATGTTTGTGGAAGGAATGTAAATAAAACTTAATGGGGTCTTTGTGGGGATGTTGTGAGGGTGACATGGTATTAGAAGGTGGAAAGTGTAACATGAGGCTAAAATGAAAATGAAAATAAAAATATATGGGGAGAGATAAATGTGAACTAGAAAGCAACTGGAGATCTGGTGTGAAAAAAGGCGAAAAAGTGTTGGTTAAAGCTGGGCTATGTCCTGTGGTGAACTTGGGTTGGTAGACAACGATGTACACAAAGGTTAGGTGGTTGTGTTGCCACCAAAACACGTTAAAGGGTGGAGCAATTCGGGAAAACATCAAAAAAACTGCGTGTAAATGTATTAAAAGGAGTGGTTTTGTGTTGGCAGACTGTGAAAATGAGGCTAACAATTGTCTGACGAAGAAATAATGACGTTAAAACCTGTGGGAAGTGGCTAAAAGTAAAGTGATCATGTTTTTAGATATATTTTCTCACGTGGAATGTTTCCCTATATATATATATAGTTATAATAGAGGGAAACATTCCACGTAGGAAATATATATCTAAAAACAAAGATGATGTGACTTACCAAATGAAAGTGCTGGCAGGTCGACAGACACACAAACAAACACAAACATACACACAAAATTCAAGCTTTCGCAACAAGCTTGCGAAAGCTTGAATTTTGTGTGTATGTTTGTGTTTGTTTGTGTGTCTGTCGACCTGCCAGCACTTTCATTTGGTAAGTCACATCATCTTTGTTTCCCTATATATATATATATATATATATATATATATATATATATATATATATATATATATATATATATATATATATATATATATATAGAGAGAGAGAGAGAGAGAGAGAGAGAGAGAGAGAGAGAGAGAGAGAGAGAGAGAGAGTGTAGCTCCACAGTTTACCTCACAAAGGCTGAGTGGACCTTGGTGATCTGATGGGAACCAGTTTTACCATTGCAGCAAGGCCATTGGTCCATGATAAATAATAATTCTTTGTAAAGATCATCATAGAATTAGGCAAGGAAATCAAAGAGCTCCTAGGCATACACTTGAAGGACTTGTATTGCATTCTTTGTTCCTGATTTGTGTGTAAACCAGAAATTACCCTGCAATGGTGTGGTGGAATGAGTTGGTGCAACAAGATAAAGAATTAGCAATTCTAGAGCACAGCCTGGTTATTACCTACAATTCAGACTAAAGTATTATGGTCTGTGAGCAGCTTTTCCACCGTGTTACCAATAAACACTCACAAATAATTGTACAAATTATCTGAGAAACTAAGCAAGAAATTTCAGTTTAATTCCACACAAACATACAACAGCACACATTTGTACTTTGAGAATTTGTATGTGAAACATGCAGTGGATACTAAAATAAACTATGTTTGGGTTAAATAATGGACAGAACTATATGACATGACTTGTTTAGCAGGGTCCATTAAGTTAAAATTATTGTATTTGTGAGAATAGAAATACATGCACATAGAAAAGACAAACTGTCATCAAATCAGTGAGGCATGAAGATTTATTTTGCAGAGTTGGGGGATTATATTAGATTAGATTTACTTTCATTCCATTTGATCTGTAGTGAGTAGGTCCTCCAGGATGTAGAACATGTCACAAAAACAACGATACATGACAAATATTTACAACTAAAACAAATAAGCTAATGTACCATTCCTCAGGTCCCAAGTGGAATGATCGTCATTTTTTTAATGAACACTATATGAAAGAGTCATTTTACAAATACTAATGCACTGAATTTAAAATAAAAGTTTTTTATTTACTTATAAGGTAATAAACGTGTCATACAACTACTATAATACTTATTTACAATGAACACATTACTGCAGTGAAATTGTGCAGAAGTTATATACACACACACACACACACACACACACACACACACACACAGAAGGTGAAACATTCCACGTGGGAAAAATATATCTAAAAACAAAGATGTATATATACAACTACAGAAATCTGTAATTATTGATATATGTTCAATTACCTGAAAGTTCCTAAATGCAATGTAACATATACTGTACAGTTAAAAGGAAGTCATGCTTGATCAAGGCCCACGTCACTTTCCATTTTTAACCAGACATAACGTCTGAGAAAGGAAAGAAATAATAATAACAATAACAATAATATTAATAATAAATCCTGTCAAGATCTCCCCTGGCTTTGTCTAACTCAGACTGAAGGGCGGCAATTTTCCCCTCCTGTTCTAGTATCTTCCTATCTCTACTACAAATCCTACAAAACCACTGATGAGTCTCATTTACTTCCCCTATTCCCCTATTCCCATGCTACTACAGCATCCAAGCTAAATTGCTGGAGAGAGCAAAGAACAACTAAATGAAATTCTATACATTTGCTGCAGCAAAATGTAAACAGAAAATACGACTGTACGATCTTTTCGCGATTTCGGCTATATTACATAAATAAGAATGAAATCTTTAATGGTACACATAAAGGCACACTAATATACCTATTCACCATGTAATCAGTACTAAACTATATGTTTTATAATCTAAAATCACTTATCTTTACGAGAACACCAAAACTCGCGCTAGTTGCCTGGCTGCAGGGCTGGGTGACAACAAGTATTGTATTAATAACTAAAGATTCCTGATATGATTAGATGAAACATGTTTTCGGGGAAAATGCAATCATTTTTAGTTGGTAAAGGTGGATATCGATTAACATGTGCTTGTGAAGGATATGTACTGAATAATATCACAGTAAAATAAATGGTTCATTTTCCAAACAGTTCAAACAATTCCTAATAGTCCACAAACTACAGAAAAAATAATTTTCTTGTTTTTGGTAGAAACAGCCCATTTTCAAATTAAACTATGAATTTATCAAATTAACACTTCCCTTAGTTTCTTAATTCTGTTCTACAGTCTGTCTCCATAGCGTAGCAGTAGCATTACCACCTACCACACAGGGGGCCAGGGTCATCATCATTTTCATCATTATTGACTTGCAAGTGGCCGAAGTGGCGTCAACTAAAAAGGACTTGCAATACGGAGCCCGAACTCCCCGGAATGGGGCCTCCCGGCCAACAATGCCATACAATCATTTCCATTTCTGTTCTACAACATTCTTTCCTCCCCTCTCCTGTTTACATCCTTTATTCTTTCTAGCCCTCTTTATTTTTATGCTATCCCCCCACCCCCTTGTTTAGTTCCATGTGCATTTTGCAATTTCTTCCAAATCCATCTCTCACATCTGATAAACTGATTATTACTGCAGCTCATTATTAGCACTCTCGCACAATAAACTTGGCTATTGGCCCACTGTTACTTCATTCACCTTTTCTGTATCTTGAGACATATTCAGTACACATTTTGAACTCACTACTTCTTTGTTCTGCTCACATACAACTTCCTCAAAGTAAAGGGCCAGTACATTGTCCTGGAAAGTATGATTTCATCAGAGACAAGGATATTGTCAGCAGGGCCCAAGGGAAGTGTGATATCATCACTCTTGTTCTCTATATACATAAACAATCTGACAAATAGGGTGACTAATAATCTGTGACTGTAAGCTGCTGTAGTGTATGGGAAAGTATCAGTAATGAGTGACTGAAGGAGAATATAGGATGGCTTAGACAGAATTTCTATGTGATGTGATGGTTAGCAGGTTGCTCTAATGTAGAAAAATGCAAGTTAATGCAGACGAGTAGGAAAAATTATACTATATTATTTGAGTATAGTATTAGTAGTGTTCTGATTGATGCAGTAACATGAAGTAAATATCCAGGTATAATGCTGCAAAGTGATATGAAATGGAATGTGCACATAAGGCTGGCAGACTGCAAAACTTGTGGCACTTGCTGCAAATTTATCCTTTAGTGAAGCTGTATTTCCTCAGAGCTTAAGGTCTCAAAAGTGAGACCACTACTCAAAAATGGAGACAGACATAAAATAGAAAAGTACCATTAAATATCATTTTTTGCTGTTTTCTCCAAAACATTAGAGAAACTGAAAAAAATCAAGTATCACTATTTACCTAAACAACAATGTACTTTGGAATAGTAATCAACATGATTTTTTTTTTTTTGCAAAACAGAGCAAAGAACATCATAAACTACACCTAAGAAATAATTAAAAAGTTGGAGGAAAGCCAAAGTGTAGCAGGAATCAATTTAAATCTGTCTGAAATTTTCAGTATCATCTGCCATGAAATTCTTCTCGATAAGCTGGAAGCACTAGGTATTAGGAGAAGAGCTAAAATGTGGTTTCAGGCATATCTCAAAAATTGGTCTCATATTGTAGAGCTCACCACTGTTAGTTTAAATAAAAGAATAAGGTTAGTTTCAAAAGCAAAAGAAATTCCTTTTGGAGTACCCCAGGGCAGAATCTTAGGGCCACTACTCTTTCTTATACATGTGAATTACTTACAGTTACAACATGATACATCCAAAACTGCATTACATGCCAATAACACAAGTATAACAGTGAGTGACTTTAAAAAGTCATTACATTCCACAACTGATAAAATCCTAAAAAATAATGAGACTTGGTTCAGTGGAAATACACTTACACTGAATGCAAAGAAAACAAATTACACACAGTTTGGTAAAATGATTCAGGGATTATAATGATTTATGGATTATCATTCTGGGTGAGCTCAAAACCTAATTCATTAATCTCGGAACTGATTACCAAAACTGCTGGACCAGGGAAACCTGTAAAGCCTGCTGGTCTGTCTGGCAAAATATTAACAGATATGTTCCAGCAGGATCAAAATAGTCTTCAATTCATTCACTCTGAGCCCAGAAAACTAGATGTATCCGAACGTTGTCAAAATGGGGCCTTGCTACCAGCAGTAGACATACAAACA
Organism: Schistocerca serialis cubense; assembly: GCF_023864345.2. Taxonomy (NCBI): domain Eukaryota; kingdom Metazoa; phylum Arthropoda; class Insecta; order Orthoptera; family Acrididae; genus Schistocerca; species Schistocerca serialis. Next base: position 784,327,054 of record NC_064641.1, on the reverse strand, counting down.
ACTCAAGATATCAGCTATGTAGAAGTGCCCTTAAGAAGACAATCTGAACCCTCTTCTTCACTGCCCAGGGTTAGCAAAAATAGTCTTCTGTTTTTACATATTAATATACAGTCTTTAAGAAAGAAGTTGGGAAAATTGCAGTACTGGTTAGAAACTTCCAACTGTGGAATACTTAGTGTAAATGAGCACTGGCTATATTCATCAGAAATTGACCTCAATATTCCATTTGGTTACTCCTTAGCTAGTAGTTACTGCAGATCAACAATTGGACATGGGGGTGTTGCAATAAATATTAATAATGGACTAAATCTACAATACTTTACTATGGATGTCACAGACCTGTGTATAGACACCACCTTTGAGGCTGCAGTTGTACATGTACCTAAATATAATACTATTGTTGCAGCTGTATATCGCACACCATCTTCTAGTGAATATGAACTTATAGTAAATTTAAAGAAAAACTGTTAGTCTTACTAACTAAGCCTAAATACCAAAGAATCTTAATTTTTGGTGATATTAATATGGATATCAGGGAACAGAGTCATATCATATTGGAATTCTTGGATAGCTTAAGAGGTTTTGATTGCTATTGTCTAAATGATAAGCCTACTAGATATAATGCATGTTTAGACAATATAATAGGTAATATCCATGAAAATAAAGTTGAAATTGCAGTAGTCAAGTTAGGCCCAGCTGATCATGATGGCCTATGGATTACAGTCCCAGTCAGCATTCCAGATGAACAACACAAAACTGTTCGACCTATGAACGAATGCAACATAAGAGAGTTTAGAACTAAATTAAGGTCAGTTAACTGGAATGACATCTTATACAAAGATGTGTGTGTGAATAACACAAGCAAATTCTTTATAGAGGAAATTGCAAGAATACTTGACGAGTGTTGTCCCAGATTAGTGAAAAAACAGAATAATAACCAAGCTCATAAACCACAGAGACTAAATAATTGGTTCACACCATACCTCAACAGCATCAGGATTATGGTGGTGGTGGTGGTGGTTAGTGTTTAACATCCCGTCGACAACGAGGTCAGTAGAGACAGAGCGCAAGCTCGGGTTAGGGAAGGATTGGGAAGGAAATCGGCCGTGCCCTTTCAAAGGAACCATCTCGGCATTCGCCTGAAACGATTCAGGGAAATCACGGAAAACCTAAATCAGGATGGCCTGAGACGGGATTGAACCGTCGTCCTCCCGAATGCGAGTCCAGTGTGCTAACCACAGTTCATAAATTCTGCTGGGCAACAGTAACTGAAAAAAATGTTAGCAAAGCATTAGACAAACCAAGTAGTTCCAGAGCAGAGGACTTCTATGGTCTGTCAAACTTTGTAATAAAGAAGATATTAAGTGATCTTCTGTCTCCTCTAACCACTCTCATTAACCGTATATTACAGCAAGGGATTTTCCCTGACTGTTTGAAAATAGCAGTAACTATTCCTATATTTAAGAAAGGACATAAATCAAATCCAAGTAACTATTGCCCTATCTCATTAATCCCAATAACATCTAAAATAATCGAAGACTGTGCCCACCAACAAATGAATCACTATTTTGAGAGGAGTAACTCGTTAAGTAACTCACAGTATGAATTCAGGTCTGGACTGACCACAATTAAAGCGGTTGGAAATATTGTTAGTGATATATATGATGGCTCCTAGACCTAAGTAAAGCATTTGACACTGTATCTCATAGTACTTTGATCATGAAATTTAGACACTGCGGCACGGAAGAGGACACCCTGAAATTATTAGGATCCTACTTAAGGAACTGAGTACAATTTGTTAGTGTAAATGGGCAGCTGTCAAACCCACAAACAATAAAAAGAGGTGTGCCACAGGGCTCCATGCTTGGGCCCTTCCTGTTTGTAGTGTATGTTAATGATATGCCACAGTATTTACCCTGTAAAACAGTTCTCTATCCGGACGATACAACTTTTATCAATTCAGGACAGACTCTTGAATCTGTACAAGAAAAAAATAATATAATATTTGAAAAATCGGTTCATGGGTTTAGTGCAAACTCCCTATACATAAATGAAACAAAAACTGAGGAAATATTCTTTAATTTGAAGGTATCAGACAAAGAAAATAAGTATGTTAAACTGTTATGAATGATTGTTCAAACAAATTTCGGGCTTGCAGCCGGTCGTCGTTCAATCCTTTGCTCGATATTTCAATTGGGCACCTGCCAGTCATCTTCAGGTGAGCCGTCGCAGAGTGGCGAAAACGTCCTCCATTCCGCAATATATAGCATACTGTAACTATTCTGCGCATATGTTGAAAACTTGATAGATGAACCACACTGCCCGCTGGCAGCGCCCTCGCTGGTAGAATAGCGGAACTCAGTCGCCCTCTGCATTGCTGTTTGCCACGGCCGTCAACGCACTCTGTCGTCTTCGATTTGAGAAAATCATGGAGATGATGGGATTCCATGCACTGTCCAGCTGGTAGCCGCTGTCATGGTTTAACAGATTTTCTGCCAGTCGTATTTCTACAGATTCTTTAATAATGGAGTCCCAGAAAAACGTTGCTGTGGACAAAATCATTGTTTTCTCATATTCCATTGAATGTCCAGTAGAAATACAATGTCCATCAATAGCAGACTTGCTTGGCTGCAAAAGGTGGGTATAACGTTTATGTTCAGTGCAGCGTTCTTTCACGGTGCGTGTGGTTTGACCTCAACTTATTTTATGTTTAATCAAGAATATTTTGAACAGACTGACGGTGTCGCCATGGGTAGCCCCCTGTCTCCTTTGGTGGCCAACCTTTTTATGGAGGATTTTGAAGAGAGAGCGCTTGAATCAGCTACCCTGAAACCAACAATTTTTTGGTGGTATGTGGATGACACTTTCATAGTGTGGCCTCATGGAGAAGATAAATTAATGGAGTTTCTACATCACCTCAACTCCATTCATATCAACATCCGGTTCACCATGGAAATAGAGAAAGATGGTTGTTTGCCTTTCTTGGATTTCCTGGTTTGAAGGAAGAATGATGGTTCTCTAGGGCATTCAGTTTACCGGAAACCCACTCATACTGATTTGTACCTGCAAACATCGAGTTGCCATCACCCATCGCAAACTATGAGTTTGCTTAAAACACTTGTTCATAGAGCTCATATTGTCTCAGATCTAGATAGCTTACCTCAAGAACTCGCCCACCTAAAGACAGTATTCAGCAAAAATGGGTATTCCATCTGACAGATTAACAGGGCACTAACAGTTAAAACTAAGAAGCAGGAAGTGAATAAAGAGGAGAACATGCCGGAACAATATTTAGCTTTTCTTCCTTTCGTTGGCAACACTTCATTTAAAATAGCAAGAATCCTCCGAAAATTTCAGGTAAAAGTGGTTTTCCGCCCACCATCGAAGATTGCGGACCTTGTGGGATCCGTTAAGGACAATCTGTTACTACGAAAGGCCCCAATTTACAAGATATCGTGGGGGGGGTCTGCTATTCCACCAGTGAGGGCGCTGCCGGCAGGCAGTGTGGTTCATCTATCAAGTTTTCGACACATGTGCAGAATAATTACAGTACGCTATATATTGCGGGACAGAGGACATTTTCGCCAGGCTGCGATGGCTCAACTGAAGATGACTGGCAGGTGCACAGTTGAAATATCGTGCAAAGTATAAACAATGACCGGCTGCAAGCCCGAAATTTGTTTGAACAGTCAATTCGCCGGGAAAATTTTAAAATTCACATGTTAGGAATGATGACTGACCAGAAACTTAGCTGGGATAAACATATCACATATGTCTGTTCTAAACTAGCACGTGCTATGTTCCTACTTTATAAGCTTAGGAATAATGTCAGCCAAAACTTACTGCTGTATTCATGTTTTGCTTATATCCACCCCCATCTTTCATATGTTATTCTGCTCTGGGGAAATTATCCCAATTCAGTATCAATTTTTAGATGGCAAAAAAAAAAAGCTCTTCGATGTATAGTGGGTTTATCTCCTAAGGATACATGCAGTGACCATTTCAAAAAACTTAACATAATGACAGTTCCTTGTTTGTACATCTATTGTTGCTTATTACATGTAAAAGAAAACATAGCTCAATATCCCCTTCGGTCATCTGTCCACACCCATAATACAACACGAAATCCCACAATTGATCTGCCATAGTCTAGATTGTCCAAGATACATAACAGTTATAAATATATAGGCCTCAAACTGTTTAATATGTTCCCTAAAATTGTACAAACAGTATCTAAAAATAAATTTGGGTCAATGGCTCAAAGGTAAAACATTTTACTCAGTTGATGAATATAAAGATTGTAATACAGAAGATTTGCTGTTTTAACATAGAGAAAGGTACCTCTGCCTGTAGTAGGACCTAAATTTGGAAAAACAATATCTAACACATAGGCATAGACCTATTTTGAGTGCTCTATATTGGTATCAATATCTTAGGATAATGACATCGTGTCAACAACATGAATACGGCCTGCTTAATATAAATTTGTATAATGTTTTCTTTTTTATTGTGAAATTAACACTATACAAAATTCCAAATGTGTGTTATTGTACTACACTAACATTCATATGATTTATACGTACACTGTTATGAGAGTATAACCATCTTTATACTGTAATTGAACTTATTGATGAAGCCCATTGTATAAGAAAATACTGAACGGCTAATAAAGATTCTTATTCTTATTCTTAAATTAAAAGAAATTTTTATCTTACGAAAACAGGCTGTTCAAATAGTCCTATAAAAGCTCACTGCAGACCTTTTTTCAGGAAATTAGGAACACTTACTCTACCATTACTCTATATATTGAAAATGTACTCTTAACCAAAGCAAATCTAAACAATCTCCACACAAATTCTGACTGTCACAACTATAACACAAGGAATACCAATGATCTCGACACAAGAAGCATAAAGTTTTTTGGGTATTAGGCTCTGCAATGCATTGTCTCAGTACATTTCAGACTTAAAGGGTTATTAAATTTTAAATTAGAACTTAGAGCACTTGTAATTCATAAATGTTGCTACTCAGTAACTGAAGATCTTGAAGATCATGAAAATGATTTTATAAGCTAATCTCTAATACATGTAATGCAGTGTCTGGTAAATCCCGTGAGAAGTTTCTATCTTTGTATGGTTCAGTTTGTAATATACTACTTTACTATCTATATTACTATTTATTCCATATGTAGTTACAACTGGGAAACAAATTATTATATACATTCATATTCATATTATATACCATTCATATACCAAGACTTGTCCTGTCACAGGCAGGGCCATGTGCGACAGCAGCCATCTCATGTAACTGCTCTGCTGAAATTCCTGCACAACATTTTATGTGGCATGACTACCAACCAGCTGTCTACCAGAATGAATGGCTGTCGACAAACTGTTTCAAAGAGTACGGTTGACCACCCACTGGCAGAAAACGCTGTGAAGTAGATTGTGCTCGAATTCAATGGCTGCTTCACAGCCAGTGCCAGCATAGCTTTTCTTAACTAAGGAGTTATCCTTGCAACATATCCTTCACTCTTGTAATCATCCTGGCCTCAATGCACTCACACCCTCTACCCGGCTGTCTCCCTGTTCTATTTTTTTGTGACTTCCTCCCCATAATAAAGATAACAAGCATATACAAGCTAGTGGTAAACAACAACTGTCTCATAAATAGCCACTGTCAGAGCAAATTACCAAATACAATGCTGAAAATGTTTGGCAGCAGGACAAAATATTAGAAAGAAGCATTGTTTACAATTGGTGTTTTGTATCATAAAAATACCATGCATCCTAAGAATAGAAAACTGGTACAGGCTGACATGGGGGAAGATTAGTTTGGGTTCTGGAGAACTGTAGGAACATGCAATACCATGCTGACCCTTTGACTTGCTTAGAAGAGAGGAAAGGCAAACCCATGTTTGCAGCTTTTGCATATGTAGAGAAAACTTGTGACAGTGATGTATGGAATACTCTTTGAAATTCTAAAAATAGCAGGGATAAAATACAGGAAGTGAAAGTTTATTTACAACTTATACAGAAACCAGACAGCTGTTGTAAGAGTCGAAGGACTTGAAAGGGTTGCAGACATTGAGAAGGGAGTGAGACTGGGTTGCAACCTATCCCTGATGTTATTAAATGTGTGCACTGAGCAAGTAATAAAGGAAAGCAAGGAGAAAGTGAGAAATGGAATAATAGTCTACAGAAAAGAGATTTTCCGATGACCCTGTAATTCCATCAAAGACAGCATAGTACTTTGGAGACCAGTTGAACTGAATGGCTTAGTGTCTTGAAAAGAGGTTATAAGATAAATTTAAAGAAAAGTAAAACAAGAGCAATGGAATATATACGAATCAAATCTGGTGATGCTGAGGAATTGGATTAGGAAATTAAATACTAAAAGCAGTAGATGAGTTTTGCTATTTAAGTGGCAACAAAGCTAATGATGGCCAATGTAGAGAGGATACAAAAAGTGGACTGGCTACAGCATAGAAAGTATTTCTGAAAAAGAGGAATTTTTTAAACATCTAACATAACATTAACTTTTAAGAAGTCTTTTCTGAAGTTGTGTGTCTGGAGTGTAGTTTCATACAGAATGAAATGTGGATGACACGCAATTCAGAAATGAAGGGCAGGAAGTATCTGAAAACTGGTACTACAGAAGAATGCAGAAGATTAGATGGGCAGCTTAGGTAATTAATAAAGAGGTACTTAAATGGACTGAGGAAAAATGAAATTGATGGCACAACATGACTGACAGTGACTTATTCTGAAGCTTCAAGTAATTCAAGGGAAGTGTGGAGTGTAAAAATTATGTAGGGAGACCAAGGGATGAATATGGTAAGCAGATTTAAATTGATTTGGGTTGCAGTAATTATTCATGCATGAAGAGGCTTGCACATCATAGACTATTGTGGAGAGCTGCATCAATCCAGCCTTTGGACTAAATACAACAACAACAAATAAATCTGTCTTTTCAGCCCTACACCAAAATTTAAAATTCCTTATTTTCATAAACATACATAGAAAATTTAACAGGAGAGATGCAGTCAGTGTCCAACAAGACAATGTGGGAGAATTCAACAACAAATTACTTGAAACAAACAAGAACTTGAAATTCAGAAGTGGAAGCACTTGACTAATCGAGGGTGAAATGGCAGATGGATAATAGAAGCACAGGTATGACAAGTGGGAAAGAATCTGCAAATAGCAGAAGGAAAAGTAGCCACAGTAAGAAAACACAAGAGAATTTTCAGAATATGACACAATCATGTTGAATAGCAACTGATTAGTAATCACTGTTTAGTTTGCTATGTTAGCCTCATACCTCTAAGCTATTGGTGAGACTGGATGGACACAAACAGAATATTTATATTGGTAGCAGACTAAATTCTATCACACAATATGCTCTGCAACATTGGAATCTGGAGTGTGCTGCATCATGAGGCTAAATCACTTTCATCAAACACTAGTATCTCAGATGATAACTTACTCTGCAGCATGAGCTAGGTTCCCACCAAATTTAGTTCCTACCGCCCCACACACATGTTATGTTAATGGCTCCTCTCATTTTCTAGGTTGTCCTCTTTTTCTCCTACCCTCTATTAGTTTTATCTAATTTTCCTTTCTCATTTATATTCTGTGTTTTGAAGCTACTCTTGCCTTTGATACATCTTCCCGTTAAGTGTCTCCTCTCCTTTATCTTTGCTGCTGCCCTGTTTTCCACAGCCACATGTTTATTTTCAGTGGTATTGGTTCTTATTTTTTTACTCAATGACACCTTAATTCTTAGTAACTGCTCACATTCTTGAATATCATCTGTTGCTAAAATTACATAGTTTATTTCTTCTTATACTGCCCTGATGTGAATTTCAGGATCTTGATGATTTTGCCACTTAACTCCTAGTTAGTCCCTTTTCTTACAACCATGTTGTTTCAATACTTAGATGAAGAAAACCCTTTGTGTGACTGTTTGGGCTTGTGTCTGCCAACAATTTCTCAATAAAAATCTTTTCTATCTGTATTTTCATAAAAATATATTGTAAAGGTCTACCACTTTCACCACTTGGGGCAGTTCTACAAATTTGGTGAAAGCACGGAAAATTATTCTACAGACAGACATACAACACGAGGCACTGAGGAAAATGTAAATCACTGACTAAAGCTGAAAGTGAAAAAATACCATCAATAGATGTGCGTATAAAAAAATTAAAGATTTTTTTGTATTGGAAAACTTAATAAGAAGTTATATTATTAAGTTTTCCAATACAAAAAATCTTTAATTTTTTTATATGCACATCTACTGATGGTATTTTTTCACTTTCAGCTTTACTACATTTTCCTCAGTGCCTTGTGGTGTGTGTGTGTGTGTGTGTGTGTGTGTGTGTGTGTGTGTGTGTGTGTGTGTCTATATATAATTACTGTGGGCTTCAGTCTTATGTAAAGAACTTCATTTGCTGAGTAGCTCAATATGACTGCAAATTTTCTCAGTATTCATAAAAAGACTAATCACATATTGTAAATATCATTATCAGACTGGTCTCTGATGACACTGCTACACACATAGACAGGAGAGTTTCATACATAAGTTATTGTAAGGAAATGCAAAATGACTTGAGACAGTATTTACTGGTGCTGTGTTAAATGGCAGGTTAAATAACCTGACAGAATCTGGTCATAGTACTAGTGGTAAATCATTTTTCTATGAATGATATTATGAAATGAACTAAAATGAAATTAATAATAGGAAAGGTGATTGGTGGAGTTAGATTGAGTATGAGAATCCTGGCAAAGTGTAGTGCATCTTTAAAAGAACTGCACACAAGACTCTACTGCGACTTATCTAGTATAGTGCCCCAATATTCACAGTCCTTATAAAGGTGGAGAACATATGAGGCACACTGCTAGGAGGGTACCAGGTTAAGCAGGCTGCATACAAAAGTGTAACAGATGTACTATATGAATGTAAATGCAAATGTGCATAAGAAAGTGAATGTTGATCAAGTGAAATCCTGCTCAGAGAACTGCTATTCAAGGTATACTGTCCAACAGTTCTATTGCCTCAGTCATGACGATGATGAAGTCCCATACCCCTTGACAGAGCATAGGGGACGATGTGGGAGACCCACACCACTGCATTAGGCAAGGTCCTGGCGGAGGTGGTCTGCCATTGCCTTCCTCCTACAGTCATATACCTAATAATAGGATCATGGGTACAAAGTTAAGACAATAATGGCGTACTTCTGCCTGTTCATCTCTGAGTAGTTGTTTCCATTTTATATACAATATTTTGACAACCAACTCACCTGTCTTTTTCAGATGCTGCATGTTACACTGTTGTGGAGTTCAAGGATGGAGTCTACACAACAGTGCCATGCACAGCACCTGAAGAAGATGACTGAGTCACTAAAATGTTGTGCATAAAATGCAAACAATAACTTGGATCTACCTCTAGAAGTACACTATTTAACAATCATGTTGAGAAAACCTGAGATATCAGAGAGAAAACCTGAGATATCAGAGAGTTAACTGCAATTAGGGCATGTAGAGATGCACACAGATAACTATTCTTTCCTTCATTTCATGCATACATATGAGGGGTGCTCAAAACATAAGGTTACAAAGCCTGCAGTGAAAACTGTACATTTTACTTCAAACAACTGACATAACAACTGATCGTACATACATTAGGTTATTTTTGGACACAGTATCCATATGGGTTTAGGTGCCTGTCACTTCATAGGATGAGTTTGAATGTGCCCTCCTGGTAAAAATCCTGTCCTTGCCTGTTCAACATGTTGTCACGAAGTGTTTCACCACCTCATCTGACACATATCGTTGGCCTCCTGTGTGATCCTTCAACAGAGGAAAAAGGTGAAAGTTATCTGGGGTGAGGTCTAGGCTGTAGGGAGGAATGATGTCCCAGCAAAACAGCTTCAACAGCACAACAGCAGCACCTTCAACAGCATGGTGGTCTTCTTGACTGTAAAAGGTCACATGTCGGTGTGAAGGAAGATGACTCCCTTTGTGAGAAGTACTGGCCGTTTCCGCCCGATTGCTTCATGCAATCATGTCACTACCTTCCCTCTTTCCAAACACTCACAAGTATGACACCTGCGCTGTCCCAAAACATTGTGGCATCACCTTCCTGGCAGGGGCACCTCCGACTTCTTTGTCTTTGGAGGAGTGTTTCCACCCCCCAAAGATCACTTACTGCTGGGGGTGTTCTGGTGGATTCATGATTCATTACCCTTGACAAGGCTGTGAAAAAAACTGTTCCCTTCTGTGAAGAACCATTGTAAAAGTTGGACTTGCCCCCACGTGCTTCTCCTTGTGTCAGTTGGTCAGATTTTGCAGAACACATGACAAACAGTTCTGAATGACATATCCAATTCTCCCATCACATGCCATCATGTGATCTTCCTGTTGCCCTGAAACAACTCCTCCACATGAGCTGTGTTCAGATCTGCTGATGCTGTGTTGGACTGACCGATGTGATCCTTATCAGTGACATTTTCTCTACTGGCCACAAATGTTTGAGAACATTTTGCAATGTGATGATGAGAAATTATGGTCTCTCTGCTCTACCAGCAGCCTGTGAATTTAAGCTATGATTACATGTATTGCAAATATAAATTGAGTAACTGAGTTGATTTCTTCACGAGGTCAGTTTTCCAAATGAGTCTTCATTTGTGTTTATCTGCAACTTGTACTGTGGGTTGCGGGCATCTTAAACACTGAACAGTAGTCAACCGCATATATCAGAATTACCGCACACTAATAATTTCTCTATAACAGACAAAACTATGGTAATATCAGCCTTGTAAATTTAGTTTCTGATCACCCTTCATAGAATAGAAAAAAAAAGTGATTAATAATGGTTTGAAGTAACATCTGTCATGAACTTTACGGTGGTTTGCAGAAACTACTGTACAAGCTAAGACAATAAAGTAATGAGATTGATTTTCTTTGCAAGATGTGGCAACCCTGCAGGCTTGCATAGGCACAATATCTTTGACCTTGGTCTATAAGATGCTTCTAGTCCAAGCAGCACATTGATGAAACTGCTCAGTCATGAGATGTTCTATAATAAGTTAACACGTGTTTGTGTCTCTCGTCATGGAAATGGAACCGCATAATATTGCGCAACGATATGCCATTTCTTTTTGCATTAAATTGGGTGAAAATGCGATGACAACTTACAGTAAGCTTCAGAAAGCTTTTGGAGAGGTGGTTATGTCAAGAGCTCAAGTTTTTCATTGGCATAAAATGTTCAGTGAAGGTAGAACGAATGTTGAAGATGAAGACCACAGTAGACGACTATCAACCTCACGAATGGATGCCAACTTGGCCAGGGTGCGTGAACTCATACAATCTGATTGAAGATTATCCATGAAAATGATTGCAGAAGAACTGAACATCAATCGAGAAATGGTTCGTCTAATAATAACTGAAGATCTTGGTGTGAGAAAGATTTGTGTAAAAATGGTTCCCAAAAATCTCACACCACAACAGCAAGAAACACAGAAACATGTGGCAGCCGATCTGTTAGAGCAAACGGAAATCAATCCAGAATTGTTGAGCTATGTTATCACTGGTGATGAAAGTTGGTTTTTTCAGTATGATCCAGAGACAAAACGCCAAAGTTCGTAATGGTGCTCAAAGGGATCACCCAGACCAAAAAAGGCTCGGATGTCAAAGTCAAACGTGAAATGCATGCTTGTGTGCTTTGATTCCAAGGGAATTGTTCATAAAGAGTGGGTGCCTCCTGGACAAGCAGTTAACTAATATTACTGCAAATAAATTTTAGAAAGACTTTGTAAAAGAGTTCTTCGTGTCCGTGCCAACGTTGCTGATAATTGGATTCTGCATCACAATAATGCGCCATCCCATACTGCTCTGTCAGTACAGCAATTTTTAACCTCAAAACAAATTTCAGTACTACCACAGCCACCTTATTCACCTGATATTTCTCTGTGCGACTTTTTTTCTATTTCCACGAGTCAAAACGGCGGTCAAGGGGGCACCATTTTCAAACAACACAAGATGTCCAAAAAGCTGTGACGAGGGCCTTGGAGGATATTACAGAAGATGAGTTCCAGAAATGTTACCATCAAGGGCAGATATGCTGGAAAAAGTGTGTACCATCAGAAGGGAACTACTTTGAAGGAGACAACACTAAACGTGACTAAAACGGTAAGCAACATTTTTTTCACATCAGTCTCATTACTTTATTGTCGCACCTCATGTATGTAGAAACAAATAAAGGAAACAATCGAAGATTCATAGGTACCAGAAAATCATCTCAGTCTCTTAAATATTATAAAAAGTATTTCACATTCATAGCTCCTTGATCTGTGGTCTTTGGCAGGTTATACTTAATGTCTACAGAGTTCAGTTTCCTTCCATGCTTTCTGCTGAGCAAGGAAGTACAGCTGTCAAGACAGCAAACACACATTCTGGAAAACTGCGATTTAAATATCCATTTGATCATCCTGATTTATGTTTTTTGTGGTTTCCACAAATCATTTATTCTTGTGATACAGCATGGCTAATAAAATACACTCCTGGAAATTGAAATAAGAACACCGTGAATTCATTGTCCCAGGAAGGGGAAACTTTATTGACACATTCCTGGGGTCAGATACATCACATGATCACACTGACAGAACCACAGGCACATAGACACAGGCAACAGAGCATGCACAATGTCGGCACTAGTACAGTGTATATCCACCTTTCGCAGCAATGCAGGCTGCTATTCTCCCATGGAGACGATCGTAGACATGCTGGATGTAGTCCTGTGGAACGGCTTGCCATGCCATTTCCACCTGGCGCCTCAGTTGGACCAGCGTTCGTGCTGGACGTGCAGACCGCGTGAGACGATGCTTCATCCAGTCCCAAACATGCTCAATGGGGGACAGATCCGGAGATCTTGCTGGCCAGGGTAGTTGACTTACACCTTCTAGAGCACATTGGGTGGCACGGGATACATGCGGACGTGCATTGTCCTGTTGGAACAGCAAGTTCCCTTGCCAGTCTAGGAATGGTAGAACGATGGGTTCGATGACGGTTTGGATGTACCGTGCACTATTCAGTGTCCCCTCGACGACCACCAGTGGTATACGGCCAGTGTAGGAGATCGCTCCCCACACCATGATGCCGGGTGTTGGCACTGTGTGCCTCGGTCGTATGCAGTCCCGATTGTGGCGCTCACCTGCACGGCGCCAAACACGCATACGACCATCATTGGCACCAAGGCAGAAGCGACTCTCATCGCTGAAGACGACATGTCTCCATTCGTCCCTCCATTCACGCCTGTCGCGACACCACTGGAGGCGGGCTGCACGATGTTGGGGCGTGAGCGGAAGACGGCCTAACAGTGTGCGGGACCGTAGCCCAGCTTCATGGAGACGGTTGCGAATGGTCCTCGCCGATACCCCAGGAGCAACAGTGTCCCTAATTTGCTGGGAAGTGGCGGTGCGGTCCCCTATGGCACTGCGTAGGATCCTACGGTCTTGGCGTGCATCCGTGCGTCGCTGCGGTCCAGTCCCAGGTCGACAGGCACGTGCACCTTCCGCCGACCACTGGCGACAACATCGATGTACTGTGGAGACCTCACGCCCCACGTGTTGAGCAATTCGGCGGTACATCCACCCGGCCTCCCGCATGCCCACTATACGCCCTCGCTCAAAGTCCGTCAACTGCACATACGGTTCACGTCCATGCTGTCGCGGCATGCTACCAGTGTTAAAGACTGCGATGGAGCTCCGTATGCCACGGCAAACTGGCTGACAATGACGGCGGCGGTGCACAAATGCTGCGCAGCTAGCGCCATTCGACGGCCAACACCGCGGTTCCTGGTGTGTCCGCTGTGCCGTGCGTGTGATCATTGCTTGTACAGCCCTCTCGCAGTGTCCGGAGCAAGTATGGTGGGTCTGACACACCGGTGTCAATGTGTTCTTTTTTCCATTTCCAGGAGTGTAGGTATTTTTAATACAAGAATATCCATATGAGTATATGAATATTAGAAGTAAGTCAGCTGCAAAATATTATAAAATAAGTGCTTATCAAACACAGGAAGTGATGATGAAGAGATACCAACAATAAATCAAAATTACAAGATACGAATACCAACAAAAATTTGTAGTTATCCAGAAAAGAAGTTATTTGCTGTAGTAATCCAGGGTCACAATGGCCGGAGCACCAGCTGAGCTGTTGCATCGTATACTCCAAGACAGACTACTCTAATCAAGATATTACTGAATGAATGACAATGCTGTAAACTGTCAGCTGTATTTATTCATTCATTCATCTTCATCCACAGATCCCATCAAGAAGGAGAACGTTACAGAATATGGAATGAGTCAAGGTACACATTAATGTAAGATAAAGATAACATTGAAATTTAATCTGTATACTGCATTAACAATAAACTCTCTCTGTACTGCTAAATGCTATTTGCACTTACACCATATAAATTTAGTCAAGAAAATCAGTAAAGAAGCTGTTACTTTGAAAAAAGCTGCTGCTTCTTTAGTTCTACTAAATAGTTGCTATTTATTTGCTAATAGTACCTTAATATTTGCTTGATTACGATGGTTTTTTCGAAGGAAAATTTTTTTTACATCTACAGGGTGTTACAAAAAGGTACGGCCAAACTTCCAGGAAACATTGCTCACACACAAAGAAAGAAAATATGTTATGTGGACATGTGTCCGGAAACGCTTACTTTCCATGTTACAGCTCATTTTATTACTTCTCTTCAAATCACATTAATCATGGAATGGAAACACACAGCAACAGAACGTACCAGCGTGACTTCAAACACTTTGTTACAGGAAATGTTCAAAATGTCCTCCGTTAGCGAGGATACATGCATCCACCCTCTGTCGCATGGAATCCCTGATGCGCTGATACAGCCCTGGAGAATGGCGTATTGTATCACAGCCGTCCACAATACGAGCACGAAGAGTCTCTACATTTGGTATCAGGGTTGCGTAGACAAGAGCTTTCAAATGCCCCCATAAATGAAAGTCAAGAGGGTTGAGGTCAGGAGAGCGTGGAGGCCATGGAATTGGTCCGCTTCTACCAATCCATCGGTCACCGAATCTGTTGTTGAGAAGCGTACGAACACTTTGATTGAAATGTGCAGGAGCTCCATCGTGCGTGAACCACATGTTGTGTCGTACTTGTAAAGGCACATGTTCTAGCAGCACAGGTAGAGTATCCCATATGAAATCATGGTAACGTGCTCGATTGAGCATAGGTGGAAGAACATGGGGGCCAATCAAGATATCACCAACAATGCCTGCCCAAATGTTCACAGAAAATCTGTGTTGATGACGTGATTGCACAATTGCATGCGGATTCTCGTCAGCCCACACATGTTGATTGTGAAAATTTACAATTTGATCACGTTGGAATGAAGCCTCATCCGTAAAGAGAACATTTGCACTGAAATGAGGATTGACACATTGTTGGATGAACCATTCGCAGAAGTGTACCTGTGGAGGCCAATCAGCTGCTGATAGTGCCTGCATATGCTGTACATGGTTCTCCCGTAGCACTCTCCATGCAGTGACGTGGTCAATGTTACCTTGTACAGCAGCAACTGCTCTGATGCTGACATTAGGATTATCGTCAACTGCACGAAGAATTGCCTCGTCCATTGCAGGTGTCCTCGTCATTCTAGGTCTTCCCCAGTTGTGAGTCATAGGCTGGAATGTTCCGTGCTCCCTAAGACGCCGATCAATTGCTTCGAACATCTTCCTGTCGGGGCACCTTCGTTCTGGAAATCTGTCTCGATACAAACGTACCGCGCCACGGCTACATCAAATGGGCATCTGCCAACTCTGCATTTGTAAACATTGCACTGACTGCAAAGCCACGTTCGTGATGAACACTAACCTGTTGATGCTACGTACTGATGTGCTTGATGTTAGTACTGTAGAGCAATGAGCCACATCTCAACACAAGCATCGAAGTCAACATTGCCTTCCTTCAATTGGGCCAACTGGCGGTGAATCGAGGAAGTACAGTACATACTGACGAAACTAAAATGAGCTCGAACATGGAAATTAAGCGTTTCCGGACACATGTCCACGTAACATCTTTTCTTTATTTGTGTGTGAGGAATGTTTCCTGAAAGTTTGGCCATACCTTTTTGTAACACCCTGAATAAATGCTAAATCTTATGTGGTGTAACATGTCAATTCTGCAGAATAACATGTTCCACTTCTAACCACTCAAACCAACAAAAGATATTCATGGAAACTGGATACTTTGTTTAGGTAGTTGTTCAGTGTGGATTTAGTGTAAAAGGTACCAACTCAGAACATCAACAAAGTGCAACAGCGAGTGAGCATCTCCACCTGTTGTGGAGAGGCTCTTATGCTTCGGCTCGGCAGTACCTTGGAAGTCACCAAGCACAGGGTGCAGGTGATGGCATTGTCAGGACAGTAGAAGAAGATATAAAAACTACCATTTCCTAATGTGAAATAAATACATGAATACCTATTGTGATCAATGTTGAGCCATTATTTAAGAGAAATCTGTTCCACCCTCAATTGTAAATGAAGCTGTATAGTGGAAACATTATGATTATGATACTGAAGAGTTATTGCAAAAGTGATGATGTCATTTTATTAGCTTGATTATATTGTAGCTTTCCTTCAGCACCCACCCACTGCAAAATGTGAAGAAGTTTGATGACAAGGTCTAGCATCACTGAATAACAGGTCCAGAACAGTGAATAACTTCAAGAAAGGTGACTGCAAGATATCTATAAGACAAAAATGGGCACTTACATCAACCTGATGACAGATCGCACATGGAGTGGAACACATCATACTAAAACCACATCCACCACACTTCATCTATTTATAGTATATTATTATCTGTCATACAGCTTTATAAAAAAACATTGCTAATTGCCATATGGCTACAAGAACCTTTTAGTTCCTGAATCCAACCACTCAAACCAACAAGGAAATGTGTCTAATGAGGTTTGTTTGAATTTTCTTTTGAATCGGTAGCAATTGTTGTTTCATGTTAGACAGGAGCTTATTGAAGATTTTATCACCAAGAGTACATAAGTCTATTCAGAATGCTGGACATGGAGTGAGTGACTACAAGACAGTCTACCGTTTACCACATTGGAAAAGATTCTGGATATAACTGTTCAAATCGATAACAAACCAGATTGTTGGTCAGAAGGAGTAATTTCAGTTAGCATGCAAGGACAAGTATAAATTCACAGTAGTATTAAAATGAACTTTCACTATCACAGTTAAGGGCAATAAACTTATAAGGTGAATGATGGAATGGCCCATTAAACAAAGCTGTGGCTGACTTCCTTCCCCATACTTGTCTAACTTGAAACTGTACTCTGTTCCTAATGATCCCAGCACAAACATGATGTTTAAACTAACCATTCTTCTAATTATTTCCTATCTTTTTACAGAACAAATAATTTCTAGTTCCAGGAGTTGATGGTTTTGTCATCGTTTCTTCTTGTGTTGCTTTATTCTGTTAATAGTAGTTTTCTTCATCATCTTTTGATTGCAATTTCTGCTTGTGGACCCTTTTTTTTACAGAGATTGTAGGTAAACTGCTTGGTGTTGGAGACTTTCATGGGTATTCGAAGTGCACAAGTATTGTGCCCAAATCAAAACAGATGCAAAAAATTGCAAACCACTTTCTGTTCAGCAGTCATTCATAAAAACAACAAAAACAGTCATGAGAAATAGTTTAATCATTTTTCTGTATTCATATTAGTGAATCACTGTTTGATTTCATAAAATCAGAAATACAAGATCTGATACAGTAGTTCTTTTCTTTTTAAAGAGAGAGTTGTGCTTGCATGATTCAGTGTGAATATTTGGATACAAACTATATTTTAAAGAACATCAATTCTGTGTCACAGCTCACCACAAAACATCATGAAATACGTGATGAATAAGAAGGGCAACTAAGTGGTTTCTATTACACCTAATAAATATGGTAAGATGAGGGCAAATATCATGGACCTGTGGTAAAGTTCAACTGTCAGTGAAACACCTATCAAATACAAAATGCTAGAACATGACACTTCCTCAAAGGATCACACTGGGGCCAAAATTAATTTAATATATCCATCTATGAGTAACTGCTGAAAGTGTGTACTTGAAGATACAACTCTCTTTGGTAATAGCAGCAAGATACATTGATGACTAAAAAACAAGGCAACCTAGTAGAAAAGTCAAGTTAAATTTACATTTTGCTGTATATTAGAAAGTAATCTTTAGCACAAAGGATACCATAACTACAAAATTCACGATGGAGAGAAAATGAGACATAGCTATGGTAAGTAGGAGTACAAAGGAAAACTGCATTAACTGCAAATATGATGTAACTTTCTAAGAAAAACTGCAGTCTTGCAACTAAAGTTGGCTACACACTCAAAACAGCCAGCACGGGGGAAAGTGCTCACTGTTTTGTTCTCAGATCAGTGTCTACTAAATCATACCTTCTACAGACATACATGTTTATTTAATCATATTGTGGGCATGCATCCACAAATCAACACTTCTTGTGATATTTTGGTTGACCCTTAGAGCTATCTTCAAGGTAAGCTGGTGACTGGGTTCCAAGTGCCCAAATATGTCTGTTATCAGCATATAAATAGGCATGCTTGTACACTCAAATATTAGTCGGCAACTATGCTTGAATATGGATGTAAGGTTCACAATAAAAATATTGAAAGAGGAAATGTTGATGACTCAGATGCAGGCCCAAAAAACAATGGAATATTCTATCTGCCAAGGAAACTTAATCAAGAATCTCAATAGATACGTTCACACACACAAATTCTAAATTAAGACATCCAGCAAGAGAACGAAGAAATCATTTTCTAGCTTTCAAAAAGAATTACAAAAATTAGTTCACTGCAAGGAATTGTTTAAAAGTTTGTATAGGTGGTTACTGTACAGGTATACATGGAATCTGACTGAACTAAGTATAATGTGTGTGTATGTGTATGTGGTGGGGTGGGACAGGTGGGGGATTGGTTTTGGAATATGACTGAACTAAGCATAATGTGTGTGTATGTGTATGTGGTGGGGTGGGACAGGTGGGGCATTGGTTTTGGGGCAGGGAGGGGTAGTTGGGATGATGCACCATGTGTGGACGTTGGCACAAGGCCTTCTCTGTTCTTAAGAATATGGGTGGTAGAAGTTGTTATCATTTTCTCTCTGTCTCTACCTCTCCTTCCCCCTGCCCCCCTCCCCCTCTCTCTATAGGTTAACTTCCCATTTCTTTCCATTTTAAACTCTTTATTAAACATACAGCAGTTAAATAAAATCTGTTAAAAGTGTTAGGACATTATTCAGTAGCAACATTATTGTTAAGAAACAGATTAATAAATAAAACAACATGAGGAGATGAGACATAATTTAAGGATGATCTTTCAACTCTGAAACATCTTTTGGAGGAACAGTGTGTATCGATATAAACATTAGACTCCATCTTTAATTTTCATTTGATGTAACACAGTATTTTGTTGCATGCTTCTTTAGATTTCATTTTGTGTACCTTCTTGTCGTTTTTTTTTTAAGTATTAAAGCTGTGATAATATCTCTTATGTAACTGACATTGTTGTCACTGTACCTCCAGTGCAATAATGTCCTTCATATTCACAATAACAATACTGTAGCAAGTATGAGGACTGTTTGATGTTGTTAAAGTCTAAAGTGGTTCTCTGATGATTTGGTTCTGAATAATATGTACAATTTTTTTATTAAACATTATTTTCTGTGGAAACTTTCCTTCTATCTGTCAATAATAGGAGATTATACACAATTTGGATGATCCCTACCAACCAAATAATTACAAAATTTATTTTACTTTGTATATTTGTCAGTCTACTACATGTCAATTTTTAATTGCATTACTTATTGTCTGTAGAGCAATAACAATGCCTAGCAATTAATAACTACTATTACTTTTCCATGAAGATGTTAGTCCCACTACAGGACTATGCCAGGGGCCAGCCAATGTTGTAATAACCCTTCACAGCCTACAAGTCACACCACCAAACCAAGACCAGCTGCATCCACGCCAACCATACTTCATGCCACCTGCATCTATATCGTCAGTGTCTGCACAAATAATCTAGGAACCATTGTGAATTGCATGAGAGAGGTTACATATTAGGGTTTCCCATTGTTCCAATTGCATGTGGAGTGCAGGGAGAATGTACGCTTAAATGTCTCTGTGCATGCTGTAATTAGGATAATCTTGTCTTCTTGGTCCTTATGGGATGATACACTATGGTGACAAAAGTCATGGGATAGCGATATGCACATATACAGATGATGGTAGTATTGCTTACACAAGATATAAAAGGGTAAAGCATTGGCGGAGCTGTCATTTTTACTAAGGCGATTCATGAAAGGCTTTTGACGTGATTACGGCTGTTTGGCTGCACGGCAGAAATTAACAGTCTTTGAATGCAGAATGGTAGTTTGAGCTAGATGCATGGGGCATTCCATTTCAGAAATTATTAGGGAATCCAATACTCTGAGAATCACAGTGCCAAGAGTGTGCCAAGGATACCAAATTTCAGGCATTACCTCTCACCAGCGTCAACGCAGTGGCCGACGGCCTTCACTTAATGGCCAAGAGCAGCAGCATTTGCATAGAATTGTCAGTGCAAACAGACAAGCAACACTGCATGTAGTAACCACAGCAATCAATGTTGGAAATATGAAAAATGTGTCCATAAGGACAGTGCATTGAAATTTATCGTTAATGGGCTATGGCAGCAGATGACGATGTGAATGCAGCATGACATTGCCTGCAGCTCTCTCCTGGTGTCGCGACCACATCAGCTGGACCACAGACAACTGGAAAACTGTGGTCTGGTTAGAGGAGGCCCAATTTCAGTTGGTAAGAGCTGATGGTAGAATCTGAGTGTGACACAAACCCCGTGAAGCCATGGGTCCAAGTTGCCAACAAGGCACTGTGCAAGCTGTGTACATGATACTACTACCATCTGTATGTGAACATCGTTATCTCATGACCTTTGTCCCCTCAGTGTACTGTCCCACAGGGACCAAGAAGATAAGGTTAGACTAATTACAGCATGCACAACGGCATTTAAGCATTCATTCTTTCTGCACTCCATAATGGTGTGGGCTATCTTTACATAGAATGGACCAGGTTCTCTGGTCCAACTGAACATCTTGGAGATCCTTTGCAGCCATTCATAAACTTCATTTTGCCAAACAACGATGCAATTTTTATGGATGACAATGTGCCATATCAACAGCCTACAACTGTTTGTGACTGTTTTGAATTCTGGGCAATTCAAGCGAATGAATTTGCCACGCAGATCACCCTACATGAGTCCCCTTGAACATTTATGGGGCATCGGTTTGTCCACAAAATCCTGCACCAGCAACACTTTTGCAATTATGGACAGTTACAAAGGCAGCATAGCTCAATATTTCTGCTGGGGACTTCCAACAACTTCTTGTGTCCATACCACATCAAGTCACAGCACTATGTCAGGCAAAAGGAGATCCAAAGTGATGTTAAGAGGTATCTCAAAACTTTTGTCACCTCATTGTACATAGGTAGTGAACAATATCTCTAGAATCTTCACTTAATACTGACTCCTGAATCAATGTAAGTAGGCTTTCATGGAATAATTGGTCTCTATCTTCAAGCATATGCCTAGTCAGGCTTTTCATAATTTCTATGACAGTCTCTCACAAGTCAAAAAACCTTTGACCATTTCTGTTGCCCTTCTTTGTACGCAGTCAATATCTCCTGTTGGTCCTCTCAGTATGGGTCACACACACTTGGACAAAATTCAAAATGGTATGCAAAAGTGATTTGTAAGCAGTTCCCTTTGTAAACTGTTCATGTTCCCAGTATCTTACCAATGAACTAAAGTCTGTCTGCCACCTGTATTACATGCAACTGAATCTATGTTATTACTCAATTTCATACCCCTAAAAATTGTTACATCTCAGTATTTGTATGTGTTGAGTGATTTTAAATACGAATCAATGAATCACTGACATTGTAATCAGAAGATATGTTTTTTTAAGGACATAATTTTACGTTTCTGTACATTTAAAGAGCATTACTTCAAAATCTTATCAAGATATGACTGAATATTTCTACAACTTTTTTCAGATAATATTGCATTTTAGATAGCTACATCATCCACAAAAAGCCTGAGTTTGCTGTTAATATTGTCTTCCAGGTCATTAATATACAACATGAACAACAAGGGTCCCGACTCAATTCCCTCGGTATGCCTGAAGTTACTCCTACATCTGATAGTCTCTCTCCAACCCAGATAATGTGTTATACCCAACCCAAATAATGTGTTACACAGTCACATATTTTGTCTGATACCCCACCTAATCATACTTTTGTTATTAAATATTGGTGTGGTAACAAGTCAAATGTCTTTTGGAAATCAAGAAACACATCACATAACTAACTGCCTCGGTTCACAGCTTTCATAATGTCAAGTCAGAAAAATGGAAGTTGGGTTTTGCACGACACATATTATTGGATCCCATGCTGGCTAGCATGGAGGAGGTCATTCTGTTTGAGACACCTCATTATGCTTGAGCTCAGAATGTATTCTAGAATTCTACAATAGACAGACATCACTTAGACAGCTCGGTAGTTTTGTGGATCATTTCTTTTCTAATTCATGCAGACAGATGTGACTAGTGCTGTTTTCCAATCACAAGACACATTATTGTAGAGCTCTGGGGTATATATCACTGTTAAAATTGGAGCTAACTCAGCTACTAATTTGGTTTAGTATCTGACAGGGACCCAATATGCGACCTCACTGGTATTACCTGACACAGGCCACCCCATGGGTGCATACCCGTCAGGTCACCAAAGTTAAGCAGCACCAGGCATGGCCAGTACTTGGGTGGGTGACTGTCTGGGTGTGCTGTGTGCTACTGACAGTTTTCTGTTTGCCTCCATGGTAGAGGAGACAATTGACTGGTTGATTAATTGAGAGTTTATGAGACCAAATAGTGAGGTCATCAGTCTTGCAATTCTGAAGTTACTCGCAGAAGAAAGAGGGTCCACTAAAAGTGGACAGATCCAGTCAGGGCGGTCAAATTATAAAATAATGAAGTTAAAACACACACACACACACACACACACACACACACACACACACACACACACACAGTGAAAGGCATAAAAGTTGAGATCAAATATAAGATCTGGAAAAAAAGAGCTGCCTTTCCAAGGGGAGTGGTCTTGGTGTCCCAGACTGAAAGCACATGAAGAGAGATCCCAACCACAACCACCATGCCCCTGCTCTAGGAGTAAAGCAAAACCTTATCTCCAGGAATAGAGTAAAACCTTATATCTGGAAATAAAAACCACTTTTATGCAGGAAACTGAGGACCAGATCAACCATCCGTGAATCATCTGCTAATATTGAAATTAAGGAATCTGGAAGACTATACTTAGCATGAAGGGCCAAAAGAAGGGGACAGTCCACCAATACATGGAATACCATTCATCTGGCTCCAAAAGCACATTGTGGAGATGGTTGATTACACAGGAGGAAACAATTGGTGAGACTGGTATGACCGATGCATTGACGGCATAAACACCAGGTGTCATTCCACTTTTAGGCAAAGAGAGATTTGATGGAGATCTGCATATCTGCAGCTGGAATCATAATTGGGAATGAGAGGCAAGTGTCTGCATCTCTAGCCAAATGGTCAGCTAGTTCATTCCCTGAGAAGCCTTCATGACTTGGCACCCAGAGAAAGACAACTGAGCAGGCAGCACGACCAAGGGCAGGGAGAAGGTCATGGATAGCAGGGACCAAAAGGCGACAAAAGAAGCATCAGTTGATAACCTGCAGGCTGTTCATTGAGTCATTATAAATTAAAACACTGTGGAAGGAGGCCTGAGAAAAAAAATGGAGAGCTCTGTGAATCACTAGAAGCTCTGCTGCAACACACTACATGATCCCAGCAATAAATTATCCCACCCTATCTATTGTCTTAGGACCATCAGTGTAGAAGATGGTGACATCCCGGAAATCTGCAAGTATGACACGTGCACGACGCCAGAAAAACAGAGGTGGCAAGAGACCTTACGACCCTGGAAGAGGTCGGTCCCAATCTGTGGTCTAGGCACCATCCAAGGGGAGGCCGGGAGGTGGTGAGGGAGGAAATACATGGGGCACATTCCAGTGAGTGGCGATGGAGATCCCAACAGAGGGAAGTAGGACACATATCAACTGGCAATCCGACCTGTGGGTGGTTGTCAGGAAGGAGACATCCCTTGTTTGCAAAGAGGACAGGGTACACGGGATGGTCAGGGAATTGGCGAATGGCGATTGCATAAGAAACCAGGAGTTGGTTCCATCATATTTGTAGAGGGGGACTCCCAGCTTCTGTGAGAAGACCATCAACGGGACTAGTGAAAAAGGCACCCATAACCAAATGCACCCCACAACGGCATATAGCGTCAATAATTTGTAGAGGGGAAGGAGCCCCTGAGCAATAAACCTGACTACCATAATCTAGTCTAGATAACGCCAAAGCATGGTAAAGATGGAGAAGAGTGGTACGGTCTGCACCCCAAGATGTGTGGGTCAGCAGGCAGAGATCATTAAGCTTACGCACGCATGAAGTCTTTAGGTGGTGAATATGAGGCAACTATGTCAGGTTTTTATCAAAAACAAGGCCGGTCACCTAAATAAAGTTCTGGATCAGGATGTACTGTGGGTCAGTGACAAATATGTATAACCTGCATTTTGGATGGAGAAAACTGGAAGACACAGGAGATGGACGATGTAGAGGCCCGTCAGATGGCACCTTGGAGCTGGCACTCAACAAGTGTTACTGAGCACGAGCTCCACCAGATGCAAAAATCATCGATGTACAATGCCAGGGTAACCACAGGCACAAAAGCAGAGGTTACAAGCCTATTGATGGCTATGAGGAAAAGTGTGACACTTAACACAGAACCCTGTGGGATACTGTTCTCCTGTATCCAAGGGGCGCTGAATGAAGTCCCAGTACGAACCCAGAAGATCCAGCGAGATGAAAACTCACAGACAAAAATTGGAAGGAGAGCACAGAAGTCCCAGTCATGGAGGTTAACTAAAATGTGATGGCACCAAGCCATGTCATATGCCTTATATAGGTCAAAGAAGACCGTGAAAAGGTCCCAGTGGTTAGTAAAAGCCTTTCAGATTGCTGTTTCCAATATGAGTACATGGTCAGTTGGAAGTCATCCTTTCTGGAAGTCACACTGATACAGGTACAAAAGGCCCCGAGATTCGAGTACCCAACATAATCTGAAGCGAACCATCCTCTCGTGCAGTTCACAAAGTACATTCGTGAGGCTAATTGGGTGGTAGCCATCGAGAGATGTTGGGTTCTTCCTGGGCTCAAGTATTGGGATAACTATACTGTCTCACCATTGGAACGGGATAGCTCTTGTGAGCCAAATGCCACTGAAGACCCTGAGGAGATGTTGCCTCTGGGGAACATCCAAGTGTTGGATCATCCAGTTGTGGATGGAATCCAGTCCTCAGGCCATGTCTCATGAAGAGGTATGAGCCTGCAAGAATTCCCATTCAGTGAAGGGTTCATTATAGGGTTCAGCACGGTGCAGCTTGAAACAGAGGAGGGTCTGTTCAACATGACATTTCTGCCGGAGAAAGGTAGCAGGATAGGAAGAGGACGCTGACATCGTTGCAAAGTTTGTCGCAAGGTGTTCTGCAAGAACCAATGGACCAGTGCACTGGGCACCTTGGAGGTTAAGACCCTGGACAGCTGATTGTCACTGGTGAACCCGAAGTCTACGGAGCTTGGACCAAACCTGTGGTGAAGAGGCATATGTCTCCAGGGAGGAAACATACTGCTCCCAGAAATTCCTTTTTACTCTGCTTAATAAGGTAACAAGCCTTAGCATGGAGACACTTAAAAGTGAAGAGGTTGGTCTGTGAAGCGTGTCGTTTAAATCTCTGCAGCACCCGTCAGCGGTCCTGGACAGTGAGACAGCAGTTCCAGCAGCATGAAGAACAGCGGTAAAGACTTCTTGCAAAACCACATCAATGCAGTTCAAGAGGTAGGTGTCGAAGTGCACAGCAGACATATATAAAGGCAAACTGGTTGTTAAGAATGCCCAGTGTGGGGGCCTGACAGCGGCAGGGGAACAATAGAATCACTGGAAAGTGGTCACTATCACAAAGATCATCATGGGATGACCAATGTAAGGAAGCTATGGGAGCAGGGGAAGAGATCGTGAGTCGTGAGATCAATAGCAGTAAAGGTGCCAAGAGCCGCAGCGAAGTGGGTAGGAGAACCATCATTGACACAAAGAAGTCTGTAATAAGTTGGTTAATTAGGAGACCCCCTACCCTTTGAAGTGGCACTCCCCCACTGTGGGTGGTGGGCATTGAAGCCTCCAAGGAGGAGAAATGGGGGCAGGAGTTGCTTGTGAAGACAGACAGTTCAACATAAGGAAGTGGCCCACCTGGAGGGAAGTAGATATTGCAAATGGTGATTGCCGGAGTCGTTTGCAGTCTAACCACTATTGCTCCCAGGTTGGTACAATGGGGGATCCGGTCATTATTTATGACATCGGAGTGAACCAAAGTGCAGACCCTGCAAGATACTACCGTGGGGCCAGCACAGTTCTGACAGAACCCGATACCATGAAATGTTGGTGAGTGGTCATCACGGAAGTGTATTTCCTGAAGAGAAAGACAAAATGCAGAATACGAGGAAACAAGATGATGTATTTCAGGTAGGTGACAATAGTATCTGTTGCAGTTCCACTGGATAATGATGTGGCGAGAGTCCAGGTTAGACATAAAGAAGTCAAGAGGAGGTCATGTCACTCGGGCAGTGGCCGTCACCGACACAGGTGGGGCGACATCCACAAATAGGACATCAGACTCAGATTGCGAGGGGGGAGATGGCACCTCCAGGGGCCCCGTGGGAAGGCTTGTCTTGGGACTTAAGTTTCTTCTTCTTCTCTTTGGAGGAGGGCAGGGCACAGGGGGAATACAGGCATGTGGAAGATCTGTAACTGAAAGAGAGCAGGCAATGTTGGGGTGCGTACAGATTGTGTGTCTCATGCTGAGTTGTGGTAGAAGGCTACCAGCCTGAGAGATGCCAGGAAGAGGTGTTCTGGAGCGGAGCTCCATCACGGGCAGGTGCCAAAAAAGGAGAACACTTCTTTGGCCGGAGAAGGGGAGCGGCTCCCAGACGGAAGGTCGTTGGGATTGCACAGGAGGGGGAGAGGGATGGGAGATGGGGACGGGACGAGGGTAAGGAAGAAGTAAGAGGGGCAAAAGGATGTAACAGAGAGGAAAGTTGAAAAAAGTGACACTGGATGGAGTCTCTCATATTTCTGGCGAGTCTCAGCATAAGAAAGGCAATCCTGGGACTTGTACTCTTAGATATTTTTTTCTCTCTTGTAAGCTGGGCAATCCAGCGTTCAAGGGGTGTGGCAGTCATGACAATTGCCACACACAGGGACTTATCTCATGGTGTGGGTGTCCATAATCACCACATAGGGGATCCGCAGTACAGTGGGAAGACGTATGCCCAAAATGTAAGCACCAAAAGCATGTCAGTGGATGGCGGGACATACGGCTTCGTGTCACGTCTGTAAAACATAATCTTGACCTCCTCTGGGAGGGTATTCCCCTCAAAAGCCAGAATGACAGTGCCAGTGTTGGTGCAGCTTTCTTTGTGATCCTTCAGCACACGTCGAACAAAATCAACACTGTGTCGCTCCAGACTAGCCTGCAGTTCCTCATCAGTTTTCAGGATGAGATCCCTATGAAAAATGACTTCTGGGACCATAGTCAGAGATTGGAGTTGGGTAACAGACACTGTGACATTGCCGAGATGATCACAAGCACAAAGAGCTGCAGATTGGGTGGCACAAGATGCTTTGATCAACAGGGAGCCCGACCGCATCTTACTGAGAGATTCCACTTCATCAAAATTGCCCTAGATATTTTCCACAAAAAACAATGGCTTTGTGATGGTGAATGTGTCCGCATCCATCCTAGTACAGATGAGGTAGCGGGGAAAGTGTTTCATCCCAAGATGAAAAGCATGGCTCTCCTCTCATGGTGTAGCCAGGGAAGGGAAAGCTGCCAGGTCACACAAAGCAGCATTCAATGATCCTTCACCATTCGAAGAGATGGCTGTCAGATTTTTGCACCTTGATACACTTCAAGCACTAAGCATTCAGCCTGATACCAACCACTCTGATCAGGGGCTCCCCCCATGGGCGCCACCCAGTCACAGCAAGGGCCACCTGGCACAGCGGCCATAGCCGGGAGTTCTGATGCCCCAAGAAGACAAGCAACCACTCCTTGGCATACATGGGGAGGGAACAGCTCAGGTATCTGTAGTGCGATTCCTGTGTTGTTGGGGGGCTCAGCCGGATGGGTACGCAACAGCCCCACCACACAGACTGGCTACACATGCTGTTAACTTAGCAGGGTGGAGGGGGGCTACAGTGGGGACTTAAGAGGGGAAGGAAGAGGAAGGGGGGAGAGGAATCCACACAGTATGTGCTAGGGAGGGAGTTCTTCCCCAACTGGCTCACACTAAAAACAGAAAATTCAGAAGTGGAGGTCAAACCTCAAGTGGGGACCTAAATGCCAAAAAAGATGAAAGAACAGGCAGAAGGAACAAAATTGCAAGCCATACAGGGAACCAGGTAGATAGTCAGGTTGATATAAATCGGAAAACCGAGAGAGGGGAATGGGGAAGGAATGAGGATAGAGAGGGAGGGCAGGGTGAAGGAAATACAGCCAGGGAAGGAAGAATCGGCTGCAATAGCTCAGGGTCCAGTGTACGCTGTTATGGAACTGACAAATAGACATCATTTTGTTATATTACACACTAAAGTCGTGTTAAAAAAAAAAAAGCTTTTGCCTAAGATAATACTAAGTTAGGTGTTGCAATCTATAATCGATATTGGAATTGTATGTTCTTTGTAGCTTATGACTGTGATCTTTGGTCTACAACGGGTTTTCGGCCACTTGAGTGTTGGCCGTGGTTGAGTGTAGCTGTGTATATAGTTTTGGCAATAAATGTGTTTTTGATACAAAGAAACCATGGAATACTGCATCATTTTTCGATAGTCCAGTAATAATTAAAAAACCCGCACCTTTTCTTGGACCCAGAGCAGCAAAGGAATCATCGCCTAGGCAACGAGAAGCCACATGGACAACGCAGACTCAGCAGCATCAACAAAGGAGACATCATGGACAGCTCTACTAAAGTACTATACAGCCATTAGCCACACCGTAACGGTGTCCTCATGGAGATAACTTTTCCTGCACAGTAGAGCGGGTTCATGACAACTGGGGGCTCTTTGCCGGGATTAAGACATTTATATGTAATGGATTGACGAAATCTGTTTTGCAGGAGTCTAATGACCATGTCCTACGAAGAAGTGCTATACATGGAAGTAAAGAGAGACGAAACGAAACAGTAAAATGGACTAACCACACGAGTGAGGTCCCAGACTGAAAAGATAAGTACATTTGTTTAGTGCTGTTTATTCCTTTTATTATTTTGTGTGTGAAATTTCACGAAAATGACCATTGTGAAAGAGGAAAGTGGTGCTGAATCCGAGCAGGATTGTGAAAATTTTTTAGTCTTTGGGGACGTAGACATGCCAATAAAAACGGAAGATGAGTCAGTCAAAGAAGCGGATCAGAGTCTTAATTCATCAGAACGTGAGACGTCGGACATTAAATCACTGTTACAAATGATGGAAAAATCGTTAGCTTTAAATCAGACTGTTGCAGCCCGCTAACGAGCTAATGAAGAACAATTGCAAAACATGAGTCAGAGGGTCGCGGATGGTTTTCGGGTTATAAATCAGAAAGTGTCGCGTCTAGAGGGAGCAATGAACAAAAAAATTGATAATGTCTTACTTTGGGGTAATATACTTCACAGCGATATATCAAAGATAGACAAGAAACTTAGCAAAGCAGAAACAAAGATTTTGGCGGTAGAATCTAATGTGGGAGAAGTAACAAAATTCAGTCTGTAAAAAATGAACTGGTCACTGACAGAGAGAAAAATGCAAAGTGTTTTGTTAATGTTAATAGTCAAATAGATACAGTTTGTGTAAATGTAAAAGCTATGGCGGTAGATCTTGAAAGTAGAGTAGATTCGAAACTAAATGTTGTGAAT
The DNA here is from genome assembly GCF_023864345.2 of Schistocerca serialis cubense. Lineage (NCBI taxonomy): Eukaryota > Metazoa > Arthropoda > Insecta > Orthoptera > Acrididae > Schistocerca > Schistocerca serialis. The sequence goes on along the minus strand of NC_064641.1, from coordinate 784,296,819 downwards.
GATAAAATGGAAACAGTCAGTAACACAGTAAAACTCCACGATATTGAAACTAAGACAAACGTTAGTGAACTAAAAAGTACAGCATCAGAGTTAAACCAGAAGTTTGAAATATTTAGCAATGATGTAGCTAGCAAAAATTTTTCTATGAACACATGTACCTTATTATCCAATATTCCAGTTAAAAACTTTTCTAATGAGTGTAGTTTGCATCCTGTTGACTTTCTGCAGAGTTGTAGAGACAATTTTTTTCCCCAATATGAGTGAAAGTTTCAAAATTAAGTTTGTTAAAAAAATTTTGGAGAGGGAATCTTTATCATGGGCCAATCAAAATTTTTCTATTGAAATGTCTTATGCAGAATTTGAAATTGAGTTCTTAAAACGGTTCTGGTCTGAAACTGAACAAGCCAGGATAAAGAGCGAGTTCCTGAATGGACCAAATTATAGAGAAACACAGGGGACTATGAAACAGTTTTGTAAAAATCAATTGAAGAAACTTGTACATTTGAATAAAACCTTTGATGAGCTCACACAGATAGTTACAGAAGTTGAAAAAGACTATTTCTTAAACGTGGGGAAACCAAAAGCAATCTTGTCGGATAACGGTCCTCAGTTTTTGTCTAAAGTTTGGAAAGCCTTTGTTGATAAATCAGGAATCAAACATGTTCAAATATCTGTATATAATCTGTCGTCAAACCCAGCTGAGAGGTATATGTGCGAGATTGGTCGTTTATGTCATACATATTGCAGTCATAAACCTCCTACATGGTATGACCATGTACAAGACTTTGAAGATGTTATGAATAGCTTGCAGCACACTTCCACAGGATTTTCACCTCATGAAATTATGTTTCATCTAAAACCAGACAACATTATCACTGAACTTGTATAATTTCCACCATGCACAATGATGACTATGCATGAATGTGAAGCCATAGTCAAAGAAACCATGATAAAACAGGGGGAAATGAGAAAAAGACGACATGATGGTAAGATCAAAGCATCCAAGTTTAAAGTTGGAGATTATGTTTTAGTAAAATCACATGAGAAATCAAAAATTCTAACTTCTGAAATAAAGAAATTCTTTGATATATACATGGGTCCATTCGAGATTGTAGAGCATCCACACCCAAATGCATACCGGTTGGTGTATCCTAAATCCAGGAAAGTTCTCGGGCTAAGGAACATTGTTTCATTGAAATTGTATAAACAAAATGGATAACACTAGTCTGAGAAAGTTAAAAGGTGACGCAAACAAAAGTTTTTCACTAGAAATTTTGTATATAAAAAATTGTCTGATTTTGATACAGTTTTGTGCCCTTGAAAATGTTTATTACTTGTTTAATATGTATTCACTGTATGAAGTGTTTGCAATGAATTTTCTGTGTAATATGCTAGCCATGTTAGTTTTTGATATTTCTGTATGTTTATGCAATTTGATTGATGTTTGATAATTTGTGTAATTTTAGTTTGTGTAACTCACACACCACACTTGTTGAGACGTCATTTAAAATGCAAGCCACTAATCAGCACTAAATCTGTCTTGCAACAATTAAGTTCTTTAAATTTTTTACTCTTAAAGGCAGATCCTAATTACTACACACTTAAGTGCTTGAAATGTCCAACTCTACAAGGAGACAATCATTTTCAGTAAACCACATGAATTACTGTATATTTCTCTCTCAACCACTGCAAATGCAAAGGCAGCAATATTTTTTAATTTTGATAAATACATACCATTCCTAAAATTTCATCCATGATTCTACCTTTGCACTTTTACTGTGAATATGAACCCTTGTAACAAACTGCCTGTAACTCTACTTTTGAAAACAATTTAATTTTTTTATCCTTGGAGTAATGTCTTTGTGATAAGACATTTTACACCCAATATGTTAATGCATTTGTACTACATGTTTATTGAATTTATTATTATTTAAAGGATCTTTTTTGGACCAGTTCATATCTGTGTAGTATTACTCAGACAGATACTGTAAACTTCTCCCACTAGATAAACATTACCAAAAGGTTAACTATGTATCCTAACCATGTACTTACCTATAAACATTATGTAGCCAAAGGTGATCTCTGTATGTGATTTTTAGATAACATGGCATTATAGTCAATGAAGTGATACAAACAGCTAAGCTTTGGAAACAGACGCACTGCAGGACAAGCAGAAATCAGACCCTTTAACGGAAGTCACCTATGTGCAGATGGACAATGTGGGACAGACTGTGAGTAGTGTGAAAAATGGACAACAAAAGTAAATAAAACAAGCCTGCAGTTAAAAGTTACAGTCTTTCAATGGTTTCATGTGAAGTGCTACAACATTATGGACTCTTTTAAGTGAAAATTGTGAATCTTCTTTTATATTTCATTTACTCTAAGGTTAAAAATTGTATGTTTTCCTTTACTTAGTATAACAATTTCAGTGTTAGCATTATTCAAAGGAAACAGTCCTATTAAAAATTTTAATTTATTTAAAATCATATTCTTGGCAGTTCCATTATTCTGGTGTCAGAATTTGGTTCGCATTTTCATACTTACAAAATTCTTGGGGGTCTATTGTAATGGAACTGACAAATAGACATCATTTTGTTATATTACACACTAAAGTCATGTTAAAAAAAAAGCTTTTGCTTAAGATAATACTAAGTTAGGTGTTGCGATCTATAATCGATATTGGAATTGTATGTTCTTTATAGCTTATGACCGTGATCTTTGGTCTACAACGGGTTTTCGGCCACTTGAGTGTTGGCTGCGGTTGAGTGTAATTGTGTATATAGTTTTGGCAATAAATGTGTTTTTGATACAAAGAAACCGTGGAATACTGCGTCATTTTTCTATAGTCCAGTAATAATTAAAAAACCCACACCTTTTCTTGGACCCAGAGCAGCAAAGGAATCATCGCCTAGACAACAAGAAGCCACATGGACAACGCAGACTCAGCAGCATCAACAAAGGAAACATCATGGACAGCTCTACTAAAGTACTATACAGCCATTAGCCACACCGTAGCGGTGTCCTTATGGAGATAACTTTTCCTGAAAGACCTGAGACCTCTGGAGGGAGGGGGGAGGGGGGGGGGGGGATAGGGGTAGCGGTGTGAAATCAAAGTCCTGATCAGTAGTCTTTGCACCAATGTCCTCTGTTGGAGTGGGACATTAAGCTCAGCGCACACACACACACACACACACACACACACACACACACACACACACACACAGAGAGAGAGAGAGAGAGAGGGGGAGAGAGAGAGAGAGAGAGAGAGAGAGAGAGAGAGAGAGAACAGTTCCACTTAACCACACAAGGTGCATGCTTTGCAAGGGAAAGGTGCCTGAGTATAGAAAACACCTTACAGTTCATGTGGCTGAACTGACCCTCGGGGCCAGGCCAATTATGCCATATGACTTGACTTTACTTTACTTTCCAGTGCCACCATGGAAAACTGGCCACATCACAACTGAAGCCAGCACACAGCTGATAAATAGATTCTTCCGCTCTGGCCAAATCATGATAGCCCGTTTTCTGGGGCAGCTCCAGCTTGATGAACTGAGACATTAGAATCTCTCTAAATGCACCGCTGCCCCACTGTTCACATGGCTCTGCCTATGAGAGACAAGTGGACGAACTATGCCTCCTGACGCATATATGTCTATCAATAAACAAATTGATTTGGTCTACCTGTGCTCTGATTGTCAGGCTCTGTCTGCTGGCACCATGCCCTACACCAGTGCTCTACTGATCCGTCACACAGCTGCCACACACTCAATTGAGGTCAGTTGGCTACACTGACTGCATCTGCAGCAAGCTGGATCATTATAATCTGACTTACGAAGTGAGATCAGCTGTCAAATCCAAAGCTTCTGCAAACATTGCCAACAGTATATGCAACATAGCACAAGTAAATATCGCAGCACAGTGTTTGTGCTTATGTATTGTATTTTCTGTGGTCTTAGATACATTAGAAACAATTACTAATAATGACAGCAGGTGCTGCAACAGAGTGGTTTAGTACCCATGACATGGTACAGCATTCACTAATAAAGTAGTACACATGCCTAGTAATAATTTAGCTTTACAAAAAGATGGAAGTTCTAAAGAGATCGGTTCTGCAAGCCTTACCATTGAATTGTAGAAGCATTAAAGTGGTTATACCACTTTCCAGAAAGTCCTATCAATATGCTGCAATGTTTTCAAAGGTAGCAGCAGCTTTGGGAACATTGAGTGAGAAAGATATGTTATGAATAGCAAAGTCATAAACCGATTAGCAGGACATTATGAGAACTTGAGGGAGGCAGGCACCATTTATGTACTTTGGGAGGGAAGGCAGTAATATAGGAAACAGTTGAAAATAATAGCAGAACAACAGTGACAGTTTTGGGGAGTTCATAAAATAGGTAAGTAGAATAAAAGTAAATGCCATGATCTTTGAACAAACAAATAACAAAAGTGTGAATGAGGCCATTATCCACAATGTGAAGTATATGCATTTCTGAGAGAGCTACTAGTGGATATATCACACAAAGTAGGGCAGAAGTCCTATAATCATTAAAAGAAGCTGTAGTGACCACCACAGCTTTGGTAGAGGCTGATTCTGCCACACTGCCTTGTTAAAGGTGAAATATTTTCCATACTGGAATGGCATGCTATAGGTGTGGATAAATGGGACATGTTCAGAGGGAGGATTGGGAGGGAGGCACTCTGCCAACTGGGCAGCACTTCAAGAGAATACAACCGCTATCAAACAATACAAAGTGAAAGTGGCAGAACGTTGTTTGACCACTGAGGAAGGTGTGCATATTTTCATTCACTAAAGAATCACAGGTATCTATAAACAGTCATGGGACCTAGCTGGGTGTGAGAAAAGTGGAGAGAATGGCAGTAAAATGAGTACAATGGGTTCTGTATTGGTAGACTTAGGAATACATTACTGGCATGGAGAAAAAGTAGTTCTCTAGATTTCCTTGTACCAAATCAGGGCATAGTTGATTAATATGATATCTTGTTTCATGGGATAGACAGGAATTTCATCTAGTCACTACAGCTGAGTTCTACACTGTTAAAAAACATTTCCAAAGGCACTGGGAAACCAATTAAACTGCATGCATGGTTCCTGAAGATCGACTCCCCAGAAACGATTCTACAGGTAATGGGGATGATACTTTGGATGTCTGCAGGAATCGGACTGCCACTAAACGTATTATTTGTTGTAGAGCTCCTACAAGAGAATGAGAAACTGGGCAAGAGCACATGTTTCATGTAACCAAGCATGTCCTATGCCATACAAACAGAATCTTGGCTCTTTAGGAAGTAAAGTTATCATGTAGTACTATACTGGCCATTATGGAGACAAAGGAAATGGATGGACTAGAAGAGGAGGAAATGCCACTGGGAAATCTGCCCATGACACTTCACTATACCAAAAACAATGCATTTACAGGAAATGGAGAGAGAACAATTTGTGGAGATGTTAACAGAATGTGCTGAGCTGTTGAATTTGGAATTCCAATTATGCAGCACTATATACTGACTGGGAATGCACTGCCTGTTTATCAGATGCTGTATTGACTTACAGTCAACTTTAAACTAGTGGTGGAGAACAGCATCAATCATCAGTATCACAGAGGAAAGCAGTCTATGGGCTTCACCAATAGCACTGCTAACTAAAAATGGTGCAAAAACATCTGGAACTTATTGGTTCTACTGTGATTACCATCACTCAAGCCATCACACAACAGGTCATGTGTAGCCTCTCCCCAACATAATGGAGATCTTAGAAAACCTGCAGCAGTGTCAATACTGCATCATTATGGATACCATCAGTAGACGTAGCACTAGAACACTAACCTAAAACCACTTTCAGTGTCCCTTCGTGGCATTACCAATATCCAGAATTCCTTTTGGGTTGAGGAAGGCACCCACTACATTTCCACAGATTGAACCCTAGTACATGTGTGGTGTAACTGGATGATGTAATAGCGTTTTCTAGAAATATTGGGGAACATATCACCCATTTGCAAAAGTACTAGAGCACCTTACAGATGCACATCTGACAATGAGCTTAGTGAAATGAAACCTTGCACTAAATGAAGTCTGGTACCTAGGGCATTTTATCAGCCAGTAGTTAATCTGACTAGACCCTCAGCTACTCGAAGCAGTGCGAAGATCCCCATCCCCAAACAGAAAAGGAATTGCAGTTCTTCTTTGGCCTGTTCAATTATTACCAAAGATTTTTGGCCAGTTTCATATAGTTCACAAAACAAATGACACACCTGCTGAAGAGGGCATGGGGGGCGGGGGTTGGGAATTATAACATGAATCTTCTGATGTAAAGCACCTGATATATCTCAACTACCAAAACACATTAATCTTCTGTGGAGCACAAGGTCTTATGCACTGGAGTGTATGCTAAGAGGTGGCGGAAGAGAATAACATATGGTACCCAATGTATCCTGGCAGTTAAAACAAACCAAGAGAAATCACACCATTTCAGAAAGATGTTTGCTGCTCTAAAATGCAGCACAACATATTTCCACTGATAACTCTACAGGTGTTGTTTCAAAATGGTTCAGACCACACTGCTCTTAAATGGACACTTGGCCTGTGCTATCTCAGCAACCACCTAACATGACTGGCAATGCGATTATGCAACTTCTATACATTGATCTCTTAAGGCCCACAGGAATGCAGATGAACTGAGTCACAGTGTCTGTGCAAACAAACAAATTAGAATTACATGCAAAGAATGGAATAGCAACCAGAACTATGACACAGATTGCCAGCAGTAAACATTCTGGAGGTAGACTGTTTTGGACAACAGAATTCTGTATTGTCAAGACAATGGCAAACGAGCAAATTGTAGTGCCAGTCAGCTTGTGTAAGAAGGTGCTCAGGCAAGCTCATTACTGAATGATGATGGGGCATGTGGGACAGATTGCCAACAATAGCACAGTCGTGACATAGCCCAGCATATTGGAGACTGCATACAATACCCTTGGCAAACAGAGTGCAATCAGCTACAAGCATCACTGAGAAAATTACTGGAGGCTGGTCAGCTCAGACATGTATGGTATTTTTGGCAAGATTCTGGCACAAAATAAATATGACTGACCATCATAGACTGTGTTTCTTTGTACTTGGCTATGACAGATATTCCAGATCAGTTACCCAATACTGCGATGCAAGCAATGAGGACACTGTAATTACTTAATTTTTAGCACAACTAGAATTCTTATCACAGATAAGGGTGCCCACTTTATATCAGAGTTGATAGGTCAGCTGTACAGCTTTATGAATATATGGAAAATCTGTAACAGTGCCATGCATCTCACAGGCACTGGACGGATAGAACACACACACTTGGCAACTGGGATAATGTTGAACCATTACGTGGAAAACAGGCACGAATGAGAGAAGCTTCTTCCATACATGGTCACAATGTAAAATTCAAACACTGATGCAGTTTTGCACAGACAATTTGCTAACTCCATACATACTGGAACAACCCCCACCACAAACTGATGTTTCCTGCATTTGTGAAGTGGCTGAAATTTATCTGGAAATAGTTTTAAAACAATATCAAAGGTATGGAGTGGCAAGTGGCTGTACTTAATTGGAAAGTAGTCCCTCTGCAATATGACACCAACCCATGGGTGTTATTAAATAATTCATATATAGCAAAGGGGAAGACACAATTCCAAAGTTTAAAGGCTTCACCATTTCATAAAAAGAACTTCCCTTGTAAACATTAAATTCCATCTGTTCACAAGAGCCATCTCTGTGAGTATGTTCCAGATCCAGCCCTTTGAAGAAACCCCGAATCATGCTCACCCTTGTAACCTACAGGCCCTAAACCAAAAGACAGCAAGTCTTGCAAGACTAACATTGTGACTCCATATGTGGTTTCACACTCTTAATTCACACACATTATGCTCACAAGGAACACAAACCATACCATAGCACACTATATGGATGCCACTGGAAATACTGGGCTACAGAAGCAGTGTGAAATCTCTTGGCCAACTATTTGATTAATTGCTACTGCCACAGGTACCTCCATACTGAACCTTTCTATATCTCTAATCTTTCTACTTGACTTCCCTCACCAAATCATCTCAATACAAAACATTACCTAGCTAAACTCTACTGCAGACTTCTCTCCACTCAGCTTATAAGCTGACTGTATCACAAAAAGACCGCATCAGCACAGAACATCAGTATTGTGAGAGATAACAGAGGAGGGCATACCCAATGAGTGGGAGATGGGAGAACAGCTGTACTATGTATCACCCCATGCCCTCCCCCTTAACCAAACAAAAGAAAAAGAGGTGGGAAAATCTGATCTTTGCAAACACAACTCACATTATGCTCTGCCACACAGGGAGACATTCAAATTCAGTATCATTTTGAGGAAAGCCAGAAATGGTAACAGATACTGGCATGTAGGAAGTGTACCCAGAGCAATTTCTCATGATATCTCAAAGCTTTTCTGCCTTTTGCTGCAAAATGATTTGAAGTGCCACATCCCCCCCCCCCCCACTCCCCCCCCCCCTTCACCCCCACCCCTCCCCCCATCCCCAGCACATATCCTGAGTATGTGCTTGGCTCTTTGCTATGGCAACACACTTGCTATCTCTTCCTGTGCTGCAGTTGTAATTGCCCTTACAACAGGGTATGCAATTTTTTAGTCACACACCAAAATACTTTGAGATTAGAACTATTTCCTGCACCATCTCCTACCTCGTGAGCATGTGTGACTACAGCTAGCATCCAGAAACTTCACCTTCTCACTTTGAGCACAAGTTCACCTACACTGACAACCAATCATAGCTACTCATCTACAGTGACTATTGCACTGCCCAAATACAAGGCACAATGTTCAGTCATACCCCAGAGTTAACTTGTAACCAATATATTTCTATGTTGCATTTATGTAAAAATGTACTTTCTTTACAGATATGGAACCTGGAGACAAAGTAAATAAAAAATGAGGACACATTTCATATCCTGAAAGCTCAGATCACCAGATTCAACCAAGCTGTAGCCGTAACAGCTATACACAACCACCTTGATATCACTGAGGAAAGCTGACCATGTCCTAAATAGTGTCAGCACAAGTCTCGCAAATGGGCCATTCTTCCTTGAGCAAGGAGACAGTTGTAGGAGCCCTGCTTCTCAGGTGGCTCTGTTTTGAAGAGTTGAGCCTGACGATCACTGTAGGTGGGTCACCACTTCACCATTTGCCTAGAGCTGCCTAGGAGGGCTGACTGCATGGAAATCTCCTAATAAACATTTCTGCATTAATTTTTTTTTTTGTTCCATTTGCTCATCAGTATTCTGACAGCTTGATGCAGACCATCTCAACATTCTTTCTTGTGCCAACCTCTTCATCATGGAGTAGATTTTATAACTAATGTTTGCGATTATTTAATTGACATTTTTGATATGTCTCTTCATCTTTAGTTTTTGTCCTCCGTGGTTGCCTCTGGTAGCATGGAAGCTATTTCATGATGTCACAAAACATGTCCCTTCTTCTAGTCTGAGTTTTCTTAGTATTACTTTTCTCATCGATTATGCATAGAATCACCCCATTTTTTTTATTAGTCCACTTAATTTTCGGCATCCTTCTATAACACCACATCTCAAATGCTTCAATTATCTTCTTATCCATTTCCTCAACAGTCCTTGATTCATTTCCATACAATGTTGTACTTCAGACATACATCCCCAGAAATTTCTTCCTCATATTGGGGCCTATGTTCAATACAAGCAGATTCATTTAGTGAGGAATGCCCTCTTTGCCTGTGTTTTATCAAATGAAAATACTAACTAGCAAATGTTGAATCATAATTTTTAATAAAAAATAACCACTCAACTATAGAGGTTTGACCTCCATCCCTATTCCAATCCTGCTCCCAATCACGCATCCCATGAGTCATTCCCTAGTGACCGTCCCAGGTGCAAGGCCTGTCCCATACACCCATACATACATACACCCACCCACCACCTTCTGCCACAGTCCAGTGATAGGCATTTCATATCCAATAAAAGGCAGAGCCATGTATGGAATCAGCCATGTTATATATCAGCTATGCTGAAATTAATGTACAGCATTCTATGTGGGCATTGCAAGTAATTAACTGTCTACTCACACGAATGGCCACCATCAAACTGTGACAAACTGCCAGCTTGACCATCCAGTTGTCACTCATGTTGCACACCGCAACACAAATGGTTTCAACAGCCACTCATTAAGAGGACCATTTGGATACTCACTTCCAACACAAGTTTCTCTGAAGCATGCAGGTGGGAACTGTCTCTCCAGTGTATCCTGTGCTCTCACAATCCCCCTCACCTAAACCTCTGGCTAACCCGTTCCCAAAGCCTCACCTTACCATTTCCCTTCTGTCTTCTCCTTTCCCATCCAGACTGTGCACTGCCTTTTTCTTATCCTTCTTCCTCGCCTCCTCCTCTTCCTCATGTGGGTAAGATGATGTGACTTACCATACGAAAGCGCTGGCAGGTCGATAGACACTCAAACAAACACAATCATACACACAAAATTATAGCTTTCACAACCAACGGTTGCTTCATCAGGAATGAGGGAAGGAGAGGGAAAGACGAAAGGATGTGGGTTTTAAGGGAGAGGGTAAGGAGTCATTCCAATCCTGGGAGCGGAAAGACTTACCTTAGGTGGAAAAAAGGACAGGTATACACTCGCACACACACCCATATCCAACCACACATACACAGTGCGAGTGTATACCTGTCCTTTTTTTCCCCCCTACGGTAAGTTTTTCCGCTCCTGGGATTGGAATGACTCCTTACCCTCTCCCTTAAAACCCACATCCTTTTGTCTTTCCCTCTCCTTCCCTCTTTCCTGATGAAGCAACCATTGGTTGCGAAAGCTATAATTTTGTGTGTATGGACCCATGAATAGGTTGGCGTACGAGGGGGCCATCCTGGTACCCATGGCTGTTCCCTTTAATTGTTGGTATGCGAAAGCTTGAATTTTGTGTGTATGTTTGTGTGTCTATCGACCTGCCAGCGCTTTTGTTTGGTAAGTCACATCATATGTGTGTGTGTGTGTGTGTGTGTGTGTAATAGAGGGAAACATTCCACGTAGGAAAAATATATCTAAAAACAAAGATGATGTGACTTACCAAATGAAAGTGCTGGCAGGTCGACAGACACACAAACAAACACAAACATACACACAAAATTCAAGCTTTTGCAACAAACTGTTGCCTCATTAGGAAAGAGGGAAGGAGAGGGGAAGACGAAAGGAAGTGGGTTTTAAGGGAGAGGGTAAGGAGTCATTCCAATCCCGGGAGCGGAAAGACTTACCTTAGGGGGAAAAAAGGACAGGTATACACTCGCACACACGCACATATCCATCCACACATACAGACACAAGCAGACACCAGCTCGAACAGCCCCTGCTGACATGCAGGGTCCATGGATTGACGAGGTTGTATGCACACCTGTACGCGTCCATCTGCTCGATACAGTTTGAAATGTCTGCTTGTGTCCGTATGTGTGGATGGATATGTGCGTGTGTGCGAGTGTATACCTGTCCTTTTTTCCCCCCTAAGGTAAGTCTTTCCGCTCCCGGGATTGGAATGACTCCTTACCCTCTTCCTTAAAACCCACATCCTTTCGTCTTTCCCTCTCCTTCCCTCTTTCCTGATGAGGAAACAGTTTGTTGCGAAAGCTTGAATTTTGTGTGTTTGTTTGTGTTAGTTTGTGTGTCTATCGACCTGCCAGCGCTTCATTTGGTAAGTCACATCATCTTTGTTTTATATATATATCACCCCCTTTTTCCACCCTCCCCTTATTTCTTTCCCCTTCCTGTCTCTCTCTTCATATCCACCTCTTTTCTTCCAATTCCTCCCTTTCCCTCTTTCTATACTGAAGAGCCACAGAAACTGGTATACCTATGTTCAAATATGTGTGAAAGCTTATGGGACTTAACTGCTAAGGTTATCAGTCCCTAAGCTTGCACACTACTTAACCTAAATTATCCTAAGGACAAACACAGACACCCATGCCCGAGGGAGGACTCGAGCCTCCGCCGGGACCAGCCGCACAGTCTGGTAACCCACCTAATACCAAATAGGGCCCCTGCGATCATGCAGAAGTGCCACAAAATGGACTCTACTAATGTCTGAAGAAGTGCTGGAGGGAACTGACACCATGAATCCTGCAGTGCTGTCGATAAATCCATAAGAGTATGAGGGGGGTGGAGATCTCTTCTGAACAGCACATTGCAAGGCATCCCAGATATGCTCAATATTGTTCATGTCTGGGGAGTTTGGCAGCCAGCGGAAGTGTTTAAACTCAGACGAGTGTTCCTGGAGCCACTCTGTAGCAATTCCGGACACGTGGGGTTTCGCATGTCCTGCTGAAACTGTGCAAGTCCATCGGTATGCACAATGGACGTGAATGAATGAACGTGATCAGACGGGATGCTTATGTATGTGACACCTGGCACAGTAGTATCTAGATGTATCTGGGGTCCCACATCACTCGAACTGCACACGCCCCACACCATTACAGAGCCTCCATCAGCTCGAACAGCCCCTGCTGACATGCAGGGTCCATGGATTGACGAGGTTGTATGCACACCTGTACGCGTCCATCTGCTCGATACAGTTTGAAATGAGACTCATCTGACCAGGCAACATGTTTCCAGCCAGTAACAGTCCAACGTTGGTGTTGACAGGCCCAGGCGAGGCGTAAAGCTTTGTGTTGTGCAGTCATCAAGGATACAAGAGTGGGACTTCGGCTCTGAAAGCCCATATAGATGATATTTTGTTAAATGGTTCACATGCTGACACTTGTTGATGGCCCAGCACTGAAATCTGCAGCAATTCTGTCATGAATGATTCTCTTCAGTCGTCATTGGTCTTGTTCTTGTAGAATATTTTACTGGCCACTGCGATATCGGAGATCTGGTGTTTTATGGGATTCCTGATATTCACGGTACACTCATGAAATGGTCATATGGGAAAATCATCACTTCTCCGCTATCTCGGAGATACTGTGCCTCATCACTTGTACGCCAACTATAACACCACATTCAAACTCACTTAAATCTTGATAACTTGCCATTTAGCAACAGTAATCGATCTAACAACTGTGGCAGACCCTTGTTGTCTTATATAGGCTTTGCCGACCACAGCACCATATTCTGCCTCTTTACATATCTCTGTATTTGAATACGCATGCCTATACTAGTTTCATTGGTGCTTCAGTGTATATCTGTCTTGCCTTACATCCTCTGTACTTCTTTCACCTTGTTACCATGAGTTACTTGTCAATAGACTTGCTTATTTCCCACCACCGCCTCATTACGTCCTTTCCTACTGCCCACCATCTCCATCAGCCCAGGCAACTGTTTTCAATGATCGGTAATCAGTATTCAGTGTCACCCTGGCCAAGAAATGTGCATTTGCATGTCTGTGTGGTTGCACGTCTCTATGTGTGTATTTCTACTAGAAAAACACCAAGAACACAAAAGATAGTGTGAATACTGTTTCCTGTAAAGAGTTTCTATGCTCCACACATCAGTCCATTATAGGTGAGTGGATGCCTTTTCCTTATATTATGTATTGCTCCATCCTGTAATTTCCATTATTGTTATTTAAGAAAAATAATTACGTTTCAAATAATTCCCACTTTACTTTAAATTATTATTTGCATGAAAATATGAGTATTCACAATAAACTAGTCAGAAACATTGCAAAAATTAAATTTGATAAAAAATGTCTTAAAACAGGTGTTATCCCCAACTATCCGCATATTAAAAATTATTTCCAAAACTCAAATTTGGCACAAAAATGAAAATATGTTATTTTTATTAAAAATTATGCTTCAGTATTTGCTAATTAACATTTCCACTTGATAGTACATATATTATTTAAACAAATAAGTTACTGTTGGTGAGAATGGAACTAGCTACTTCTCCATTACTAGACTTCTACACTACTCATTCACCTACCGGAGATTTCTTTGAAGCACTTGAAATGTTTATTGTTAACAGCACTTGGAATCTTCTAATCCCAAAAAAACTTTTTTTTAATGCTCAAGGTGCTTTCTTCTTCATTTTTGTTATCATATCATAGTGCTTCGGGAAATATATGTCTAAGCACTGATTCTCAAATACTGTAAGTATGAAGAAAATTGAAGAGGGCTAGTCCATATAGAGCCCCTTTTTTATTGGTGCAGTACTGTAATTGTTAATTCCCATAATTTTTGCATTACTTTAGAGACATAATTTTCGACACTACATGCTAATGTAACTTACTGTCTCAGCTATATTTCTTGTTCATTCAACTTGCTCGATGCACAATGAATAAAAAGCTATTTTACTGTAATCAGTATTTGCCCCTAGTTTCTGTCATCTCTCAGCAATGGAAGATTTTTTTTCTACCAATCAGTCTGGAACTGATTTTGTACAATGCTGCAAATCTGCCTTCACACTTTATGTTCTATTTTGCTTACGACATGTGCTTGTTTTCCTATACTCTATTTAAAGCACTCTTGGAGTTTAGAAGTACAACGTAAGTTTTTCCTCTTCTACCAACTACTTTTGAAAAGCCTCTGTCAGAAGATAATTATTTTAATTCACTTTCCATTTATACATACAAGCATTCTATATTTCTCAGAACTACGTAAGATCATTGTCCTCCACTGTCTTCTAACAAAGGAATACGCCTTCATTTTTCCTTACTGGTGTCTGATACTGTAGACAGTAAAATCACTTTAATAGTGCAATAGATGAGTTCTGGTAAGAATATTGATATAAATCAGCAATTTTCTTAAAAAGGTCCATTTGTTCATTTAGCTCCTTTCGATTACAAGATCAACACTGTAATACTCATCCATTTCATATTTCCACCAGCATTAACTTACACATTTTATACTTTGTTAGCTATATTGAGTGCTACGAAAATCTATTAAGATATTATAGGCATTATGTCAAATCATTACAGTTCTACCAATACTGGACCAGTACAACAGGACATTTAATCCATTTTTATGGGAGAACAATGATAATGGTACATCAAGATGGCATCCAGTGCAGTCGTTTATAAGGAGAAAGAGAACAAAATTTATAGTTGTGCAGTGAAAAACGGAACCTGCATAAGTTATAACACCGAAATAGTGAACGTGTATCAAGTCTGCAATTAATTGTAGATGTACTAAGGCGGGACATTGCGCATTTAGAAAAACAAAATGCCGAACTGAAAAAGGCGTGTAATATCCTGCTCGCCAAAGCAAGTAAAACACAGAACTGGGAACATAGGACTAGCACGATCACAGAAGAAAGTAACAAATAGGTGATAAATACTGTGAATAGAATGAACCGCAGCAATAAAAGCAGTTTCAGTGTCCTACCTACAATAAACGAGTGCTCTGAAATGGATATAAAGGCAGAAACAACAAGGCAACAAATGTTTACTAGGTCAAAAAGGCTTGGTCGTGTGAAACCTAGTGACAATAGAAATCCATGACCTTCTTCTTCTTCTTCTTCTTCTTCTTCTGTGCGGATGCACACATATTCCCTGAACTCTTACAGGACTTGGTAAGAATGTCTTCCACGAGTAATGAGTGTGTTGGGTTGGGACACTACGAATGTAGTGTGTGGGCATACAAAGTGAGAATGTGGGTCTCACGGGAGGCATGCGTTGGACAGTCCCTGCAGTCACACTATCCTCTCTGCCCTTGGTGGTTCAGATGGATAGAGCATCTACCATGTAAGCAGGAGATCCAAGGTTTGAGTCACGGTCGGGGCACACATTTTCACCTGTCCCGTTGATATATACCAAGGTCCATCAGCAGCTGAAGGTATTAATATAACTGTAATTTCATTCTAAACGGCTGCAGGTCATCAATCCATATCAGTCATCGATCCATATCAGTCATCGATCCATATCAGTCATCGATCCATATCAGTCATCGATCCATATCAGTCATCGATCCATATCAGTCATCGATCCATATCAGTCATCGATCCATATCAGTATATGTCCCAACAGTTGTTATTACCAGACCCGAAACTGAGGATAAAATTAACACATTTCGTAATTCCCTTGTGGACAGAGACTGGTTTGGCCATTGTAGTGTCAATGGACATTACACATCAAGTAATGACCTGCCAGCCAAAATAATATTTCATAGATTTTTAATGCATTCTTCATCCTATTTAATTCATAAAGAAAATCAAAATCACGGACAGCAGCCACACATCCAGATCTCAAAAGAGACAAAATATGTGGTACACTAAACAGCTGCCAGATCTAATGAAACAAGTTTTGTTACTGTACAACATATATAATAGTATGAAGTCTGACTATGCCAAATCTGCCTATGTGGAATGTAGGAATGAATACAAAAAAGGAATCCTGCTAGCCAAAAAAACCTACAATGCCAACAGCATACATATTCCACCAATAAATGTAAAAATGCTTGGAAAATAATTAATAGTGCTACCACAGATACTAAAAAAGACAAAATTAATAACCCACCTCAAACACTCAATGAGTTTTTTATTAATTCAGTGAAAGAAATAGGAGATACAATTATCAAACCAGACATTAGTCCATCAGAGTTACTCTCTCAAATTTGGAGTAGACAGTCACTAAACACAAGCACGCTAACCTTCTCCAAAGTATCGCCTAGATTTGTACAAGGGGTCATAAAACAACTGAAATCATCTGATAGCTTAGATATGTATGACATATCATGCAACCTGCTAAAAAAAGTGTGAATTGCATTCTGTACCCTTTAATCCATTGCATAAACAAGTGCTAACTTGAGGGATATTTTCCTGATGAATTAAAACTCTCTAAGATCACCCCAGTATATAAAAAGGGAGATAAAGACTCTCCATCTCGTTATAGGCCTATTTCAATAGTACCTGCAAAGGTAACAGAATGCATCATGTACCAACAATTATCATCTTACTTTGAGAGCCTAAGAATAATTAATGTTACACAATATGGGTTTAGGAAGAGTCTGCCAACCATTGATGAAATTGACACAGTAGTCAGTTACATCCTCAAAGTTTTTGAGGCCAAAGGCTTTGCTCAGGTCTCATTCTGTGACCTAGCTAAACAAGGCCTTCGACTGTGTTGAGCACACATCGCTACCAGAGAAACTAGAATTCTACAGCATCAAACAAAACAGTCTGACGCTATTAAAAGCTTGTATCAATAACTGTAAACAGGTAGTTTGTGTTGGTAAGGAAATGTCAAACATAGAAAATGTTAAAGTAGTGTGCCACAGGGATCTGTACTGGGCCCCTTACTGTTTCTGATAATGATCAACGACCTCCCCTTGTTTATTAGATCCACCACTGTATTGTATGCAGATGGTACAACTTTTCTACATAGCAGTAACTATCTTAAAGATCTAAAAACCTGTGCTAAAACACACTCACTCACACAGCATATTGATTCAGAGCAAATGGCTTCTTGCTAAATGAAAATAAAACTCAGCAGATAATCTTCACTCTAAGAGACAAGCCACTATCTGATGACCCTAGTTCTGTTAAATTCCTGGGAGTTTATTTAGAGGAAAAGTTATCCTGGGGCCAACATATAAACTATATTAGTAGTAAGCTATCTAGAGTAATTTATTTATTAAGACAACTCAGAAACTGTGTACCCGAAACATACGTCAGATCATCTTTTTTGCATTTTTCCAAAGTATAATATCCTATGGTATTATCTTGTGGGGTAATTGTAGCCATATACATCATATTATTGCAGAAGAAAGCCATTAGGATAATTTCAAATTCTTCATATAAGGCTCACTGCAAACCCTTATTTACAGAAAAAAAAATTATGACAGTAATAAACCTCTATGTATACAATGTCTTAATCTATATGAAGAAGAACCTACAAGATGTGAAATGTAGAGAAAATTTACACTGTTACAATACAAGAAGCATCAAACACATACACACACCTTACCACAGATGATCAAAATCAATAAATAGCTATGAAGTCACAGGGTACAAACTATTTAATAAGCTCCCATATGTTATACAGGATCTTCCTGAACATACATTCAAAGAAAGATTGCATGTATGGTTAATTGCCCACCCATTCTATGACATCAATGAATTCTTGAATTGTAAAATGCAGTAATCCAATAGATGACCCACTGTACATGTATTGTAAAATAAGCTAAAATATTTCAGTAGTCAATACTTTGTCACCCTATTGCAAATTGTATCTCCATCTGATGTTGTCAATTGCTGTAATGGCTTAAAGACAATAAAATCTATATTATTATTGTTATTGTTGTTGTTGTTGTGGTCTTCAGTCCTGAGACTGGTTTGATGCAGTTCTCCATGCTACTCTATCCTGTGCAAGCTTCTTCATCTCCCAGTACTTACTGCAACCTACATCCTTCTGAATCTGCTTAGTGTATTCATCTCTTGGTCTCCCTCTACGATTTTTACCCTCCACGCTGCCCTCCAATGCTAATTTTGTGATCCCTTGATGCATCAGAACATGTCCTACCAACCGGTCCCTTCTTCTTGTCAAGTTGTGCCACAAACTCCTCTTCTCCCCAATTCTATTCAAAACCTCCTCATTAGTTATGTGATCTACCCATCTAATCTTCAGCATTCTTCTGTAGCACCACACTTTGAAAGCTTCTATTCTCTTCTTGTCCAAACCAGTTATCGTCCATGTTTTACCTCCATACATGGCTACACTCCATACAAATACTTTCATAAACAACTTCCTGACACTTAAATCTATACTCGATGTTAACAAATTTCTCTTCTTCAGAAACACTTTCCTTGCCATTGCCAGTCTACATTTTATATCCTCTCTACTTCGACCATCATCAGTTATTTTGCTCCCCAAATAGCAAAACTCCTTTACTACTTTAAGTGTCTCATTTCCTAATCTAATTCCCTCAGCATCACCAGAGTTAACTCGACTACATTCCATTATCCTCGTTTTGCTTTTGTTGATGTTCATCTTATATCCTCCTTACAAGACACTGTCCATTCCATTCAACTGCTCTTCCAAGTCCTTTGCTGTCTCTGACAGAATTACGAGGGCAGTTCAATAAGTAATGCAACACTTTTTTTTCTGAAACAGAGGTTGTTTTATTCAGCATTGAAATACACCAGGTTATTCCCCAATCTTTTAGCTACACAACACTATTTTTCAACGTAATCTCCATTCAATGCTACGGCCTTACGCCACCTTGAAATGAGGGCCTGTATGCCTGCACGGTACCATTCCACTGGTCGATGTCGGAGCCAACGTCGTACTGCATCAATAACTTCATCATCATCCGCGTAGTGCCTCCCACGGATTGCGTCCTACATTGGGCCAAACATATGAAAATCCGACGGTGCAAGATCGGGGCTGTAGGGTGCGTGAGGAAGAACAGTCCACTGAAGTTTTGTGAGCTCCTCTTGGGTGCGAAGACTTGTGTGAGGTCTTGCGTTGTGATGAAGAAGGAGAAGTTCGTTCAGATTTTTGTGCCTACGAACACGCTGAAGATGTTTCTTCAATTTCTGAAGAGTAGCACAATACACTTCAGAGTTGATCGTTTGACCATGGGGAAGGACATCGAACAGAATAACCCCTTCAGCATCCCAGAAGACTGTAACCATGACTTTACCGGCTGAGGGTATGGCTTTAAACTTTTTCTTGGTAGGGGAGTGGGTGTGGTGCCACTCCATTGATTGCCGTTTTGTTTCAGGTTCGAAGTGATGAACCCATGTTTCATCGCCTGTAACAATCTTTGACAAGAAATTGTCACCCTCAGCCACATGACGAGCAAGCAATTCCGCACAGATGGTTCTCCTTTGCTCTTTATGGTGTTCGGTTAGACAACGAGGGACCCAGCGGGAACAAACCTTTGAATATCCCAACTGGTAACAATTGTGACAGCACTACCAACAGAGATGTCAAGTTGAGCACTGAGTTGTTTGATGGTGATCCGTTGATCATCTCGAACGAATGTGTTCGCACGCTCCGCCATTGCAGGGGTCACAGCTGTGCACACGGCCGGCCCGCACGCGGGAGATCAGACAGTCTTGCTTGACCTTGCGGCGATGATGACACACGCTTTGCCCAACGACTCACCGTGCTTTTGTCCACTGCCAGATCACCGTAGACATTCTGCAAGCGCCTATGAATATCTGAGATGCCCAGGGTTTTCCGCCAAAAGAAACTCGATCACTGCCCGTTGTTTGCAACGCACATCAGTTACAGACGCCATTTTAACAGCTCCGTACAGCGCTGCCACCTGTCGGAAGTCAATGAAACTATACGAGACGAAGCGGGAATGTTTGAAAATATTCCACAAGAAATTTCCGGGTTTTTCAACGAAAATTGGCCGAGAAAAAAAATGTGTTGCATTACTTATTGAACTGCCCTCGTACAATGTCATCGGCGAACCTTAAAGTTTTATTTCTTCTCCATGGATTTTAATACCTACTCTGAATTTTTCTTTTGTTTCCTTTAGTGCTTACTCAATATACAGATTGAATAACATCGGGGAGAGGCTACAACCCTGTTTCACTCCCTTTCCAACTGCTGCTTCCCTTTCATGCCCCTCGACTCTTATAACTGCCGTCTTGTTTCTGTACAAATTGTAAATAGCCTTTCACTCCCTGTATTTTACCTCTGCCACTTTTAGAATTTGAAAGAAGGCCCATGGTTCATTGGCAGGGGGGGGGGGGGAGGGGGGGGGGGAGATTACTATTATTATCACACATAAAAAAGCAGTGTAGAGAGAGTTTTACCACAGTGAGAATGTCGTAATTATACCTGTTACAGGTACTGAAGCATAATTAGCAATTTATATCTTTCTGATTTACAAACTAAGTGATAACTACAACCAAATAGGCTGCCTGATTTTTTACAGAGCAACAGCAGAAAACTTTTCATTGTTTCCAAACGTTGAAGTTAACCTTACGTTTCTCATTTACACTATTTTATTTCATCATCTTCCGTTGAGAGGTAAAAAATATTGGCCAAGGGGAAAACGTTTTAAGACAATGCACTGTTGCAAACTGAGAGAAAATGAGGGAAATAAGAAGTGCATACAATTTCTCCAAAAGATAAAAGAGAAGCTATAGGTGAATTATGAGGAACACGGCAGAAATACATACTTGACACTAGTGGGAATATACAGAACAAAATCTTACGTTTGTTTCATTTTTTCGGAAGTTCCTGGATGTTTCTTGAACCAGATAAACTCTCAGTTCTTCCATTTTTCTTAGAAATACTACCTGAAGTGATACACTACGTTACAAAAAAATATCAACATGACATTTATAAAGGTGAACACAACTGAGGGAAGAAAAATTATACCTCATTACTTCGTCAAACATTTATTGTAGATGAATAGGAATACTAACTACAAAAATCAATTGCACAGAAATCTTCCAGTAAAATAAAATTCATCTGAAAATATTTCAGAACTAACAGAAAATAATAAAAGTCATTCAAGCACTTATTTTTAAAATGTATAACAGTTTCAAGACACTTACAACATCGAGGTCTCAAAAAAAGTAACATTAAACAATAAAGGTTAAAAAATTATTTGTCATAAGTATGCAGTTTGGAACAAAATTCCTTAGCACCAACAAGACTAGCATTATCAAGAAATTGAGGGCAGGAAAAAGAGAGAAATAGAAAAGCAGTGAGAGAGTGAGAGAGAGTGAGAGAGAGAGAGAGAGAATTAAAACATGTTAAAAAATAATTTAAAAACTGCATTTTCTAAGACTACAGCACAGATTATTTCTCATCTAAACATAAAATATAATGCATGAAAAAATTGTGCCAAATCCTCAGATAAGTTATTAGTTTCACAGAAACAGGCAGCCCAGAGAATGAACCTCAAAATCATAAAAAAAGTATTTATATATTGTCAGAGCAGTATACAAGCCATAAAAGTCAGATCAGGAAAACATATCCATGCACAATTTAATGTAGCTTATGTATTATCTTAGCTTTCAAAATTTATGAGTACTGGTGGATTTCAATTTGATGAAAGTGTGGTAACTCAGAAAATTCTGTTTTACATCCACACGAGCATATGCAAGCCTATGCACATGCACCCTGACCCTCACACACACACACACACACACACACACACACACACACACACACACACACACTAGCTTCATGGCACTTTCACACAACCAAGCATTCAAATTACAAGCCCATCCCGAATTGTATGAAATACAATACAGTTTTTAAGAACAGTCAAGGAGAGATATGGGGAACATCTGCAACACACCTGACTAGACAACCAAGTAAATCAACTGTCGCTGAACAGTGACTTCAATATCATCATGAAATAGAATATGATAAGAGCAGCATAATGACACTAATGCCAAGTTTCTGAGACAGCATAATCAAGGAGTCTGTGGAAATAAATATTTCAGAAAACAAATAAACAGATATGGAGGTTTCAATTTATACAATGCTTGGAGTCTGGCACTAATTTTATTAAGATTTCACTGGTTATCACATTCACAAGAGCTGGAAAACACTGAGAGAATTTGTGCTTCACAGAATATCACTGAGAGCCCTGAGAGACAGAAGAGTATCATACTGCACAGTGGGTGCCAGAAATCAAACACCACTATAAATAGTGGTGTGAGTCCAACAATAGTTCAAAGTCTGAATGAAATCCAAGCAGCAAGTACAATAACAGCACATGAAGAAGACGGATGGGTTGGTCATTGAAGTGGTTTGCATAAAACGTAAAAAAACTTGGTAGAACACCCGGAAACACATCATTAAAAATAAAGTACGATATTTTATTTATGAAGACCATTCAATGTCCATGAAGGCTGGCTACATTATTTATTTCTCAAATATCACTTCACCATCATCATCATTATCTTCTTCAAGGATTAGGCTATCAAACTGTTCTGCCTCAGAATTGTTCATGCCATCTCTTTAAGGGATGTCCAACTTAATATTACTTCATGACCACAGTTTACATTACCTCGTGAATTAACAGTGATGACACAGATGAAATGTTACCCAAAAAGCTAGGTAAAAGCCACTGTTAATGTGTGTGTGTGTGTGTGTGTGTGTGTGTGTGTGTGTGTGTCACTATGAGGTGGCATATTCAACATGTCAACACGACTATTCTACGATTCTGATGGCTCAATAGGTAATGAATGATGAAATGGCAAGTATGCATATGAATTTATTATTATGAGGAATAGTGTTTAATGATTTGTGTCAGAAGGATATGTGAAAGTTCATGGGAAGTGGGGTAATGTTAATGTTTTTCTTGAAAAGAATAGTCTCCATAGGTGAAACTCTGATTCATCACTTTGAACAGGATACTGATTGATTGAGCATGGAGTGTGTACATTCAGAGAGAAATTTAAAACTGCTCATTAGCTGCCAAAACAGGAACAAGTGTTGCACCGCTGACAAACACAAAAAGTTAAATACAGTTTCATTCCCAGTTTTCACATTTTTTCTGTGCTTCATGCAGATTGCAATTTAATGTCCTGTCATCAATGAGGTCATTAGAGATGAGTTACAAGCACAGATAGGACAAGAATGGGGTGGGAAACCAGTTTTGTACATTTCATTGTCTGGATATTTGCCTTAATTGATTTAAGAAAACTGTGGACACCCTACACCTGCATAGTGATTTTTTAGTCCCATGCCTTCTGAGTATAGTCCAGTGTCTTAGCAACTGTGCTACTGCACTCCAAACTCACAGATCAGATGAGGCAGTAAGTGCTAAATAAAAAAAGTACTGATCATGATTCAAATTTTAGAACACTAGAAGTAATACAAGCTAGAATCTAGTACTTCCAGTGTTGCTTGTTAACAAACAAATTATTAAGACCATACATTCTTGTTTGACCAATGGGAATTACCTTCATAAAACCATTACTACAAAACACTACAGATTGGAATTAGCTCTGCATAATTTACGTGGCTCTTGCCGGTTTCTTGATTTTCATTTACTCTAAGCCCTTTTTCCATCATTTCTCCAATTCCTCCATTGCCTATTTTCCAACTATTTTCTATTTTGTTTCATTCATCATCATTCTATATCTGTATCTGTGCCAGTGTTTGTCCTTCCTCTCAAGATTATAACTTTTTCTTGCATCTCACAGTTTTCTCACTTTTTTCTGCAGATATTTATGTTTCTATTTTGACTTTTAATTTCAGCTGAGTTTAGATGCTATCTTTGAGCTATTGCTAATCAACAGCTCATTATTATTAGTGTCTGCTCTGTAATTCAGTGTAATATGTAAAATGATGTGATACTGATTAAACAAAATATAGTCCACTTAAATCCTATCACTGTAAAAAAATTCTTGGGTTGGTAGGGTTTGACAACATACCCCCTTCCAATTTAAACTTGTATGATTCGTAGGCTAAATTTCAAGTTTGTGTAGGCAAGGAAATGAATTTCTCCTAATGGTGTGGCTGAGTATCACACAGGGTTCTTAGCATATGAATTTACCCAACTCTACTAGTAGTAGAACTCTGAAATTTGAGTGTTAGGTGTTAATCCATCGTTACTTTGCAGTAATTTTCTGATTCTTCTGTTATTTGTGATCCAGGGTTTGGAGTTACTAATTGTTTCCTGCAACAACTAGACACCTTGTTATTCTGTCCCTGTACATCTATTTACTTATCAGTTAAGTAAATGTTTCTCTTGCACAAAAACATTGTTCTTTAAATTACATCATTTTTTTGTTCTAGCTTAACTGTTTTGTTGCATTATTACAATTTTAGGTTTTGTTCTATTTTCAAGCATCTACAAAGAAATAACAAAATGCTGGATATGTCTTTGTAGAGGCTTGAAAATGGCAAAAAAGTTGAAACTGCTGTAGCACAATAAAGCAGTTATAGCTAAAAGCAAAAATGATATCATTTAAAAATTTATAGAAGCCTTGGACCCACATTGTAAGTAGTTCATAAAAACACTGCTAACATATTTTTTATGTTTCGCTATGAACATAGAAACAGAACTAAATTTTCTGCAATAGATGTTATGCTTACAAGTCCTGCAATGCTTTGCATAACAGACATGGAGGCGAATCAGGTAAGAATGAACTAACATGCCAGATTAGCCATTGTTGGTCTAGTAACACAGCCAACTTAACAGGAGTTTTTAGCTAATCTTTCACATTGGTCTAAACAAATGTTATGCTGGCTCCCCATATTAGTCTCAGAAGCAAAATATTCAAGCACTTCAAAAAATAGACACAGACCAAGTCTGTATGACTAAGAGATCTTCCTCAAATGGCTTTTCTCCCTTAAGATAGCTGACAATTGCAGAATCAGAGATGGCATCTGCTACAGACTTAATTAAAATAATTGGTAAGACATGGCTATGTGAGTGCCTACTATTAGTGGACTCCACTACAGACAAATAAGTGTTATACAGAAGAAAAAATAAGTGATGTCTCAGGGACTGGCAATAGCTCATGCAAAACACACCAGAAAATAGTGAATACCACACTGAGACAATTTAAACTACAAATAACTAAAATACTAAAGTCAGTTATTGAAAGATTTCTTGCTATTGGCTTAAAAATAAGAAGCACAGTTAGCCACATTAGTTTTGGAACCTGAATTATGCCATCCAGTCATTTCTCCTTTGAATAACAATTAAAATAAAGGTACATCTTCTCACTGGACAACAGAGATGTAAAAGTAAAACCGTGGAAACTCCACATTGGATTATCAACAATATCAGGAAATGAACCGATTGCTACTAACTCATCATCAAGACAACACACGGGCACAACAAAAAGACTGTTCGACATTTAGCTTTCCACCAAAGCCTTCTTCAGAAAAGGACACACACACACACACACACACACACACACACACACACACACACACACACACACACGACTGCCATTTCTGGCATCTTGGACTGGTCTGATGTGGGTGTTTTCTTTTCTGAAGAAGGCTTTGTTCAAAAACTAACTATGTAACAGTCTTTTTGTTGAATCTGTCTGCATCTCTACCTGTGATCTTTACAGTGAGTAGCAATCTATCCTTTTCATAATATTATAGACACATAAAAGTGGCTTGAAAGTCAGTTACCTAGAAAACATCATAAAATTATGCCATCATTTTTTATAATATTTTAATAATTAATTATTAATTCATTACTTGAATAAAGTTTCAGTATTTACAGCCTTACCCTCATTTTTGTCTCATTTATCCCCTGAATGTGTGATGATTCAACAACAATAATCCAGATATAAATTGAATTGTTTGCACAAAACTCAGAATGAGGAAGGAAGTGTTTTACTGGGAACTATGCTACACATATCTATGAAAACGTGAGGTCAGCTGCTTACAAGGGTCTGATAGAGTGATCGTTGCACCCATTCCAGATATCTTCTGGTTGGGTCTCCTTGATACTAGAAATACTGGTGAATAAGAGAAGGGACTGAATAAAAAGACAGTAAACAGGTATTTATTTGAGCTGATGGAAACTGGTTGGAAGAAGCGGATGATTTTTTATGACACAATCATCATCTTTTTTATCTACTACCAGGGCTGTTAAGACTGGAAAGATTCAAACCCTACTTTTACTTCACTACACATATCTACCACAAACTTTGAAGAATTTATGTGAATGCCTGTGGTATGAAAGAATGTAATTGACTGATTTTCAGTACTGGCTATTTCACGAAGACATTTTATTTCAGAAACAGTAACAGCAATGTGTAAAACTAGTTTAACTGTGACTGGTCAATAAAGATACTGTGTAAGAACCGACATTATTGTTTTGTCAATCCACAGCAAATAAAAATAAAGAATTTTTATAACTTAAGACAGTGCATAATATTGAAAAATCTACTGTTACAAAAAACTAATGAGATATGCACAAAATTGTTTATTTGGCTACATTTTTTTCTATGCTACTACTGTTAACTGTGAATTTCCCAGGAATATGCTGTGTTTTGACATATCATGTTAAACATTAAAACAGGGCAATTTTAATTGCTTTCGTCCCAAAAAAAACTTGCCTACAGGACGCATTTGAACTTTAATGCATGGATGGTTGCCTGTTTCTCCAACTAACTCTGCAACTGTATGTATGTTATTAATGCCTAAATGTTTTATGTAACATATTGACTCTGTTCTCTGGTGTTATCTGGATCTTCCAATACTTTTGATATCTCACACAGAACATACACCTACACTCTAATAATTTTAATATTCAATCACTGGAAAATCAAGGCTGGAATATGTGATTGTTCAGCTTCTCCCAGTGGACTTTATATTGAAATAATATATGGGTGTTCTGCTGGTTGTTAAGTGTACAAAGGGCACAATACTTTTATGAGCAACTCTGTTGTCATCATCAGGCATGCTGATGAAATGACTACTTGGTGGCTCAGGGTGCCTGCCCATTGCTCTGTGTGCCAACTGGTCCCAGAAGCAAGCCAGTGTACCAGCACTATGAAATGCTACATACTACAGGAGTTGATATATCAGTGCACCTCTTGTAGGGGACAACAGATGAAACAATGAGTGGGAGGGGTGGATGGTGGTGGTGACATGAGTATGCTTGATCCTTTCCCCTCCCACTGCCCTCAAGTTACCAGGAAGTAAGTTCATCGGTGCACCTGATGATAGTGACAGGATCAATCGCTGAAGCATTGTGCCATTTGGACACCAGCAACCAGCAGTACAACTATATGTTAGTTTGTTTCGCTGGAATAAAGTTACGCATGTTAATATACATCATTACACACCAAATAGAAGGCGCAATGAGCGGCAGACTGAGATGCCGAAAAGGGTGACTAACAGCTAAGCTTCTGGACAACATCCTTCATAGTGCTCTCTCTCTCTCTCTCTCTCTCTCTCTCTCTCTCTCTCTCTCTCTCTCTCTCTCTCACACACACACACACACACACAACCACTGATGACTGCCAGAGCTGCATTCTACCACTCTAAACTGACTTTGTCCAAGAGTAGCTGTTCGTCAGCTGTTTCTACAAGCCTGTTTGCAGCTCAGCACTACTTCTATCTAGTGTTACTGTTATTATTATTATTATTATTATTATTATTATTACTATTTATTTCCTTTTGGTTGCATTTCCTACACTTCACAGGCTCCCATTTTCTGCTGTTCTACTTTTAACATTCATTTGTACTTTCTGTGATATTTTACCTTACATTTTTACCATTTTCTCCTTTTTAATCTTGTTTAGTTTATTTTGGTAAACATTATTATTAGTTTAGGAAAAAAATCTGACCCTGTAATAAGAATTCTCAAATGTGTTCATTACGTTTGGGGCCACACAGTTGCAGACAGGCTTTTGATTTTATAATTACTTGATTTCCTACTTACTGTAGGTTCCAGTTCCCTATAAAAGACTATAGGCAAAAACTAACTGCTCTTTATTTTTTTCCAAAAATAAAAAGGCAAAGTTTAATTAGGTGGCTTTAAACCAGCAACATCCCAGTGAGATATGGAGAGAGATGCAAAAGATGTTTATCTAAGTTGAAGATAATGAAAATGATATCATAAGCATAGTTCATCCAGTTCTGCTCATGGGCAGAATATCCTAGAAACTAGTGCAATTTTAGCTAATTTTTGGTGCTGTAGCTTCACTCATTCATCGAAGAATGAATATATAAGAAATACTAAAACCAGAACTTCAACAATGTCTTTTGCATTGCACATTAGAGAGCATTTCACACAATAATTGTGCATGTTCCAGCCACTAAGAATATGAATGACTCTAAATATACATCAAGAAATATGTCCAGAAGTGAAAACTGTCCACACACTTCAAAAATTCTTTTATCTGTTGAAATATGGGGACCTATAAAAATATGTTTTTGTACTGTAATATTAATGAGATTCTTGTGACAGACTACAGCAATGATAAAATTTATTTCTGACCCATCAGTTCATGCTTTCATAAATTTCTGTACATCAATAACATCTTGTTACACAGTTGCAAGAAAATTGTGTCCAGCCTGGGACTCAAACTTGAACACCGTCTTTCATGGACCATCTAAACAGCCACATGTACAATCTAAAAGTTGGAGCTTTCACTATAAAAACGAGAAGCTTGCACTACCCATGAGGCAAACTTGACTGAATTGTTTGGAAAAGAACTGCCCACAGGCAACATATGTACATCAAAATCCTGATAGCTAATTCAGCAGTCGGGACTTGTCACACAGCACATACTCCAGTGAAGAGTACAAAAATTTTGTACCCTCTATACTGCTGCATGTCAGTATTACAATAGTACACAATTATGTAATTATGAAACTGCTACAACTATGTTTCCTCATGATATTATTTTCTCCATTTCCTGTCATGTATCACAAGTTTCAGTGCTTACCAAATGTGCTTGAATCTCTCTCATGTATATTACTCAGGAATAAAAAATTTTGGCACACAAAACTTTTGGATGACTTGCTCAGAGTGCAAGTAGAAATTTTAGGCATTATCCTGTAGGTTCCAAACTAAATTAATCTCTTACTGACTATGGGCATGTTTAAGACGACAAAGAAAATAAGATTCACCACTTATATCATAGATGATACAATGAACACATCTTATACAAGATAACAGTTTAAGAGCACACACACATGCATACTTCTCTTACTGAATATCATGAACTTACATGATCACAGATTTTGTTGGTTTGTCACATAGACAGAGAGATTTAGATATCAGAATCTTCTTGTTGTACAGTAATAAATTTCCTAAATCCATTATATACTAGCACATAACAATAATGTAATATCACAAATATGGAATAAAATCCAACAAACTGATTCAACTAATGAAATCAAATTCAGCAAAGTAAAAGTAACATTATTAAAGTTCACTTAGTGAAGCTCGAATAAAAATAATTTTTTTTGTCAAGATGTCAAACAAGACGTTACTTTTAAAGTAAATATTTCATAGAGCTGCCTGTAAATAAATATGGCAATAATACTGCAATGAGTGATAGTGAAACATATTTCTACATTAAAATAAATATAGTGACTAACTACTCTGCATTGTCTGCAAAAACAATTATTTTACAAATGAGTATTGTATTAGATACAACAGTCATCATGAATAAACTCACACATTCTTTGTCAAGTGAACAGCCACATAATATATCATTGTTTAATGTACAAGCACTTGCAAGTACATAGCAACAAATAAATAATAATAAAAATCTATCAACTAAACTGACATTATTGCCTAGGCACTGTACTTATCTGACTAATGTAATCTCAGTTCAGATTTGGCTAACTGCAAGTTTAGCTTTCACAACCTCAAGATCGAAGTCAGACACTATAATAGAATTTTTCATTATTACTTTTCCTTCAGTTATCTTCTCTTTTTCTTAGACCGGCGACTTTTCTTTATTGACTGTGAAGAAGTATTTCCAGTATCACTTCCCACTTCATCGTCATTAAAAATTACACTCTCTGACACTGATTCAACCTGGGAATCAATCTTATGGGGAAAGAGTGTTTTTTCCAAATTATCTGGGACCAGCCCTGATGGCTCTTTTACACAATCATTGTAATCATCTCTTAGTGTGATACTATCATCTATAGATTCTGAAGTGTCAATAAGAGATAAAGAAGTTGTGACAACTTTCTTCTTGAAGGTATGATCAGAAATATCTTCAAAGTGTGAGTTATTGGATACCAGTTGCTTCTGTGTAATTCCATCTGGAGTTAGAATTTCAGTATTTATTTCTTTGACATTAGAAACTGGGGACCAACTCTTTTGAGGTGGTGGTGAACTATTTGTGAAATCACATTTTTCTGCTTTTAAAGAAACTGCTTCCCCTGTAGTGCTGTCACTGTTTTCTAATTTTGTAGACGAGCCTGAACTATCTGATTTACCTGGCTGACAGTATTGCTTATCTTTGGGAGGTGTAGCTACAATTTTGCTCCATAACTTTGGAGAAGGAACTTCCACAGTTTTATTAGTTGAAATATTTCTGTCCTCCAGATTTAACACCTGAGACTCAGTTTCTGTCTTTGTGGAATCAGTCTGGCTTTTACGAGAACCTACTTTGGCAGCAGAAGGCCCAACACTGCTGCTGAATTCTGTTTTGAATGTAGAAACAGAACTGTGAATATCACCAAAACTTGAATTTCTTAAATCTAAACTTGGAAGTGTGGACTTGTTTTCAAGCTGTATCTGTGATTTTAAGTTACAAAAATATTCCTCTTTACTGCTCTGTACCAAAATATCTTCTTGCTTTACAGGTGCAAGATATGAATCATTAACTTCTTCAGTTGCCAGTCTATTTTGAGTTGTCTCTGAATTTTTTTTCCTTGCATCAGAGGTCTCATTTTCTTTTTTAGCAACAATGTTTGTTTTTACATTCTCCAAGGCAGGACTGTCAGTATCTGTAACTTCCAACATCTCAATAGTTTGACTACATTCTTCATTACAATATTTTGATGTAGTATGAGAATCCATCACACAATTTTTCTTTGATTTCATATTAAAATCCATGCTATCAGTGTTCATTTGTCTTTCTGTGATACTATCTAAGTTTATTCGCTTGTGATTTTTTTCCTTTTTTTGACTACCAGCTATAAGGTTTCTTTCTTGTTTTGTAGATTCTTGTTTCAACTTTGATTTTTTGTTATTTGTTGACTTAACCACATCTCTCATCAACAATTCATTTTCCAAACATGTTTTATCAGACAGATGTACTCTCATTTGCAAACAATTTTTCTCAGTAGATGCACATGAAAGATTCTCTTGTTTACTTTTCTTGCAGTTAACCCTGTCCGTAGTCATATTACCCACAGCAACAACTGCATCATTAATGCAAGCGCCTACTTCATGAACATTAGGCTTCACTATTGTTGGCCAATGCATGATATTTTCTTCCTCAGAGCCACTGTTATTCACGTTCCTCACTGATTTATATGACACCATGGTGGTTCCTTCCTCATCCGAAGGCACGGACACTGTTATAACTGTTCCCACAGGGTTCACAATTTTTTCGACGGGAATTGAACATCTCTTGCCTATGGGGCTGCTTCTGTTTCCAACGACCATTCTTCTTCCTTTGAACAAAGAAAAAGCCAGAGGCAGGTGTTTCTAAATTGTTGTTAATAATGGAAAACACAATTTTCAATCTAGAAAATTTATAATGACTAAACTATTTAGTTGTACTACGCATTACAAAACAATAACAGAATACATTTCTGAATCTATTTTAATTACATGATGCACATGACTGTAGAAATTTGGAACACTTGACATTTAGTAAACCTGTCTCTGGCTAGTTCTTGCTCAGTAATGCCATTTACCAAAGAAGGCAGTTACTTCAATAAACACTACAACAATAGTCTACTGAATCCAGAATGATTCCAAGAAACAACTTAATTTAAAAATTAAAAATAAAAATTCTTGAACAGCAACAGGTGCTACAGAACTAGCCTACACCAGTCTATTTACTTAAGATACATTATATTAAATTAAGTTGAAAATTACCTGTGTCTCGAATAGCTACTCCAGGGCTTTCCATCATGGCATCTGCTAGATCTTCTCTTAATTGTATTTCACCAGGACCTGCAGAACCATCTGAATCCACACCATCTCCACCATACACTTCCATTAATCTTGGTGACTGCTCATAACTACCTGCAATACAGTGACTGAGTTAAAATTTCAAGTTAATTATATCAGTAGTAACAACTTCAGGTAAGAAAACTTATTTCACAACATTATAGAATACTTCAAGATGTTGCAGTTATAACTCACAACTTTCCACCATATAAGAACAGTAGTATGAAATGATAGAATAAATTGTCACACACACGCACTGAAAGACTTCTTCCACATTTTGGTAAACAGCAATAATACAGAAAATTAAAGGTATATCTAAAGATGCTCTACCAACTTTTTATCTTTGTACCATCAATGAATGAAATGGAAAAATACTGGTGAGGATGGATGTGGGAGGGGTGGAAGCATTAATGCTGACACTATATATGATAGCTTGTTGAGTGGAGTATAAATGTAACAGGTACAGATGTTTTACTTGAATTTTAAATAATTTATAGACTGTACATTAATATATATTTATGTATATATTTTTTAAGTTTTTGTCTGGCTGAATACATAAGCCTATGCAACTTTTCAGAAATCCATAAATAGATATGAAATTATAGTATATTTTTTATTTTCTGTTACATCTAAAATGTTTTGTAAATTATATGTTATACACATAAGAAAACGGGAACTCGAATCAAACATCGTACAAAAATAAATTTACTGGAAGCATCAACCTTTGTTTGTCCAAGAAAAGAATAAAACAACTGAACAAACTATGATGAAGAGAAACAAGCAATAATTCAGCAAAATTTCATAGTCTCCTAGTAACTCATTCTTTCATTTATAACCAGTTTATTAAAAAAAGGTCAGGCTGCACTTTACTAAGTATTACACTAAACTACAGAGGAGCTTTATCACACTGGAATTGCAGAAAAAATTAAAAAGTTGAACAAAAATCCACATATTTCAATAGATTCCATCATGAAGGTGAATTCTGAAAAACGTGAGTGAGTACACTGACAAGACAAGTAGATGTCAGGAACTAATTCAGTACACAATATTAACAATTAATTATCATTAAATTATTATATTATATTTGTGCTTAAACACATAATAAATGGAAATAAATTAGCAGGAAACCCATCTATTTGCTAACTTGATTCTGTATTATTTTTGTGATTTGCTTTGCTTTTCCAGGCCCCCCTCCTCTCGTTTGCTTTTGTCTCACATCTATGCAGGTCGGCATGGTTACACCAGAATTTGCAAGGTTAACTGAAGGGTTGGCCAGGAACACTTCATGTCACCAGCCCATTACTGCCCTTGGGGGAACATATGCACACCAGCTGTTTGTGTGTAGTGTTACCCATATGGAAATGTGTGGACAATTTCTAAATGCTTGAGAATTGTGTAACTGAGGTGGGTCTTGGATACTAGCCCAGTATTCACCTTGTCAGATGTGACAAACCACATACAGTCTGCCGGGAACACTAGCCTTCAATGTTAAACTGCCGGGAGGATTCAGTCAGGGAGCAGTAAACCTGCAGGAATCCCTGAAACACCATGCTAACATATGCAGCTAATTGGGCAGGTATCTTCGTGATTGGCCTATAAGGTAAGTTTAACTTTCTTTTGAATTTACACTAGTTCCTTATTCCTTGCTGCAGAAAACTTGTTCACGACCTTAAGAACAGTATATAGAATTTCCTGTGAATATTGTGTTTGTAAACATTATGTATCATTCTTATTGCTCACTAACGTGGAAAAAAATAGATGATTTACTTTATTTGTATTACCCAAAAATCAAAGTCTTTATAGAAGTTAAAGTACGCACAATGAGCCAGTATCATCATCCTCACATTAACACTATAAGATACACAAAACATAAGAAAAAACTGTAAGCAATAGTCTCATGTGTGACATTCAGCTTATTTTAATTTAAAACTGTAAGATGGCAAAGTAAATTTTATCCCTGCCTAGAGGAACAAAAAAAAAAAGTAGCTCATGTCTTTTATATTTTCAAAAAACGTACAATTCCGAGAACAGAATATCAGTTATGTCTCAAGTTATTTCAAGCGATCCATAAAAACCAAATGAAAAGTTTCATTCCAAGGACATTATTATGTTTATTCTTTATTGCACAGTGATGGCAGTTAAATACCATAGTCTAGTCACTGATTATAGTAAAATAGAAAAACCAACACTTTTCATTTCATTTATTATATTATTTTTATTATTATTATTTTCTTTCTGACAAGTGTCAGTGTCAGGCAGAGTGATGTAATATAGTACATGTTACACAACATGTCTAAAGGAATAATAGCTACTTTACAAAGTTAGATAAAAAATTAGGAATAATAAACATACTACTTGATCCTGATTCAATTAACACTGGTACTATAGGTCGAGTTCCTCCAGTTGAAA
Organism: Schistocerca serialis cubense; assembly: GCF_023864345.2. NCBI lineage: Eukaryota > Metazoa > Arthropoda > Insecta > Orthoptera > Acrididae > Schistocerca > Schistocerca serialis. The sequence goes on along the minus strand of NC_064641.1, from coordinate 784,261,833 downwards.
TGGGCATGTTCATTGGATTGGATCGTGCTGGTCGTGATCCAGTTCCATTGCCTATATCCACAGCTTCTGCCTCCAGTAAAGAGAGGGGAGTGCTAAAGCAAAAAAAGGGAAACTTAGGTTTGTGATTTTATCTGCTAACCTACCTATTTACTTTACATATTACACTACATGGATAATGCACGTGATTCATACTTGATCTCTTGCAAATAAAATAAAATTTTTAAAAAAGTAAAAATTTTATTTGTCTACAAATAATAACCCAAAGACTTTGCTCCTTTGAAGATAATTCTATATTATACACATAGTGGCATCTTAGTAATTACAGTTCAAACTGAAGAAATACACAGAGCAATAATGAGCATGTCTTGGAAGATGGAATAAGTAGTGATTCTACACTTTCTTTACATCACTCCTCTATCAAAAGATAGCCCCAATGTGGTTTATAAACTGCACGAGGGATGACTACACTTCCAGGAGCAATTTTCCCTCTGCAGTGGAGTGTGTGCTGATTTGAAGCTTCCTGTCAGCTTAAAACTGTGAGGAGATCGTGACTCAAACCTGTGACCATTACTTTTCATTAGAAAGTGCTCTATCAACTGAGCTATCGAAGCACAACTTACAACCCGACCTCACAACTTTACTTTGACCAGTATCTTTTCTCCTACCTACAAAACCACTCAGAAGTTGTTCTGCATAATTTTGAGGACTGGCACTCCTGGAAGAAAGGATATTGTGGGGAATTTGGTGGGTCATGATTTTGGCTTTGATAACACAGACAGTATAGCCCACAAAACATATAGATCCCAGGTTTAAGTCCCAGCCCAGTTCACGGTTTTAATTTCTCAGGAACTTTCATATGATTACAGTACTCATCCACTAAAACACCAAGCACTGAACAGAGCCATAACAGACTCAGGGACTTATTTTCCTAAGTATGATTCAAAACAACAAAACAAAGAAACTATTAATAAATTTTTCTTTTTAAAATTCAGTCTTGATCACACCACGTATGCTACAAGAACATAGGTGACCGGTTTCGGTCATTTCACATGACCATAATCAGACCTGTAATTTAATTTAGAAAGTAATAGGAACCTTACTAGACTGACGATAAAAAATGACAAAATGCTTATAAGGATAAAATACAATAAGACCTGTTATACCCATGGATTCCTTCGAAGATGGTATGTGGAGCACTCTTCTCAGCTGCTGTGATGTCAACTGGTGCCAGCAAGTGACGGGCATACTCTTAAATACGAAGAAGCTCCACCTACCTCTTCTCCCTCTACCTCATGTCAACCAATCAGTGTAAAACGGGTTCACATAATCGTCAAAACGTAGAAAAACAAAGTACAATAATAATATTATGAAATATAACTCCATTTTTAATAAATCAGTTTTATGACATTTTAAAAAATGTATGTAATATCATACCACTCTGCAGCTGATCATTCCATTATTACATATATCTCCAGTGCCAAATAAAGTTAATATAAGACAGACAGACTGACTCTAGCATAGGTGTATACTTGCAGTCGAGTCACAACTCACATATCGATATGATGCCGCAATGCCAAAGACCTTCACAACATCGCTGACTTTGAAACCATTGTGGTAGTACAGCCTTAGCCCATAGAGGGCACACTGAGTATACATAATCTGTACAGTTATTTTAAGCTTTTAATTGACATTTTATACAATATTTAAGTAGTTCCATGGTTGTAAAGAGATATTTTATACATAACTATTTGCATGTTATTATTGTACTTTGCTTTTCTACATTTTGACGATTATGTGAACCCGTTTTACACTGACTGGTTGACGTGAGGTAGAGGGAGAAGAGGTAGGTGGAGCATCTTCATATTTAAGCGCATGCCCATCTCTTGCTGGCACCAGTTGACACCACAGCAGTTCAGAAGAGTGCTCCACCTATCATCTGCGAAGGATGCCATGGGTATAACAAGTCTTATTGTATTTTATCCTTATCAACATTTTGTCATATCTTATTGTCAATCAAGTAAGGTTTCTATTACTTTCTAAGTTTAATTACAGGTCTAATGACGGTCAGGTAATATGACCGCAACCGGTCACCTATGTTCTTGTAGCATACAAGGTGTGATCAAGACTGAATTATAAAAAGAAAAGTTTTTTAAAAATTTTTAATCATTGTTCCAAAAATGTTGATTAAAATTGTTCAAAGAAACTATTACTCTTTTCTTGACATGATGGTCGAAGTAGAGAGGATATAAAATGTAGACTGGCAATGGCAAGAAAAGCATTTTTGAAGAAGAGAAATTTGTTAACATCGAGTATAGATTTAAGTGTCAGGAAGTCGTTTCTGAAAGTATTTGTATGGAGTGTAGCCATGTAAGAAAGTGAAACCGGGAGTAAATAGTTTAGACAAGAAGAGAATAGAAGCTTTTGAAATGTGGTGCTACAGAAGAATGTTGAAGATTAAATGGGTAGATCACATAACTAATGAGGAGGTATTGAATAGAACTGGGGAGAAGAGGAATTTGTGGCACAACTTGACTACAAGAAGGGATCGCTTGGTAGGACATATTCTGAGGCATCAAGGGATCACCAGTTTTGTATTGGAGGGCAGTGTAGAGGGTAAAAATCGTAGAGGGAGACCAAGAGATGAATACACTAAGCAGATACAGAAGCATGTAGGTTGCAGTAGGTACTGGGAGATGAAGAACGTTGCACAGGATAGAGTAGCATGGAGACTGCATCAAACCGGTCTCTGGACTGAAGACCACAACAACAACAACAACAAGAATCGAATTAAACAGGTTTGATAAAAGTAAGAATTATACAAGTGATGAACAAACTAGTATAATACTTAAGGCTTAATCATAATCAGGGAATGATATCGGTAGGCATAATACAGTAAGTTTAAAATAAGATGCTAATTTATTTAATGTATGTGATATCATGATCAACTTTTGACTGTAAAATCATTTACTTGCGCTAACCAATACTGCAATTTTAGATATGTGGCCTTTATCAAATGGAAAAATTGCAAAATGCAAAAAACAGTACACATGCAACACACTGACAGGTTTCAGATAGGTTATATAATGGTAAGACAGAGATTTAGGAACCAGATTTTAAATTGTAAGACATTTCCAGGAGCAGATGTGGACTCTGACCACAATCTATTGGTTATGAATTGTAGATTAAAACTGAAGAAACTGCAAAAAGGTGGGAATTTAAGGAGATAAACTGAAAGAACCAGAGGTTGTACAGAGTTTCAGGGAGAGCATAAGGGAACAATTGACAAGAATGGGGGAAAGAAATACAGTAGAAGAAGAATGGGTAGCTTTGAGGGATGAAATAGTGAAGGCAGCAGAGGATCAAATAGGAAAAAAGACGAGAGCTAGTAGAAACCCTTGGGTAACAGAAGAAATATTGAATTTAATTGATGAAAGGAGAAAAATATAAAAATGCAATAAATGAAGCAGGCAAAAAGGAATACAAGCATCTCAAAAATGACATCGACAGGAAGTGCAAAACGACTAAGCTGGGATGGCTAGAGAACAAATGTAAAGATGTAGACGCTTATCTCACTACGGATAAGATAGATACTGCCTACAGGAAAATTAAAGAGACTTTTGGAGAAAAGAGAACCACCAAGAGCTGAGATGGAAACCCAGTTCGAAGCAAAGAAGGGAAAGCAGAAAGGTGGAAGAAGTATACAGAGGGTCTATACAAGGGTGATGTACTTGAGGACAATATGAAAATGGAAGAGGATGCAGATGAAGATGAAATGGGAAACATGATACTTCGTGAAGAGTTTGACAGAGCACTGAAAGATCTAAGCCAAAACAAGTCCCCAGGAGTAGACAACATTCCATTAGAACTACTGACGTCCTTGGGAGAGCCAGTCATGACAAAACTGGTGAGCAAGATGTATGAGACAGGCGAAATACCCTCAGACTTCAAGAAGAACATAATAATTCCAATGCCAAAGAAAGCAGGTGTTGACAGATGTGAAAATTACCGAACAATCAGTTTAATATGTCACAGATGCAAAATACTAACGCGAATTCTTTACAGAGAAATAGAAAAACTGGTAGAAGCCGACCTCGGGGAAGATCAGTTTGGATTCTGTAGAAATATTGGAACACGTGAGGCAATACAGACCCTACGACTTATCTTAGAAGCTAGATTAACGAAAGCCAAACCTATGTTTCTAGCATTTGTAGACTTAGAGAAAGCTTTTGACAATGTTGGATGGAATACTCTCTTTCAAATTCTGAAGGTAGAAGGGGTAAAATACAGGGAGTGAAAGGCTATTTACAATTTGTACAGAAACCAGATGGCAGTTATAAGAGTCGAGGGACATGAAAGGGAAGCAGTGGTTGGGAAGGGAGTGAGACAGGGTTGTAGCAATAAAGGAAACAAAAGAAAAATTCGGAGTAGGTATTAAAATAGACGGAGAATAAATAAAGACTTTGAGATTTGCCGATGACACTGTAATTCTGTCAGGGACAGCGAAGGACTTGGAAGAGCAGTTGCATGGAATGGACAGTGTCTTGAAAGGAGAATATAAGATGGACATTAACAAAAGCAAAATGAGGATAATGGAATGTAATCAAATTAAGTCGGGTGATGCTGGGGGAATTAGATTAGGAAATGAGACACTTGAAGTAGTAAAGGAGTTTTGCTATTTAGGGAGCAAAATAACTGATGATGGTCGAAGTAGAGAGGATATAAAATGTAGACTGGCAATGGCAAGGAAAGTGTTTCTGAAGAAGAGAAATTTGTTAACATCGAGTATAGATTTAAGTGCCAGGAAGTTGTTTCTGAAAGTAATTGTATGGAGTGTAGCCGTGTATGGAAGTAAAACATGGGCGATAACTAGTTTGGACAAGAAGAGAATAGAAGCTTTCGAAATGTGGTGCTACAGAAGAATGCTGAAGATTAGATGGGTAGATCATATAACTAATGAGGAGGTATTGAATAGGATTGGGGAGAAGAGAAGTTTGTGGCACAACTTGACTAGAAGAACACTGAGACAAATTTATCTTGTAGGTGTCTTTTCAAAACAAACTTTCACAATATGTAAATTTATAATCAAAAAAAAATTAAAAAATCAACAGAAAAAGTAGTGATGGACACAGTTGTAATTCTAGAGCCACAAATTAATCTAATTACTCTTCAGTGTCTCAGAAGATGTTCAATATGCAGCCAAATTAACCTCTGATCATTTGCCACATATATAATACGTATGACAGATAACAAAGCCAATTTTACTTCTAAGCTGAAATCTTTACCATCAGATCCTCCTGCAGACAATTTTTTAAATTAAAGATTAGTACTATGTATACTATAGAAGACAAAGACATTTACCTTGCCATAAAACTTAAGACATTTCATTAGTAACTTGAATAATATCAAGGATGAATATGTTTCTTTCTGTTATATTTAAGCCACACTACTATTTCGTAATATGTAAATAATTATTATGCATCCAAATACACAAACAAAACATGTACATTCTATTCCATAAACTGACTTCTTCTACATGACTGAAGTGCTAATAATCAAGAGACCAACAGCAACTGCCATTTATGAGTGCATCAGTTACGTACTAACAAGGGAACCTCCCCATCACACCCCCCTCAGATTTAGTTATAAGTTGGTACAGTGGATAGGCCTTCAAAAACTGAACACAGATCAATCGAGAAAAGAGGAAGAAGTTGTGTGGAACTATAAAAAAAATTAGTAAAATATACAAACTGAGTAGTCCACGCGAAGATAGGCAACATCAAGGAGTTTACGAGCTCAGGAGAAAAGATACAGGAATCAACAGGAGCATTTATTGACCAATCAAAAGCATTGGACATGTTGGATCATAAGATTTGCTGTCAAGGTTTGAAAAATACAGTATTCGAAGTCTGTCCAACAACTAGATCAGTTTCTTCCTGCACAATCGTAAGCAAGCAGCACGCATCAAGTGCACAAAGATCAACTTAAAAAACTATCTTTCAACACTTTTCAGACTATAAAGCAATTAAATATGGTGTACCCCAAGAATCAATAATGAAACCCTTTCTTTTACTTCTGAACATAAATGATCTAAACTTAAATGTGAATGCACATAATACTATCATATTTGCAGGTGACACAACAATTCTTCTACAAGGGGAAAGTAAAGAAGAATTACAGCAATCAGTAAACACTGTTGCAAAAGACTTAGCATCTGGGCATAGAACAATCACCTTGTAATAAATAGTAAACAATCTATTGCACTAAAATTCCACAATGCTCCAAACAATGATATTTTATCTTTATCAATGATGAACCAACTGGTAACAGTACGGAAACCAATTTATTAGGAATATGGCCGCAAAGCAATATAAAGTGGAATAAACAAATTGAATACCTTAATGCAAAAATAGAGCAAAACATGCTACCTCCTTTGCTAACCAAACCTGTTGTAGTGAGGAAATAGTAATGAATGCATATCATGCCTTCTTTCATTCTCACCTTAACTATGGGTCAGTTTCTGGGGAAATCTAAATCAGCTATCAGCACTTTCAGACTACAAAACAGGGCTATTAGAATCAGGTTTGGATGCAAACTTCGAGACTCATGTAAACCTCTATTTAAGATCTCTGGTATTCCTCCTTTAACATGTACCTCCATTGAGGAAACTCTTATATTTTATAAAATAAATGTATTGAGTAAGGACTGCAGATTGAAAAGGAAAGGAAAGGAAAGAAAGGAAAAGAAAAGAAAAGAACATGATTACTTTACCATACAAAACAAAAACTTACTTATGACTTAAATCAACAATCCTTGTGCCAAAACTGCACTTTCCACATCGGAGTTAAACTTAATAACAAACTTCCTGATAACATAAAATCAATTACTGAGGTCAAAATCTTTGGGAAACCTTTAAAGTCATATTTACAACATCACTGCTTTCACTCAACTGAAGAATATTTTAATTTATGAAGTGTGCTATGTAAATACTTAACATATTAAGTGTATTATTTTAATTTTAAGTAAGTATGCACAGAAATCACTTTCACCTGTATACTTATAAACTGACTTGTCCAATTTCTTACGCATAAGATGTTTCCACAGACAACAGGACCAATAAAATACAATATACAATGGGTTATGGAATCTATGTAATTAAATGGCTAACCTTAGACACCAGTCACCCAGTGCCAGTTGCAGGTTGCACATCTAACATCTTCCAGAAGCACCAAAACTTTGATTTTCAGTATTACATACAGTTGCTAACCGAATTTAGAAACTTACACTGTTCCCATAATCTGCTCATTAAGAACTGTAATCTTTATTGAGCCAGTATTGGAGAATGAGAGCACCTAGTGACTTCCAACAAACTCTATGAGTAATATCAAACATTTTCAAAACACTCCCCACCAAATGATGAAAGGAAAAAAGTTTATTGTGTACTACATTTTTGCTGTTCAAGCAGAAAAACTGGTGCATCAAGCATAATATTCCACTTTATTACTCCTTTACTACTATCTTTATTTGCAACACATTTTGCAGAGTCCACATATGAGGTCTATTCAAAAAATTCCAAAATATTCGTAATTTCATTCCAATGGTGCGTTGGGGCAAAATGTGGTTGGCATCCTAGTACACCCCTGTGTTTAATGTGTAACTAATGGAAGTTTCACTGTTGTATGTCTGTTAGTTATTGCCCAGTGCTGTATTGAGTAGAACATTGTATCATACAGTTTGCGAATTTCAAGACAGCAGAGTTAGAAAGAGCAACATGTCTGCATAAAATTTTGTTTGACACTCAAGAAAACCTTTACATACACACACCAAATGAAGCAGGAAGCATGGTGATGAATGTTTAAGCCATACTAGGTGCTAGAAATGGTTTACACAATTTAAAAATGGCCGGACAGAAGTTAAAGATGACCCTTGTCCACGATGCTATTCAGTGTCTACCAATGATGCTAAAGTCAGGAACGAAATGAAATTGCATGTGCCAATCAAGAACTGCCTGACTGAGAGATTGCAGAAGAATATAACATTTCAGTTGGATCATGTCATGAAATCCTGACACAGTATCTTGGAATGCATTATGTTGCTGCCAAGTTTGTCCCATGGCTTGCAATTCAAGACCAGAACAATCATTGCCTCGTAATCTGTGAAGAGCTTCTCGATCACACAAATGAGAACGAGGTGTTCCTTAAGAGAATCATAATTGGTGATGAGACGAGGGTCTATGGTTATGATGTTGAGGTATTGAAAGGATAAAGATTTGCGATGATAGACGAGATAGAAGAAAATTCGCAGATGGTGCTGCATGCGATCCAGCAAAAGACATACCAAGACTGCTTCTGGAAGTGGAAACAGTGTTGGGAGCAGTGCATCAATTCTGAAGGAGAGTGATTCAAAGCAGTCCATGCAAAACTAGCTTTTGTTTAATATGGAGCACAAATTACACACTCTGTACTCATCCAGTGTCTGATAATGAGAACACTCAGTGACTTCCATCAAACATTTAAATAGTTTGAAATGTTTTCTAATTTTTTTTCTTGCTTACGAGGTGTTATGACAGCCTAAGAAGGGAACATCCCCAACTTGACCTCATATTTAAAGGAGAACAAAGGACAATTGCAAGACATCACCCCCAGCAATTGATCACATGCAAAAATTTGGCCAAAAGTACGGACAGAACACAGTTATGGCCTTCTGAAAGTGCAACTTTTAAACTTTCACATGCATTGGTTATTTGTCAATTGCTCCACCCCACTGCATTTGCCTAAAGCCTCAGTGAGAAATACTGTACAGCAACATGACAACCAGAGCCCTGTTATTCCAGAATGTTGCAGCCAGGGGAAGAGGAGGGGAAAGGTGAACACATCTACCTAACATGTTTTGAAATCTTGTTTGAGAACACATTCTATGTGAAAAGTACTATGCAATATGACTAGTACATAATATGTCAACCTCACACATGTATATGATCCATTATATTCTAAAAATGTTCATGTATTAATGTTATTCTGCACCTTTATATTTGCCTCAAAATCAAAATGAATAAACCTAAGCAACTGGAGAAGTATTATGGAATGAAACTAATCATCTTTTCTTTACAATTCAGTCATGCCAATCACACTAAAGAACAGAGCACCTCCTGCAAAGGTACTTCCCGGTAACAGTGCTAACTTTAATGACCAAAGAAAATAACGCATAACAGCAATATTAATAATTACTTAATGCTACACAACTTCTTTAATGACACACTCATTCATTTCACCCATTTTCACAGCATTTGTGAACTGCAACATCAAAATGTTCAAAGCAAAACGACCTCTGGCATCAAATACAGGTTAGAAACTGCTCATTTTGACACAACAACAAAAGCATGTTGCCAATGTCAAAATACTATTCCACAAATCTCTTACTCACTCTACTTTATAGTACTTTGTGCTCGGCCATTAAGCTCCTGTATTGGGATGGAGTAAGTGACAACCTGCGCACATGCATGTTTAAAAACTGTCACATGGATGTTTAAAAACTGAATTTTCGGCAGGTCATAACTGCATATTGTCAGAATTATGGCCCAAATTGTTTGGAGGGATCATACGCTGGGGCTGATACCTTTCTAGTGCGTGTTTTTCTCCTAAAATATGAGGTCAAGTCAGTGATGTTTCCTTATAAGACTGAAACCAACCACAAAAAAATATATCATCACACAGCTGTGTGTTATGAATTCTTCCAAGACAGTTGCTTAAGTTACATGTTGCAATCATACCATACTGAAACTGAATCTTTTCAACCATGTTTATCATTCTACATTTGTTCCATCCATGTCAAAAAGACAGATTGTTTCAAATTAAATATTGTTCAAAAGTATAAATAAACTAGGGGAAGAAGAAACTGACTTTCAAAACCAAAAACTCTCTTTAGGAATTAAGAAGGGAAGTCTCCCAAGATTTTGGGTCAGCGAAGACACAGTAGATGAAGATGTTCAAATGTGGAGATTGCTTTCTTATATGTGAAGCAAGCAGAATGTGCCTGCTCTTCATTTGCTCCCTCAACCTTATAAATATGTACTGTTTTAGTAACGTTCTAGAGTCAGGAATTCAGTATGCATATAACATTTCTTTTCTACACCTACATTTACACTCTGCAAGCCACCCAATGGTGTGTGGCGGAGGGCACTTTACGTGCCACTGTCATTACCTCCCATTCCTGTTCCAGTCGCGTATGGTTTGCGGGAAGAACGACTGCTGGAAAGCCTCTGTGCACGCTCGAATCTCTCAAATTTTACATTCATGATCTCCTTGGGAGGTATAAGTAGGAGGAAGCAATATATTCGATACCTCATCCAGGAACGCACCCTCTCGAAACCTGGACAGCAAGCTACACCGTGATGAAGAGCGCCTCTCTTGCAGAATCTGCCACTTGAGTTTGCTGAACATCTCTGTAACGCTATCATGCTTACTAAATAACCCTGTGACGAAACGTGCCGCACTTCTTTGGATCTTCTCTATCTCCTCCATCAACCCGACCTGGTACGGATCCCACACTGATGAGCAATACTCAAGTATTGTAAGCCACCTCCTTTGTTGATGGACTACATTTTCTAAGGACTCTCCCAATGAATCTCAACCTGGCACCCGCCTTACCAACAATTAATTTTATATGATCATTCCACTTCAAATCGTTCCGTATGCATACTCCGAGATATTTTACAGAAGTAACTGCTACCAGTGTTTGTTCCGCTATCATATAATCATACAATAAAGGATCCTTCTTTCTATGTATTCACAATACATTACATTTATCTATGTTAAGGGTCAGTTGCCACTCCCTGCACCAAGTACCTATCCGCTGCAGATCTTCCTGCATTTTGCTGCAATTTTCTAATGCTGCAACTTTTCTGTATACTACAGCTTCATCCACGAAAAGCCGCATGGAACTTCCGACACTATCTACTAGGTCATTTATATATATTGTGAAAAGCAATGGTCCCATAACACTCCCCTGTGGCACGCCAGAGGTTACTTTAACATACGTAGATGTCTCTCCATTGAGAACAACATGCCGTGTTCTGTTTGCTAAAAATTCTTCAATTCAGCCACACAGCTGGTCTGATATTCCGTAGGCTCTTACTTTGTTTATCAGGTGACAGTGCGGAACTGTATCTAACGACTTCCGAAAGTCAAGGAAAATGGCATCTACCTGAGAGCCTGTATCTAATATTTTCTGGGCCTCATGAACAAATAAAGCAAGTTCGGTCTCACACGATCGCTGTTTCCAGAATCCATGTTGATTCCTACAGAGTAGATTCTGGGTTTCCAGAAATGACATGATACGCGAGCAAAAAACATGTTCTAAAATTCTACAACAGATGGATGTCAGAGATATAGGCCTATAGTTTTGCGCACCTACTCGACGACCCTTCTTGAAAATTGGAACTACCTGTGCTCTTTTCCAATCATTTGGAACCTTCCATTCCTCTAGAGACTTCCGGTACATGGCTGTTAAAACGGGGGGCAAGTTCTTTCGCGTACCCTGTGTAGAATCGAATTGGTATCCCGTCAGGTCCGGTGGACTTTCCTCTGTTGAGTGATTTCAGTTGCTTTTCTATTCCTTGGACACTTATTTCGATGTCAGCCATGTTTTCATTCGTGCAAGAATTTAGAGAAGGAACTGCAGTGTGGTCTTCCTCTGTGAAACAGCTTTGGAAAAAGGTGTTTAGTACTTCAGCTTTACGCATGTCATCCTCTGTTTCACTATCATTATCATCCCAGAGTGTCTGGATATGCTGTTTCAATCCACTTACTGATTTAATGTAAGACCAGAACTTCCTAGGATTTTCTGTCAAGTTGGTACATAGAATTTTACTTTCAAATTCACTGAACGCTTCATGCATAGCCCTCCTTGCGCTAACTTTGACATCGTTTAGCTTCTGTTTGTCTGAGAGGTTTTGGCTGCGTTTAAATTTGCAGTGCAGCTCTCTTTGCTTTCGTAGTAGTTTCCTAACTTTGTCATTGAACCACGGTGGGTTTTTCCTGTCCCTCACAGTTTTACTCAGCACGTACCTGTCTAAAACGCATTTTATGATTGCCTTGAACTTTTTCCATAAACACTCAACATTGCCAGTGTCGGAACAGAAATTTTCATTTTGATCTGTAAGGTAGTCTGAAATCTGCCTCTTATTACTCTTGCTAAACAGATAAACCTTCACCCATTTTTTTATATTCCTATTTACTTCCATATTCAGGGATGCTGCAACAGCCTTATGATCACTGATTCCCTGTTCTGCACTTAGAGAGTCGAAAAGTTTGGGTCTGTTTTTTTTATCAGTAGGTCCAAGATGTTATCTCCACGAGTTGGTTCTCTGTTTAATTGCTCGAGGTAATTTTCGGATAGTGCACTCAGTATAATGTCACTCGATGCTCCGTCCCTACCACCCACCCTAAACATCTGAGTGTCCCAGTCTATATCTGGTAAATTGAAATCTCCAGCTAAGAGTATAACATGCTGAGGAAATTTATGTGAAATGTATTCCAGATTTTCTCTCAGTTGTTCTGCCACTAATGCTATTGAGTCGGGAGGTCAGTAAAAGGAGCCAATTATTAACCTAGCTTGGATGTTGGGTGTAGTGTTGGCTCAAGAGCCAACACCGTGTCGCTACAGGAGGCCGAAATGCACGCGTCTAAATACACGCAGACCGGCGTGAGGTCTGGAACAGGACAATGTGTTGAGAATTGCAATAAACTACGAAATTCTTGTAATACTTAACTTTAATCCATAATTGTAGAACATCTCTCTTGATGATACATGCTTCACATAATAAATATCAATTGAATACGGCACCTTGCTAGGTCGTAGCAAATGTAGCTGAAGGCTATGCTAACTAGCGTCTCGGCAAATGAGAGCGTATTTGTCAGTGAACCATTGCTATGAACGTCGGCTGTACAACTGGTGCGAGTGCCAGTACGTCTCTCTAGACCTGCCGTGTGGGGGCGCTCGGTCTGCTATCACTGACAGTGGCGACACGCGGGTCCGACGTATACTAATGGACCGCGGCCGATTTAAAGGCTACCACCCAGCAAATGTGGTGTCTGGCGGTGACACCACATTCCTCCCCCGCAAATCGGCGTACGGTTGTGTTATAAGGCTTCCGCCCGCCTGGAGAGGACCCCATGTTGACGTATGCGACGAGGTGGGGAGCCTAACAACAGGCGAGGCTGTGCCACCCGCACCCGGCCATTTGGTCCGAGGGGAGCTAGGAAACGCCTGAAAACCTAGTCCAGGGTGCACATCAACATGCAGTGTATGCGCCCGTAAAGAGACAGGAGGGGCCGAAGGGTCGACCTCCATTGCGTCGGGGCACCCGACGGGCGAAGACAACATCTGGTCCGGAGCGGGCAAGAGTTCCATGTCGGAGGACAGCTGGTCACGGGAAGCGATCGGCGGCGCGTGACCCAGGGAGGTGCCCGGCGGTTGCAGCGCTCTTGAGCCAACACTACATTGGGTATAACATCCACCCATAATAATTCACAGGAACTATCCACTTCTATTTTAGTACAGGATGAACTACTACTAACAGCAACAAACATGCCACCACCAGTTGCATGCAATCTATCCTTTCTAAACACCGTCTGCGCCTTAGTAAAAATTTTGGCAGAATTTATCTCTGGCTTAAGCCAGCTTTCCGTACCTATAACGATTTCAACTTTGGTGCTTTCTATCAGCATTTGAAGTTCCGGTACTTTACCAACACAGCTTCGACAGTTTACAATTACAATACCGATTCCTGCTTGGTCCCCACATGTCCTGACTTTGCCCCACACACTCTGAGGCTGTTGCCCTTTCTGTACTTGCCCGAGGCCATCTAACCTAAAAAACTGCCCAGTCCATGCCAAACAACCCCTGCTACCCATGTAGCCGCCTGCTGTGTGTAGTGGACTCCTGACCTATCCAGCGGAACCTGAAACCCCACCAACCTATGGCGCAAGCCAAGGAATCTGCAGCCCACACGGTCGCAGAACCGTCTCAGCCTCTGATTCAGACCCTCCACTCGGATCGGTACGAAAGGTCTGCAGTCAGTCCTGTAGTCAAGGCTGCAGATGGTGAGCTCTGCTTTCACCCCGCTAGTGAGACTGGCAGTCTTCACCAAATAAGATAGCCGCCGGAAGCCAGAGAGGATTTCCTTAGATCCATAGCGACACACATAATTGGTGCCGACATGAGCGACCACCTGCAGATGGGTGCAGTCTGTACTCTTCATGGCATCCGGAAGTACCCTTTCCACATCTGGAATGACTCCCCCCGGTATGCATACAGAGTGCACATCGGTTTTCTTCCCCTCCATTGCTGCCATATCTCTAAGGGGCCCCATTACGCACCTGACGTTGGAGCTCCCAACTACCAGTAAGCCCACTCTCTGCGACCGCCCGGATCTTGCAGACTGAGAGGCAACCTTTGGAACAGGACAAGCAGCCATGTCTGGCCGAAGATCAGTATCAGCCGGAGACAGAGCCTGAAACCGGTTTGTCAGACAAACTGGAGAGGCCTTCCGTTCAGCACTCCGGAATGTCTTTCGCCCCTTGCCACACCTCGGGACGGCCTCCCACTCTACCAGGGGTGAGGGGTCAGCCTCAATGTGGGCAGTATCCCGGGCAGCCACAGACGTAGTCCGATCAGGGGATGCATGGGGCAAGCTGGCCGTCCCCGACAAACCCCCGTCCGGACTCCCGCAGTGATGTTCATTGCCAACAGCCTCAAGCTGTGTGACTGAAGCCAACACTGCCTGAAGCTGGGAGCAAAGGGATACCAACTCAGCCCGCATCAGAACACAGCAGTCGCTTTTATGTCCTTGTCAAGCAGTAAATATCAGTATGGAGTCCACGGATAATATTAGCATTTCAGTGCATTAAGCACATACACTTCTCACTAGCAAAGGCTACCAGAAGCCTCTGCTCCACTAGATCCTATAAAGATTGTGCCACAGCAAGATGTAGCCACTTTGTCTGCCTGAAGCCTCTAGTTTTTCATCAATAGTCAAATGGTAATGACCCTCCTATTGTACCTGGTCTTGCTTTGGTTACTATTTGACTTTTACTCACTGGCTTACACTGACTTTGGCTTGGTATTTGTTATAGACTCAGTGTTGCTGAGTACTGTCTCATTGTCGCTGACAACCTTATACATAATACATATGTTACAAGGTCAGTGACGTGATATGGATAATGAGGATTGTGCTCCATATGTATTATGCGCCAGAACATAGATTAGAGTTGCTGGAAATGTAATGGCAGCAGCAGCTAGATCAGCTGCAAAAGCAGTTTGACAAACAACAGGACAGCTGGAATACCTAACATTGCAAGGAGTATCAATCTGACCTACCTCACCTGCAGCGTTCACTTGGTTTAACATATTTTCCATCGTTTCCTGCTGTATTGTGAGGCAAGTAGTTTGGGTTTAGGCAACATTTCCAGCTGGCTGATTGAATATTCTGGTTAGAAAACTATACAGCAGCTGGAAGACTGAAATTCCCATAGAAAAAAGGGCAGACATGGCCACACTGTGGGGATTTGCTCTCAGCTGTTACCAGGCCAAGATGGCAAGCATATAGCAGAATTTCAATAAGGCCCTTAGGTTAGCTAGTAGTTTCACTTTGTCCACCAGACTGGAGCTGACAGATCTGTTAGCTCTAATCTAAGAAAAGCAAGGTTTAGGATGGAGTAACAACGTTTTCTGAGTGTAGTAGCTAACTGTGCTGGAGTTTGCCGTTCAAGCACACCGGTTGGCACTAGGTAACACTGCATAGCAGGCGCTGAACTAAGTGTGCCTATGACAAGAGAAGACATGACATGCCCGCAGGCAATGCTTCAATAACACCCCCTGCCATCGACTGAGCCATCTCAATTGGTCAATCTCTCAACCAATATCTCAGTACATTGCACCAGGACTCAATTCGCATTGCACCCCAATAAATCGCACTGTGCTCTAGTCTTCCACAGTGATAGTTGTTGCCTTGCATCTTAGCTAGTTATGAGAAACGTTAGTCATTGTATATAGTTGTGATATGGACACGGACAAGATTCAAGAAGTTAAGTACTCAATTGGTTTCTGTAATAAAGTGTATTTTAACACCACGTGCTTTTGTGCTGTAGAGAGAGGAAACTGGCCATCAACCTATAATCCAGTGATTCTATTTGCTGATTTGTTCTTGTTGGTGCATGTTTTACCTGAGGGGAGCTGCAGAACTTATCTCTTTCTCTTTTCAGAGGCTTTGCACATTGCTTTTATATTTGTCTTTTCATATTTTGCTGTAATTTGTTAGCATGGCTACCCTCCCCCCTCCATCCCCTGCCCCTGTGCCTCAGCTGCAGACTCTCCTGCTCTGTAACTAAATCAGATTTTTCAGTTTAAGATCCAGCAAATCACCACATTGCTGTCTACTGTACAGCAATTGCTTGCCGCACTAGCTGATTCAGCTGCCCAGCTGACCAACCAACCAATCCAACAAATATTTCACTGTTTTGGAACTTTGATGAAAAAGAAGAAGAATGGCTCGAATATCTCACCCAGTTCCAGGCCCACTGTCAAGTCCATCGAATTCAAGATACTGTGAAATCCATTATTTCCTGTCCGTCGTGGGAACCCTTGTCTTTTGCTCACTTCAAAAACTCTTCCCTATGCCATCTCCCAACACACTCTCCTATGATGAAGTAGTAGGTGCACTAAGTCAGTATTCTGAACAGCAGGCTCCGATCGCGGCAGCCATATTTCAATTCTTTCACCTTAAGAAAAAGCCAGAACAGATGTACCATCAGTGGTATACTGACTTATAAGGTCTCACTATGAAGTGTAAATTCAAGTGTAGTTGTGGCAACTTTTATACTGACATGATGATCCGTGATGTGATCACATACAACGTCCCTCATAGCAAAATTAGATATCAGATTCTCAAGTACTCAGATCCTTGGCTCCATCAAATGTTGTAAATATTACAACAATTCCATTCTGGTGTCATAGCTGCCAATAAATTTGATCAGGTCCCAATTTGTTGGGTCAAGTTGCCTCTTGCCCGCGACCGCCTTAATAAGCCACCACAACAGGTGCGCATGCAGACGCACAGACAGCCTAGTAAACAAGTAACCATGCCTGTAAATCTAGTGAAGTCTTGCCCTCATTGTTTTGTTTGTCATAAGTGGCAAGACTGCCTATGTGATATGTTACTAATGTGGAAAGAAAGGCTACATCCAGGCAGTTTGCTTGCAATGGCAAAAGAACGCCAATTCTGCCTGCTCTCACAATAAGGGGCCTCATACACATTCTATCAATGTGGTGTTTTGAAAGCCGAGTACAGGTTCTAGCAGTACTTCAAGTAAGGTTATGCCCTCACCTCGGTTCAGTGCAGTGCGATGCCATTCCAACAAACTATTTGTAACACTGCAAATTGCTGGCCATTGGGTTGATTTTCAATCGGACACAGGTGCTCCTATAACTTTGCTTAATCATGCCATGTATGAACAGTTAGGCTCACCATGACTGCCAAAATCTTACATGCATCTCACTACATATGACAGACACGAAATCCCAGTTCTTGGACAGTGTAGTTTGCCTACCACTTACAAATCTCACACTAGGCCAGCGAAATTTACTGTGTTGGAATCAAGAGAGACTGAAAATATTTTTGGCTTAGATTCATTTGACTTGTTTGGCCTTAGCATCCAAGAAAATGTACTTTCAGTGACTGCTTTAATCCAAAAGACAGTGTAGCTAATTTGCTTAAGGAATTTCTTGACCTTTTTTCTCATGGATTTGGAAAAGCTAATAATTCTGTATCACACATTACCCTGAAAGACAATGCACAGCCTAAGTTTCTCCAGGCTCAAACCATTCCCATTGCTTTATGAGACAAAGTAGCCTGTGAATTAAAAGAATTGCAAGACAATGGTGTGATTGCTCCAATACATGCTAATCGGTGGGCAAGTCCATTGGTTTTGATACCCAAGCCTTCTGGTCACATTCGCATTTGTGTTGACTTCCTACAATCAAATCCACAGACATCAATCGACACTTATCCACTGTTTCGCCCTGAGGTACTTATGGACACGCTCGGTGCAGTCTGTTGCTTCCCTGAGGTAGATATGCATGATTCTTATTTGCAAATACCACTAGATGAAAAATCACAGAAAGTGTTTGTTGTTAATACACACTTAGACCTGATCAAGTATTTGCCCTTTGGCAGTGCCTCCACACCTGCCATTTTCCAACATTACTTGGAACAGCTGACTGCTCAAGTGCCCTTCTGTTCGAATTACCTTGACTATATTGTCATCTCAGGTGGTACACCAGAGGAACACATTGCCAATTTGTGGACTCTTTTTTTGAGTGTTGTCAGATGCAGGACTCAAGTGTCGTCTCGAAAAGTGTGACTTTTTTCAGAGAGAAGCACAGAACTTATATCACGTGATAAACATTCAGGGTGCGCACCCCCTCTGATCTCATTTGCTTGCAATCTGTAACTTATCTGAACAGCAGTCAGTGCTAGGCAAGTTGACATATTACATTTGTTTCATTCCAAACGCTTCACTGATCGCGGCTCCACTGCATCGCTTGCGTCGGAAACACATGCCCTCCATGGGGACCAAAGAATGTCGTGCCGCATTTCAGAAACTCAGAAATGCCCTGCTCAGTGACAGATGTTTAGTACATTTTTATCCTACCAAAGCAGTGATTTTGCAAGTAGATGCTTCCTCTTACGGAATCAGCGTTGTTCTTTTGCACAGAACTGTTGTAAAGACAGATCTATCGCTTTTGCCTCAAAGTTGTTAACTCAAACTCAATGCAATTATTCACAAATTGAAAAAGAAGCTCTTGCTGTTGTATGTGGTTGACAAAATTCCATATCTATCTGTATGGTCGCAAGTTCTATTTAGTGACAGATCACAAGCCTTTGCAGTCCTTGTTTGATACGTCAAAGCTGGTTCACACACATACTGATAAAAACTTGCAACATTTGGCTTTGCTCCTATCTCAGTATCAGTACAAAATTGTGTACAGACCCACGGTACATCATGGCAATGCTGACACCCTTTCTTGCCTTCTGATCGGGCCCGACTATGATTTTGATTCCTTTGACACATCTTGTTGCCAGATCAACACACGGGACTTTCAATTGCTGGAATCTTTTACATTGAATTACAGAAAAAATGCACAGGTCACAGAAGTGGACCCTGATCTGAAGACTTTGTTGCATAACATTTGCACATTTTGACCTCACTCACTGAACAGTATTCAAGTAGTGCACAGATACTTTGCTTGTTGGCATAACCTTTCAGCATAACAAGGTGTGATCTTAGAACAATCTGACAGTGGCCAATCACATGTGCTCATTCCCATAGTCTTGCAAATAGATGTGTTACAACTTCTTCACCAAGGACATTGGGGAACTGCTTACACTAAACAGTTAGCGCGCCAGCACTGTACTTGGCTGGCATGGAAGCCTACACTGAAGAGATGACGCCACGTTGCCGTGCATGCATGGACAACCAATCAGCTCCTCCACAGACATTCTCAGCTTGGCTTAAGACTCAATCCCCATGGCAATGAGTGCACATAGACTTTGCAGGCCCATTTTGGAACACTTTTTGGCTCATGGTGGTAGATTCTTTTACCGAGTTCCAATTTTCAGTGCCTATGAATTCTACCATCTCACATAGTACCATTCAAGTGTCGTCCTCAATTTTTTCCATTGAAGGATTGCCCGAAGTCATTGTTACAGACAACGGTCCTCAGTCCACATAAGATGACTTTGGACAGTTTTGGGAACGAAATGGCATTTGTCATCTAGCAAGTGCTCCATTTCACCCCAAAGTCCACAGGAGAAGCAGAGAGCTTTGTCCACACTTAAACAACAGATGGCCAAGCTTCACATCACCCACACACAGGAACAGGCACTGCAACTCTTTCTTGCTTCCTAGCACTCCCATCCACAAGACGGATCATCACCGGCGGAACTTCTGCTTGGCAGCTGCCGTTGGATGCTGCTTCATTTGCTCCATCCATTGGAGCATCCAGTGCTGCCAATACTTCACAAGTATCACTTTGCACTGCATGATCCTTATTCTTTACAGGATGTTTGGAGAACATTAATGCTGGGAGAGAGGCGAGATCCAGAAATGCATTGGCACATTATACGCATCTAACTGCAGGTCCCGATGGTTTGTAGCACCATCACCAGAATCAAATTCGTGTTTGTCATTTGCCCCGTGATTCTGCTGCTTTTCTTCCCCCAGATTCATGGCCTCACACAACAAGGCAGGCTTCGCAGGCATCCACTTGTGCCACCAAGGCACCTCAAGATAAGCCAATGGACGTTGCACCCTCACTTCAGCCATCGCCACTTTCCAACCCGATGGACATGGACCCGCCATCGTCATCACTCCAGGAAACACCCTCAGGACTGGACATATATCCTAGGCAGTGTTTTTGGGAGGACGTTCCTCTGCTCTCGTGCAAGCCAGATGGCAGGGTATGCCGTCCTCTACATCTATGGCTCCCAGGTCATCTCGATGACCAGCTTCCAGTTTCCTGCCCCCCCCCCTCCCCTCCCCACTGTTGTTCACATCTCCAGTACAAAACAACGATGCGGCTTTTCGGGGGGGGGCGGGGGAGGGGGGGGGGGGGGGGGGGGGGAAATCTGCTGGCGCACGCCTTTGCCAGCGCACTTGCCATGCACCAATAACGCACCCTGAGCAGTGTGTATATAGGTCGCCACCAATGACCGAGCTGCCTCAAATCACACAATCTGTCAACCAGTACCTCAGTACATCACAGTGTGGGACTCAATTCGCATGGCACCCCAATACATCATACTGTGCTCTGTCTTCCGCAGTGATAGTCATCACCTTGTTCCTTAGCTAGCTGTGAGGGAACATTACTCGTTGTATATAGTTGTGACAACACTGACATTAGGCTCACTTAAGGGTTGGGGATGCTCTCCAAGCTTTCCATTGATTATCATTTTTCTCTTAGCACTGTTAACAATACTATGTGAATGCTGTACTTCAAAGAGGAGTGCAGTCATTGGGAGAAGGGAATGACCAAATTTCTAAGTGGCCATTGTACACACCACATTTGATGGGTGACATTTACCATTCGCAGATATGGGCTAAAAAAAACAAGTTTTTCTCAAAAGTAAATTATATTTTAAATAAAACAATGCAAAATCCAGGATGGAATAATAAGAATATTACGAAATGGATAGATCGCTACTAACCGTATAGTGAAGATGCTGAGTCGCAACAAGCAAAACGAAAAAACTGCTACACAAATAAGTTTGCAGACAAAAGTCCTTCTAAAATAGACAATACAACACTACCAACCACACACACACACACACACACACACACACAACTCAGACGCACATGACCACTGTCTCAGGCTGCTGAGGCCAGATTGTGAGCAACAGTGTATGATGGGAGAAGCAATCTGCGTGATGGGGGTAAGGAGGAGGCTGGACTGGGAGGGGAACAGGAAAGCAGTGTAGGGGGGGGAGGGGGATGATGATGCAGTGTTGCTTTTGGTAGCAGACACGGACATGTTGGAGAAAAAGTAGGGCAGCTAGGTGCAGATGGGAGGTTAGACAGAGGGCGGGGAGGTGAAGGGAACAGAAAAGGAGAGAAGCAAAAAGACAGCTGGTGTGTTGGTGGAATGGGAACATGGAAGGGGACAGATTGGTGAAGGACAGTGACTAACGATGGTTGTGGCCAGGGGTGTTACTGGAACGTAGGACATATTTCAGGAGGAGTTCCTACCTGCACAATTTAGAAAACCTGGAATTGATAGGAAGGATCCAGATGGTGCAGGCATCGTGCACTGTTGCTCGCAGCCTAACCTCGGTGGTCAGAGAAACTGTGTGTGTGTGTGTGTGTGTGTGTGTGTGTGTGTGTGTGTGTGTGTGTTTTGCCTATTTCAGAAGAATGCCCTTTGGATGAAAGTTTACTTGTTTAGATGTGTCATTATATTTTAAATAATTCCATATATGCAGAAGTAGAGGATAAACAGTTTAATGTCCAACCAAAATTGTGGTGGTTGGAGATAGAGCACAAGCTCACATTGGAAAAGAATAGGATATGAAATTCGCTATGAACTTTCAAATGAAGCAGGCGATGGTTTGGGAGGTTAAGGGACAAAGCAGCGAGGTCATCAATCCCTTGTTCAAGGATTAGTCCATCTGGAACATGTGACATCAGCCAGAAATTGAGCAAATTGTGATGTAAGAGTGGTACAATGAAAACACTGAAAGGAATATTGATACCACAGATATGAAGTAATCGAATGCAAGGTGAAAGTGTATGGCTCGGTACAGTCTGCTTGTCAGAGAGCACATGAGGGCTAACCAGAGCTCATTTGCAGGCAGAGGTGCCTTCCCTATGTCCAACCTCCAGCCATCTGATGCATAGGTAAGAGAGTAATGGAATAAATAATTCCTTCTAGCCAGGTGGAGAGGAGATCCATAACAATAAAAGTGAAAAGGCAAAAAATGTTGTGAACACCAATAGGACTGATAATAGTAAAATAGGTTGAGAGAAATAATTACGTTGACAGGCGGATGGGCAGAGTCAAATGCATGTCGCAGGAAGGGGAGGGAAGTGGGGGGCCGGGGCATGTGTCTATTCCACAAACATCCCACATCCAATCTGTTACAGTCGATGTGCTAAAATGGAAATAGAACCCACTCTCTCAGAAGAAGCTTAAAAACCAGTTCAACTGTTCTTTTGTCATAAGCTAGTACCAAGGGTAAACAAACCTTAAGGATTTGCCTTTACTGGAGAGCTACACAAAAGAGCACTTTCAAAAAGTAAAATATTGTGGCAGAAAAAAAGGGCATACCATAACTAAACGTAATTAAAAAAAGACCTAAGTCAGTTCATGCCCTGGGATACCCCCTTGACTTGTGACCCAAAGAAAACCAATTGAGCAGCTAATATGACTGAGGTCAGACAGAAGACCATGAATAGTAGATATCACAGGGTGACAAGAGTAACATTGATCAAATCTAGAGACTTCTCATTGAGTCACTAAAAATTACAATGCAGTCAAGGGAGATCTTTTAATAAAATGTAGAGATCTGTTAAGATGTATCAGTTGCACCGTAAAAACATTACATGTTCCCCATAACATATGTTGTTCCTGACTGGCGTGAGATGTAAAAGCATAGCCTGCCCTATCCATAGTTTTGCCACCAACAGTATAAATGACAGTAGCACCCTAATACTCCTGAAAAATTGAGAGACACAGATGATAAAAAATCATGGGGACAACTGAAACTTTAGGCCCTTGAAATAGATTGGTCCTAATTCATGGTCTAGGTACTAACCAAGGAGGTGTAGTTGGGAATACATGGGGAGCAAATTCTAAAGAGGTAGGTAGAGGTCCAGCTGAGGTTGTTGAACACCCTGACGGTTGTGTCAGGGGGTCAACACCTCCCATATGAAAAAAATAATTCAGTAAGTCATATGATTAGGAAATTGCCATATGTTGTTTCCATAAGTAAGCAAGACTTGGTACCATCAGAACAGAAGAGGTAAGATCCCTGCTTTCATGAGGATGATGATGACGATGATGACAATAATAATGATGATGATGATGATGATGATGATGATGATGATGATGATGACATGGTAAAAGTAAAACCCTCATAAGGCCTGAATGGCTGGGAGACCATAGGCGACTTTCCTTTGTAAGGTGTGAAAGCAATGTATGTTAAGTATACCTGTTAAGTGTAGTTGACTGTGATGCATAGAGCCTACTCCTCTCAAGGAGCACTAAAGGGGCTGCTGAGCTTAATGTCCCCATTTGACGGATGGATCACCATTAACAACGTGGCATGCCCTCACTTCATGAGACACTGCGGACAGGTTTGAAATTGAATCCAGGGCATCTGGCACAAAGACTGGTGATCAGGGACTCCTATCCACCATCACTCTACCGTAAAGTCGAAGAGGAAAATGTCGGCAGCACGCAGAATACCTGGACGGTCACCGATCCAACCGATGGTGCTAAACTTCAGTGATTTGAGGGAAAAAGATGTATTCACCTCAGAATGGTAGTTGGTGATGCAGGTTCAAAAATGGTTCAAATGGCTCTGAGCACTATGGGACTTAACTTCTGAGGTCATCAGTCCCCTAGAACTTAGAACTACTTAAACCTAACTAACCTAAGGACATCACACACATCCATGCCCGAGGCAGGATTCGAACCTGCGGCCGTAGCGGTCGCGCGGTTCTAGACTGTAGCGCCTAGAACCGCTCGGCCACACCGGCCGGCGGTGATGCAGGTGCATGACAGGAAAGTCTTTAGTGCCTTCTGTGACAAGACAGTTACAGGACTAGTCAGTTAGGCACTAGTGACCAGTCTTACTCCATGATGATGTACTGGGCCCAATAATTTCAAAGCTGAAGGTGCTGCTGAGATATAAACCTGAAAACCCCAGTCTGGTCAGGACAAGATCATGTCCTGGTAAATACAAAGTAGAGTAGCATGAGCCACACTTCAAGAAGTGTGAGAGAGGAAGGAGAGAGTGTTATGTTTTTGCCTGCAGCTAATCTTAATTTGATGAATATGGGCAGTCAAGACAGTATCTTATCAAAGAATAGTCCCAAAGATTGGGATCGCACAATTTTGATTTACTGTGTTACCAAGTAGGCATTTGTGTCAGAATGTACCATGGCACAATGACATATATGCATGACTCACATTTTTGAGGGAGAAATTTGGATGCCATGGGAAAGGAGCTGGTATTCATCCAAGGCTACAGGTTACGAACCATACCAAATGCAAAAGTCATCGACATACAGTATGAGGGTAATCACTGGTCCAACTGTGGTAAGGAAGAGTGTAGTATTCAGCACAGAGCTCTGACGGACACTTCTCTTGAACACCTGGGGACTTGACATATGCATAAACTCTAAGCCAAAATTATCAATGGGATAAAAACTGGCAAATTAAAATTGGCAGGGAGCCTTGAAAGCCCTAGTGATGGAGGGTCGGTGACGTAATCAACGTGCGTTCAAAAATTAATAGAAATGAATGTGCTTAAAATGTCTAAAATGTTTGAAACAAGAGCTAGTTTTCCATGCACCTTGATGTTTATGACATCACATTCCATGTTTCATAAAGTGATATACATCTGCACGTATATTCAATGGTGTACAAGGTCTGTTCAAAAAATTCCAGAACTTTGTCCAAAACCCTTTACTACAATAGCCTTTTACATTTGTGCACAGTCTCCTTTGAAATACTCTCCTCCACAATTGATACAGCGCTCCCAATGCCATTTCCACTTCTGGAAGCAGTCTGGATTGTGTGAAGCGCTGTCAGCAAATTTTCTTCTATCTCATCTATTATTGGAAATCTTTGTCCTTTCAACATGCTTTTCGACTTTGGAAAAAAAAAGTCTGCACGAGCCAGGTCTGGAGAGTACGGAGGATGAGGCAGGCAGTACAGTGATTTTGTTTTTTGTGCAATAGCTATGCAACAACAGAGATGAGTGTGTGGGTGCTTATTGTGACGCAAGAGCCATGAATTGTCTTGTTACATTTTAGGCCGTTTCCTTCTCACATTTTCTTGCAGGTGTCACAGCATGTCCCAACAGTACTAGCGATTAACAGTTTGTTCCTGTGGCATGAATTCATGAAGAACTAATCCTTCAAAGTCAAAGAAAATTATCAGCATGGCAATGACATTTCACCCGACGAGCTTCTTCTGGTGTTGGAGAAATTTTCCTGACTCATTGTGAAGACTGAACCTTGGTCTCAACATCATAGCGATAGAACCCCATCTAATCACCAGTTGTGCTTCTCTAAGAAACATCTTGTTCTCATTTGCAAGATCCAAAAGCTCTTCACAGATCTGAAAGCAACAAGCTGCATTCCAAGATCCTATGTCAGGATTTCATGATATGATTCAACTGAAATGTTACATTCTTCTGCACTCTCTCGGATGTTCAGTCTTCAACTGGCATGCCAAATTTCGTTGATGTTCCCGACATGAGCATCGTCAGTAGATGTCGATGGGCATCCTGAACAAGGATCTTTTTTCACTTCCATCCGGCCATCTTTAAACCATATGAACCATTCATAACACAGAGTATGGCTTAAGAACTCATCACTATAGGCTTCCTGAAGCGTTTCGTTTGTCTCTGTAAAGGTTTTCTTGAATTTAATGCAAAATTTAATGCAGACATGTTGCTCCTTCTATCTCTACCATTTCAAAATTCGCAAACTGTGCGACAACATTCCGCTCAATACAGTGCTGAACAATAACTGACAGACATACAACAATGAAACTTCTGGCAGTTACACATTAAACACAGGTATGTGCTGGGAGGCCAACTGCATTTTGCCCCAACATACCACTATTGCTAAATTATGAATGTTCCAGAATTTTTTGAATAGACCTCATATAGACAATGAGGAAGAGTAAGTCTTACATAATGACACTCACTCTTTTCACAAATCCTTCATGATCAACTGCAGAATCAAACTCTCTCTCATGCTTTAAGATAGTGTAAATACAGTCAGATTTCCTAAAACTGTCAGTTAAAAAATGATAAAAAAGGAATGCTAAAATAATTACACAGGAATATGTGGCTGGCTGAGCTTTTACAAGAAACATGGCTGAGCAGGCCAACATTAAAAACTATTCCCCAAAAAGTTAGGGAATGAATCAGAGATTTCACAGAACCTTAAAAGCTGTATCACATTTGTGACATTGTCAATTAAAATAGAGTGCAAATTTGTCTGAATACAAAACACAGCCAGCTAAAATGTGGCATACTATGATCTGTACACCACAAGCACTATACATTGGAGGGTCCACTCACCGGAGCAAGAAGCCATGCATATAGATCTGCGTTCCATGTGAAGACAATTGAGAATGAGCTCATTCCGTCTATGTGGCTGCAAGGAGGTACACAATACCTGAGCTATTGACTTTATTAGACACAGCTTATTGTCTGTCACTTATAGGCACTCTTATTCCCATCTACACATGGTTCCGTACCTCAACAGTGAGGTGATAGCACGCAGGAGGATGGCACACTGAACTATTTTATTATCATGACATGCCTTGCATTCAACCTATTCCTGAAAAATTTAACTTAACCAGAATTTTCACTTGTTAAGAGAGCAAGTAAATTTTGATGGTGCCACACAGTGTCATATGCCTTATATAGCTTGAAAAAGATTGCAATGAGAGACTGTCAATTTGTAAAAGCCTGCTGAGTTATTGTTTATAAACTAACCAGATGGGCAGCTGTGGGTCATCCCTGACAGAAACTACAATGATAGTGGGATAACAGGTCCTGTGATTTTATAGCCTAGCATGGTGATCAGTCTGAGATACTTTCAAGCTGTTTTGAGAGCATGTTGTTGAGGTTAATCAGTTGCCAGTTGCCAATGGACATCGGGTTTTTGCCCGACATTATCCTTCCATTGCAAATGGAAAATATCTTCTAGCCAAATACAGTTCAAGTCCATGAGTAGTTTGAGTACATGAGTCACATTCAGATATTGAATCATGTAATTATGAATCAGATCAGGGCCTGAGTCATATCATATGATGAACTGAAAATCTCAAGCAGTTCTGATTCAGTGAAAAGTTCATTATATAATTCAGTGTTACGGCAAGGGGAAGGGGGGGTGGGGGTGGAGAGGGTCTGGACCTTGTTTTTTATGCATTTGAAAAGAAGCCAGGTAAGAAAAGAATGCTGACACTGTTGCAAAGTGGGTTGTGAGGTGTTCTGCTGGAACTGACACACCTGCAGAAGTACTACCATGAAAAAGAAGACCTGGAACAGCTGTTGATTTTTGGCAGCCTAGTAGCTTGCCCTCACACCTTGGATGAAGGGAGATGTGTTTCCAAGGAGGATATGTAGTGTTCCCAGAATTCCTTCTCACCGTTTTTAATTATCTAGTGAGCATTTGCACAGGACGAATCTGTGAAAGATGTCACTTGAGGCGCTGAAGGGCCTTTGACAGTTCTGAATAGTCGTAGCAAAGTCTTTGGTCCACCATGCTACCAGCTGCTAGTGTAGGGAGCCCACAGAAAGGTAGATAGCATTTCCAGTAGCGAAGGCAATTGTGCTGGAGACACCTCCAACTATCTTGCTAATACAATCTGCCAGAGAAGGGATGAAGGTGATGGGAGAAGAGCCCAGCATGGCTATTGGTATGTCAGCAGTGGCAAGGAATGACAGGACCACCAAAATATGATCACTGTCACAAGTACCATCATATAGCAACCATTTTAATGAAGCCATGAGAGAGGGGAAAGAGATGGCAAAGTCAATAGCCAGAAATGTGGCATGTGCAGCACTAAAGTGGGTAGGGGTTGAGAATACACACGTCAAGACTAGAAAGAAGTTGGTCTCCAGATTTCTGGGAAATGTTCCCTAAAGGGAGCCCAGTCACTGATAGACGCGGGAGGAGGATGCTGCTACTATGATTATCAAGTGTCGAAGACATCCATTCCAAGAAAGCAGAATTATTTATCAGTTCTCTTAGAACAAAATCACACTCCTAGACAACATTAGTTCAATAGATAAAAAATGCTCTAATTCATCTCATTTAGTACATGGGAAGAAACATTAATAGGCCATGGAACACTGAAAAAATTATTTGCAGAACAATGAAATGCAGTATACCACACTGTTATTTGTTTGGTTGGTTTGTTACATGTTCCAAACATTGTTACATATAAAATTTTGTGAAATAATTCAACTGAAAGTCTGTATAAGATAATTCACTTTTAAAAACTGGCACATGCTATCTGCTTACAGATGAATGTATACAGTGGTGTGTGCTGATGGAAATCTGTCAGTTCAAAAAGCACTGTAAATGCCACCATTTGGTTTATGTGAAGAATGTTTTTGGGAAGTGGTATTTCAATGTGAAATTGTTTGTGGAAAGGGATTCTTTTTTACATTAAACAAAGCAATGCCATGGAAATCTTTATAAAGGTTTATATGGTTTGACAGGTGTCAATTTAGGGATAAGTACTGTATGTACTTGGACTACAAGGACCCCTCCACCCACAATTTAAATGCCATTCACACAGTAAGCAATGGTTTGTACTAATAATAGAATAGCAGGTTCAAAATACTCATGTTCCCACAGTCACAGGATTTTCTGGATTGCTGATTTTATTGAAAAACTTATTTTGTTAAAAAATCAGCAACGAAGAAATTTTATTTCTATATAAGTTTCAGGCAGGTAGTGCTCTTCTCCATAAGATTACAATTATAGCATTATTAGGGAGCATAAAAAATAAGCAGGAGTATGCAGCATAGTACTGCAGTCATATGAATTGTAGTACATGTACAAATATCGTATTAAGGATACCACACAAGAAGTGCAGACATCATGCAGATTTTGTGAAGGATTACAAGGAATAGCCATCCACTTAATCTCGTGTCCACAGGAGACCTTCCATGAGTATGTAAGTAAAAGTAAAAATCACTCGTCACACAGACTATTTGAGAAATTGCCTTTCCTCAAACAACTAGTCAGCTATTTTAAGACATTGCTCAGTTATATGAACATATTGGTCATAAATGATGCAATTGGTTTGTGTAGGAAGTAGAATATAACATTTAGAAGTCAGTGACACTAGTTAAGCATATAGTTCTTTGATCTTCCACAGGATAATATAAATCCCACAATATTCACCAGAGCAACCTGTACTGCTGTACAGGCAATCAACAACAACTAGTGTGTCTGATGAAGCTGTTTTACATCACGGAAATATACTGGTGGGCCAAAATATTATGATCAACTGCTTAACAGCATGCTGGTTCACTTTTCGAACACAATAGAGAAAAACCCCATTTTTACGTTCCCACATTTTACTTTTCCCACTTTTTACATTCAGCTTTGTTGGTCCCAGCAGAAGTTCTATTCTCTCAATACAATGTTTTCCCATCATTAATCATTCTGTGTGATAACATTTCTGACATTTTACGTTTTCTGTGACATTATCACAACCTTTAACATTGGTTTCCATACAGATTGATGCAAAAAGTGCACCATATTCCCACACAAAATCAGCCTTGGAACAAAGGAGAAAACGCAGACAATATGCCAAGTTATTTATCATGTAATGTAGCGTTAGTGCAGTAAGCAAGATTTTCACTGTCAGTATGCTGGGTGATGGCCACCTGTATTATAAGTTTGCAGATTTCGGAAGGGTGGGAAAGTATGCTGAGTCACTGCCATAATGATAGTGATTATAGTAGCCACCTTCCTTCTGGTCATTGTGTTGTATTATGACAGCTTTAATTTAACTTCATGGTAATTTATACAAATAAACACTGCTTTTGAAGTAGACTGTCTCTACAATGGGCTTTCACGAATCATTGTTACTTCCGTGTGAAATGCACTAATCCTAACTACTGTTTTTAACATATGTTGAACAACATGAAGAAGTGACAGAAAGAGTAGTTTACTCATTTTGCTTGTTGTGTTTCCTAAGCTTACCTGTATTTTACACTTTTCTCCATTTTACACTTTTTTGGGTCAGCCTGTTGAAAAGTGTAAAAAGGGGGTTTTACTGTACATCAGCAATTCAGTGTGGCATGGATTTGACATGTCCTTGGTAGGTTTCAGGGTGTACATGGCACCTGTTGTCTATGGACTGGTCATGCAACTTCTGTAAATTACTAGATGGTGGTTTGTGGGTGCGGAGCACTGCCCGACAGCATCTAAAATCTGATCTGTTAGATTTAGATTGGTCAAATTTTGTGGCCAAGACAGTAACTTTAGCTCACCATCATACTCCTCAAATCACTAAAGCATGATTCTGGTTTTTTTGATATAGAAAATTAGTTTTTTTGACATAGAAAATTATCCTGCTGAAAGAAACCATCACCTCTGAGGAAGACATCAAGCACAAATTAATGCTGTTGGTCCACAATAACATTAGTGTCAAAGCCTAGGTGAATGTTCTCCGAAGTGAATTCCTGCCCCCACTTGCCTGTATCTGTATTGCAATGCACACTTCATGCTGCTGTTGGCATGGATGTCAGATTATCTGGAAATGTCCATCAACCTGGTGTAACAAGTAACCTGATTCATCTGACCAGGTGATGCACTTCCATTGATCAACAGTCCAATCTCAGCGACCTTGTACCCACAACAGTTGTAATTGATAATATACTTTGGACATACTTCATATACTAATTTATTCACTCTTTGCAGTATCACAAAAGATACCTGGAAATACTGTAAGATTAGCATTTCTTACAACTTAAAGAATATTCTGATAATTATGATAAAATGTTTGGCCCAATGCCAGCATAACAACACTGGATACTAAACCATGCAGCTGAATAGACTTCATGAATTCTTGAAACTTGGTCTACTGTACACATTATGACTGAATATAAAGCATCACGTAGAGGCCATCTTCATGACTGTATATTTATAATGCCTTGTATGTAAAGAAAGACATCACACTCTGTCATAACTGTATTTGATTGATTAACCACAGTGTATTTCAGGGAACACTCTCAGCCTTCTGGTTGTATGCAGACATCCCTTTTCCATCCGCTACAACCACTTTGTCAATATCTGGGTTGTAATGTCCAGTATTTCTCATATTTATTTATTCGCATGTGCACGGTTGGTCTCTCTCTCTCTCTCTCTCTCTCTCTCTCTCTCTCTCTCTCTCTCTCTCCCTCCCTCCTCTCTCTCTCTCTCTCTCTCTCTCCCTCCCCCCCCCTCCCCCCCCCCCTCCCCCACTCCGCAAGACACACACACACACACACACACACACACACACACACACACACACACACACACACACACACACCTTACAGGTCACATTTTTTATGTTTATTTCATTTGATGATTTTTTTTATTTATTTGTTAACTAATTTTAGTGGTGTAATATTTATAAATATGAACATATGCATTTGTATCTAAAAATACAGATGATGTGACCTACCGAACGAAAGTGCTGGCAGGTCAATAGACACACAAACAAACACAAACATACACATGAAATTCAAGCTTTCGCAAAAAACTGTTGCCTCATCAGGAAAGAGGGAAGGAGAGGGAAAGACAAAAGGATGTGGGTTTTAAGGGAGAGGGTAAGGAGTCATTCCAATCCTGGGAGCAGAAAGACTTACCTTAGGGGGAAAAAAGGACAGGTATACACTCGCACACACACACATATCCATCCGCACGTACACAGACACAAGCAGACATTTGTAAAGGCAAAGAGTTTGCGCAGAGATGTCAGTCGAGGCGGAAGTACAGAGGCAAAGATGTTGTTGAAAGACAGGTGAGGTATGAGCGGCGGCAAATTGAAATTAGCGGAGATTGAGGCCTGGCGGATAACGAGAAGAGAGGATATACTGAAGGGCAAGTTCCCATCTCCGGAGTTCTGATAGGTTGGTGTTAGTGGGAAGTATCCACATAACCCGGACGGTGTAACACTGTGCCAAGATGTGCTGGCCGTGCACCAAGGCATGTTTAGCCACAGGGTGATCCTCATTACCAACAAACACTGTCCGCCTGTGTCCATTCATGCGAATGGACAGTTTGTTGCTGGTCATTCCCACATAGAAAGCTTCACAGTGTAGGCAGGTTAGTTGGTAAATCACGTGGGTGCTTTCACACGTGGCTCTGCCTTTGATCGTGTACACCTTCCGGGTTACAGGACTGGAGTAGGTGGTGGTGGGAGGGTGCATGGGACAAGTTTTACACCGGGGGTGGTTACAAGGGTAGGAGCCAGAGGGTAGGGAAGGTGGTTTGGGGATTTCATAGGGATGAACTAAGAGGTTACGAAGGTTAGGTGGACGGTGGAAAGACACTCTTGGTGGAGTGGGGAGGATTTCATGAAGGATGGATCTCGTTTCAGGGCAGGATTTGAGGAAGTCGTATCCCTGCTGGAGAGCCACATTCAGAGTCTGATCCAGTCCCAGAAAGTATCCTGTCACAAGTGGGGCACTTTTGGGGTTCTTCTGTGGGAGGTTCTGGGTTTGAGGAGATAAGGAAATGGCTCTGGTTATTTGCTTCTGTACCAGGTCGGGAGGGTAGTTGCGGGATGTGAAAGCTGTTTTCAGGTTGTTGGTGTAATGGTTCAGGGATTCCAGACTGGAGCAGATTCGTTTGCCACGAAGACATAGGCTGTAGGGAAGGGACCGTTTGATGTGGAATGGGTGGCAGCTGTCATAATGGAGGTACTGTTGCTTGTTGGTGGGTTTGATGTGGACGGACGTGTGAAGCTGGCCATTGGACAGGTGGAGGTCAACGTCAAGGAAAGTGGCATGGGATTTGGAGTAGGACCAGGTGAATCTGATGAAACCAAAGGAGTTGAGGTTGGAGAGGAAATGCTGGAGTTCTTCTTCACTGTGAGTCCAGATCATGAAGATTTCATCAATAAATCTGTACCAAACTTTGGGTTGGCAGGCCTGGGTAACCAAGAAGGCTTCCCCTAAGCGACCCATGAATAGGTTGGCGTACGCGTACGAGGGGGCCATCCTGGTGCCCATGGCTGTTCCCTTTAATTGTTGGTATGTCTGGCCTTCGAAAGTGAAGAAGTTGTGGGTCAGGATGAAGGTGGCTAAGGTAATGAGAAAAGAGGTTTTTGGTAGGGTGGCAGGTGATCGGCGTGAAAGGAAGTGCTCCATCGCAGCGAGGCCCTGGACGTGCGGAATATTTACGTATAAGGAAGTGGCATCAATGGTTACAAGGATGGTTTCCGGGGGTAACAGACTGGGTAGGGATTCCAGGCGTTCGAGAAAGTGGTTGGTGTCTTTGATGAAGGATGGGAGACTGCATGTAATGGGTTGAAGGCGTTGATCTACGTAGGCAGAGATACGTTCTGTGGGGGCTTGGTAGCCAGCTACAATGGGACGGCCGGGATGATTGGGTTTGTGAATTTTAGGAAGAAGGTAGAAGGTAGGGGTGCGGGGTGTTGGTGGGGTCAGGAGGTTGATGGAGTCAGGTGAAAGGTTTTGTAGGGGGCCTAAGGTTCTGAGGATTCCTTGAAGCTCCGCCTGGACATCAGGAATGGGATTACCTGTCCCATGCACCCTCCCACCACCACCTACTCCAGTCCTGTAACCTGGAAGGTGTACACAATCAAAGACAGAGCCACGTGTGAAAGCACCCACGTGATTTACCAACTGACCTGCCTACACTGTGAAGCTTCCTATGTGGGAATGACCAGCAACAAACTGTCCATTCACATGAATGGACACAGGCAGACAGTGTTTGTTGGTAATGAGGATCACCCTGTGGCTAAACATGCCTTGGTGCACGGCCAGCGCATCTTGGCACAGTGTTACACCGTCCGGGTTATCTGGATACTTCCCACTAACACCAACCTGTCAGAACTCCGGAGATGGGAACTTGCCCTTCAGTATATCCTCGCTTCTCGTTATCCGCCAGGCCTCAATCTCTGCTAATTTCAATTTTCCGCCGCTCATACCTCACCTGTCTTTCAACAACATCTTTGCCTCTGTACTTCCGCCTCGACTGACATCTCTGCGCAAACTCTTTGCCTTTACAAATGTCTGCTTGTGTCTGTGTATGTGCGGATGGATATGTGTGTGTGTGCGCGAGTGTATACCTATCCTTTTTTCCCCCTAAGGTAAGTCTTTCCACTCCCGGGATTGGAATGACTCCTTACCCTCTCCCTCAAAACCCACATCCTTTTGTCTTTCCCTCTCCTTCCCTCTTTCCTGATGAGGCAACAGTTTGTTGCGACAGCTTGAATTTCATGTGTATGTTTGTGTTTGTTTGTGTGTCTATCGACCTGCCAGCACTTTCGTTCGGTAAGTCACATCATCTGTGTTTTTAGATATATTTTTCCCACGTGGAATGTTTCCCTCTATTATAAACATATGCATTTGAATATATACACAATGCACAGTTATGAATTTTACATATGTATTTAAAAAGGAAGCATACTAACCCTGGTGTACCATTATATGTCTTGAAGGTGAACTGTGGACCCATCCAGAGACGACGATGGGGTCCAGCATGAGTTACAATTTCAACCTGTGACAACCAGCGTTCATCAGCATCTGTCTCATCGTCACTACTATGGTGAGGAGCTGGGCGTTCAGGAAGTGCCAGTAGTGGATTGTCAGATAGTAGTGGAGGAGACAGCTCAGCAGATAAAGTTGAGCGTAGGAGCACCCACTGAGCTTTTGCGTGGACGCTCAGTTCTATTGGTGTGTCATCACAAACCTTCTCTTTGGGAACTGCTGCAGAATGAAAAAGGCACATCAAATAAGCAACTCTGAATGTATATTACATGTTTTAGGTGTGATATCCTTTTACACTTTTTATTACATGCAACAAGAAGCTATCTGATTTAGAAACACAAATGTGGAACATTAAAAGAGAGGACAGTAAGCAAAATTCTGGAAGATATGATATCTACCAACTATGTATCCAATATTGGCTGTTATCATGAAATAGGGATGTGTAACAAAAGAGTATATGTTCCATTCTGATGTGTGTATGATTACAGTACAAAACAAAAGGCTGTATGATGGCACATAAGTGTAAGAAATGGAAAAATAATGTCAATTGCAGAGTTATATTGCTATGAGTAAGACAACATAAAACAATGGATATTACCTCTTAACTCAAGAAAGATAAGAAGGAATGCTGGAGAAGTTAAACAGTAGTCATAATAATTAATACCAAGCAAAAGGTGAAAATAATAGTTAAATAAAGGGGTGGGGGGGGGGGGGGGGGAGGAAGGGAGGAAATAATGAGGATTCCTTTCCTGCAGATGGCGGGGCAGTAATGCAGACTCCCCAGTGAGATGCCTCTACTACACACTATTTCAAATAAGCTGACCAATCATCATTTATGGAGATGCATCAGTTAGCTCGGGGAATTTGTTTTTGTTAACACTGATTCATGTACTTGATGATTTTCCAGTCACAGACATAACAGAACAACATGCTAAGTTCTGCTTCACACAATGAAAAACACCAACTGACAACCTCCACAGTAACAACTGCCATGCCAATCATCAGGAGCGCAGCAGCCGACATTAGGCAGTGACAACTGTAGCCTCAGACATGGGCAACATTATGACCAATGTGATCATCACCCTCACAGTCCCCACCTGCTCAGCTGCCACCAGACTGGCCTACCACCCACAACTTTGTCAACGGTGCAAAAACTAAGGTACCACCGACTGACACCAAGAACATGCACATTCAGCATACAGTATGATCTCACAGCAGTTTGGATCTGCTTGATGACAGACAATTCTATTGGCTCTCCTTCCTCCAACATACCACAAGCATGGAACATTCTTGCCAAATTCACCAATTGCTTAGGGAGGGATGATATAGTTCTGAAAATTGATCCAGATGTGAAACATATGGAGGCATGAAACTTCCTGGCATATTTAAACTGTGTGCCAGACTGGGACTCAAACCTGAGGTCTTCACCTTCTGTGGGCAAGTGCTCTGCTGACTGAGCTACCTAAACACGACTTACAATCTATCCTAACAGTTTTGTTTCCAGCAGAAACTCACCTTGTACCATACAAACTTCACAGAAGTTCTCCTGCAAAACTTTCAGGACCAGCACTCCCAGGACGAAAGGATATTGTATAGCTACAGCCTGAGAAGGAGGGGGGGGGGGGGGGGCGAGGGGGCGGGGATGTTTTCATGTTTCCATAATGAACTTTTCACTCTACAGCTGAGTGTGAGGCAGTCCAGTTTCTTGTGGCATTGGCTTTTCTCACAAGACAGCACCAATGGCATCACCCTTAGTGCCCCGTGTGGGCTTGACCCATCATAATCATGTTCATGTTCATTCATTCATCGTGTTTCTTAGATCCTCTCAAGAAGTAGAACCTTCACAGATGTGGAATGAATCAAGATATGCTGCAACAAAAGTCAGGGAAACTGCAAAAAAAAACTTAATCTGAGCACTGTAATTGAATAGATAAATAATCTACTCACCAAAGCGGTGGCAAGAGAACACACTTATAAAAAAAAAGGTTTTGCTTATGCAAGCTTTCAGGGCCAGAAGAGTTGAACAGAAAGGAAGGAGGGTGAAGGAAAATGACTGGAGATATTTAGGAAAAGGGGTAGAGTTCAGAAAAGTCACCCAGAACCCCATGTTCTGAACTGAAATAGTATTCCTGTTAGGAGGAATTTGTTTAATTGTGTCATTATTATCGCCAACTGCGATTACTGATATGACTTTACCATGAATACTTTTTTCCTTTCGCTCCAGGGTTGGGCTAAGATTATTGTAATTTTTACGTATTTTGCCGGAATACAGCAAAAATTCTTCGTTATGTCCAAAACTGAGATTAATTTCATGAGTATCACATTGGCAACATAAGAAAAAATGTAGTGAAGCAAAATCTATAACATTTATAAATTGGGGATTGATGATCATTACTATATAATGAAAGTAGAAATGGTAAATTAAACAATTATTATTTAACGAAAGGAGCTTTGTATACAGACATCTGACATCTCATGCATTAATCTCAAAGTTTTTGACATAACAAAGAATTTTTACTGTATTCCAGTCAAATATGTAAAAATTCCAATAATCTTAGCCTGACTCTGGAGCAAGAGAAAAAAGTATTCATAGTAAAGTCACATCAGTAATCGCAATTGGCGATAATGATGGCACAATTAAACAAATTCCTAACAAGAATACAATTTCAGTTCATTTTAACAAAGTGGAAGGAAATAAGAGTCTGACAGAGTAAGATGCTGTCAGAAAGGCTCGCGACTAAAGAACAGAAAAAAAAGACAAGCGCGCATTCTTATAAGAACAAAATACAGATGATAATGCTACACCGCTCTCATTACCCTAGGCATATATATACACTGACTTGCAGTGCAGTTCATTGACTTGACTCAGTGGTTAAATTATATCTTTAACTCTTGATATTTCGATAGGAAAGGAAAATAGTATGTTACAACGTCGGGGGCAGGGCACAATATTACAATGTATTACCATTTGTTCGTAGATTGTCTACCAAAACTGGTAATATTCTGAAGAAAAAGAAACAGTAAGTGATCTAATACACTATAGGCACAGTAAGCAAAAATCTGTTTAAATGCAAAGACAAGCAGTCCTCAATGAACTTAAATGGACTTATAGGATCTGCTGTAAAATTGTGGCTCATACTACATGGGAAAAACAAGTAGGTGTAGAACAGTTTGCATGAGACTGTAAGAACACCACAGAAGCTGAAAACTGCAGAAAACAGATGCTAGCTATGCACAGCATTGTCTGGAAATGCGACACAGTTATGTAGTAGATGTAGAAATACAGTAATATTGGCACAATGGTAGGAACTATAATTGTTTGAAATATTGGAGGTCAGGAAGTACTAAATACAAATGGATTATTTTGTATATTTAGTATTAACAATAATTTACTGCCTGATTGTGAATTCTTCACTGTTTGTGTTTGTACCGTTATGCTCAACAATGTCTTTGTCAGACAGCAGTCTAATAACTTGAAACATAGGTCACAAAAACAAATAATCCGTGAAACAAGTAGCAAATAAATATGAGGCAGCTCCACCATGACACTGTTCACTGCAAATATTAATTCCCTTAATAAAGACTTCCTTGTTTATGTGTAAATTGAACATTTGCACATATTTTGGGACATGGTATCGACAGTACACAACTTATAACTGCTTATTAAATTCAGCAGCTAACGCGACATGTAATACATTAATTTTAATAATAATGTTATCACTCTGTGAAATGTAGAAGCACACAAATTTAACAGTCAACATTAATGTACAATACACACCTGATGCATGTCTTGGTTCTAAACTGTACTCAACAAGGCTGCCATGACAGGCCATGACAAACAGGGAATCTACGGCTCGTTTGTTGGCCTTCCCAGGATTTTCACGAGCTCCAGTGGGAGAAGCAGCAAGCCATGCTCTCGGGGGTGCAAAGCAAGCTGCTACTCTGAGAGGTATCCCATCGTCAGAACTCGCCGAGTGGGTGCGGCGTACCAACGGATTCCGGCCATAACCTTGCTGTTGGTGTTGTTGGTGGTGCTGCGTCTGCTGTGGTCCAATTGGCAATGGAGAAGCAGGTGCAGATGATGGGTGGAGCCCTGATGGCTGCCGTACCTACAGTTTTCATATGTGATTCATTTTATTAATAATTATTTAAATATCAAGTTCATGGAATATTCCATTAGTTCTTGGAGGAATACAGACATATTACAAACCTGAATACACACTATTAATACAAATATCAAGTACCAGTCAAAAGATAACTGTGTTGCTTGATCCTCTAGCATTCTTACAGGATGATAACAACAACAACAACAACAACAACAACAATACTAATAATCCCCCCCTTCCAAATGGGTACTGCCTTGATGTTGTGGTGGAGCTTGAGTGCTCCAGTGAAGCTGAGAGCAGTGCCAGCTGTGCCACAAACTACTAGCAGGTTCAACCATTCTGGAGAGCTAAGAAGCAGGATTAAGTGTGCCATTCAGGGTAGTCATGCGGTCTGATGTGTCTTGTCTCGTTTTGCACGGCTCCCCCCATCGGTAGTTCGAGTCCTCCCTCGGGTGTGTCCAATGGCCTCAGCAGTTTGGTTCCATAGGCCTTACCACAAATTTCCAATTTCCAGGATTAAGTGCACCCAGCCAAATTAACACAATGGAGCAACAAATTAGAAAGGAAGCTATAGAAGCTCAGTTGTTGACAAGGGTAAAAAGGGCAATGGTTGTTGCCAAGGATACTAGGCATCAATTAACAAGTGGGTTACAGGAACTAAACAAAAAAACTAAGAAGTGGCAGAAACACACAATGCCAGAGATCCACAAAGTCATGAAATGCTACTATATCCCTGGAACCTCAAAAACATGGCTACTAAAAGTGAATGTATCAGCTCTGGAAGCTTGAATATTCAGACTTTTTTGAAGATAACAGTACTACGAGTAGCTTATCCAAGATAACTTATCATCAGAAATCAGGTTTCATTGGTGTGGAACTTGAAGAAATTTGGAAAATTGATGAAACATGAGTAAACAACCTACTCTGGCACTACAGACATCTTAGAGTCAAAGAAAAATTAGAAAAACTGTGGGCCAAGTGGCATCTAATGCAGAAAGGAGGTAGCTCCAAACTTAGAATATAGTCTGCAGAAAACAACTGGCTCCGCATTAATGACGTCCTTGCAACAGTCGAAATAACAGAAATCAATGAAATTAACCAGCTTTTCTACAATACAGCAGTAACAGGCAATGAAAAGTCCAGAATGGAATAACAATGATACTGAAATAGCAGATTGCTGCTCACAGTATAGAGGAAGTGTTGAGTTGCAGACAAGCACAATGAAAAAGACTGTTAAAATGTAAAAGTTTTTGTACAAAGTCCTCCTTCTGCAGTAGAAAACACACACACATTCACAAAAGTGCAACTCTCTCTCACACAAACTCACTGTCTAAGGGCACTCAGAGCCCCAATGACAGGTCAAGTTCAAAAACCAGAGCAAGAAGCAGCAGTCCAGTTATGTAAAGATTTCTGGAAAAATGAAAAAGACTATAACAAAACTGTTGGGTGGATAAGGAACTTTGAAGTTAAATTTTTTTAAGAACAGACTGCAACAGCTGGAGGTAAATCCTGAAACTGTCACAAAAAGAATGAAGGAAGTCAAGAACTGGACATCTCCTGGCAAAGATCAACTGCACAGCTTCTGGATTAAATGCCTGACTGCTCTGCATATAAAATGGGCAAACTGTTTGATGCAACTTTGTAGACAGGAAGCATCAGTCAATGGCTCACAACTGGAAAAACACAGTTATACAGAAGGACCAAGCTAAGGGGAGACACCCAGAAATTACAGGCCAACAATAGGTTTGTACACTGTGTTCAAGTTGCCGACAGGCATCATAAGCTGATAGAATTCAGGATTTTCTGGAAGAATATGATGTCATACGAGCAGAATAAGAAGGTGACATGTAAGAAAGCAGGGGCACAAATGACCAGCTCCTGAATGATAAAAGGATTAAAAAGAATTGCAAAAGCTGGAAAACAAATCTACTCACAAACTGGACTTAAGTATGAGAAAGCTTTCGACTCACTGCCACACAGTTGACTCAAAGTGCCTGGAAACCACCGGGGACAGTAAAAACATCAGCAAATTCACAGGAGATGTGTTTGAGCCCTGGAAGACAGAAGTATTTGTCAGAAAAGAAAGTTACCAACTAGCTGACACCTTGAGAGGCGTTTCCCAGGGGGAGTCGTTCCCACTACTTTTCATCATCATCCTGATGCTACTGTCAACTATTTAAAATAAAACAAACCTGAGCCATCACAAAATGATAAATTCTCAGAAAATAACCCATCTGCTGCACATAAACAACCTAGAACTGTATGGAAAATCTTAAACTGAAATCAAGTCTCTTGACAGATACACTCCAAATATTCTACAATGAAATCACTTTGGAATTTGGCTCAGACAAGTATACTGCACCGCCACTAAAGAACGGCAAAGTCTCAGAAAGTCAACGCATTGAAATGTTAAAAAGACAAGCTATAAAGTGTCACAAAGCCTAACGACACCTAGTCCATTTGCAGTTAGACATCATTATGCATGGGCCTGTAAAAGGTGTGATCAGGAAAGGGTACACCCAGAGGGCCTGGAAAATTTTGAAAAGTAAATTGAATGGCAGCAATACCATCAAGGCAATCAATACCTCTAATCAGATACGCTGCAGGTATCATGAACTGAACACAAGTTAAGTTGGATAATCTGAGAAAAACAAAAATGCCCATGACAATTCACCATGCACTTCGCCTTCTAAATGTGATTGACAGTTTGTACTTGTACAGGTGGTAGAGGACTCTTGCAAGTGGAGCAGACAGTGGAAAAAGAGGAGCATACATTGGGAGAATATGTGAAAGAGAGCCAAGAATCAGCACTCGTTGAAGCCAACAACACAAAGCTTCTGAAAGTGCAGCAAACCAAGAATCAATATCAGGAAGCTACTATCCAATGCCAGGCAGTCAGTTTGTGGAATAAAACACTGTGTGGGCAATTTTTTGAGAAGATCGAAGGCAAAACAGATAAAGGAAAGACCTGGTCACGAATGAGCAATGGAACCATAACAAAGGATACTGAAGGACTGATTTTTGTTGCAAAGGAATAGGAAATCAGAACTATCATCATCAAAGCCAGAAGCGTGAAACCACCAGAAGACCCAAAGTGCAGATCCCGTAAGAAAACAGAGGGAACAAATGACCCTATCTTGACCTGCTGGAGGAAAAAAAAAAAAATCAGACTTATTACCATATGCCGGTAGCCAGGAACTGGCTGGACACCATTCTTGAAATTTTGCCACTGTAAAGAGTATTCAATTAAGTTTTGAAATTGCTGCAGAGTGATGTCAACTCCTTGCCATGAAATTTCAGCTGCCAACCATTCACCCATCTTCAGGTGAGCGTTTCTCTCTGTGCAGAACACTCATCGAAAGGTAGCTGAATGGTTGTCAGCCAGAATATCGTGGCAAAAATTCAAAGTCGTCCAGCTGCAATCCGGAAACTTCACGGAATACCCATCTGATTTTCGACATTTTTCTATAGCATCACATTTCAAAAGCTTTTATTCTCTTCTTTTCTGAATTGCTTATCATCCACATTTGATTTCCAAGTGAGGACAAACACCTTGAGAAAAGAGTTCCTAACACTTGTATTTATAATCAATGTTAACAAATTCCTCTTTGTCAGAAATGATTTGTTTGCTGTAGCCTGTCTGCATTTTATATCCACTATATTTTGGACATTATCAGTTATTTTTCCAACCAAACAGCAAAACTCATCAACTACTTTTAGTGTCTCATTTCCTAAACTAATCCCCACAGTCACCTGATTTAATTCAACTACATTCCATTACCCTGATTTTACTTTAGTTTACACTCATTTCAAATTTCTTTTCAAGACACTGTCCTTTCCACTCAAGTGCTCTTCCAAGTCATTTGCTGTCTCTGACAGAATAATGCTGTCACTGCCAAATCTCAAAGTTTTTATTTCTTCTTACTAAACTTTAATTGCTTTTCCAAATTACTTCATTTTCTTTACTGCTCGCTCAGTGCACAAACTGAATAATATTAGGGATAAGCTACAGTCCCATCTCTCTCTGTTCTTAACTGTTGTTTGCTTTTCATGTCCTTTATCTCTTACTTAGAACTGTACTATGGTTTTTGTACAAGCTGTATATAAACTTTTGCTCGTGTATTTTACCCCTGCTACCTTCAGAATTTCAAAGAATGTATATTCCAAGTAACATTGTCAACAGCATTCTCTAAATCTACAAATTTTATAAACCTAGGTTTGTCTTTTCAAACAATGGAGAATCCAGAATGGAATGTAACAATATCATGAAAAGCGATGCTGCTACTCATCATATGGCGGAGACGCTGAGTCGCAGATAGGCACAACAAAAAGCCTGTCACAAGCTTTGGGCCAGTATGGCCTTCGCCAAAAATAGATAACACACAAACACAAACACAAACACAAACACACACACACACACACACACACACACACACACACACACACACACACACCCAACTGCATTTTTATTTTTCATTCTATCCACTAAGATAAGTCGTAGGGTCATTATTGCTTCAAGAGTTCCTGCATTTCTCCAGAACCCAAACTGCTATTCCCTGTGTTTGGTTTCTATAAGTCTTCCACAACCATGACTTATTAAACTAATGGTTCAGTGGCTTAGAAACATGTCAGCATCTGCCTTCTTTGGAACTGGAATTATTACTCTCTTCTTGAAGTCTGAGGGTATTATTTTATCTAAGTCTACATGTGCTATAAATGTACATTTATCTTTCTTTAATTTATTTCTAAGGTAAGTCATAGTGTTAGTACTGTCTCAGGGTATTCCTATGTTTCTCCAGAAACCTTCCACCAGTTTTTCCGTTCTTCTGTGAACAGTTCATGTGAGTAGTTTGTAACCATGACTTACTAACTAGAAGTTCAGTAATAGTCATTCCCGTCAACAACTGCTTTTGGAATTTTTACATTCTTCCTGGTGTCTCATATATCTTACACACCATGTAGAATAGCTTGCATGAATCTCAGTTACTCTGATGGAATGTCATCTACTCCAGGAGCCCTGATTTGACTTAGGTCTTTCAGTATCTGCTCATTGTATCATATCACACATTTGATCCTCATCTACTTCCCCTTCTCTTTCTACAGTATTGTCTTCAATACTGTCTTGGAGCACAGATTGATTTTTTTGAAGCAGAACATCCACTACTTATGCTTCCCCTTCTTTATTTAGTACTGGCTTAGCTCAGATAGCTTACCAGGTGAGCTTTTGATATTCATACATTTCCTTCTCTTTTCTACGAAGGTCTCTTTAATCTTGATTTAGGAGGTACCTGTCTTTCTTCTAGTCACACATGATTCTATAATCTTGCATTTGACTCATATACATTTGAACTTTCTGCCAATCTAACTTTTTACATATCTGTATTCCCTTTTGCCTGTTTCATTAGCTGGCTTTCCGTATTTTCTCCTCTCATCAATTAAATTCAGTATCTCCTGTGTTATCTAAGATTTTTAGTATGCCTCATCATTTTGCCTATTTGATCA
The DNA here is from genome assembly GCF_023864345.2 of Schistocerca serialis cubense. Taxonomy (NCBI): domain Eukaryota; kingdom Metazoa; phylum Arthropoda; class Insecta; order Orthoptera; family Acrididae; genus Schistocerca; species Schistocerca serialis. The sequence continues at coordinate 784,217,178 of NC_064641.1, read as the reverse complement.
TCTTCTGCCTTCACCATTTCATCTACAGTCTTTCTTTCTGCTGATTCGGTCAAATGTTGCAATATGCTCCCTCTGCAACTCTCAATAATCTCAGGCTCTTTCAATATAATCAGGTTCCATCTTCTTAATTTCCTATTTTTTTGTAATTTATCGCATTTTAATCTACAGTAAGTGACCAATAAATTGTGGTCCAAGTCCATATCTGCCCTTGCAAAAAATGTCTTGCAGTTTAAAATCTGGTTTTGAAAACTCTGATTTGCCATTATGTAATCAGTCTGAAACCTTCCAGTGTCCCCATGTCTCTTCTACGTATACAACCTTCTTACATGAGTCTTAATCCAGGTGTTGAAGATGATTAAATTATACTCCGTGCAAAATTCTCCCTCCTCACAATCCATATTCCCCTACTTTTCCTTCTCTTCCTTTTCCTACTATCTCTTCATCCTACGCTTATACTGTGCTGTTCATAGTAGCTTACCTGCAGTTTTGCCTTTTTTTTTAATTATTTATTTTTTTATTTTTTTTATTATTACTAGACCTACTCCTGCATTACCCCTTTATGATTTTGTATTTATGACCCTGGGCTAACACAACCAAAAGTCGTGTTCTTCCTGTCACTACATTTAACTAATTCCCTCTAGATCAAAATTTGGCCTATTTATTTCCCTTGGTAGATCCCCATGAACCATGGACCTTGCCGTTGGTGGAGAGGCTAGCGTGCCTCAGTGATACAGATGGCCGTGCCGAAGGTGCAACCACAATGGAGGGATATTTGTTGAGAGGTCAGATAAACGTATGGTTCACGAAGAGGGGCAGCAGCCTTTTCAGTAGTTGCAGGCGCAACAGTCTGGATGATTGACTGACCTGGCCTTGCAACATTAACCAAAACGGCCTTGCTGTGCTGGTACTGCGAACGGCTGAAAGCAAGGCGAAACTACGGCCGTAATTTTTCCCGAGGGCATTCAGCTTTACTGTATGGATAAATGATGATGGCGTCCTCTTGGGTAAAATAGTCACCCATTCGGATATCCGGGGGGGGGGGGGGGGGGGGGGGCGGGGGGGGGGGGCTACTCAACAGGACGTCGTTATCAGGAAAAAGAAAACTGGCGTTCTACGGATCGGAGCGTGGAATGTCAGATCCTTTAACCGGGCAGGTAGATTAGAAAATTAAAAAAGGGAAATGGATAGGTTAAAGTTACATATAGTGGGAATTAGTGAAGTTCAGTGGCAGGAGGAACAAGACTTTTGGTCAGGTGAATGCAGGGTTATAAACACAAAATCAAATAGGGGAAATGCAGGAGTAGGTTTAATAATGAATAAAAAAATATGAGTGCGGGTAAGCTACTACAAAAAGCATAGTGAACGCATTATTGTGGCCAAAATAGACACGAAGCCCACGCCTACTACAGTAGTACAAGTTTATATGCCAACTAGCTCTGCAGATGATGAAGAAATTGAAGAAATGTATGATGAGACAAAAGAAATTATTCAGGTAGTGAAGGGAGACGAAAATTTAATAGTCATGGGTGACTGGAATTCGAGAGTAGGAAAAGGGAGAGAAGGAAACATAGTAGGTGAATATGGATTGGGGCTAAGAAATGGAAGAGGAAGCCGCCTTGTAGAGTTTTGCACACAGCATAACTTAATCATAGCTAACACTTAGTTCAAGAATCATGAAAGAAGGTTGTATACATGGAAGAATCCTAGAGATACTAGAAGGTACCAGATAGATTATATAATGGTAAGACAGAGATTTAGGAACCAGGTTTTAAATTGTAAGACATTTCCAGGAGCAGATGTGGACTCTGACCACAATCTATTGGTTATGAACTGTAGACTGAAACTGAAGAAACTGCAAAAAGGTGGGAATTTAAGGAGATAGGATCTGGATAAACTGAAAGAACCAGAGGTTGTACAGAGTTTCAGGGAGAGCATAAGGGAACAATTGACAGGAATGGGGGAAAGAAGTACAGTAGAAGAAGAATGGGTAACTCTGAGGGATTAAGTAGTGAAGGCAGCAGAGGATCAAGTGGGTAAAAAGACGAGGGCTAGTAGAACTCCTTGGGTGACAGAAGAAATATTGAACTTAATTGATGAAAGGAGAAAATATAAAAATGCAGAGAATTAAGCAGGCAAAAAGGAATACAGACGTCTCAAAAATGAGATTGACAAGAAGTGCAAAATGGCTAAGCAGGGATGGCTAGAGGACAAATGTAAGGATGTAGAGAATTATCTCACTAGGGGTAAGATAGATACTGCCCACAGGAAAATTAAAGAGACCTTTGGAGAAAAGAGAACCACTTGTATGAATATCAAGAGCTCAGATGGAAACCCAGTTCTAAACAAAGAAGGGAAAGCAGAAAGGTGGAAGGAGTATATAGAGGGTCTATACAAGGCCGATGTACTTGAGGGCAATGTTATAGAAGTGGAAAAGGATGTAGACGAAGATGAAATGGGAGATATGATACTGTGTGAAGAGTTTGATGGAGCACTGAAAGACCTGAGTCGAAACAAGGCCCCGGCAGTAGACAACATTAGATTAGAACTACCGACAGCCTTGGGAGAGCCAGTCCTGACAAAACTCTACCATCTGGTGAGCAAAATGTATGAGACAGGCAAAATACTCTCAGACTTCAAGAAGAATATAATAATTCCAATCCCAAAGAAAGCAGGCGTTGACAGATGTGAAAATTACCGAACTATCAGTTTAATAAGTCACGGCTGCAAAATACTAATGCGAATTCTTTACAGACAATTGGAAAAACTTGTTGAAGCCCACCTCATGGAAGATCAATTTGGATTCCGTAGAAATATGGGAACACGTGAGGCAATACTGACCCTACGACTTATTTTAGAAGCTAGATTAAGAAAAGGCAAAACTACATTTCTAGCATTTGTAGACTTAGAGAAAGCTTTTGACAATATTGACTGGAATACTCTCTTTCAAATTCTAAAGGTGGCAGGGGTAAAATACAGGGAGCAAAAGGCTATTTACAATTTGTACAGAAACCAGATGGCAGTTATAAGAGTTGAGGGGCATGAAAGGGAAGCAGTGGTTGGGAAGGGAGTGAGACAGGGTTGTAGCCTCTCCCCGATGTTATTCAATCTGTATATTGAGCAAGCACTAAAGGAAACAAAAGAAAAATTTGGAGTAGGTATTAAAATCCATGGAGAAGAAATAAAAAATTTGAGGTTTGCCGACGACATTGTAATTCTATCAGAGACAGCAAAGGACTTGGAAGAGCAGTTGAACGGAATGGACAATGTCTTGAAAGGAGGATATAAGATGAACATCAACAAAAGCAAAACGAGGATAATGGAATGTAGTCGAATTAAGTCGGGTGATGCTGAGGGAATTAGATTAGGAAATGAGACACTTGAAGTGATAAAGGAGTTTTGCTATTTGGGGAGCAAAATAACATGATGGTTGAAGTAGAGAGGATATAAAATGTAGACTGGCAATGGCAAGGAAAGTGTTTCTGAAGAAGAGAAATTTGTTAACATCGAGTATTGATTTAAGTGTCAGGAAGTTGTTTCTGAAAGTATTTGTATGGAGTGTAGCCATGTATGGAAGTGAAACATGGACGATAAATAGTTTGGACAAGAAGAGAACAGAAGCTTTCGAAATGTGGTGCTACAGAAGAATGCTGAAGATTAGATGGGTAGATCACATAGCTAATGATGAAGTATTGAATAGAATTGGAGAGAAGAGGAGTATGTGGCACAACTTGACAAAAAGAAGGGACCGGTTAGTAGGACATGTTCTGAGGCATCAAGGGATCACAAATTTAGCATTGGAGGGCAGCGTGGAGGGTAAAAATCGTAGAGGGAGACCAAGAGATGAATACACTTCGCAGATTCAGAAGGATGTGGGTTGCAGTAAGTACTGGGAGATGAAGAAGCTTGCACAGGATAGGGTAACATGGAGAGCTGCATCAAACCAGTCTCAGGACTGAAGACCACAACAACAACAACAACAACAACAACAACAACAACTTTCTAACTTCCCTATACAATTAAGGACGCTAACATTCCACACTCATTCCACACTCCAACTGGAAGAATGGCAGTTTTGGTTTTCTGATGATGATATCCTCGTGACTAGTCCCTGCCTGGAGATCCAATGGGGGATTATTTTATCACTGGAATATTTTGCCCAAGAGGATGCCATCATCATTTAACCATACCGAAGAGCTGCATATCCTTGGAAAAAATAACAACTGTAGTTTTCCCTTATTTGCAGCCATTTGTAGTACCAACACATCAAAGCCATGTTGGCTAATGTTACTAGGCTGGATAATTCAGTCATCCAGACTGTTGCCCCTGCAACTACTGAAAAGGCTGCTGCCCCTCTTCAGGAACCATGTGTTTGTGTGGCCCCCTTACAGATACCCCTCCACTGTGAGTGCACCTTTGGTACAATACCTGTAACATTAAGGCACTCAAGTCACCCCCACCTCAGCAAGGTCCAAAGGTCTATGGTTCATGGGGGAGGGGGTGAAGCTGTTCAGTACTACAGGTAAAAGACTACATTGATTTTCATGCATCATAAATCCAAATTCAATAAAGAGCAAATCAATATGAGGAAAGATTAGTATTTCTGATGTATAGGATAAGACACTATTGTAAGATATCTGTACTGTAATAATATTTTTTCATGCTTTTAGATAAATAAGCTAACTGATTGACATCTGTAAATGGTGCTTCATACTTTAATTGTGGCACTGCTATATGAAAGCCCACTTAAAATCTCTTAATGACAATGTAACATTTATATTTTTAAATAATATTTCTTTTATTTAATTTTATCCATTGCTGCCATTGTTTCTTCCATTACTGTATTACTTTTATAAAATAAAAGAGCAACTGCCTTCAGTCACAAACTGTGATTGTATTTAAATGCACGATACATTCTGAACCATGGACTCACCTTCAGGTTCTTTGACAGTCCACATCAATTTTTTTCCAAATTTAGGTTAACTCTGATCCTTCTAACACTACATTGTTATATTACAAAAGGGCACATTGCAAATTTAAGTTTACACAACCTAATACAAATAGAAAAATAACTTACTGTTTCCAAAAGCAGGTACATGGTTTTTAAGTACAATATGAGTAGACATGTTTATGTACATACATGTACACTTTCTACTCTGCAGCACATTTATAAGCACAAATCAACAAATTTCAGATGTAAAGATCCTACATTTCTACAGATACACAGGTGTTGTTATTTCAAAGAAAGTACAAAACTGTTATATTATTAATTACACATGGATGTCATTTATAAAACAAATATTTGTGAATATGTTAAATGTGACTGTACAATGTGCTACCCAAAATATCTGAGAATTTCACTGAAAAAAAAATCAGAAAACAATACTTACATCCTAATGTCCTCCATCACCTTCAAAGTCCACCTCAGGCATTGTTCCCATTTTTGGAAGCACTCCTGGAAGTCCGCAGGGCAAAGCGTGTTCAACACCCATTGCAATTCCACTTGGATGTCTTCAACTGAGTCAAAACGTTGCCCTTTCAGTGTGATTTTCATCTTTGGGAACAGGTAGAAGTTGGATGGGACTAGGTCTTGTGAATAGGGATGGTGGGGGACCATTGCCAGGTTGTTTTTGGTCAAGAATTCCTTCACAATGAGTGAACTGTGTATTGTCATGGTGCACATAATGCTCTTTCTTTTTCCACACCTTTGGCCATTTGTACTGAACATTTTCCCTCAGTCGCCTCAAAACCTTGCAGTAGAACTGCCCATTGACGGTCTAACCATGTGGAACAAACTCCTTATGCACTATTTCCCAAATGCAAAAGAAGAAGAAGAAGAAGAAGATGACAACGATAATGATGATGAAGAAGATGATGATCAGCATTGTTTTTTATGTTGCTGCAAACTTGTCAAACTTCTTTTAGCAGAAGATGGTGTTTTCTACTGTGATGATCACCGTTTTGTTTCAGGGTCATACCAATAGATCCTAGATTCATCACCTGTTATGACTCTGGGTAATGAATCTCCGGAACTCTTTGTTGCAGCTCAGTGCACGTCTGAATCGTGAGGTTTTGTTGGTCGGTGCTGAAAAAGTAAGGGACAAACTTCTCTGTAATTCGTCTCTTGTTCAGTTCATCAATTAGAATTTGTTGATATGCAATGTACGGCAGCCCAAGTCTGTTACAAACATCTTGAATTGTCTGCTTTTGGTCTTCATGAATCAAATAACACACTTTAGTGATTGTTTCCAGTGTTGCGCATGTTGATGGTTGACCAGAATGTTTTTCATCTTCCATAGATTCTTGGCCTTGCTTCCAATGGTTTTCAGCTGCAGTTTTATTCAAGTTGAAACAGAATTTGATGCAAATCCACTGCTCCTTCACATTATGCATTTCACAACTCACAGAAGCACTTGAACACATCCTGACATGCACTACTAAACTCATAATTGCATAAGCCAAAGACAGTGCAACTTTGTGCCACAGTGCTAAGGCATGTACCTCAAGACATCTAGCTTCAGAATGTTGCACTGCTTTTGGTTTGATCGGTACAATGAAATTCTCGGATATTTCTGGTACCACCCAGCATATTATCAAATTGCATTATTAAATATTTGTTCCTTCAAGGCAAATAAACTTTTAAAATTACTGAAAAGACTATAGCTTCTAAGTTCCATTTGTTCATTCAACATGTTTTCAGAAATTCTCTCTTTTTATAGAATTATTTCAAGTTGTTCTAGAAGATCAAGATTTTCACCATGGTTTCCAGTTTTGACACATCCACAATAGCTAACAACATGTACCTTAACAGACACAGACTCCACAACAGCCTAACTATCCTCCCCACAGAAAACCAAGGTAAAAACCTTGATCTACTAGAACAATTAGGAAATGTGTTAAATGAAAAATTTTCTGAAAACATGTTGAATGAACAAACAGAATTTGGCAGCCACAGTTTTGTTGGTAATTTTAAAAGTTTAATTTCCTAAAGAAACACATATTTAATAGTGCAACCATTTGATAACACACAATCACATTTGAAATATTCACAAATATTTGTTTTATAAATGAAATCTATGTATATTTAATAATATAAAAGCTTTGTATCTACTTTGAAATAATAACAACTCTGTACCTACAAAAATGTAGCATTTTTGCATTTGACATTAATTGACTTGTGTTTACAAATCTGCTATAGAATGGACGGCATATACATGTACATAATCGCATCTGATATTACTGCACTTCAAAACCATCTATCCACTCCTTGAAACAGTAAGTAATTTTTTTTATTTATCTTAGTTTTGTAATTCACAATGTACCACTTTGTAATACACCAATGTATTCCTACCATGACCAGACATAACCAAAATTTGAAAAAAGTTGATGTAGACTGTCAAAACACCTGAAAATGACCTCCCTGGGCTCAAAATGCATTGTACATTGAAATAAAATCATGATTTGTGATTGAAGGTGATTGTTCTTTATTTTACAATGATATTCATTTATATTTTTGTTGAACAATGTTAACTGTTACGTCACAAAATCAGTTATTAGTCTATTACCAAAAAACTAAATGAGATACTGCCAAATTGAAGATACCAATTTATTTAGCAGGAAAGTGTGAATTCAATTATACTTACATAGATTCATTGTACTTTTTAATTTCTAAAAATGAAAAATATAATATGTATTATAGTTTGACAGTTGTGATCAGTTAAGAATGAAGGGGTAACCTTAAAGTATTTAAATGTCCCTAAGTGGCAGTTTTAGAAATTTCACTTCCACACGGTAAGTATTGGCCAATAATTCTGTCTACTTAAAATCGATCAGTTTGGTCAATTCAGTATTCCTACAATACAAAAAGATAATACTTTACATGGTTCAGCAAAGTATACCAATGTAGATCAGCGTTAGGGGTATAACACTTTTTCATTAAGCGGTGAATGATTTAGAATAAAATGAGGTATTCCTAATGAACACAGTGAATTCTTTCTATTTCATTTATTTGGTAAAGTCAATGCTTGCAATTACATCCAAAAAGTAGTATAGCAAAGATATATTAACACAGGATCTGTTTTATCATTAATAAGCCTAAATTTATAGCCTTATAGTGACCCTGAATTCTGAATTCATTCATTGACATCACAATGCACTGTACTGGATTCTCAGAAAATATGATTTGGGCTTTGGTACAGATCTAGCTGTTATGAAAATCTAATTCAAAACATAGTGTCTGTTTTAGGATAACATACATAAAATAGTTAAAAATGTGTTCAAATGAAAGGTTTTCAGGTTTTGTTACCTTATTTCTATACATGCACATTTCTGCAAATTTTTAATACAAAAGCACTTTTTAAAAATTATTTTCCTTAAGCACAGGTTTCATATTTAATTAATCACCAAGCATCTCAGCAGTAGACTAAATAAAAGTATGAAGGTATGCCTAGCAGGAAGAATTTGGAATAAACAAGAAATTATTGTTTTATTTCCATGTACACTCTCATTACTTTGTAGTATTCACTTGAGCATCAGATAAACTAGTAAACACTGCAGAGTGATGGAGAGAAGTAAATACAAACAATTGGCTACAGTGTTTCAGAAAATAGGTGGCTTCAGTATCTCATCACTAGGCAATACTAACAAGAATGCATCACAAATATGAAAAACATTTAATTATGTTTCAGGGAAATAAACTCAACAATACTGGATATAAGTAAATACGAAAACCTGCAACTGGTTAACAACTTGTACGTACAAGAGACTGTTCTGCATGAACCAATGATATAAAATGTTATATAAATGTTTCTTCATAAGATTAACAGTAACTTGTCCTGACAATATACAGATGAGGAAAGCAAACTTTTTCTTTTAGAATAAAGGCAAGCTTAGTAATTACTTTATACAATGAAAGTCCAATTTTTAACTGTAATAAAAAAATGGTGGCAGCTGAAATCTGAGTATGCAAGACATAATGCTTAATGAAGAAAAGTATACGCTTAATTTATAAGAATCACTGCCCCACCTCATAATTTAACAGTATAAAGATTGAAATAACATTAACAAGAAATTCTTTTAGCAAGATCACTTCAAAATCAATGAACATCACATCACTTCTCTATTGTTAATTCAGTTACAAATAAATGTAAAATAAAAGAATTGCTGAATGGCTACTAACCTGTGCCAAAGGTTGCACTGTAGTAGGATGAGGATACGGAGGCAATCGAGGATTTCTATATGGCACACTAGGCGGTGGAGGCGAGGCAACGGCTTCAGGCACAGGGCTGTTACGCCCTGTCGCTGTCGCATCACCTGTCAATCCTGCACTGCGGTGGAAACGTGACAGTCTATTAACGACATGGGGAGTAGCATGTGTGCGTGTTCCAACAGGTCCACCATAGGGTGTGATGGGAAAAACGTGAGTTGTGCCACGATGTGTGCTAACTGCCACCCATCGGCTGTCAGTTGCAAAAGCTATGTCTTGTACCTGTGTAATGGAAGCAACACATCCATTGGCTCCAACATTATTCCACATATTAATAATAAATCTATAGTACAGTACTTCCTTGTCTTTTATACTTTTTCATGTATAGATTATGCTCACTCCAATATATTTAATTAAATACTGTATCAGCATGAACACCCAGTACAGTTATCATACAAGAAAATGTCAAAATTAAATGTAGGCAAATTTGCATAATGTGATTCACGTAATGATAAACACAGAAACTAATAGTAAGAGAATAGGAACTGTGGGAAGGCAATGGAGGAAGTATTTGGTGTCATTAACATACCAAGGTAGAATACAAAAAAAATAATACTAAGGACTGATTCATAAGGGTGGAAAGCTTTTCAATGGAAACTCAATTACCAGCTGCAGTCAGACATTCAACTTGTATCTTTGTCAAAGCTTATGGAATGTGTGCGTGCGTGCGTGTAAACGTGCGCGTGCAGATGCAGGTGCAGCAAATAATGCTGGGATTATTCGCCTGAATCTGAGAGGAAATATCGGTTTTGGTATACTTTTCTTTCCACTGGAACTAAATACATCCATTTCAACATATTGATTTCCTTGAACTTTTCTTCTTCTTCTTCTTCTTCTTCTTCTTCAAGAAACAGAGCGCATTAATAGCACAAAGTAACAAGATCTCACAAGCATTCACGATGTCTGATGGTAGCGAACAATTCTGCTTCATGGTCTCCTCCACCACATTTATAGCAACTTGCACAACCATTACAAATGCATGGAGTACGCCCCATAAGTTGACACCAAACAAGGCAATAGTATTTGGAACATATGACCACTCCTTAATCTGGAGGAATCCATCTTGATACATTCCAACAAAACTGGTGAATCAAAAGCTACACTAAATATTGTTTTTTTTTTTTTTCTTTTTTTCCCAATATCACTATTTTTCTTTTTCATGATATTCCTCATTTCTGTTACACCCTCTGCACATGACTGGTCTTGAAGCTCACTTACATGAACTGAAATAACATCACAGCATACACAGGGATTATAAAAGGGAAGTGAAACTGAAGACAAAATAGTAGAAAGGGAAGGGCAAGTAGATGGAGGTGACATGGGAAATACAATACTGCAAGCAGCAATTGAGAGAGCACTGAAAGACCTAAGTCGAAACACATATGAAACAGATGAAATGCACTCACTCATACTTCAAGAAGACTGTAACAATTCCAATTAAGCAGATCTTAAAGGGTGTGATTATTACTGAACTATCAGTGTATCACTGTAAAATGCTGACACAAATTATTTAGAGAAGAATGACAAAACTGGTACACGCAGCAACAAGGGAGGCAATACTGATCCAAAATCTTACCTTACGTGATGGTTAAAGAAAGGTAAACTTGCATTTGTAGCAACTGTGGATTTTGAGGAAGCTATTAATAATGTTAACTGGATTAAACTCTCCGAAATTCTGAAGGTAACAGGGATAAAAAACAGGAGATAAAAGGTTGTTTGCAACTTGCCAGACTGCAGTTATAAGAGCTGGAGCACACGAAAGGGAAATAGTGGTTGAGAAAGGAGTGAGACATGAGACAAGGTTGTAACCTATTCAATCTGTACACTGAGCAAGCAATAAAGGAAACCAAAGAGAAAATTGGGAAGCAAATTAAAGTTCAGGGAGAAGAAATAAAAATTTTCAGCTTTGTCGATGATATTGTAATTCTGTCAGAGTCAACAAAGCAGCGAACAATATGAATAGTCTCTTGAACAGAAATTATAGGATGAACATCACCAAAAGTTAAAACAAGGTCAATAAGCAATTCAGACAAGAAGAGAATAGAAGCTTTTGAAATGTGATGATACAGAGGAATGGTGAAGATTAGTCGGACAGATAGAGAAACTAATGACAAGATACTGAACTAAATTGGGGCAAAAAGAAATTTAAGGCACAGTTTGACTGAAAGAAGATATTGGTTAATAGGACACATACTGAGGCATTAAGGAATTGTCAATATCGTAATGGAGGGGGAGGGATAAAAATTGTAGACTTAGATCAAAGGATGAATATAGCAAGCAGGTTTAAATGGATGTTGGTTGCAGTAATTATTAAGTGATGAAAAGTCTTGGACAGGATAGATTAGTATGGGGACTTGCATCAAACCACTCTTCATATTGAAGATGAAGATGAACAACAACAACAACAACAACAAGACAGGATATGCCACCTTTGCTGTGGTTAAGCAAATAGTGTTTTCTTATTTACAAAGACTTTCTGCCAGCTAAGACATTGATGTCTAAATGTGGAGGATACCATTTCCAAGTCTTTTGTTCTTCTGTAGTGAAGTAATAATGTGATTTGGCTCTTTGGATGTTCAATGTCTTCCTCTTTGCAATGATGAAGATGACACCAGCTCATTGAACTACATGCTTTTGTAATAAGCTCCGCCATATAGTATTAGCTGCTATTACAAGGGGCATAAGCATTTGAACATTATTACAGAGAAAGAAACTAACATCAAGTATATTTCACATAGTAACATGAGGGCATGCTTAAAGTTTTGTTAACTTATGTGCTCGAAGTGGTAATAAACTAAGGGGTTAAGGAAATTACTCATTTGTCTTTTATATGGAAACTAATCCATTTGCAAATGTTTATGTTCTCAGATTAATTTGCTACATATCAACAAAAGTATAGCACAACTTTCATCCATATTGCTCTCACCTATGCAAAGATGCTACACAGTGATTTAAGGGGATATATAAGATCTGATAGGCTAGCCATCCAAGATCTCTATGTTGTCTGGGAGTAGGTGTTCATCAGTGACTCACTACATCCATTGGGAATGTTTTTTACAGAATTTGTTGGCTCCATTGGTATTACATGAGCAGCTAGAGAAGTGAGTATCCACCCAGAGAGCCCTTCTTCCCTAGGTAAGTCTCATAAACTGGATTGTGGCAGTTGCAACAGAGGTCACCAGCTACAGATTATTTCATCTCCTCAGCAGTTGTAGACCCCACTGTCATGTGTCACACACCAAGTAAAGGTTTTTCCCCCCCTAACATTCATATCATCCTCATAACCTGCACAATTAAGCTAACAATTCCACTCTGTGTGACACAATGTTCCGCCACCATTCCATATGGTTGAAGGTTGCAGAAAAATGTACTGAGCTTACAGTCTCCTGCTCAGTAACCCCACGTTCAACACATCTGTAACCGACCTTGTTCGGTTAAATTCCTTAACACACTCACCATTAGGGAAGACCCAGGAGACACAAGCAGTTTTTAAAATGCACAGATGCGGTGAAAATTAAACCCAAAAGTTTACAGATAGAAGTGTTAGAAAGCTGGCAAAGATTTGGGAATTCTCTGTGAGTTTTATATCATTATCTAATTCATAACAAACACATTTTATATGAAACTATTCTGGTTTTCTATTTGGTTTGAGAAAAGATTGTTTTGTTTTGCTTCATAATACGAATATGTATGCTCTGCTAACAGAGTCAAACGCTGGTTTCCCTAGAGTGATCCACTGATCTGCTGAGAAATACTTTGTAAATTGCATCATCCATGCTGCATATACAGAATTAATATTTTTGTCGCACATAATTCACTAGGAGTTGAGTCTCTTCTGGTGCCTCCACCCAAACTTAGCTTCATCAATTCGTTACACCCGATGCCATGGTAGTGTTGTATTGTAGTAATTTAGAAACAGAGTAATAGAAGAAGTTAGATGGTGTGTCCACTGCTTTGCTCCAATCTTTCTCACCTAAGAGTGAGAGGAACAATGCTTTTAGTCAATGCCCTGTTGTCAGCATAGGAAAATTACATGTCTTATGAAAATGCCCTGAGGTTTCTTTGCACAGACAAGAAAAAGATTCCCAGATTTCTCATGGATTTCCCACTCAAAAATACACTTTTTCTTTGGTGTAAATACACTTCTTTCCAGATGAAAATACAATGTACCACTAATGAAAGCACATTTCTCCATGTTAAATGACAATACACTTTCCTTCAGAGCTGTAAAACTCACCAGCCAATGACAGCAGATATTCTGGGCACAGGAAGCGGGATGTAATCAGCCAATATTGTTAAGTAGTGCAAACACACAAATAGAAGAAGTTAATGGTTTAAATTAACATACATACAGTGTTGCTACAAGAAATCTAATCTTTCACATACAATATTGGTCACCAAAAATTCTTTTGCTGTTTTTTCTGAGGGTGTAGTTAGGAAGGATCCTAAGCATACAGCATAAATTGCAGCAGCTGAATACTTCTGACAAGCATGCTTATAAATTTCACTGCTGTGTAACACACATTCATGGGTTACCTGGCTGAATATATGTTCTGTCAAGTACTTCAACTTTTCTGTAGAAAAGCCAATTACACATGAAACTGAAAGAACTAAAATACATCTGAAAAACTGAATGTGAAACCTGGTCTTTCTTAGCGAGTGTTACCCTCTTAGGTACATCAGATAGATACATGTGTGCCAGTAAAATTTTAAATAATGGTATAAATGGCTGGTCTTCTGGGCCAGAAATTTTTCTAGGTGGCTGGTCCTCAATGTTAAGTTTTGAATGAAAGATTAACGCTCTGTGATTTAAGGAATTCATCACACATTCTCACACATAACATAATTCATCTTTTGTAAAAGGAAATTTACTTTGAAAATAACACTTCTCAAATCACCATTTGCAAATATTTTCCTGTGACCTATTAGACATGTAAACAGCTGTGACATCACATTCATCGAAACAATAGCCACAAGAAAGATGCATTGCAAGCGGTTTGTTGTTACGTAGTACTGAACAGTCTTTGACACATTTTGCTATCGGTGGATGCTTGTGTGTTTACTGTGTTTTGTTGTTGTAAATGGCACATTTTCGTTGCAACTTAAGTTTTATTTTGATATTATTCTCTGGGTTCTATTTTACTGCTGTGGTATTGTTCTGTAGTAGAGGGCTACAGAAAAATACTTTGTTAGAGTATCAGTTCTTACTAATCAAAATTACAAAAATTTAACTGAAAATTAAAGCAATGAAAAATTTCTGGGAATCTAAAAATGTCCCAGGTTTATCCTGGATTTCTCTTGGATGAAAAAACTCCTGAGTTTTTCCCAGTTTTCCCATTTGTCCCAGAGCGTACACACCCTGTTGCACCATTCAACCAGTGTTTTCACTAAATGCATGTGGACATAAGTGTGTCCAATGCCACTATCAGAAGGAACTCTTTATGGTTTAAACAGGCTGCTACCCACACTAATCAGAAATTTTCCTAATGCCAAATGCCATGGTAATCACCATTTCAAAGACTTTCATACAAAGATGGACTGTATATCTCGGAGTACTGTTGCACATAGCCACTGAGCAAGCAAGACAGTTCAAATAACATTTTTCAAAACTTTTAGAGATTTATTGGAAATTAAATGCATTACATTTTTACCATGACTGACAAGGCAGTCGTCAGAAAGAATAATCTTAAACAGAACATGGGCAAAAGCAACATGCCATGATCAGGGATTGCTGCAACCAATGCCAACAGATAACAAAACAGAGCCACGCACCAATGTGGTTCAATCCTACATACTGTTAACATTAAGAGGGGAGTAATTATATATTAGTTTCATTTTATTATCCACCTTATAACAAACACTTGTATATATTTACTCTTTGATCTTTTGACCTCATTCTGATTTTTTCTGTTTTTAACAAAGATTCTTATTTTGTTTTGCTCCCTAAAATGAATATGTTTGCAGTTAATTTTAAAATTAAAACCATGTTACCTGTACCACAAAATAATATACTGCGATATATGGTGAAGAAGAAAAGTGTACAATATTATTTTACCTTAGCAGTGGTATCCCCACGATGCAAAGTGTAGAGATGGTGTACAGCTGCAAGTGATGATCCACAAGGATGAGGCTGTATTCTAAACAGATGGAAGTCATGGCCACGACGGTCGGCAGTCAGTAGCAGCATACCAGAAGAGTCAAATGCCAAAGCCACAACAGGTTCACTATGAGCAGTAAAATGGGCAACCATGTTCTCCGTAGAACCTTCCTCAGAGTTGCTTCTCTCCCGATCACAGCCTCTCGCTGCTCCCTGTGCCAACAAGATTTCCACAGTGTTTAATGGGTGAATGCAACAATGTAAGTAAGAAGATACAGAAAAGATATGTGTTAGAAAAATATAAAAAAAGCTTGATTAGATCATATAATTTTTTATGTCTTTGAGGGATTAGACATGCCTGAAGGGGATATTTCATACAAGAAAAGCAATAGAAATGAAGCTTAAAACTGTGTACTAGACCAGGACTCGAACCCAGAACCTTGCCTTTTGTGGGCAATGTTCTTACCAAACGGGCCAGCCAGGCACAGCTCACAACCAGTAATCACAGCTTGGAATGCGCACCTCTGCTACAGACGCTATTTTGAAGGCTACATATAGCATTGCCACCAATGAAAAGTTCATGAAATTACATGGATTGAAGCAGGAAGATTTCACAATGCCCCACAACAAATGCCACATTTTTTCAACTGAAACTGGCCAAGAAAAAACGTATTGCATTACTTATTGAAAGCCCCTCATATTTCAGTCTTCAGAAACTGAAAGAATCAACTTGAATACTGCAGTACACTCCAATAAATCAACATTTACTTTAACAAGTGTATTAAAAACCAAACTGTTTTGAACCTGTATATCAATTATTGTGACAATTCCTGGCTGGAGACCACTCTCAACAGTAGTAGAGGAAGGTGCAGTTAGGACGCCGACAGCACCTGCCCCACCGCGTTGTTGTGCACTCAGGCTGCTGGCGACAGTTTCTCCCAAGCCACGTAAGCCTTTGCCTAAAGATTTTGCTGCATGAAGAACAGCAGCAGTGTAGGACTGTACACCGTCACCCTCACTGCCGCCAGAAGATCGACGTGCAGGTAACAGGCGTCGAGAAGCATATGCCAGCCAACGGGGGCCCAGTGCCACTGGATTTGGATTAGGACCAGGACACGGGTAGCATGTAGTGACAGTCAGCCGATCCTCAAGTGTGGCTGCATCAAACACAGCCACACGTTCTGGAAATGTAACAACCACAGACCGTCGATTTGCTAGAACATCACTCACTGGATTTTTGAATTTGATACTTTTAACCTGCAACAGAAACACAATGAAATAAAAATAATTACTCCAGTGCATAATATATTCGTTACAAAACACAAAAGAAACAAAACATCATATAAATTCATATGAAAACTTATTTTGATTATAAAGTAATTTAAAGCAACAAACTTACTTTCACTAAGACAATAATTTTGCCTATCGGTACATACAGAAAACAGAAATCATGGCTTTCAAATGTGATAAAGAACATCAAAATATTCTTTTTGCAGTCCGTAATAAATGAACCATAGACATTGCCGTTGCTGGGGAGGCTTGCGTGCCTCAGCGATACAGATAGCCGTACCTTAGGTGCAACCATAACGGAGGGGTATTTGTTGAGAGGCCAGACAAACGTATGGTTCCTGAAGAGGTGCAGCAGCCTTTTTAGTAGTTGCAGGGGCAACAGTCTGGATGATTGACTGATCTGGACTTGTAACACTAAACAAAACGGCCTTGCTGTGCTGGTACTGCGAACGGCTGAAAGCAAGGGGAAACTACGGCCGTAATTTTTCCCGAGGGCATGCAGCTTTACTGTATGGATAAATGATGATGGCGTCCTCTTGGGTAAAATATTCCAGAGGTAAAATAGTCCCCCATTCGGATCTCCGGGCGGGGACTACTCAGGAGGAAGTCGTTATCAGGAGAAAGAAATCTGGCGTTCTACGGATCGGAGCGTGGAATGTCAGATCCCTTAATCGGCCAGGTAGGTTAGAAAATTAAAAAAGGGAAATGGATAGGTTAAAGTTAGATACAGTGGGAATTAGTGAAGTCCAGTGGCAGGAGGAACAAGACTTCTGGTCAGGTGAATACAGGGTTGTTGTTGTTGTTGTTGTGATCTTCAGTCCTGAGACTGGTTTGATGCAGCTCTCCATGCTAACCTATCCTGTGCAAGCTCCTTCATCTCCCAGTACCTACTGCAACCTACATCCTTCTGAATCTGCGAAGTGTATTCATCTCTTTGCCTCCCTCTAAGATTTTTACCCTCCACGCTGCCCTCCAATGCTGAATTTGTGATCCCTTGATGCCTCAGGACATGTCCTACCAACAGATCCATTCTTCTAGCCAAGTTGTGCCACAAACTTCTCTTCTCCCCAATCCTATTCAATACCTCCTAATTAGTTACGTTGATCTACCCACCTAATCTTCAACATTCTTCTGTAGCACCACATTTCGAAGGCTTCTATTCTCTTCTTGTCCAAACTATTTATTGTCCATGTTTGACTTCCATACATGGCTACACTCCATACAAATACTTTCATGAACAACTTCCTGACACTTAAATCTATACTCGATATAAACAGATTCCTCTTCTTCAGAAACGCTTTCCTTGCCATTGCCAGTCTACATTTTATATCCTCTCTACTTCGATCATCATCAGTTATTTTGCTCCCCAAATAGCAAAACTCCTTTACTACTTCAAGTGTCTCATTTCCTAATCTAATTCCCTCAGCATCACCCGACTTAATTCGACTACATTCCATTATCCTCATTTTACTTTTGTTGATGTTCATCTTATATCCTCATTTCAAGACACTGTCCAATCTGTTCAACTGGTTTTCCAAGTCCTTTGTTGTCTCTGACAGAATTACAATGTCATCGGCGAACCTCAAAGTTTTTATTTCTTCTCCATGGATTTTAATACCTACTCTGAATTTTTCTTTGGTTTCCTTTACTGCTTGCTCAATATACAGATTGAATAACATCGGGGAGAGGCTACAACCCTGTCTCACTCCCTTCCAAACCACTACTTCCCTTTCATGCCCCTCAACTCTTATAACTGCCATCTGGTTTCTGTACAAATTGTAAATAGCCTTTTGCTCCCTGTATTTTACCCCTGCCACCTTTAGAATTTGAAAGAGAGTATTCCAGTCAACATTGTCAAAAGCTTTCTCTAAGTCTAAAAATGCTAGAAACGTAGGTTTGCCTTACCTTAATCTTTCTTCTAAGATAAGTCATAAGATCAGTATTGCCTCACGTGTTCCAACATTTCTACGAAATCCAAACTGATCGTCCCCCAGGTCGGCTTCTACCAGTTTTTCCATTCGGCTGTAAATAATTTGCATTAGTATTTTGCAGCTGCGGCTTATTAAACTGATAGTTCGGTAATTTTCACATCTGTGAACACCTGCTTTCTTTGGGATTGGAATTGTTATATTCTTCTTGAAGTCTGAGGGTATTTCGCCTGTCTCTTACATCTTGCTCACCAAATGGTAGAGTTTTGTCAGGACTGGCTCTCCCAAGGCCGTCAGTAGTTCTAATGGAATGTTGTCTACTCTTGGGGCCTTGTTTTGACTCAGGTCTTTCAGTGCTCTGTCAAACTCTTCACGCAGTATCTTATCTCCCATTTCATCTTCATCTACATCCTCTTCCATTTCCATAATATTGTCCTCAAGTACATCGGCCTTGTATAGACCCTCTATATACTCCTTCCACCTTCCTGCTTTCCCTTCTTTGCTTAGAACTGGGTTTCCATCTGAGCGCTTGATATTCATACAAGTGGTTCTCTTTTCTCCAAAGGTCTCTTTAATTTTCCTGTAGGCAGTATCTATCTTACCCCTAGTGAGATAATTCTCTACATCCTTACATTTGTCCTCTAGCTATTCCTGCTTAGCCATTTTGCACTTCTTGTCAATCTCATTTTTGAGACGTCTGTATTCCTTTTTGCCTGCTTCATTTTCTGCATTTTTATATTTTCTCCTTTCATCAATTAAGTTCAATATTTCTTCTGTCACCCAAGGAGTTCTACTAGCCCTCGTCTTTTTACCTACTTGATCCTCTGCTGCCTTCACTACTTCATCCCTCAGAGCTACCCATTCGTCTTCTACTGTATTTCTTTCCCCCATTCCTGTCAATTGTTCCCTTATGCTGTCCCTGAAACTCTGTACAACCTCTGGTTTAGTCAGTTTAGAATACAGGGTTAAAAATACAAAATCGAATAGGTGTAATGTAGGAGTAGGTTTAATAATGAATAGGAAAATAGGAATGCGGGTAAGCTACTACAAACAGCATAGTGAACGCATTATTGTGGCCAAAATAGACACGAAGCCCACGCCTACTACAGTAGTACAAGTTTATATGCCAACTAGCTCTGCAGATGCTGAAGAAATTGAAGAAATGTATGATGAGATAAAAGAAATTATTCAGATAGTGAAGGGAGACGAAAATTTAATAGTCATGGGTGACTGGAATTCGACAGTAGGAAAAGGGAGCGAAGGAAACATAGTAGGTGAATATGGATTGGGGCTAAGAAATTAAAGAGGAAGCCGCCTGGTAGAATTTTGCGCAGAGCATAACTTAATCATAGCTAACACTTGGTTCAAGAATCATGAAAGATGGTTGTATACATGGAAAAACCCTGGAGATACTAAAAGGTATGAGATAGATTATATAATGGTAAGACTGAGATTTAGGAACCAGGTTTTAAATTGTAAGACATTTCCAGGGATAGATGTGGACTCTGACCACAATCTATTGGTTATGAACTGTAGATTAAAACTGAAGAAACTGCAAAAAGGTGGTAATTTAAGTAAATGGGAACTGGATAAACTGACTAAACCAGAGGTTGTACAGAGTTTCAGGGAGAGCATAAGGGAACAATTGACAGGAATGGGGGAAAGAAGTACTGTAGAAAAAGAATGGGTAGCTCTGAGGGATGAAAGAGTGAAGGCAGCAGAGGATCAAGTAGGTAAAAAGACGAGGGCTAGTAGAACTCCTTGGGTGACAGAAGAAATATTGAACTTAATTGATGAAAGGAGAAAATATAAAAATGCAGTAAATGAAGCAGGCAAAAAGGAATACAAACATCTCAAAAATGAGATCGACAGGAAGTGCTAAATGGCTAAGCAGGGATGGCTAGAGGACAAATGTAAGGATGTAGAGGCTTATCTCACTAGGGGTAAGATAGATATTGCCTACAGGAAAATTAAAGAGACCTTTGGAGAAAAGAGAACCACTTGTACGAATATCAAGAGCTCAAATGGAAACCCAGTTCTAAGCAAAGAAGGGAAAGCAGAAAGGTGGAAGGAGTATATAGAGGGTCTATAGAAGGGCGATGTACTTGAGGGCAATGTTATAGAAATGGAAAAGGATGTAGATGAAGATGAAATGGGAGATATGATACTGCGTGAAGAGTTTGATAGAGCACTGAAAGACCTGAGTCGAAACAAGGCCCCGGCAGTAGACAACATTTGATTAGAACTACCGACAGCCTTGGGAGAGCCAGTCCTGACAAAACTCTACCATCTGGTGAGCAAAATGTATGAGACAGTCAAAATACCCTCAGACTTCAAGAAGAATATAATAATTCCAATAACAAAGAAAGCAGGCGTTGACAGATGCAAAAATTACCGAACTATCAGTTTAATAAGTCACGGCTGCAAAATACTAATGCGAATTCTTTACAGACAATTGGAAAAACTTGTTGAAGCCCACCTCGTGGAAGATCAATTTGGATTCCGTAGAAATATGGGAACACGTGAGGCAATACTGACCCTACGACTTATTTTAGAAGCTAGATTAAGAAAAGGCAAAACTACATTTCTAGCATTTGTAGACTTTGAGAAAGCTTTTGACAATGTTGACTGGAATACTCTCTTTCAAATTCTAAAGGTGGCAGGGGTAAAATACAGGGAGCAAAAGGCTATTTACAATTTGTACAGAAACCAGATGGCAGTTATAAGAGTCGAGGGACATGAATGGGAAGCAGTGGTTGGGAAGGGAGTGAGACACGGTTGTAGCCTTTCCCGATGTTATTCAATCTGTATATTGAGCAAGCAGTAAAGGAAACAAAAGAAAAATTCAGAGTAGGTATTAAAATCCATGGAGAAGAAATAAAAACTTTGAGGTTCGCCGATGACATTGTAATTCTGTCAGAGACAGCAAAGGACTTGGAAGAGCAGTTGAGCGGGATGGACAGTGTCTTGAAAGGAGAATATAAGATGAACATCAACAAACGCAAAACGAGGATAATGGAATGTAGTCGAATTAAGTCGGGTGATGCTGAGGGAATTAGATTAGGAAATGAGACACTTTAAGTGATAAAGGAGTTTTGCTATTTGGGGAGCAAAATAACATGATGGTCGAAGTAGAGAGGATATAAAATGTAGACTGGCAATGGCAAGGAAAGTGTTTCTGAAGAAGGGAAATTTGTTAACATCGAGTATTGATTTAAGTGTCAGGAAGTTGTTTCTGAAAGTATTTGTATGGAGTGTAGTCGTGTATGGAAGTGAAACATGGACGATAAATAGTTTGGACAAGAAGAGAATAGAAGCTTTCGAAATGTGGTGCTACAGAAGAATGCTGAAGATTAGATGGGTAGATCACATAGCTAATGACGAAGTATTGAATAGAATTGGAGAGAAGAGGAATATGTGGCACAACTTGACAAAAAGAAGGGACCGGTTAGTAGGACATGTTCTGAGGCATCAAGGGATCACAAATTTAGCATTGGAGGGCAGCGTGGAGGGTAAAAATCGTAGAGGGAGACCAAGAGATGAATACACTAAGCAGATTCAGAAGGATGTGGGTTGCAGTAAGTACTGGGAGATGAAGAAGCTTGTACAGGATAGAGTAGCATGGAGAGCTGCATCAAACCAGTCTCAGGACTGAAGACTACAACAACAACAACAACAACAACAATTTAGGACCTTTACTAAAAACCTCCTGTCATCTGTTATTGTGGAATGAAATATTTGATTAGGCACTAAAATATCTAAACAAAATATGATGAGAAACCTCAACTGCTTGCGCCCAACATTAATTTTATTTCTACGTTCTAAGCATTCGCCCCCCACCTAGCCACAGCAAGGAAGATATAAATTTTTTCATTAGCACGACATATAGACTATGAAATTCATTTGTTAGCTATAAAACTTAGTTGTTGAACACAATATCTCCATGTCTGTATATTTTCTTGAGATATTAACACTACTGAAATGATGCCAATGGCATGTGTTTGTGGACTTGACTATACAAAGGGTGCTAAAATTTGAGCTTTCTGCCAAATTACATAGGAGCCCATTACACAACTGTATGTACAGTAAAGCTCAACAGTGACAATCAATGAACCAATAACTGTAAAAATCAACATAATGTATAAATAGTTCAATAGGTTTATTAGAAGGATGGAATGCCATTGTGTGTAGCTACGGACGGTTTAAATCTTCCCAGCGTGAATTTATTTGTTGTTGCTGCTTTAATAATTTGAACATGTAGAGAATAGGAAATTAGGAAAGCAGTGAGATTGCAGTTATTATTAAGAAGTTTTGGGCCCTAAATGTAGAACAGCATGTGGTTTTTTTTTTCTCCAAGTAATATCCCATCCAAATGCCTTTACTTTAATAATAAGTGGACAATAACCATCTCATTTTCTGTGAAGTCCTCCACAACAGTTAATGTGACATTCCAAAGATCATATTACATTCTTAATGCAAGGTAAGGTCAGTTATCTCACATCATCTATTTCATTTACATCCATATTTCTTCATGCCATTGAGGTCTGGTGTGCAGAATGGGGCCAATCAAGAGTGGTAATAAGATTTCTGTTTTACCAACCATCACTATGCTACCACTGTGTGCTCTGTATATTAGTCCTACTAGAATGAGATTACTCCTTCAGCATATAGCTGTAATGGGATCATGGTATTACTCATAATATGGGTATACTGGGCAACATCAAGTTGACCATATATCCTGCACAGCATTCATAATCTGTGGTAGTTTACTGCTGATGCTGTTGTGTATGGCAGGGTGTCCAAGCTGAGTGATTGTAGGAAGATACAAAACAACTTAGATAAAATGTCTAATGTCATGAATAGCAACGAACTCTAAATGTGGAAAAATGTAAGTTAATGCAGACGAGTAAGAAGAACAAACCTTTAATGTTTGGTTGCAGTATTACTAGTGCCCTGCTTGACACAGCAAGTCATTGAAATATCTGGGCGTAATGTTGCAAAGCGATATGAAATAGGACGAGCATGTGAGAACTGTGATGGGGAAGACAAATGGTTGACTTGGGTTTATTGGGAGGATTTTAGAGTGGTTCACTTTAAAGGATATCGCATATAGAATGCTGGTGTGACTCACTCTTGAGTACTGCTCAAGTGTTTGGGATCCATACCAGATTGGACTGATGGATGACATCGAGGCAATTAACCGGCATTTGACGCCGACTGCCGAACGATTCTACTGCCAACAACATACATAGTGCATAAGGACCACAAAAATAAGATTCAAGAAGTTAGGGCTCATATGGGGGCATATTGACAGTCATTTTTCCCTTGCTCTACTTGCAAGTGGAACAGAAAAGGAAATGACTAGTAATGGTACAGGGTACTCTCCTCTGCCACAGAAATCCAGCCCCACACAGACGTGTGCAAAGTAGGTGATGACATTGCCAAGTATATACTTGGTAAAGAGGAAACCTTGCAACCTGTAGAACTCTAAGCAAACTGTTGTTTGCAGAGGAAAAACTCAGTTCATCAGTAAATAAAACTTTTTGCCACTATGACTGACACTGTCTGTGCCAAACAGTAGACAGCAGAATCAACGTACATCGTGGAGTCTTTCCTTTCATGCTACAAGTTTCTATTGAAGCTCAGGCCCTCAAACCAGTGTAGAACACCAAATCCACTGACCTATAAAATTTTTGTTCCATGTTTCACCAGCAGTGTGTTTGAAGTAAAACTTTGGAATAACATTTTGGTCATTTTACAAGGGCCGTTCAGAAAGTAACCTCCAGTTGATTTAAAAAAATACACCAAGTTAAATAAAAATATTTTAATATATACATCTTACAACTACATCTTTGCACTATTTTTCTACATAGTCTCCATAGCGATTGAGGCACTTATCGTATCTCTTCACAAGCTTTGAAATTCCTTCTGCATAAAAATCACCCGCTTGTGCCTGGAGCCAGCCTGTGACCGCATCTTTGAGCTCTTCGTCGTCATCAAACCGCTGTGACCCGAGCCATTTCTTCAAATGCATGAAGAGGTGATAATCACTTGGCGCCAGGTCTGGGCTCTAAGGTGGATGGTTGATAACGTCCCACTTGAAGGACTCAAGAAGGGCCGTTGTTCTGCGAGCAGAGTGAGGACGGGCGTTGTTGTTGTTGTTGTGGTCTTCAGTCCTGAGACTGGTTTGATGCAGCTCTCCATGCTACTCTATCCTGTGCAAGCTTCTTCATCTCCCAGTACCTACTGCAACCCACATCCTTCTGAATCTGCTTAGTGTATTCATCTCTTGGTCTCCCCCTATGATTTTTAGCCTCCACGCTGCCCTCAAATACTAAATTGGTGATCCCTTGATGCCTCAGAACATGTCCTACCAACCGATCCCTTCTTCTGGTCAAGTTGTGCCACAAACTTCTCTTCTCCCCAATCCTATTCAATACTTCCTCATTAGTTATGTGATCTACCCATCTAATCTTCAGCATTCTTCTATAGCACCACATTTCAAAAGCTTCTATTCTCTTCTTGTCCAAACTATTTACCGTCCATGTTTCACTTCCATACATGGCTACACTCCATACAAATACTTTCAGAAATAATTTCCTGACACTTAAACCTATACTCGTTGTTAACAAATTTCTCTTCTTCAGAAACACTTTCCTTTCCATTGCCAGTCTACATTTTATATCCTCTCTACTTCGTCCATCATCAGTTATTTTGCTCCCCAAATAGCAAAACTCCTTTACTACTTTAAGTGTCTCATTTCCTAATCTAATTCCCTCAGCATCATCCGACTTAATTTGACTACATTCCATTATCCTCGTTTTGCTTTTGTTGATGTTCATCTTATATTCTCCTTTCAAGACACTGTCCATTCCGCTCAACTGCTCTTCCAAGTCCTTTGCTGTCTCTGACAGAATTACAATGTCATCGGCGAACCTCAAAGTTTTTATTTCTTCTCCATGGATTTTAATACCTACTCCAAATTTTTCTTTTGTTTCCTTTACTGCTTGCTCAATATAGAGATTGAATAACATCAGGGAGAGGCTACAACCCTGTCTTACTCCCTTCCCAACCACTGCTTCCCTTTCATGTCCCTCAACTCTTATAACTGCCATCTGGTTTCTGTACAAGTTGTAAATAGCCTTTCGCTCCCTGTATTTTACCCCTGCCACCTTTAGAATTTGAAAGAGAGTATTCCAGTCAACATTGTCAAAAGCTTTCTCTAAGTCTACAAATGCTAGAAACGTAGATTTGCCTTTCCTTAATCTTTCTTCTAAGATAAGTCGTAAGGTCAGTATTGCCTCACGTGTTCCAGTATTTCTACGGAATCCAAACTGATCTTCCCCGAGGTCAGCTTCTACTAGTTTTTCCATTCGTCTGTAAAGAATTCGTGTTAGTACTTTGCAGCTGTCGCTTATTAAACTGATTGTTCGGTAATTTTCACAACTGTCAACACCTGCTTTCTTTGGGATTGGAATTATTATATTCTTCTTGAAGTCTGAGGGTATTTCGCCTGTTTCATACATCTTGCTCACCAGATGGTAGAGTTTTGTCAGGACTGGCTCTCCCAAGGCCGTCAGTAGTTCCAATGGAATGTTGTCTACTCTGGGGGACTTGTTTCGACTCAGGTCCTTCAGTGCTCTGTCAAACTCTTCACGCAGTATCGTATCTCCCATTTCATCTTCATCTGCATCCTCTTCCATTTCCATAATATTGTCCTCAAGTGCATTGCCCTTGTATAGACCCTCTATATACTCCTTCCACCTTTCTGCTTTCCCTTCTTTGCTTAGAACTGGGTTTCCATCTGAGCTCTTGATGTTCATACAAGTGGTTCTCTTATCTCCAAAGGTCTCTTTAATTTTCCTGTAGGCAGTATCTATCTTACCCCTAGTGAGAGAAGCCTCTACATCTTTACATTTGTCCTCTAGCCATCCCTGCTTAGCCATTTTGCACTTCCTGTCGATCTCATTTTTGAGACGTTTGTATTCCTTTTTGCCTGCTTCATTTACTGCATTTTTATATTTTCTCCTTTCATCAATTAAATTCAGCATTTCTTCTGTTACCCAAGGATTTCTACTAACCCTCTTCTTTTTACCTACTTGATCGTCTGCTGCCTTCACTACTTCATCCCTCAGAGCTACCCATTCTTCTTCTACTGTATTTCTTTCCCCCATTCCTTTCAATTGTTCCCTTATGCTCTCCCTGAAACTCTGTACAACCTCTGGTTCTTTCAGTTTATCCAGGTCCCATCTCCTTAAATTCCCACCTTTTTGCAGTTTCTTCAGTTTTAATCTACAGGTCATAACCAATACATTGTGGTCAGAGTCCACATCTGCCCCTGGAAATGTCTTACAATTTAAAACCTGGTTCCTAAATCTCTGTCTTACCATTATATAATCTATCTTATACCTTTTAGTATCTCCAGGGTTTTTCCATGTATACAACCTTCTATCATGATTCTTAAACCAAGTGTTAGCTATGATTAAGTTGTGCTCTGTGCAAAATTCTATCAGGCGGCTTCCTCTTTCATTTCTTAGCCCCAATCCATATTTGCCTACTATGTTTCCTTCTCTCCCTTTTCCTACACTCGAATTCCAGTCACCCATGACTATTAAATTTTCGTCTCCCTTCACTATCTGAATAATTTCTTTTATTTCATCATACATTTCTTCAATTTCTTCGTCATCTGCAGAGCTAGTTGGCATATAAACTTGTACTACTGTAGTAGGTGTGGGCTTCGTATCTATCTTGGCCACAATAATGCGTTCACTATGCTGTTTGTAGTAGCTTACCCGAATTCCTATTTTCCTATTCATTATTAAACCTACTCCTGCTTTACCCCTATTTGACTTTGTGTTTATAACCCTGTAGTCACCTGACCAGAAGTCTTGTTCCTCCTGCCACCGAACTTCACTAATTCCCACAATATCTAACATTAACCTATCCATTTCCCTTTTTAAATTTTCTAACCTACCTGCCCGATTAAGGGATCTGACATTCCACGCTCCGATCTGTAGAACGCCTGTTTTCTTTCTCCTGATAACGACATCCTCTTGAGTAGTCCCCGCCCGGAGATCCGAATGGGGGACTATTTTACCTCCGGAATATTTTACCCAAGAGGATGCCATCATCATTTAATCATACAGTAAAGCTGCATGCCCTCGGGAAAAATTATGGCCGTAGTTTCCCCTTGCTTTCAGCCGTTCGCAGTACCAGCACAGCAAGGCCGTTTTGGTTATTGTTACAAGGCCAGATCAGTCAATCATCCAGACTGTTGCCCTTGCAACTACTGAAAAGGCTGCTGCCCCTCTTCAGGAACCACACGTTTGTCTGGCCTCTCAACAGATACCCCTCCGTTGTGGTTGTACCTACGGTACGGCTATCTGTATCGCAGAGGCACGCAAGCCTCCCCACCAACGGCAAGGTCCATGGTTCATAGGGGGGGGGGGGGGGGGGGGGGGGTGTTATCGTGCAAAAAAACGATACTGGAAGTCAGCATACCACGGCGTTTGTTCTGTATAGCCCGTCGTAACTTTTTTATTGTTTCACAGTACACGTCTTGATTAATGGTCGTACCACGTTCCATGAATTCAACCAACAACACCCCTTTGGCATCCCAAAACACCGTTGCCATCAGTTTTCTGGCAGAAAAATCTTGCGAGGCTTTTCTTGGCTTGGTAGGCGAATTTGAATGTACCCACATCTTTGATTGTTCTTTTGTCTCAGGGTTCACGTACTTAATCCAGGTTTCGTCACCGGTCACGATTCTGTTAAACAATGGTTCTCCTTCGTCCTCATGCAGAGGCCATTCTTTGAGTTTTGTGGTGGTCGGTAAGAATTTTGGGCACCCATCGTGCACAGAACTTACGGTAACCCAATCTTGCTGTCACTATCTCGTACAAGAGAGTCTTAGAAATCTGTGGAAAACCAGTAGACAACTCCGACATTGAGAAACGTCGATTTTCACGAACTTTTGCATCAACTGTCTGAACGAGTTCGTCAGTCACCAATGATGGTCTACCACTCCTCTCTTCATCATGAACGTTTTCTCGTCCACTTTTAAATAAACGTACCCATTCACGGACAGCTCCTTCACTAATAACTCTTGGTCCGTACACGGCACAAAGCTCACGATGAATAGCTGCTGCAGAATAACCTTTGGCTGTAAAAAACCTTATGACAGCACGCACTTCACATTTGGCGGGGTTTTCTATTGCAGCACACATTTCAAACTGCCACAAAAACTAAACTAGCGCAGGTACGACGTTCACTCGACCACGGCTTGATGCCGACTGACTTGTTGAGTGCGTGAACGCACAGATGGCGTCGCTACTCCCCCCACAACCCGCACTGTGACCAATCGGAGGTTACTTTCTGAACCGCCCTCGTATTGTACAGGACCAGTGTTGCAACGTGCCTCAAAGTCTGTTTCCCACAGCCCTACCAGATTCTCCAGCTTCACAATACCATTATCTCCCTCGCAAAGCAATGCTATCATTGTAACACAGTCTCCAAAGCCAAGAAATTCCTTTTCTTCACAAGAGCAATGATACAGTCACAAATAATGTGCCGACATTGAGGTATAGTTCATAAAAACAATTCATGGACCCACACAGAGAATGATACCCTTACAGACATCTATAACTCTCTGTGTTAGACTGTTAGAATAAGGCCAGCATATGCAGGATATAACTAACGTGCAACATTATTCTACAGGAAATCCACTCTAGAATGTCATTCCAATTTGAGTAAGGTGACCCTATAAGAACTTTACCCAATATTTCTCTCTCCATTTGTCTGTACACTGCTCTACATCCCATGCTCTACTTTGAAGGAGGTTCATAGTCAATTGTATGGAGCACTATAGAGTATTCTGAAACGTTCCTAAAAGTGTCGCTCGAGTATACTGCAATATTAATTAACTTCTTGTTACATTACACAATGAAGCACATAGGGCACATCCAAGGGAATAATTTCACCCATTATTTAAAAACCCATCCCAATATATAAAGATAATTTAATGTTTCCTGTTTGTTATATGCTCAAAATCTCCAATACATGAAATTTAAAATTCTCAGCACATTAAAAGACAATTATATTCTGAATATGAAGCTAGGTTTATTGAAAAAGAGCTACATGATACCCTGATACAGAAATGTCACTACTCAGTGGAAGGTTTTACGGTAATTTAAGTAGCCTGTCAATGATCACTAGTTTTAGTGTGTCAACATTATTATTCATTCAAAGAAATATAATTATTAGTCCATTTCTGTACAATATACTACTGTTCACACACTTTTTACCCCACACACTTTCCTCCATTACCAAACAGAAAATGAGATAATCATTTTACTAAGGTTTGAAGCTCCTCTTGTTGTTCTTCCGCATTTGCAATTAAAAATTGAGTTGTTTTGAAAATCAGCCTTATGCAAATACAATTTGTTTATTTTTGTATTTACCCAGACACGTTTCAACACCTGTGTGTCATCTTCCGTGGGTCAAATTTTTATTTTGTAAAATTACATCGCTAAATTAACTGCGTTATTATACACCGTCTTTTTGTGTACTCTTTTTCGACATTTTTTTGAAGCATGTCATCTGCAAAATTGTGTGGAAGCAGTACACTGAATAACCATTGATCGAGACACCAACCAGACATGCAACAGGACAAAAAAATTTTGCAGATGACATGCTGTCAAAATAACGATAAAAAAGAGCACAAAAAATAGTGCATAATAACACAGTTAATTTAGTGATGTAATTTCAAGAAATAAAAATTTGACCTACAGAAGATGACACATAGGTGTCGAAACATGTCTGGGTAAATACAAAAATAAACAAATTGTGTTTGCATAAGGCTGATTTTCGAAACAACCCAATTTCAAACAGACATTCTTTTATGAATCAGGATATGCATTATCAATTGTTTTAACCAGGTTGTGGCATAAAATTCTTTTCTCCCCAAAATACCTCTTCACCACTTATTCAATCTATCCATCTAACCTTCAGTATTCTTGAGCAGCAGCACTTTTCATTGCACATGTTTCACTTCTGACACTCCAGATAAATATCTTCAGGGAAGACTTCCTAATACTTAAATTTGTTTTCAGTAATACGTTTTTCTTATTTTCGGAAATGTTTTTCTTGCTATTGCTAATATGTAATTTATATCCTCTCTAATTTGGCCATTGTCAGTTATTTTACTTGCCAAACAGCAAAACTCATCAACTACTTGCAGAGTCTCGTTTCTTAACCTAATTCTCTTGGCACCACCTGATTTCAATCCACTACATCATACTGTCCTTATTTTACTTTTGTTGATGTTCCTGTAACAACATTCATTTACGACACTATCCATTCCATTTAGCTTTCTTTTAATTCCTGTACTATCTACGATAGAATTACAATCTCATTAGCAAACCTCAAGGTTTTTACTTCTTATCCCTGAACTTACATTTTGCTTTCTAATTTCTCTTTGGTTTACATTACTGCCTGTTCACTGTACAGCTTGAGTAACATCTGAGACGGACTGCAACCTGGTCTCAGTCCCTTCTTGCCTTTCCAGTCCTTTGATTCTTACAACTGTAATCTAGTTTCAGTACAAGTTTTACATAACCATTCACTCTCCATATTTTATCCTTGCTGCCTTCAGAATTTCCAAGAGTGTATTGTGGCCAACACTGTCAAAGACTTTATCTAAATCAACAAATGCTATAAACATTGGTTTGCCTTTATTCAATCCATCTGCCAAGATCAGCTACAGGATCAATATTGCCCCACATATTCCTACACTAGCTGAATACCTGGCATTGCCCTGGTATGTGTTTATTTCAATTCTCTTAGTCCACCTCTCCTTTCCCCTCTCTCTGTCCATCCGCTGCTGCTCCTCTCTCTCTCTCTCTCTCTCTCTCTCTCTCTCTCTCTCTCTCTCTCTGTACATATCCTCCTCTTTCCTCTGTGCATCCACCTTTTCTTCTATTTATCCATCCATTTCCTCTTCCTCCTCTTCCTCTTCTTCCTCCGCCTCCCCCCCCCCCCCCCTATGTTTACTGTGTCCTTCCCTCATAACTTCTGAACTATGTGTTGCACAATGATAGAATTTTGTAGGTACATTCAGCAGCATATGTGGATGCTGTCTGCTGAATGTGTTTTGAATAGAGTTAGCAGCAAAAAAGCCATAAATCTAAACGTCATGATGGCATGCCTAATGTGAAAGTTTTACAACTCCAGTAAATGATGGACTTTTCCTCTTTCATCATTTTGTGGTAGTTGTGAGAAAAAGTTTTTTAAATGTTTGAAATTATGTCTAGTTTGTTGCTAGTCACTACGTGCTCTCAATCTCAAATACTGGATAGCATGCATAGTAGCTATACATTATCCAACATGTACATTATTCTTCAAATCAATAAGTACCTTATACCACACCCCCCTCCCCCACCACCCCATCCCCCCACATGAATCACAGACCTTGCCATGGGTGGGGAGGCTTGCGTGCCTCAGCGATGCAGATAGCCATACTGTAGGTGCAACCACAATGGAGGGGTATCTGTTGCAAGGCCAGACAAACATGTGCTTCCTGAACAGGGACAACAGCCTTTTTAATAGTTGCAGGGGCAACAGTCTGGATGATTCATTGATCTGGCATTGTAACATTAACCAAAACAGCCTCGCTGTGCTGGTACTGTGAACAGCTGAAAGCAAAGGCAAACTACAGCCATAATTTTTCCCAACAGCATGCGGTTTTACTGTATGGTTAAATGATGATGGTGTTTTCTTGTGTAAAATACTCCGGAGATAAAATAGTCTGCCATTTGGATCTCTGGGCAGGGACTACACAGGAGGACGTCGTCATCAAGAGAAACAAAACTGGTGTTCTACAGATTGGAGAGTAGAATTTCAGATTGCTTTATCAGGCAGGTAGGTTAGAAAATTTAAAAAGGGAAATGGATAGGTTAAAACTAGATATAGTGGGAATTAGTGAAGTTCAATGGCAGGAGGAACGAGACTTCTGGTCAGGTGAATACAGGGTTATAAATATAAAATCAAATAGGGATAATGCTGGAGTAGGTTTAATACTGAATAAAAAAAATAGGAGTGCGGGTAAGCTACAATGAACAGCATAGTGAACCCATTATTGTACCCAAGGTAGACACGAAGCCCATGCCTACCACAGTAGTAAAGGTTTGTATGGCAATAGCTCTGCAGATGAAGAGATTGAAGAAATGTATGATGGGATAAAAGAAATTATCCAGATGGTGAAGGGAGATGAAAATTTAATAGTTATGGGGGACTGGAATTCAATAGTAGGAAAAGGAAAAGAAGGGAAAGTAGTAGGTGAATATGGAATGGGGTAAGGAATGAAAGAGGAAGCTGCCTGGTAGAATTTTGCACAGAGAATAACTTAATCGTAGCTAACACTTGGTTCAAGAATCATGAAAGAAAGTTGTATATGTGACAGAGGCCTCAAGACACTGGAAGGTTTCAGACAGATTATATAATGGTAAGGCAGAGGTTTAGGAACCAGACTTTAAATTGTAAGACATTTCCGGGGGCAGAAGTGGACTCTGACAATTTATTGGTTATAAACTGTAGATTAAATCTGAAGAAACTGCAAAAAGGTGGGAATTTAAGAAGATGGGACTTGGATAAACTGAAAGAACCAGAGGTTGTAGAGTGTTTCAGAGAGAGCTTTAGGGAATGACTGACAAGAATGAAGGAAGGAAATACAGTAGAAGATGAATGGACAGATTTGAGAGATGAAGTAGTGAAAGCAGCAGAGGATCAAGTACGCAAAAATATAAGAGCTAGTAGAAATCCTCGGTACCAGAAGAGATACTGAATTTAATTGATGAAAGGAGAAAATATAAAAATGCAGTAAACGAAGCAGGCGAAAAGGAATACAAACATCTCAAAAATGAGATTGACAGGAAGTGAAAATGGCTAAGCAGGGATGGTTAGAGGACAAATGTAAGGATGTAGAGGCATATATCACTAGAGGTAAGATAAATACTGCCTACAGGAAAATTAAAGAGACTTTTGGAGAAAAAATAATCACCAGTATGAATATCAAGAGCTCAGATGGAAAACCAGTTCTAAGCAAATAAGGGAAAGCAGAAAGGTGGAAGGAGTATATAGAGGGTCTATACATGAGCATTGTACTTGAGGACAATATTATGGAAATGGAAGAGGATGTAGATGAAGATGAAATGGGAAATATGATACTGAGTGAAGAGTTTGGCAGAGCACTGAACGACCTAAGTCAAAACAAGGCCCTGAGAGTAGACAACATTCCATTAGAACTACTGATAGCCTTGGGAGAGCCGGCCGTGGCAAAACTTGCCCATCTGGTGACCAAAATGTATGAGACAGGTGAAGTACCCTCACAATTCAAGAGGAATATAGTAACTCCAATCCCAAAGGAAGCAGGTGTTGACAAGTGCAAAAATTACCGAATTATCAGTTTAATAAGTCAAGGCTGCAAAATACCAATACAAATTCTTTACTGACAAATGGAAAAAGTTGTAGAATCTGATCTTGGGGAAGATCAGTTAAGATTCTGTAAAAATGTTGCCCCTATGAATTATTTTAGAAGACAGATTAAGGAAAGGCAAACTTGCATTTCTAGCATTTGTAGACTTAGTGAAAGCTTTTGACAATGTGGACTGGAATACTCTTTTTCAAATTCTGAAGGTGGCAGGGGTAAAATACAGGGAGAAAAAGGCTATTTACAATTTGTACAGAAACCATATGGCAGTTATAAGAGTTGAGGGACATTAAAGGGAAGCAGTGGTTGGGAAGGGAGCGAGGCAGGGTTGTAGCATATCCCCGATGTTATTCAGTCTGTATATTGAGCAAGCAGTAAAGGAAACAAAAGAAAAATTTTGAATAGGAATTCAAATCCATTGAGAAGAAATAAAAACTTTGAGGTTTACCGATGATATTGTAATCATGTCAGAGACAGCAAAGGACTTCAAAGAGCAGTTGAATGGAACGGACAGTGTCTTGAAAGGAGGATATCAGATGAACATCAACAAAAGCAAAATGAGGACAATGGAATGTAGTCGAACAAATCAGGTGATACTGAGGGAATTAGATTAGGAAATGAGACACTTGAAGTAGTAGATGAGTTTTGCTATTTGTGGGGCAAAACAACTGATGATGGTAGAAATAGAGAGGATACAAAATGTAGACTGGCAATGGCAAGGAAAGTGTTTCTGAAGAAGAGAAACTTGTTAACATTGAGTATAGATTCAAGTGTCAGGAAGTCTTTTCTGAATGTATTTGTATGGAGTGTAGTCATGTATGGAAGTGAAACGTGGATTAAATAGTTTAGACAAGAAGAGAATAGAAGTGTTTGAAATGTAGTGCTACAGAAGGATGCTGAAGAGATTTTTTTTTTTTTTTTATCGTTGAGTTTGGTCGTTGCGGACGTCGCAAGACATCCTGTTCAAGTTTGGTGGGTGATCGTTCCACTCAGTTTTTTTATTACAGAGGCCAGCCGGCTCTCTGACCGAACACGCTGAGCTACCGTGCCAGCAAGATTAGATGGGCAGATCATGTAACTAATGAGGAGGTACTGAACAGAACTGTGGAGAAGAGGAACTTGTGGCACAACTTGACTAGAAGAAGACATTGATTGGTACAACATGTTCCCAGGCATCAAGGGATCAATAATTTAGTACTGGAGGACAGTGTGGAGGGTAAAAATTGTAGAGGGAGACTAAGGGACAAATACAATAAGCAGATTCAGAAGGATGTAGGTTGCAGTAGTTACACGGAAATGAAGTTTGCACAGGATAGAGTAGCATGGAGAGTTGCATCACACCAGTTTCTGGACTGAAGACCACAACAACAACAGCAACTAAACACTTTCTTAGGTAGCCTATGTTCTTCCTTAGGTTCAAGCTATCTCCTTACCAAACTTCATCCAAACTGGTCCATCTGGTTAGTAACAACAAATTTAAGCATTATACATAATACAGCAGTTTATCATGCATCTCATTGTTTACAACGCTATATATCCTGAAATATGTGTCATTTTCAAATATATGTGAACACTGTCCACAAAATGTGTCATAAATACAGTGGAACCTCACTTAACAAGCACCTCCCATAAGATGCAATTCACATAAGGAGCAAAACTAATTATAAAAAAAGACTTGCTTAATGTGCAATGTTTCGCATAACAAATAACAATGATTTAACGTGACATCACCAACCGTTTGTCACAGTGGGTGAAATGTTCAACAATATGAATATCTTTCATTGTCGGCAGCTGCATATGAACAATGTCTTTAATACGTACAGCAGTTTAGGTTTAGCACTCTCTCTGTTACCATCTTCGTGCAACTTGTGATAACACATTTTTATAAACTTGTGTTCATACAGTGTTTTTTTATGTGCAAATTTTAATAACCTTCGCAGAAATGTCCCCGAAGATAAAGCCACAAGAAGATGACCATACAAAAAAGAAAATGACCTTGGATATGAAACGTAAAATCTTTGAAAAACGTGAACATGGTGTAAGCGTTTATGATTTAGCACACACATAGAATCGATCTCCATCAACTATTTGCATTCTCCTCAAGAACAAGGACAAGATTAAGGAGATAGATGCTCCAAAGTGAGTGACAATGAGTATCTAAACAACAGTTTTGTATTCTATACAATGTCGAAATGTTGCTCCTTATATGGATAAATGAAAAGCAATTGCAAGGTGACACTATTAACGAGAACATCATTTGTGAGGAGTGAATGATTTTTGCTGACCTTGTTAAGAAGAAGCCAGGATCATCAGTGGCCAAAGAAGTGTGTAACGGAAGCTGTGGGTAGCTTGAGAACTTTAAGAGAAGAACTGGCATCCACAGCATTGCGAGGCACAGTGAAGCACCCAGCTCTGACACAAAGGCAGCAGATAATTTCGTCAGGAGCTACAAGATGCTTGTAGATTCTGAGGGTTATCTGCCACAACACGTTTTTAATTGTGATGAGATGGGTCTGTTCTGGAAAAAGATGCCAAAGTTTACCTTTATAACAGCAGAGGAGAATGCATTAGCCAGTCATAAGCCAATGAAAGACTAACTCACACTGCTATTCTGTGCTAATGCAAGTGGCGATTTGAAAATTAAACTGCTGCTTGTTCACCATTCAGAAACTCCACGAACCTTCACGAAGTATAAAGTCCAGATGAGCATGTTAAATGTGATGTGGAGATCCAACAGCAAGGCTTCAGTGACACGTGATCTTTTTTATGATTGGATCAATGAAGTGTTTTGGCCTTGAGGGGGCGAAAAAATATTTGCTTGAAATGAATCTGCCACTCTATGTCTTGCTTGTTACAGACAACGCTCCTGCCTGTTCACCAGGCCTACAAGACCACCCCCTTGTAGAAGTTCAATGCATCAGCATCCAGTTTCTGCCTCCCAAAACCACTCTGTTGCTCCAGCCTACGGACCAGCAGATTATTTCTAACTTCAAGAATGTCTAGACTAAACCACTCTTTGAGCATTGCTTTGAGTTGACTGAAGCTACAAATCTCACTCTCAGACAGTTTTGGAAATATCTATTCAACATTATTGCCTGCATGAAGATGATTGAAAAGGGGTCAGAGGGGGTTACCGAGAGAACTCTCACTTCTCCTTGGCAGAAGCTTTGGCTGAAAGGCATTGTTGAATGCGATTCCGAGGCATTTGAGGCAGTACCTGTGGAGACTGCAGTCAACGAGACTGTGTCTTTGGCCAAGAGCATGGGACTAGAAGTGGATAACAATGATATCAATGAGCTTGTAGAAGATCACAGCCAAGAAATGACCAATGAAGAGCTTATGGAGTTGCAATGTGTTTCATAGGAGGAAATTGAGAAGTTCTTCAGAGGGGGAAGAGGAGGAGGGGGAGGAGGAGGAGGTAACAGCAAAGAAGCAATCTTCTGGCACCAAAAGAGAAATGCTCAAGGCATGGGAATTGGTTGTATCATACGCTAAAAATCATCACCCCAATAAACCAGTGGCTACACATGCTACAAATTTATTCGACAATAATCCTGTATCACATTTTCACCAACTGATGAAGCATTGACAGAAACAAATGACTATAGATACCTTCCTAGTAAAAAAGAATTAGTTATGTAACATGTACAGCAAAGTACATGATACTGTATGTATAATTTTCTTTGAATAAATGAATTCGGCAAGAGAAGCATAGAGAGACAAAAGACGAACAAGTCTAACAGACCATGCGAGAGGTCGGGAGGGGGGTGGGGGGAGGGAGAAGAGTGAAACAGCAGGTAGGGTGAGGACCAGGCTGGACCACCTAGTCCAGAAAGCTGCAGGCTAGACAATGTTCTGCCAACCCCTCAATGGGTGGATAACGTTAAGCAAGCCTCCTTATAAAGAGTGATAAAAGCCCATGTCACAAACAAAATGTAAAACTAAGTCTGCCACTGGGGAATTGTCTCCTAGCAACAGGGTCAGTGAGTCAGGGAGATTAAAGAGTCCGTCGTAGGGTGGCTAGGTTGGGACAGTCCATCAAAATGTGAACCACTGTCAAATGGGAGCCACAACGACAGTGGGGAGGAGGGACGACAACATATGGTTTCACATCGCATCAGTATATCATCACCTTGGCCTACACAGGCAATGAATCAGCCTCAAAGCCCACGATGAAGGCATCGGTAGCAACCCTATTGTCCTTTGGTCTCTTATGTACATGATGGACTAAGTGTACAACCTGTCTCTTCAAGTTGGCACATAGCTCATCAATAGATTGTAAGAGCAGGTCTCTGCGGAAGGAGATACCCTGAACTAAATTTAGACCGTTGGGGTGTGGGGGAGGGTGGGGGGGGGGGGGGGAGGGGGTGACAGTCACTGGTATGTCATATGTCATCCAGCTTGTTACAAGTGGGCAGCACCCTCCACTGGGCAGGGGATGCTGTTTTGATCAGAACTGACCCATTTTCATTTTAGAGATGGCTGTCACTTCCCCACCCAAACTTTCCTTCTAAATTCTCCACAAAGATCAAGGGCTTTGTGGCCAAGAAGGATTCACCATCAGTCCTTGTACAAACCAAGTATTGTGGGGAGTATTGCTCTACTTATCACTTAGTCCTAAGTTCCTCCCATGGCACAGCCACAGAAGGGAACATTTTAGGATCATATCTCTTTGCATTGAAAGTGGACTGTCCTTTTATACAGATTGCTCCAAACAGGGCCTCTCCCCATGGGCATCACCCAGCCTTAGCATCAGCTACCTCACCAGTAATCCATTGCTCATAGTCCCCGTGCCCCAGTCACAATGAGCACATACTTCTTGGCTTGCATGGAGAGTTTGCAGCTCAGGCACCAACAGTATGATCCCTGCGCACACACCCCCACCCTCTCCCTACAATGGGATGGTGTGTTACTGTAAAGGGTGCACAGATGGAAAGGCACAAACATGGAGCACACACCGCACTAGGTGACCTTTCCTGCACATACGCAGTTCTGGAGAATTTTGAAAATTGGTGGCAAACAATCAGGACTACATGTCTATTTGATGAAAAGTTGTAGAATGTGCCAGAAATGGGAACTCAAGGCTCAGTCACAAACCAGGTCCAAGCACGGTTGGCACCAAGAAAACCACCTGATGAAGAGGCAGAGGGAGAAAGGGATGTGGAAGTATAAGCATACAGCACAGAAAGGGTGTAATGCTGTAAAGGCTGGGCCCATGGTAGCCAAACACATACTCACAAAAGAATTGTGAGTCCCCTTAGGGGAGAGACTGAGGCCAAGATGGTTACGGGAGTAAATGATTTGTTGCAAGGATAACTCCCACCTGTGTAGTTCTGAAAAGCTGGTGGTGGATAGAAGTATTCAGATGGCCTGGGTTGTGAAGCAGTCACTGAAATTGAGCATGTTGTGTTTAGCTGCATGTTGTGCCACTTGGTGTACATCTTTGTTCTTCGTCACAGTTTGGCAGTGGACATTCGTTCTGGTGAACATTTGGTTTGTTGTTATATACAGACAGACATATGGTGAGTGTGTGTGCATGCTATCAAAATTTCACAAGCAAATTTTGCAGCCCCATGGATGCTACACAATGTGGTAACCCTCCATCCCCCATCCACGAAGAAGGGTTTTTTGAGTGAGTGTGTGTGTGTTGGGGGGGGGGGGGGGGGACTGCAGGTGTTAGTTATAGGATTAAATGACAAATGAGGCTATTGCACCAATGGGCTTCTTAAGAAAAGATGGTGAAGAAGCTAGGATTCAAGTGTCAAAGTGGCTGAGACAGGAGAGAATGTTCTTTCTAGAATGTTGCAGAATGTTATAAAATTTTATAGAATTTTCCAGGAGATTGGAGAATGCTTCCAGTTATTCTAAAATCAACTCCAGCAGGTGAAATCACTACCTGTTTTGAGAAGTCATTTCTTTGGTCTTGAGTGAAGAAAGTGCAATTAAGGACAAATATAAGAGTTCAAGTAGTGACACATTTTGTTGAAAAACTCTGACAAAATAGTGAAGGCACTCACCCAACTGATTATGTAACTACCCAAATTCAGCTTATAAATGATTTATGTAATACTGTCAACAGCCCAAAAGCCCAAATGAATTAACAGATATAGTTTTTCTTAACACTGTCCAAAATTACTCAAGTTGGTTATTTGAAAATGCCATTTTAGCAGTACAAAATGAAGTAGTTGTCAATATTAATTTAAAAACTCAAAACAAGAAATGGTCATGAACAGTTATTGAAATATATAACCAAAGCAAAAATAATATCGGAAAGAGACAAAGGAAAAACAACATTTATTCTAAGGATTCCACTCATATTTATAGAACTGCCATTTCAGTTCAAAAGACAGCGATTTCCAGTCAGATATGCATTTAGTGTCACTACAAATAAGGCAAAAAAAAAAACGTTAAGATGTTGTGGTACTAATCCGAAAGAATCATGCTTTTCCCATGGTCAGTTACATGTAACTTGCTCTAGGAATGGGAAACCGAAAAAAATCATATACTTAATTACCAAATAAAAAGATGACAAATGTAGTTCATAAGCAAGTAATGTGATAGAATAAGTTAATTAATTATGAAATATAGTGAGGACAAAGCAAAGTTGTCTTTCACTAAATGAAATCTTTATTGAGAATATAAGCGTGTGTGCAAACACACACACACACTACCCTTGGTTCCCCTGTTGTGACTATAGTGGTTGTGCAACATGTTTCTGGAGATATGTGAGTGTTCAAAGTGGTCCCTATCACACTGTGGTGGTCACCAGGATATCTTCAGTCTCTTTTGCATCAATGTATATTCCAAGTGAAAAATTTCAAGATTTATCTATGTTGTCGAGCTTTTATAAATATTTTGGAATGTTAACAAATGTTTTTAAATGTTCTAAAATATTCTAGAATGTTCTAGATTTTAGAATGTACTAGAAAGTTCCTGAATTTTTTTAATGTTCTTGAATGTTTTGAAATGTTCTCGGTGTTCTATAAAAAGGTGATCTTCAGAGTACTTTATTTCAAATTGGGGTTGTTGAATACTTCTGTGGAGTTATGAGTACTGGTTACTATTTTTGAAAATGTGACAATATTTCTTACGATTTTCTGAGTGTTCATTTTTACCATGTTCTCAAAGTCCTTGAGTGATCTGAAATGTTCTCAAAAAACAAATGAAAATAACAGCCATGTGAAGTGGTCTCTTTCATCTAGTAACAACACAACAAAATGTGCAGAGATTGCAGCAGAGCCGGTATATGACATGGCTGCTTTCTTAGGTGGCCCTGCCTCTGATGGGGTAGGATAAGTCTGTCGCAGGACTGGAGTAGCAAGTGCTAGATGAGTGGATTGGGTAGATCTTGCAGTTGGGTCTGTCATAGGGTAATGATCTCTCAGGCAAGAGACTGGGCAGTGGGAGTGGCATAGGGATGGACTAGGATGTTGTGTAGGTTGAGTGGATAACAGAATCTTGGGTAGGCTGTCCCTCACATTGTCTTGACTATTGGTCCCAGTTAATGAAAGCCTAGCAGTGATCAGGCCAAAGAAGACTTCTATGAAATTTGTAGGACAAGCTTTAATGTCAAGGGTAGTAAAAACAATTGTGGAGTGTGTGGCATGGAACTGGTTTCAAAGTGAACAGTGTTGTTGAATGTCACTCTGAAGACTGGAAAAATACGTAGTTTGAAACTGATAGCTTTGTGTAGCATTCCCAATATTTGGAATTGTAACTTCATCCATGGATGAAATCAATTATTTAGTGAATATTACACCCAAGCGTTCTGAGTTAAAAAAGAAAAGAAAACTTTTTAATATTAGAGCTACTATGCTAATTCAATAACCAGTGTACATTTATATCTAAAAAATATTATACTTTCTCTCTTGTAAACTTTTAATGCTCTATAAAAAGCACTGAAATCACAAGAGAAAAAGGCACAGAAATACAGGTCTTAAATACTAAAACATTCAAACAGTGGAAAATCCAGGATGGAATGTAACAATATTAAGAGAAGGAAAGTTGCTACTCACCATATAGTGGAGATGCTGAGTCACATATAGGCACAACAAAAAGACTCTCTCAGTTAAAGCTTTCGGCCATTAAGGCCTTCATCAACAATAGACACACACACACACACACACACACACACACACACACGACTGAGACCAGTTTCAGTTGCCTGAGACTGAGACTGCAGTCATGTGTGTGAGTTGTGTTTGTGTGAGTGCATGTCTACTGTT
Source organism: Schistocerca serialis cubense (assembly GCF_023864345.2). NCBI lineage: Eukaryota > Metazoa > Arthropoda > Insecta > Orthoptera > Acrididae > Schistocerca > Schistocerca serialis. The sequence goes on along the minus strand of NC_064641.1, from coordinate 784,174,892 downwards.
GATAAAGGCCTTAATGGCTGAAAGCTTTAACTGTGAGTGTCTTTTTGTTGTGCCTATCTGTGACTCAGCATCTCCACTATATAGTGAGTAGCAACTTTCCTTCTCATAATTTTGATACTAAAACACTCTATTGTTTAAATATGATAATTTAGAAAAACACATAAAAGTAAATTAGTGCTCAAGCTATTGTTACACTGACTACAAGTCCAATAATTTCATACTGAGCAATCTTACAGAGTTAAATTTTTTAATTCCAGTACAAACATATGTGAATATTCACAAAGCAACTGATTGTTGCTGTGCCTTACCTGGTCTCCAAAGCGCAATGAGATAAAACTTAAAGAACAAAAATGAGGACCAGGTCCAGCACTGTCACATAATGCTATTAGAGGTCTTTTATGAGAAAACTGGTCAGAGTCTTGTGGTGTCGGTAATATACGAAGCGTGCGAACAACACCTTGACGCCATGACAGCACTTCCATGGCTTCCCCACTTGCTGGAATAGCCCAGACCTAAAAAGGGATCAACAATAAGAATTGACACTAATAGTAAAAAGTACATAATATTGTTTAAACCAACTAGACATGATGCAAGAAACATGTCGTAGGCTCAGTGGTATCACCTGTAACATGTAATACATGAATAATCGGATTATACTCAATATTTGTTCTGTACACTCATTGTGAGGAGATCCTTGAAATGCAGAACATGGCATAAAAACAAAAATACATAATACATATTTACAAAAGAACTCGTATGCTAATGATCCTTCCACAGATCCTAAACGAGATGATGCAGAAAAAGTCCCAAGGACACATTCTGGTTGCTGACTGGACATACTGAGGAATTCATCAACTTTCAACATGGGCTGTTATAGGTAAGGCTGAAACAAGCCCATGGAGTAAATGACATTTCTTCATAGTTATTGAGATCCTTCTTTGTAGGAGATTTCAGCCCTCTTGCTTGCATTATTCAACAGCTTTCAGTATCAAAGAGCTTGGGAAATCGTGACTGGTTATAAGAATAGGATGAAGTCGCAGTTAAGATTTTATGTCTTGCTAATTTAGAGCTGGTGCACTACCCATCAAGAGAAGAGCAAGGGAAGGAACTGGCATCAAAAAGCTGAATACACAAAAGAGCCTTATATAAATGTAAGTTTGTTATGCTACCATAACAGAGAACAAATATTATCACATAAAATCAATTTCGGAACAAATAACAGAAGTGTGCCAAGAAAACCACAAAATAAAATGTGCCTTGCTGCGTAATTTTATGAAATGATATACATAATAGAGCATTGCAACATACATACTGATGCTCTGAAAATACTGCCACTTTTCTTCAGATTTGTGTGTAATCTCATGCCTGACCATGGAAAACAAATGTCTCAGTTACAAGAAAATTAAAGAAACTTTTCAAGAAGAGAGGAAGTGTTGTACAAACCTCCACAGTTCAGATGGCATGGCAGTTATAAGCAAAGAAGGGAGGATTGAAAGGTGGTAGGAACAAGGGAATAAAGTTTACAGTGATATTATGGAAAGGGATGAGGACATAGATGAAAATGAGATGCAAAATACCATACTGTGAACAGAGCACTGATAGACCTAAGCTGAAGCAAGGCCATGAATTAGATGACATTTCCTCGCAGATATTGAGATCCTTCAGACAAAAAGTCACAACAAAACTATTCCACCTGCAATGCAAGGTATATGAGATAGCTGAAGTACCCTAAGACTACAAGAAGATTATTGTAATTACAATTCCAAAGATGAGAGGTGCTGACAGATGTGATTAGTCTTTGACAACCAATTTAAAAATCCACAGTTGCAAAATATCGACATGAATTATTTGCAGAAGAATGGAAAAACTGGTAGAAGCCGACCTCAGGGAAGATCAATTCGGGTCCTGGGAACACCACAGAGCAATAATGATCCTATGACATATTGTAGAAGTTTGATAATGCCTGACATCAGGGAGAAACTGATCATTATGTAATTTGTTGCAATTTCAAAAAACATTTTACAAAATCTTTTAATGCCTAGATCATATTTACGTAATACAGTTAAAATATGATCACTAGCTACAAATGTTGAATGAAAAGTAGTGCCTCCATCTTCACTAATTGGGTTTGGATGGGAATATTTCAGTAAATCAAATGCAGAAATAATCCTTAGAATGTGATCTTTAATTACCAATATTCACTTTTTCACATAATTACCAGCCAATTGGATACATTTCTGCCAATGATGAACAAGTTTTCTGAAGCCACCATGGAAGAAGTCAACACACTGTTTCCACAACCACAGTATCAGAGTTCTCTCAATGTCTTCATCAGAAATAATGTCCCCACAGACCGTCTTTCATCCCTGGGAACAGATGGAAATCAGACGGTGCTAAATCTGGGCTGTATGGAAGGGCGTTACCTTCATTCTCGTAACACGAGAGGAGTTCCTGGCAAATTTCAAGTCTGTGCACTTTCATTTCAGGAGTCAGCATCCGGGGTACCCACCGTGCACAGATCTTCTGATAGCCAAGCAAAGCAATAATGTGACCCACACGTTCTTGTGAAATGCCGATAGTGCTTGCAATTTCTCTCTGAGTGAAACAATGATTGTCCTGAAACAATCTGTCAGAATTTTGATTGTGGATCTCAGTGGTTCCTGTCACAAGGTGTACAACTCCCTGTTTGTCACGCAGGTCAGATGTTCCCGCCTCCACATCTTTATACTGACTTGCCCAACGACACACAGTCCTCACATCAACACAATCACCATAAACTGCTTTTATTCTCTGATGAGTCTCCTTCCAACAAAAGCACAACAAGGATAATTTAATGCACTCAAATTAAATCAAGTGATTCTGGTTATCAGGGCAGCAAAATCAACTGATGATGATCTAAATAAGGAGGCTATAAAATGCAGCCAGGCTGTAGCAAGAAAAGTACTTCTGAAAACGATACATTTGTTAATGTCAAATATCAATTTAAACCTTAGAAAGCCTTTTCTGAAGGTATTTGACAATGGTGTAGCCTTCTACAGAAATGAAGTTCAACAATACGCACTTCAGTCAAGAAGAGAATAGAAGCTTTTGAAATGTGGAGTTATACGAGACTGTTTAAGATTAGATGGTCAGATTAGGTAACTAATGAAGAGTAACTGAACAAAATTGGGTAAAAAAGAAATTTATGGGATAGCTTGATTAAAAGAAGGCATCAGTTGACAGGACAGCCCTGAGGCATCAAGGAACCATGAAATCAGTAAAGGAGGGATACATGAGAGTAAAAATTCTAGAGGGTGACCCCTACTTGATAACACTAAGCTGGTTCAGATGGATGAAGGCTGCAGCAGCCACAGAGAGATGAAGAGGCTTTAGAGGATACAATAGCATGGACAGCTGCATAAGAACAGTCTTTGGGCTGAGGATAACAATGAGAAAAACCTCACAGCCGCAGGGATAACAAAAAATTGTTCTTATTCTATACAGCAGACACCTCTATTTAAAAATTGTAACATAAAAAATTACAATCTATATCTACATGAAGTCTTTTATGTTATAAGCAAGAAGCACCAAAAGAAGCAATGAGGCTACAAAGAAGTCACACAGGGACAAACAGGGGTAATTATATGCTGTCCACAAAAAAGAGATTTGGGCAGGGTGTTGGGGTGGGGGGGGGGGGGGGGAGGGGGAGGAGGAGGAGGCCTTTAACACTGTAGATGGAGAGCAAAAAGGGCTGTAAGTAGGTACAATAAATTCAGACCACTGACAAAACAGTGTGAAGGAGGGTGCGTCTGTGTTGAAATATAACTCCAGTGAGAAGCAGCAAAAAATATGGGGTAAAGGGAGAGGGAAGAGCATGAAATGATGTGAGAAGAAGCTCAGAAGTAAGCTCATGATAAAAGATAGGGAAATCAAAGCCTCCTTCAGTCTTGTAATCCTTCTGGCTTCAATATCTGCTAGTCTCTGCTGTCCACCTACCACTTCCCATTTCCACCCCTTATCCAGCTCATCCCCCCACCCCTTCCCCAGCGCTAGACCATCTCAAATTTCTCTCTGTCCCTCACTTTAGTTGCACATTTGGCAAGCAAATTTTCTTTGCCCGACATACCTATCCTCTTCTGCTGCCACTTCTCCCTATAGATCTTTCCCCTCCCTTCCTGCACCCTCTCCACAGTCATCTAATCTCTTTTGTCCAATGCAATTATTCACACCAATTGGCATTACAGTTCCTCAAAAGACACTTCTGTAATGCACTATCATCATTATCAGGAATTTGACATCCATTGCTACATAAAGGCCTTCTCTAATCTTTTCCAACACATTACGATCTTCAGCTATAAACAAGTATGTTGTTGCCACTTATTGTACCTATCTTCCATCAGGTAATTATCTTGGTCTTTTCTCAGTTCTTCAGATACAGCATAGAACTTGCTTCATCCAACAACCACTGATTCACCTGGCTACAAGTCTACCAACCCAGATTTCATTTTCATTATAGTTGTAATTGTGTCTTCCTATTCCAGTCCATTCCTTGATCCATGTGTTTATTTTTCTGCCTCTCCTAGTATTTACCATCAGACATCTTGTAATACAAGGATAAGGCAATAGAAAAGTCAGAAAACAGGATTCGGCATGTCCCAACTTCCACAAATTTACATATTCACCCTGTACATTAGACACTTATCCCATCTCTTTACATGTCCTTAACAGCTGGCAGCAAAGAAGTCTTTCTGTTGCTATCACAGCCAACATGCAATTTCTTCAGCTACAGCATCATCATTTTCAAAATGACGGACACCCAAATGAGATTTTAGAGGCCTGAACAGATGAAAGTCATGGGGGCTAAGTCAAGACTGTAGGGCGGAAGTTACAAGTGTTCCCAATGAAATGTTTGTAGCAGCTCCTGTGTTTGTCTTGCTGTGTGAGGGCAAGCAGTGTCATCCAGAAGAATCACTCTATTTGTCTGGAGGCCATGGTGTTTGCAGTGAAGACCCCGTTAGAGTTCCCACAGACTGGTGCAATACAATGCGACATTTGCAGTCTCATGGTGAAGCTGGAATTTCATCAGTATGACTCTTTGCATGTTCCAAAACACAGTGAACATAACCTTGTTGTCTAATGTAATGGCTTTTTGTTGTTGTTGAGGAAGTGGAATGTTTCCATTCCAGAGCTGATTGCATGGTTTCAGGTTGAAAGTGGTGAACCCAAGGCTCATCCCCTGTAACAATTTGTGCCATGAATCTCCTTCCTCAGAGTACGAAATGAGGTGCTGCAAAGAGAGACCATTTCTTTCGGTTTTGTGCTCCCCAGTCAACACATGGGGCACCCATTGGGCAAAAACTTGAGGAAAATTCAACTGATCATCACACAGCAGTCATACGAATGATCTTTTCCATACACTGCTCAGCAGTTTTAGTTGCCATTAACGCAGGTTGAACAGGATGTTCCTCATCTCTCATACTTTGCCTTCCCTTGTTAAACTCCTGGATACAATTAGCCACAGCAGATAAACAGTTGCATTCATACATGGGACGTATTTCATGAGCATTTCTTCCATGAACAGTGATTTATCCTACAAACACCGGACAACCACAAGTTACTTATGGACACTTAAGCTATGCAGTATAACTATCATCCTGCAGTGGCTGCCAAGCAAAGTCTCACAGCCTCTATGTAAGCAAACATATGATGCTATCTGCTAGCAAAATATGCACGTTGTCATTTAAACATGTTACACAATAAACTGACATTTGTTAATTATTTATTGATTTACTTTATGTGGATCGACAGTATACTAAAGGTTGTTGAGATGTGGTGGATTGTATAAGTCGCTAAAGGATGTGTACATTTTGATGATGGGATTGTGTAAGTCACTAAAGGATGTGTACATTTTGACGACATACACTGAAGAATTAAAATAGTAATACTGTTACTTTATATATAATACTTGCATCCTATACTGCAATGCAATCATATTTTATTGATAACTGATTCACCACAATCAAAAATTTAAATCAGCATTTTCTCCATTAATAAAATAAAAACATAAAAAATTCTCACCTATTATTAAAAAACTGGGACATTACAAGGTGGTGATAAAAATGTGGTAACTTTACGACTCAGCGTGACTCACCATACAAACAGCCAAATGGTTAAACAATTTGGAAAGAAAGAATGAGGAATAGTTCAAATAATTTTGGGGCCAAAGTATGAGGATGGAATGTGGAAATTAAAAAGCAACAACATGGAGGTACATGAAAAACCTGAGAACTAAAAGATACAATGAGAAAGGGGAGGATTACATTTTATGGCCACTTAAAAAGAGGGGGCAGCAAGAAACTGATAAAAAATATTCAACATCTTTGATGAAAATCTAAAAACCCAAATTTAGTAGTTTATAGCAGTTAAAAAAGATCTACTGTAGTTATTCATAAAAGACAAAGACATAGAAAACAGACATGGATTCCAGAAAATGGTATGAAACATCAAAGGTTTCCAGAAGGAAACACAAAAGAAGAGAGGAGGGACATGGACAGAAGGAAGGAAAGAAGAACAGAGAGCAACAATGTATAAGTATTGGGAAGAAAAAAAAGGGGGGGGGGGAGGAAAGGGATATGATGTTATAAATTAGCTGTTCCACTTTAGTCAAAATCAATTAATAATAATAATAAAGTTCTGTACTGAAAAGTAAGTGAGATTTATTGAAATTAATAAGGCAGCTAGCAGCTTTATATGGCTATGTAGACTTACCTGGGTAATCAGCATTGACGATTATTTTAATGATTTTATGTCAGATAGTACTCTTTGAAGATGCCTAGTGGTGATTGTTACATTAAATTGTCAAATATGGCTTCAAGGTCACAGTGCAACAGTCAATGACAATTTGTTTTTAGATCTAATGACTTGCAATGGTTTAGTTGTCAAACCAAAGGTCAATGGTTTATCTGACCACGATGGCCAAATGTTGACTGCCCAGTTAGCTACAGGTCACAGCAGGGAAGTGTTGTAACACAAAGCACTAAACTGCAGATGAAAAATTTAGCTTTGTCTAACACATTTCTAAGGCACATCAGTCGTGTTATTCTGTACAACAAATGAACTTATAATTGAACAGAAGCAAGTGCATGGGATTGAGAACTATTTGGATCAACGTATCTTGTGTTAGGAAGAGGGAGTGCTACTTGATTTAGAGGACAAGCTGTTGTCAAAATTTGAAATTCTATTGCATCAGTAATGTAGAACTCTCCAATCCGTTATCAAAAAAGCGAAACATGTGCACTCAGCTCAAAAAGTAAATCACTCCAAGAATATGGCAAAAACAATTTGAAACATTATTTTTTTAAAAGGACTTGTGCGTGAATAACTGTCAAAAAATTGATTTTTTAATTTTTGTCTTAAAAAATTCTCTGTAGTTTTCTGAACGAGAAAAAGTTTACCACCAGGAAAATGGATGACAGATTAGAGGAATTTAAAAGTGGCTGCACACCACCATGACATCCCCATGGTACACAATCAATGCTGTTAAAAATAAAGTTTTGCTCTCATTCGTTTCATTTTTATGACTTTTTAGTCCCTGAAGTTGGCTAACCAGCAAAAGCTTTAAGTTGCTTATCTTTTGTTTCCACAGAGAGTTTAGTCACTGTTTGCAGTTGTTTTGGTGCAAATATTTTGTTAACAGCGAAGTAATTGTATGCATGTTTTTCTTATTGTGTGCATGAATTTCTTATTCCACTTAAAGGCAATGGGAAGAAGTAAGAAGGCCAATGTTAAACAAAATAAATTTTATGGAAATCGGTTCACCAAACAGATTAACTCTGAAATACAGCATAATATAACACTTGAACCAACTTCAACTACTCCAAGTGGTTTGAAGCTAAAACTGAAATATTTGGGCAATGGGCTTGACAGTATTAATGCTGATAATATAGAGATGCCAACTATTGATTCAGGTTGAGTTATTGTTGAACTCTCTGCTCTATCTGAACTAATAAATAAAGCTTTGCAGTATAAGGAATGTGGCAATAGTGGTGAGAAGGTAGTTGAGGAGATATGTGCTAGAAGAAGTTGTGCATCAAAATTAAGAACTGTTAGTAATTTTTGTGGCTTAAGCAAATGTGGTTAAACTTGTGGCATTACTAAACAGAGTGTGTATAACACAAATATTAAACTTGCTTATGCTATGAGGTGTATAGGCAAAGGGCACAGAAGTGCACAAAATTCCTGTGCTCTTATGGACTTACCTCCCCCTACAAGGTATGGTAGGTACAATAAAATTATTCTACAGTCTTTAGAAGAAGTAGCAAATGATAGTATGAAAAGTGCTTTTCAGGAAAGTGTAGACATGAATGACAGCAATATATGTATGCCTGCAGCCCTGGATGCATCCTGGCAACGAAGGGGCCATAGTCCCCTACATGTCTGCTAGTGTCTGTGTGTGCGCGATTGGATATGGGTGTGTGTGCACGAGTGTATACCTGTCCTTTTTTCCCCCTAAGGTAAGTCTTTCCGCTCCCGGGATTGGAATGACTCCTTACCCTCTCCCTTAAAACCCACATCCTCTCGTCTTTCCCTCTCCTTCCCTCTTTCCTGATGAAGCAACCGTTGGTTGCGAAAGCTTGAATTTTGTGTGTATGTTTGTGTTTGTTTGTTGGTCTATCGACCTGCCAGCGCTTTCGTTTGGTAAGTCACATCATCTTTGTTTTTAGATATATTTTTCCCAAGTACTGTCATGGATACACTAGGGGAACGGAAATCATAAATGTGTGATTAATTTTAGTGGTTACAGTGAAGGGATGGAATCTGAAGGTGTTGCGAAGATATTTCACAGGTCAGAGGAGAAATATGGTGTGATGTATACATCTTAGCTAGGAGATGGAGAGTTGAAAGGGTACCAAAAAGTTTGTGAATACAAACCTTATACTGAAACAAAAATTGAAAAAATGGAATTAGTTGGACATACCCAGAAAAGGTTATGTACAGGACTGAGGAACTTGAAGAGAAATTTGAAGGGAAAGAAATTAGCTGATGGTAAGTGCATGAGTGGATGTGGCCAGCTTACAGACGAAGAAACAGACAGGTTGCAGTATTAGTATGGACAAGCCATAGACAAAATAAAAATGACTTTGAGGGAATGAAAAATGCCGTATGAGCTACCTACTTTTATAAATCCTCCACAGCTGACAACACATGTCATTCACACTGCCCACCTGTCAGTGATTCATGGTGTGGCTACCAGAGGGTTGTTGCTCAAGGTGAAACCTACAACCATAAACATTCTTTGCCATTTGTTATAACGGAAGTTATAAAACCTATATATAGGGCTCTTAGTGACACAAGATTATCAGAGAAATGTTTACATGTTAGGACTCAAAATCCAAATGAAAGTTTCAGCAATTGTATATGGGAACAGATACCAAAAACTGTTCTAGTAGAACTAAATACTTTGAAAATAGGTGTGCTAGATGCTGTTCTACATTTCAATCATGGTGCAGTGTCAATGCTTAATTTTATGGAACTGATGGGAATGCCTAGTGAACTAAATATCCATAGAGCTTGTAATGATCTTTAAACGTTACTCCTTAATTTGCGTTGGCCTGTGGTTCATCAATGTTGTGGATGCTGCGAATAATGAGAACATCAAGAAAATTTCAAGCTTGACAAATTATTTATTGACATCAGCTGATCGACAGAACTGACATAAGTTAAAAACAACTGATGAAACTGAGCTAAACCGAACTGAACTCCACTGATTCCTGAAGTAAACAAAACTTAACTGACTCCTCACGCAGCATCCCTTTAAATACAATTTTAACAATTGCTACCATTGTTAATTTATTACAAAATGTAATTTACAATTAAAAACAATTTCATCTAAACTAACTGCTGTTACATTTGTACAGGTTATAAAAAATAATATCAAATAACATAATATTTTTATCATCATCTTGGTTTTATGTGTGAAAATTAATTCACCATCTGCTTTCAACAATTATTTTGATTTTACTTTAATTTCATAATTAGTGACTGTATGGATTTTACTGCTAACATTTGTTCAAAGTATACACATGTGCTTCGCCAGATTACATAAATTAAATACACATGTTTTCTCAAATACCGGAATTTCATAAATTTGGGTGGTGTAATTAACAAGAGGTAATTATCTGCATAATTTACAAGCATCATTAATTACAATGAATTACATAAAAATGAATAACGAATGAAACTACATCACTGGATAATGATTGTTACTTTCATTTGAATCACAATGAGGTTTTTGTGTTAGCGAATTTACAAATTGGTATTATGGTAATTAGGGGCATTAGTTATTTATGCCAACATTTCCACAGCCTCTTAACACTTGTTGCTAAACATTTATTACTTCAATTTCATGATCTCATATTTAATTTGGCATATGTACATATTTTTGTTAATGACAACAATCAATTATCATGAGAATGTATGTCATTCCAGAATATTTTGTATGTATTTACAAAGATGAATAGGTTTTTGGGGTAACTGAACTGAACGATAAATATAAAAATACATATAAAAGGCTCTAAGAAACACTGAACCGTACAATAAATACACAGATGCATATAAAAAAGGTGGTATCGGACAGTCCATAATGATCTTGGGGGAGGCTGTTGCATAATAAGCTCTAATAGCCACTGATTGAAGGAGACTATTTGAAACAGAAAAATCAGTATTGGAAGCCACCAAAGAAGCAAGAATAAAAAGAAGAAGTGTGAAAAAGAGAAAGGAGGAAGAGCAACATAGTAAACAAGATTAGTATGTACCTGAGATACATTAGTACCATGCAAATTTAATAGAAAAAGCAAGTTTTAACTTTAATTTCTTGAATGCTAAATTATTTCACGTGCTGGTACACTTTGGCTAAAAATTTTATATGATGTCTTAAAACATGCTTAATTAAAAAGCAGACTACTCTTGTGACGTAACTTTGAAAATAAAATTCTTTTTTTTTTTAAGAAAAACCCTGAATTCATTTACAAAATTTTTGATAATCATACTAAAAAATTTTTGTACCACAATTTATGACAGCACTATGTTTTCGATAGTTTCCTTTAAAGACAATAGTGTAAAGAATTTACAGGAAAAACATAAAACTTCTACTTTTTTTGTCTTTTGAGTAAAATTGTGAGAGCTAAAGCTGTGTTTCATACATAAAAATGTTCCCAAAAGATGTCTTAAAAGATGGTAAGCATTATTTGGGCTTACAAGTCTTATTCTTTGAGTTACACTGTTTAGAAAACTCACAATTTTTTTTCAATGTTTCCCTTGGTTTTCACTGACCAGTCCCCTTGTGTGAGAGAGAGAGAGAGAGAGAGAGAGAGAGAGAGAGAGAGAGAGAGAGATATTGTCATCTTGTTTGAAACCGAAACTCTGGCAGACATGGTGGCACTTCCAAATACTGGGATGACCTGACACAAGAGTATTGGCTTGTTTGCATATTATTCACTCCCTGGTGTCTTATGGATATACTTTCTGGGGTAGTGGACACAAAGTAAATATGGTGTTTATTCAAGAGAAGTGAAAACAGAGAATACTGTATAAAACAGATAACCATACATCTTGCAGAAGCCTTTTAAGAAGTCTTGAGTTGTTTCACTAACTTTCTCGTACATGGTGACAATGATCATCAGTTTAAAGGGACTAAGGAGATTGTCAGGAAGTTCACATAAAACGTTGATGCGAAACGAGAAAAGAAAAATGATCAGCTCCTGGCACTGTTGACGCAGTCCTCAGGGCTAAAATTTGTGGAGAGTACTTTTAAATGAGGTAGTTAAAAGGGAAACAAAACCAAAGTAACTAAAAATGTTAGCAGGTTATGGGGAGCTAATAAAGGGAAAAAAGGGGGGATACTGGGGCAGAAGTGGCACTAGCTGGAGAACCCCAGGAGAAATATCTGTGGCAAGAGTTGCATCTTCCTCACTTGCCATAACTGACGTCAATGAAGTACATACTAAGTACAGTTTTTGTCTAGATTTGTCTTATATGGGGTAAGAAAATAAAGACTTGTAGGAACTAAATGGGTTAATCACTCAAACTGGTAAAAAAAAAAAAAAAAAGTTTGTAGTATATGACTGTGCAGGGGCAGAATACAGCTGGAAGTCCCCTAGAGCACATATCATAGTGAGAGCCAATCCCTCCATGTCCACCCCAGAACTGACGTTAATTTGTGAAAGGCATTAAATTCTGTGATAATATCTGCAAGTTTATGAATAATATGAGTTGTTTAGCTGCTGTCCCATCACTTACAAGTACCAGGGTAGGGAAATATTTGGGATGTATGGCTTATTTAACACTAGGCAGAGGTGTAAACTTGGTGAGAATACGTGCTACCATTAAAGAGTTACCACAGCTGCACTGTGTTGGGTCTCCCTATTAAGTAGAATTTATGGGTCAGTCTGGTGTGGCCTATATGTAGTTGGCACAGAACGACTGCCTCTTTAGTACAACTGCTTATTTCCAAAAGGCTTGGAGAGAAATATGCCAGACCTTGGTCATCACATTGATGAACCTTTGTCTGTTAAGGGTAGTGATTGCCTACCTGTGTTTATTCCAGATTTTCAAACTTTGATTCCACAGGTCCGTTGCTCATAATTCAAGCTAAAGTTTTTCTGTAATCCTCATTGCAATAGGGTCTGCAGCTGCAATGAATTTATTAAATGATTTCATATGTTTTCTGCTGACATTTACTTTATCTCTCTGTATGTCCATCATTTTAGAGATGGTTGCAGGACTCGGCTGTTTAGTAAAGGATGTCACATTAAACACCTTCCAGAAACTTCCTGATAGATTAAAACAGTGTGCTGGACTGAAACTCGAACTCGAGACCTTTGCCTTTCGCAGGAAAGTGCTCTAGCAACTGAGCTACTGACCCACAACTCATTACCCATCCTCACAGCTTCAATTCTGCCAGTACCTCCTCTTCTATCTTTGGTACCGGCAGAACTGAAGCTGTGAGGATAGGTCATGAGCCATGCTTGGGTAGCTCAGTTGGTAGAGCACTTACCCGTGAAAGGCAAAGGTTTCGAGTTTGAGTCTCGGTCCGGCACACAGTTTTAATCTGCCAGGAAGTTTCACATCAGTGCACACACTACTGCAGAGTGAAAATCTCATTATGTAAACACCTTCCAGCCATCTAGTTTCCAACCTTATTGTATTTGGCAACCAGTTTCAGTATTTTACAATGCCATCTTCAGGCCCCTGACATGTATGAAGATTCTACCTTGGTTGTGTTCAAAAATCAAATCAAAAATGTACATTCTTAGAATTTCAACAGTAAACTTCTTTATGATGCATAATAATGCCTTTCTTGTAGCATCTGCCACTGAGTTTTGTTGAGTTCCTCCATAATGCTCTTGCACTTGCACTTGACTAAATGTGCATTCTGGATCTTCTCTATGTGATATATTAAACCAATCTGGTAAAGGTCTCAGACTAAAGAGCAGTACTAAAGAATCAAATGAGCGTCCTATAATTCACTTTTTGTTTGGGTGAAATATATATTTCCTTAAGATTCTTCCAATGAACACCTAATGGGACCCACTTTTGTTTGGTCAGTACATGATTGGTGAACAGGGAGCCCCAGCCTTTGTAGTACTCTTTTGTTTTCTGTGGTACAAGCCTAACCCACAACTACTTATTAGACGAGAGCTAGTATAAAAACTGTGGTAACTTCTGCCTGTCATGAGATGTGACCAAAAGGGGTCCTATCCCTAGATTAATTTTCATATGACACTTAGTTATTAACAAGACAATCCTTAACATTGCCCCCACATCACCACCTGAGAGTAATAATTTCATGTAGCTCAACAGCCTGGAGCAAGTCTTTCAACCGAACACCACTTTGGCCTACCTTAATTATCTCACAGGGAAAATGGGACCAATAGTTTAATGCAGAATTGAACCACATGTCATTTATGGTGAACATCCACTTCGCTGAGAGGTGAACGCTACGCTAAGAGGCATATTGTAAAATCTGTGGTCCCAAAGGGATTCGATCCCACAATCTTTCAATTTCCAAGCATTCACTTTACCACTAGATCACCAGACCCGACACATCACCTGATTCAATTCACTACATTCCATTACCTTTATTTTACTCTTGTTGGTGTTCATCTTATAACCTCTTTTCAAAACAGTGCATACTGAATTCAATTGCTCTTTCAAATTTTTTGCTGTCTCTGTCATTGCACACCTTAAAGCTTTAATTTATTATCCCTGAACTTAATACACTTTCCAAATTTCTCTTCAGTTTCTTCACAGCCCGCTCAACATCCAGACTGTACAACACTGGGGATAGGCTACAATCCTGTCTCACTCCCTTATACAAGAAACAAGTCAGATTAGACCTATGTCCACCAAAAAATGTGAATACCACCAAAAAAATTAGTTGTAAGGCAAAATGCGTAATGTATTTGTCAGTCAGTAATGAACTGAATTGGTATTATAGCTTGTTACAAGTCATACTGCATAATACTGAGGAAAATAATCCACACATCGAAGCAAATGTATTGTGAGAAAATGATGGTAACATTAGACAAAAAAATTAATATAGAGGAGGAAACTGGTCAAACAATGGATGGGAATAAGCAGATAGCTTTAAGCATAAATGACACATTGGTAACAGATGTTTGCAGTTTAACTAAGCTAGTTAAAATCATTCCATGTCTATCACTGATAACTAGCCTTAATAATTAACTTCATTAACATGAATATGATCTTCACCACATTAGAAGATGTTAGCATCTGCCATAAAATATCTAAAACTGAAAACGTATAGTGGTTACGATAAAACATCAACTTTGAGGACTAGCCATCATATAGTGTTGTTCTGTTCACAGATGAATGTAATATTTAGGAAATAACTTTTAACTGTGTGAAAATGTGATCCTATAGTCTGACTCACTTATCTGACAGATTGGGATATGTAGAAGAATACCTTGCACAAAGATTTTGTCACTGCAATTGCTGACAGATGGAAAATTTGGTGATGTTTAAAAGTATTTGGTTACAATTCTCCCTCTAATTTGCCTGTTGACGCCAGGCAAAAATATATATGTTGAGTGACAGAGTGTTTTTATAAATGATAATTGTTTATATAATAAATCTTCTCTGATGGAGCATAAGACTTCATGTGAATTTGGATACTTATGCTCACAATATGATTTTAAACAAGATTAGATCAAATCTATAAACACCAATTATTAACTTAAACAAAACATAGTACAATCCTCATAGCAATTTTGCCAAGAAATTCTTACAGAATGCAAAATTTTTGATAGTGAGTTATGTCCTAGCACCAGAAACAAATAACAGTGCGGCCACTATTAACCAAAGTTTATCCTTCCACAAATGAACAACAAACATAGAAGTTGATGCAACCAAATAGTAAGAACACAATCTGAAAGCATGTGTCTGCCTCATTGTGCTTATAAAGAGAGGAGCTCTAGCAGATGCCAGGGTGGACCTCGCGCCATGTGCAATAGTCATGTGGCCCACTGCAGGCCATTTCTGCTGGCAGGCCTGCACATATGCTGTAGGTCAGCTATCTGAAGAGTGGCGCATATCAGGGTATTATGTACAGGATTATAGTGCTGCACCCCTTGGGAAAAGGGTGCTCCTTCTAAGTGAGTGGCAGGGCAATTGTTAATACATCCATGGCCTCTGCAGTTGGTGCTGCAAGCAAAGACAGTGGCAGCAGAAGGAGAGTCCAAGTTGGAACTGGTAAGAAGGGGTGTCCATGGAAACACAAGGCGGTCTTTCCCAGTGAAGTATCATAAGAGAAAACCGATGAAAAGGGTGCCTGTAGCATCTCGAAATCCGAATCCTCGACACGTTGGAACTGCACCAGGGTTGAGGGCACTGGCCACTCATGCACGGGTGCAGGCAATGCCAAAGTTGAAGGACTCAACAGTGATGGCCCTGTCAGTGGCAGAATTGTCAGTGCTGGTGAAGAATCAATCATTGTAAGGGTCAGCAACAGGTGACAGGCGACAGAGGGGCCAGACCCAAGAGAGGCATGAGGCAGAAACATCCACAAGGAGGGCAGGTCTGTGCCACTCCCAGCAGTGACACCCTGTGAGGCCTGGACTGGCACTGAGGAAGAAGGCGAACTTGGCAGCAGCAGACCCATAGCCCTCATCATGGCTTGAGGACAGAGCTGGTAATGGTGGCACACCACCAGCCTCTCACTGGTGTGCACCATACAGAGGCGATTGCTGCGGCAGCTGTGAACTGTGGCCAGAATCCAATATGATCAGAGGTCAAATCCCCATGCCCATATTGCAGAGCCAGGAGTGAACTCTGATGAGGGCCACACCAATGGATGTAGGTGGGGTCACATGAGCAGATACAGTAGGGTGCGTAGCTGGTGACCATGGAGCATCCAGGCTTGATTCCAATCCCTCATCAGCATAAATCTTTAGGAAATCAAGAAGTGTGTCAAGGCATTGTCCATGGAGGAGTCTGCAACAACTTCTTCATTTGAACCATGAATATGTAAATTAGATGTTTCGCCTCACCGATTGAGAGTGGGATGCCTTGATGAGCACAGGACTCATGGAATGTCTGAGAGACAAACAATAGACCATTATCCAAAAGAAATATGTAACGCAAACCTTCAATAGAAAAAAATTTGGAAAGGACCTGAATCTTAGCTGCAGTTGACATTGAAGGTCAGTAGATAAAGTATGGAAATTTAGAGAAAGTATCAATAGCAGACAACCAGAAATAATTTAGGGAGGGTCCAGTGACAACAACATGGATGCATTCCCATGGGAAATGCAATGTGGGCCATGGAGAGAACATCGCGCATAGCACCGCCTCTTGGATAGCACACTGGAGCAGGCCGTGACAAGGTGCACAATATCATCATTATTACCGGGCCAAAAGACATGTCAAGAGGCCAATGAGTTGGAACATGAGCCTCCACCCCAAGCATCACTGATCTAGGAGCTGAAGTACATCCTAACATCCTACCATAGGGCGGCCTGAATCACAACCCTGGGCAACAGCCTGCCAGTAGCTGAGAGAACGCCACAATCAAATGTGGTGAAGGAGGGCAAAATAGTTACGCAAATAATCAGAAGCCCTCTCCGGAGGCCTGTGTAGCCAGCCGTGCTGAACCAGGTAAACAATTGGATGCAGAACTGGATCAGCAGTGACAGCAGTTGCGATCCAGGAGCCCATGATAAGTACCTTTCAACTGTGCATTGCACCTCAAAATGTAACTGAAACAATGAATTTTGTCATGGTCAAAAGTGGGATCCAGCTCCACTGGAAGCCAGGAGAGTGCATCAGCCAAGGTTTGTTATGCAATAGGCTGAAAATATATTTCATAGTTGTAGCAAATCAGAAACACGGTTCAATGCTGGAAGTGATGTGCTGCTTTATCAGGCAATGAAGCAGAAAGATTAAACAATGAAACCAAAGGCATGTGGTCAGTAATAAGGTGGAACTTAGACCCATTCAAGAACACATGAAACTTTTTGAGGGCATAGATGATAGCAAGTGCTTCTTTTCAACTTGGAAGTAGGGTTGCTGAGCAGAATTGAGTGTTTTTGATGTATAAGGTACTAGACATATGGAACCATCCTCATAGCAATGTGCAAGACCAGCCCTGAGGCCACAATTGACAGGCTAGGATTGAAAATAGCCAAACAAGGAGCAGAATGTAATTTAGATTTCAAAAGCATGAATGCACATTTGCAGGCCGGCGTCCACTGAAAAGAGACCTTCTTGTGAACCAACTCATAGAGAGGATGAGTTAATGTGGCTGCACCCAGAATAAATTTGTTGTAGTAAGCAGTTTTACGCAAAATTCTTCCAGTTATTGTAGGGTAAGGCAGAGCTGTGACCATGTCAAAATGAACACATAAAGGCTTAACACCATTTCGAGAAACCCTAACCCTAAATGCAGGTTTCACATAACTCAATTTTGGAGAAAAACTGGCTGCCAACAAGTTTAGCCAATAACTCATGTGGGCAGGGCAAAGGGTAGATGTCAATGATAAATTGAGTGTTAATTGAAACTTAAAAGGCACCACAGGAGTGAAGTTGACTAGTTGATTTTTTTTACAACCACAAGGTGGTTGACCACTCACTCGACGTAATAGGTTGTATGAACCACAACAATGTCAGCCTGTACAATTCTGCTTTCACCTGATCACAAGAAAAGAGATGAGAACTCAGAACACTAGGAATCTAACTGCTGGTAAAGGACCTGGTTGTATCCAAAATGGAAAAACAAAATGCACTGAAAGTATCCACACCAAACAAATTTGTGGTGTCAGCCAAAAGAGTTAAGAATTGACCCACAGCTTCATACGTAGTGGAAGCAGTAAATTGCCCTAAAATTTAAATATGCTGCTGTTGTTGAGAACCAGAAATAATTACAGAGAACCCAAATCCACATAAGTTTGTGAGTTCAGTAAAGTCACGGCTGCACCCGTGTCCACATGAAGTCTGGCCACTTTGTCCCATCAATCACACTTCAGTTTGTTATGAGTCGTGAGCACTGCAGACACACAATTGACATCAATGTCCATGTCTGCATCAGGAGGCTGGGAATGACACACATATGCTATATGTCGTTTTTTCCTACAGTTGTTGCAAGTCACCCAGCACTTCGGGTGCGTGGCCCTGTCATGTTGGACAAAGTATCATGGGCAATACGGGAGGGCAGAGCACTGCTGCTGCTGTGGTGGTGGTTCATATTGTTGTTGTTGTTGTTGTTGAGCACATCACTGTCCAGTGTGGAACAGAGACTGAGTTTGAATCCATACCACGCTGTCCTCCTGTAGAGAACTAACTAACGCACGACGATCAGGGACAGGAGCCTCTGTGGTGATATCACACCAACCCTCAGTCTGAACACCTGCTGCATGTGTTACCTTGAAAGTTTGAGCAACATTTAACACTTCAGCCAAAGATAGATTCATACACTGTAGTGCATATTGACATGCTTCCTTGTCAGCAGCCAACTGTCATCAGAGACCGTAGAATCAGCATAGGAAAAATGTTGAACATCAGTAACAAACTGACTTTTGGAACGGAGGCCATGGAAATCGGCCAACCAAGCTCAGTAGGACTGTATGGCTGTTTATGACAATGACAGAACTCTACACGAGCTGCAATGATGTGTGCATTTGTGGTGACAACTGGACACCAACCTACACACTTAGTCGAATGAAAGTGACACATGTGTATGTATACTGTGGTTTTCTTCTACTTCCACATCCACAAACTGCAAACCACTGTCAAGTGAATGGCAGTCGGTACTATCCATTATACCATATATTAGGGTTTCTTCCTGTTATAGTCACATATGGAGTGCGGGAAGGATTACAGCCTCAATACCACTGTGTGTGTTGCAATTAATCTAATCATATCTACATTGTCCCTACCAGAGTAATACGTAGGGTACCATGATTTCTCACTTCATATGGATCTCAAAATTTTGTAAGCAAGCTTTCACAGAATAGTTGACAATTATATTGAAGTGCCTACCAGTTAATGATTTTCAGTATTTCCATGATGTTTTCCCTGGTAGGATTAAACAAACGTGACCATTCATGCTACTCATCTTACATTAGTACATATTTCATATTTCCTGTTAGAACTACTTGGTGTGGGTCCTACACAGATGATACTGAAATGGGTTGCACAAGTGTTTTGTAAGGAAAACCCTCCATAGACATATTGTCTAATCCCAGGTACCATCTCTGTAATTTTCCATTTTTTCTGCAATTTCTTCAGTTTTATTCTACACAACGAATAAACTATAATCAATATCCTCACCTGTTCCTGGAACATTTTAAAATTTAAAATCCGGTTTCAAAAACTCTGTCTTACCATTACATAATCTGTCTAATATGTGTCATTGTCTACAGGTCTCTTTCACTTAAACATCTTACTTTGATTAGTCTTAAATGAAGTGTTAACAATTATAAAAATATGCTCTACCTAAAATTCCACCAGACACTTCATGACATACACACTAGAATGTCCCAGAAAGAAACTACAACTGAATACATACGGAGACTTCAAACACATTAATTTATCTGAACTTGCAACTGAGGTGCAAGAAATAGTTTGGGAGTCATATTCTGTTCCCTTCTCAGATATGAATGAAAAACTTCATGGATTTACTAATGAACTTACTCAACTATATGATGAATATGCTCCCCTAGAGACTGAAAAAATAAGAAGGAAAGCAGCATCTTGGCAAATTGTAGAACTAAGAGGTCACATGAATCTCAGATGCTGCACGTCGAGCATCCAAACCCCTCCCTATGCATCAAAATCATACTGCTTAGAAGCAGAAGCTGAACAGTCATTCGAGCTGTGAGAAATGCTAAACTCAAGCACACCCATACATTAATGGACAACTGAAACTGACAGCCATCCTATGGAAAAAATTGTGTGGTCTTGGTGTAGGCAAGTAAAAGCTGCAGCTGATTCCATTGTCCCAGGCAAAGAACTGAACCTGTATTTCACATTATGCAGAACCACAATTGAACCGCAAATGAAACAGAGACTCATACAATTACTTCATGGGGGTAAACGACTGTAGCCATGGAAAATTCTATCTTAAGTATGCTACCTGCAACTGCATAAAAAAAACTATCATGCATATCAGATCAGCATCTACTGGACACAATGGTATTGCAGTCCAAATGAGAAGATTATTATTCATCCGCTACTGCCCACTATACCAGATATCTTTAACCATTCCTAAACCCCAAATGTTTTCCCCGAGGCTTGGAAACAGACACTTAATAAGACGCTACTCAAACAGGACACTGCCATAGCACCCTCTGATTACTGACCTACTAGACAAATACCATTCAGTCTTCCGTAATGTTGCAGTACAACATCTGCCATAATAAAGGTAACACATGATCTGAAGCTAGCTACGGATGCACAAAATGAGACTATCATGTGCTTCTTAGAGTTCAGCAAAGACTTTGATGCAGTCAACTTTGACATTTTACTTTCCAAACTTAGCAGCCTAAATTTCTTGGCAACTGCTGTGCAATGGTTTCGTTCATACCTGACATCTCACCAGTAATACATCACGTCCCGCACCATAAAGTCACAATAGAGGCGGACAGTATCAGTGTCCCTCAGGTTTCAGTATGAGGTCCTATACTCTTTTTCATAGTACTTCTGTCCTATTACAAATAATACATGTATTCTGATGACCCCCCCCCCTCCCCACAAACCCCCAGTCATATCTGAAAGCAAAACAAATCAACCTGAAGGCAGTTATCGAGAATCCCATAAGCAAAGGATCTAGGAGTAATAATACATTAGAACCTAAACGGGACTGAGCACATAACTTCAACGCGCAAGAAGGCATCAGCATCTACAAAAATATAAAAAGATCTTCCTTCTCGACCTGAAAAACAAACTTGTACAAAAACTTAGACTTACAACTATGGATCATAGTGATGTTATCCAGCAAAGTTTTTCTCAAGAAAGCTCACAGTGAATGCTTGTGTTCAATATATCTGTAATGTTTGACTCTTCGATCATATTTAACCATCATACACACAGCTATCCTGGCTGTATACAGACAAGCACAGAGATTTCCATAGCCTCTGTCTTCTCTGTTGCCTGTCCTCTGAACAACATAGCCCAAACACCCATTCCCAAGAGATCAAAATTCTTTTTGTCCAACTCCATCTTTCAGCCACTTCTCGAAGTCCTTCTCAGTAGCAGGTACTGCAATAACTGTCCATATTATATTAGATTGATTGAATCATTCATTCATTCTTGAATTGAATATCTCCAACTTCAAAAGACAGTTAATGACTGTCTACTGAAGCAACAATAATGATTACTACTCTCCCTGTAGGCACTCATTGCCCCTGTAATTCTTCTCTGCAGCTAGAATTCCCCATTCTCCAGTATTCTTAGCTGCTGCAGTGTCCTTAAATTTCTTTTCCCCAGAACTCATTGTATCAGGAAACACCTATCTTGGCCCATAAATTCTTTTTATACCTGCCACTATTATTGTTACCACCACCACCACCACCACCACCACCAGTATTAGTGGTAGCAGCAACAATAGTAGACACACTGGCAGTATTAACTTTATTAGTTCATAGCCAGTGTTATTTACTCACATTATCTCTACAGACACTCAAATCATTGCAGTATTATGTGTCATATTAAAATTGTTGTTTCCTAGAAATTGTGATATTATGAAAAGGAACTGCATGTGTGAAACCCTGGTTCGGTGTAAGAGAGGGTCTGATGACCCTAATTAGATCAGGTTAATTAAATATATGAGTAATAACAGGAATGCTCATTTGATGCAAAAAAGTCTAGTAAACATGATCTCTAAAATACATACCTTAAGAGCTATGAGCACTTGCTCAGTAGAAGAGATGCTTCCCCCCCCCCCCCCCCCACCCCCCCTGCTTTGATCCACAGCACCACCTCTCAAAATATGGAAAGCAAGAGATTTGTTTCATAGCACAAAAGATGAAGAAGTGCTCATAGTCCTCAAGGCATACATTTTAGAGCTTATGTTTAGTGGACTTGTTTGCTTTGTATGTTTGTTCCTGTTATTCTGCATATTTATACTACTCAAGTCTTGCCTTTATATTCACTGTGGCTTTGATAGTGGTTGCACTGTGCTGTTTGTAGTAGTTCATTCACATTCCTACTGGTCCATTCAGTGTCAACTGGTCTAGTGTCCCTTCCTTACCATCTCAGATTTTGTTGAAATTTTGAATATACATTAAAAGGCTTACCAAATGTAATTTCACAAAGTTTTAACTACTGACATCCAATTCTACAGTTTTGTACACTCATTCAAAAATTCATTGGTTAAAATGAGTGTAACATTCCAAAGTATTTATCATTCTTGACAAAAAGTTACACATAATTTAAGATTGTTCTCTCTCTGATAAATATACTGCATTGATTCATGGCTAAATGTACTAACCAACTTAAAAACTGAAAGATTTGTAGTTCAATATTCTAGTTACCACTGCATGCAAATTAGAGGGGAAAAAAAAAAAAAAAATCAGCACATCAAAATTTTCCAAAGATTGACAATTTTTTTCCTAAACAAGAAGCTGTTCAGATGACACTGAGACTCTGTATTACAGATTCACCTCTCTTAAAGATATGGTACAAAGTACCCCTAACAAGTACATACCCAACCTGAAGTTCAGACACTACCGAGCCTATAATGTAAATCAAAACAGTAAACATTCTGAGACAGACAAAACACAGAACAATAATAGCACACAATAGGGTAGTTGCAACTAAGGAGTTTTATGGAAGCAATGTATATAAATCCTTGTACAATTAAAATTTAACACTAAAGAAGATATTAACTAATAAGTACTACTTAATCATATAAAAATTTCAAACAAAACCAATATTATGAGAACACTAGCACATTTATTCTGTTTCTTTAGCAAATTCATTGTCTGCTAATATTCCACAATAAAAATTTACAACCACGTGTCATGAAAGTGTCAATCATTGACCAATAAATATCATTTGTAATTCACCGTACAGTATGTGAAAACACAGCTGACCAACCTAACTGGAGGAAGGCAGCTGAGAAGAGTGATGGTAAAGGTATTATAATCACATTGATACAAACTTATTTTACATCTATTGTGTAACATTTAATATTCTGATATGATGTAAGTTTTGAGATATTTCCAGGTGTGACAACAATGGAAATGTTCACTTTTGTAAATATTTATAATGCACTTTTGTTTCTATGACATTTTATACCCTTGAACATTACCCCATTATGGATCTATGAAAGAAAATTACAAATAGAGTCAATGTAGCTATCTGTCTACATAAGTGAGCAGAAAAACCTGAGTTTGAAATTTGAGATTTTTTCCTCCCTTTTGGAAAACATACTGAAAATGGATACATTATATGGAACAAGGACAATGTAATTGTAAAGGTTTTACAAAAACAGAGGCAAAATAAAATAGTTTGTATAGGCCCTGTTCTACACGATATATAAACTGTCCAAGTAATGACAACTCTCAAACAACAAAAATAGATATTTCAAGATATGTTATTTGATTGGGTTTAAACTAACCTGGATGCCATTGCCATAGCCCAATATAAGAAGCAGTGGTGGAGTACCATTTCTGTCGTCAGACGAATCTGGATACAAAGCTGGATCATTTATATCTGCATTTTCAAATCGCGCCCATGTAATGACTTCTCTTGCCTCAGTCAGGGGCAAACTTGAATAACTCTATGGGAAATACAAAAGTTAGTATACTTAAACCACAAATTCTGAAGAGCTATGTCTTGCCACAATATGCTTTACATATTTTCACCTGTGGTACAACTTCATTGATGAATCCTGCGACGCTTTCAATTATGGATCTGTCGCTAACTGGCTGTGGCAAGACGACATTTCCAGCTGGGTTTACGGATTTACGAGGAGATTCAGCAGACATTGTACAACTGAAAATGCACAAACGATTTTAAATGCAATTCCGCCATCCAAAAACAAATGTTGATACTTCATAACGTTGTACGATTAATTTGTTTGCTATTTCTTTTGTGTGTGTGAATTCTTCTTGGAATGCATTTGGACGCATAACAAAAGGTACTGTCCTACAACAAAGCCTTAATGGTACCCTTGTCAACGCAAACACACAAAGTGCATCTTTCAGTTTTTTAGTAGTGCAACAGTTTTGCCCGATATTAAAAGTGCGTACACAAGATACTAACATTTTCACCTACATCTGTTGTATTTTGACAACTTCCATAAAGCTACATTCCACTCCACTGCGTCAGTCCTGACAGCTGTAGTAAACTATGACGTCAAGGCCATTGCGAATGCTGACAAACTTTTTTAGTTTTGTCACACAACAAACCAATTAACATTTTTTAATGCATGTAACGTTAAAAAAAAAAACAATTTATTACACGAAATACATCTGAGGGCGAAAAAAGTGCTGTTCGTCCGACAACATAAATAACTTTGGTTGCATAACTTCTCTTGGCTACTGCAAATCAGCTGATATGAGTAAACAAAGCACAATCGAAAGTAGCTTTGTGTAGTAGACATGTTGTCCGTAGTTAGGTGTCTGCTTTTTCTCGTCATCGTCAATAGTACCGGCAGAGCAGTCAAGAAGAATATACTGTTCATAGTTGTTGACGATTTACGTCCCGCACTTGGTTGCTATAATGATGTAAATGCTCACACACCCCACATTAACGCACTTGCAAAAAAGAGCGTCGTATTCAAACATGCCTTTGCCCAGGTATTAATTTTACCAAAAGCCTAAAATCAAATAATTAACCGTCCTGATTCTGTTTCATTATTTTCTGTTCCTAGCAAGCGCTGTGCGCTCCAAGTCGAAATTCATTTCTGACCAGCAGACGCCCCGACAGTATTCGGTTGTATGATTTCTACAGCTACTGGCGAGAGACGGCTGGCAATTTTACGACATTACCCCAGTATTTCAAACAAAATGGTTATCATACGATGTCAATCGGAAAAATCTTTCATCCAGGTAGAAGACATTTGATGAGTCTTAAAATATTGATATGAATGGAAAACATGGCGCAATCATATTAATTATTTTTCTTTTTTAATTGAAGACTAGCAGTTATAATAATCAGCAATACCTTGGAATATATTACATTCTTGACATTGTCAGTCTGCGGGCGATCTGCAGTCTATGATAATTGAAAACTTCACAAGCTAAGACCGCTTAAAAAGTATTTTGTTTTATGACCGATTTCAACAGAGACATCGTAAGGTCTTATGCTTTAAATATGTTGTAAAAATTTTGAAGTATAACATTCGATCGATGGTGACAGTGTAACCCTGTCAAACTTGGTCATGCAATAAAATTATTTTTTAGCGATCTTTGCTTGTGAAGTTTTCTTCAGTTATCATAAGTCGTAATTTTCGCCTAGCCTAGTTGCATTAGTGGGCATATTTATGATAAATATTAAATGCACTGCAGTTTAGTACATGTCGTTTCACAGATTAAACTGAAACAGCTCGGTATGTTTTAGTTACTACTTCTGTCTACCGTTTATTTTTGTTTTTCTTTCAATTTTTTCGCCACAAATTCAGAATTAGCTTGACTTGTGAAGGTATTCTCAAAGTGCGAAGTACCAGTACTTCGCATTACATGCATGAACATTGTCATCTGCTGCAACCGAAAAAAAAAAAAAAAAAAAAAAAAAAAAAAAAAAAAAAAAAAAAAAGAGAGTTGACACAATTCTTTTTCCCCGAATTGTGGATCACATAAAGATTGGGAAGGTTCAGTAATATGTACAAATTGCTGTGGATACGATGTTTTGCAACTACCTTAAATTCCCCATTACTGAATGACAGTAAACGACCATATATACCTAAACTTAAGTAAAAATTGATCTACATGAAGACAATTGGGAAGAATGTGATAGAGTAGCACATAGCAACAGAAAAATCATAAGCCTACAAGTTTACACATGTCTGAAAACTTTCCATATATCAAGCATGTGGTTCTGAGCCAACAATGATAAATATTTCATTTATAATTGTAATTGCATACAGGTCATCACTTGGAAACTTTGAGCTCTATACAACTCATCTTGACTGTTCTTAGGATATATATCTGATCAAAACAAGGTCTGATGTGGAAGTTTTAAGGTATGCTTGCCAAAGGAGTCTGACAAAATATCTAACATTATTTGAACTCTACCATTTTATTCCAGCAGTTTACCTTTCATTATGCAATACATCAGCACCCTGACTAATAATGTGTTCTTCAATGAAGTTCATATTGATCAAATAACTTTTTATCTGGCAATGAATGCACACACAGTCAGCATATTGTATTATAGCACTGCGCCAACTCTATGGCAATCAGTCAGGGTAATTAATGACTCCAGACCAAACTATTGTTCAAGTAACGATATTATGAAAAGGATAGTTGCTTCTAACCATATAGCGGAGATGCTAAGTCGCTTTTGGCACAGCAAGAAGACTCGGAAAGTGAGCTTACTTACACACACACACACACACACACACACACACACACACACATCACAGTCTCTGGCAGCTGAGGCCATTTACGTTAGATTAACTAGAGTGAAATTTATAGGGAACTGTATACTGCGATAAAATTTGTTATTTAAAAATAACATCATCACTGTCAAACCATTGAGAAGTTTGTAGAAAAATATACAAAGTAAGAAAAAATCATAGCCAGTAGTGGCTTAAGGTAGCTATAGACTTACAATTGGCTCCCAGTAAAGAGTTTAAAGTCTTAATCTCATAAAAACTCATAGACCTTCTATGGAGTTTCAAGCAATTTACGATGTTATGATACATACACTAAATGAAGCAGTGTTTATAAAACTGCTCAGGGTTCAATTACACAACATACTAAATTTGAGGTAAAATATATCTAAAAACAAAGATGATGAGACTTACCAAACAAAAGCGCTGGCAGGTCGATAGACACACAAACATACACACAAGTCTATCGACCTGCTAGCGCTTTTGTTTGGTAAGTCTCATCATCTTTGTTTTTAGAAATATTTTTCCCACGTGGAATGTTTCCCTCTATTATATTCATAAATTTGAGGTAACAGGTAAATAATTAATCAAGAAGCTTAGTTCAGTATGTTTTGCCCCCAGAAGTATCACTCATTGTGTTGATTTAAAGACAAGTATGTTGACATATTTTCACACTTTGTTGACTTATGGAATTATCTTCTGGGCAGCTCACTTAAAGCAAATAGAGCACTTATTCAGCCGAAGAGATCAATAAGGATATTGTATAAAGTTATATAACTGCGCATTATCCAGTGGTGTCCTGAAGAATCTTTGAATTCTTACTCACACTTCTCAGTATATTTCTTCCCTAGTGGTTTTCATTGCTAATAATAAATAACAGTTTTAGCTGAACTGTGATTTACACAATAACAATACAGACACAAATAGTGTTCTCATCTAGATTTTATTCTGAATGAATGCATGGTCTCATAGCACTATAGCTGATCTTTTGGACCTCCAGCCACGTTGGCTACCTCTTATAGTGGTGGACTGAGCACTGGTAATGTCATGGTTAGTACAATGGTTTTATAAGGATGAGAGCAGCAACCACATGGCAAAAGTAACCACTTGACAATGAATCTTGCGGATGCACAATCACTTGACATGACTGGAAACATAAGGAAATTAAATTCAGACTTTGTTTCGTTGTCTTATGTTCAGAGTGTTGATGTGTACTCTGTAACTTATTCACTCATCTCTTAATTTTTCACCAATTTTTACAAGTTATATAAGAAGTACAAAACACAACAAAAGAACCCTCCACAATGGCGGCTGGCTGAGCTATGGGCAATCTGAATGCATCTTAAGCAAACCCACCTGTTTAGTTCAACCAGTCACACTTTCAACAATGCTGCAGTCTGAAACACTCAGCTTCCTCCCTTACACTGTAAATGTTCTGATGTTGTGCTCGTGCTGCTGACATGTATATACACTTTGAATGAAATTATTACCCAGGGAAGAGATTGATGGCCAGCATATGAGTATCAAATTCATCAAGTAGAAACAGACTGTATTGTTGAGCCCCTCTGTCTTCCTGTTAATTTGGCATACATAAGTATAAATCACAGAGATATGTGTGTCATACCAGAATTCAAGGAACCTTTATAGGAGCTACCTTCTGAGTAATTGACTCTCCACTCTATGAACTAGCAACACCAATAGGAGATAAAAAAACCAGCAGTGAGCAACTGTTGTGAGAATTTTTGGGTATATATTTCATATCAATACAGTATTTTTACTGACAGGCTATTTAGTATCCCTCAATACAGAGATATGGGTGTGCTCATTCTGCTGCATCCAAGATGTCTCTCTCTTTCCCCAAACTATGTCTCATTAGTTTTGTCAGAATTGTCCCTACACCAACTTTCTAGAACATTCAAGATGCCACTTTTGCCCTTGTCCATGACATACTTTCTGCCTACTTTAGTGGTCACGCACCTCATATGACAATTCCTAATCTTCTTGTGTAATGATTTCCAAACATAGCTGCTTTTCTCCACCCTGAATAGTGCTGTTTCGCTCAATTGAAAATTACATAGCACAACCAAACATTGCACTTAGATGCAGGTTGCATCAATAGATTCCATATTTCATGTTGCGTGTTTTATGGCCTATCACACAGTAATTTCTACTTTCATTCAAATTAAAGGTTTGTGTAATACTATGTTCGGAAATGTCATGGCCGAATCCCATAACATCCAACTGGTTTTGAAGCTAATACAGTTTTGAAAATCAATAAACTAAAACAACATTCTACATAAATTTAAGTATTTGGAATTATATCATAATTCCTTACTGTGTACTAATTTCAGAAGTATTTCTCATATTAATGTTACTGTTGACACTATAAGCTTATCCAACACATCTTCTTCCACTGTACTAGACAAATTTTTAAACCAGTTGTTCTGCAAATTCTTTATCATTAATCTGACATATCCAGGATCTTTGTGGTGTACCAGATAAATCTAAAACTAGTTCTGTTAATACACAAAACAAATGGAATACACAAAACAAATGGAATGCACAAATTGGAAACACAAGAAAAAATTTAATGCTACTACTTTATTTCCCTTCTTTCAAACGCACTATCCTCTTTATTTTCTCTCACATTCAAAGCATACTCTTAAATCTTGTTTTATTATTGATGTTGATGGGCAGCATATTAGGGGCAGCACAACAGGTTCACCACCAGTTCGACTTTCTTCAGGGGTCAGGGCCGTCGAGAAGTATCCGTCTGTCACAGCTGCCCACTGCTGCCCCTTCCCTCTCCTTTTGCCTACACCACACCTCTTGGCTATCCATGTAACAGTGTTTATGAAGCTTTCAGTATGGTGGTGTAGACACCTATAAGCAACACGTCAGCATTGGATCATATTTCTCAGGAGATCTAGAGTTGGCTCAAGAAAACTGAACTGCATACATCATGGAATACTACTGGCTGAAAAGAAAGGGAACTCTAAGCCTGAATCTGGGCACTGCATTACAACTTGACAACCTGTGCTAACTCATACTAAAGGGGAAGAAATCAATAATGCAACCTAACACGTGGAAGGCTTTTGTAAATAATTTCAAGATAATTTTTTAATGGGATTGGAAAGCACAATCCCATGGCCATCCCATATCAGTTTTTGCAACACAGATTATTGCATGTGTACTGTAGGGTTGCATGCCCATCACTGAGGTGGACACAGGAGTTCACAAGGAGGGAATAGACAGATGAGGATGTACATTAACACTATGGTTTAACAGTGGAAGCTTGTAATGAAAAATTAAGTAGATGTGACAAGAATGGGTATCCTACAAACGCTATCTTGCAGCTACAATAGAAAAGGGCACAAAAATCAATAACTAATTTCACTGTCAATGGGGTTGCCTAAATAAAGAGGGTAGACCATTGCAGGACTAAAACACTGTAAATTCTTTATTCACTAACCTTGTTCACATGGGAACATATCTCTAAAGTACATAGTATGTTCGGGTGTTGCCACAAAAAAAAGAAAAAGAAAAAAAATGGGGAGCAAACAGGACACAGAAGTACTCTTGATTTTTCATTCCTTTATTGGAACTGGACACAGTTACATAAAAATTAACATGGGACAGTAAAAATTCCTATAGCTCACAGTAGCCTCACAGAAATGCAGATTTCAGTGAGTGGCATGTGATGAATCATAAATGTAAAAAATTATGCACAGCTGTTCCACACATAGCAAATATAAGAACAGAAAACTTGTGGGTATACACGTGGAGGACTATGGCAGTCAGGCAATATGCAATTGCATGGATACTAGGGTGGGTCAGACCATACAAGTGCTTGAACATCACGTTGCAGACATTCGGGGGAAAGTACAGAGGGACACGCTCCAGTGGGAAGCCTAGGTGCGGACATCGCACCAGCTGGGTTCGTGGGCATATGGTACTGTGCATGATTGCAGGTTGAGACTCATATTTATGTAGTTTTGCATCTGTAGGAGCTCAGGGTTGGCAATCTGAGGCGCCAGGGAGGTGTTCGATAGGGGTGAACAATCTTCTATGGCAGATGCGCCCCCTTGAGAAGGGGGGCCCCAGTTGGAAGGAGCGCGCCATTGAAGATGCTGGAAATCATGGGGGATTTCAATTCAAAGACGCTTCCAGCTGCACCATGGTTCCTTGTGGTTTCACATACTGAAGACAGCCAGTCCTTCATAATGTTAAATCCGTTTATTATTCAGAAATGTGTTGATGCAATTGCCGGCCCTATGAAATCCCGCTCTTGTTTGCAGAATTGCACTTTATTTTTGGAGACTACTTCTGATTCTCAAGCACAACAACTGCATGCCCCTTTGCTTCTCCATGGCTATCTTGTTCATGTTGAGGTCTGTAGAACTCCAACTTCTTCCCGTGGTGTTATTTACACTAGGCTGCTTGACAGTCTGACTGAGGTCAAAATCCAGACATACCCCTCTGATCAGGATCTCATTGCCTTCCATTGGGTAATAAAAAAAGTAGGTTCCTCCTTAGTGCCCATACGAACTCTTTTTCTTGCCTTTGATAGAGTGAGTCTTCTATTCAAGTTCAAATCAGGCTATGAAGTTATCACAGTCCAACCGTACATTCCAACCCCAGTGCACTGCTACCAGCGACATCATTTCAACCACACTCTAATGTCTTGTTGACACTTGGCCAAATGTTTAACCTGTGGTAAGGATGTGCACGAGGGCGATCGTCTGCCTCCTTCTCCCCACTGTATCAGCTGCAATAGCGACCATGCAGCCTCCTCTCGAGATTGTCCCTATCTCAATCAATGGCCTGTCCAGGAGATCTGGGTAAAAGAAAAAGTTCCTTACCCAGTCATTCGCAAGTTATTGGCTAGTCGCAAACCCTGCTTCTACCACCTGGCACTTATAGTACTGCTCTTGCTACATCTCGCACCATGAAGGACGTGCCTATGCAGACATGCATTCTCAAATTCAGCTCTGAGGCTATGAAATCACCCCGTGTCAAGGTAGCATCACTGTCCCCTCAACCGGCTGTGCAACGAGCCATCAAACTCTCGCCTGAAGGGGTAGAGTCACCTGCTACACAATTGGCAGACCGGAAAGGGCAGAAGGGGTACTCCCGTGAAGACTTCATATGTCCCTCCAGCCAACCAATACCTGAGTCTTCCTCTGCTTACCAGAAAGGCTCAAAGAAGTCCAACACGGACAAACGGTCTTCTCCTTCACTGACTCGAAGAGCCTCTTCAATGGTGTCATCACGTGATACCTTCGCCCAGCCAGCCTCCATGCTGCCAGTGTGCGCCACCAACCATTTTTCTGCATTGTACTCCACAGACCAGCAGCACAAGAAAGCCGATGCTTCTGTAGACCTCATGGAGCAGGATCCTCCTGCCTCTGTGCCTTGTAGCAGAGTGTTTTCGAAGGCTGGCACTCAGCAGCCGCCAAGATGACACCCTTCATTTCTTCCTCATCATGGCTCTCCTTCAATGGAACATTCATGGCCTTCGACCCAACAAAGAGGATTTATGGCTGTTTTTAGAATTGAAGCATCTCCTTGTACTCTGCCTTCATAAAAACAAAATTGCATCCTCATGACCGCTTTGAGCTTTCTCATTTCTTCCCGGTCTGTTTTGACCTATGTCACCAGGGCAGGTTTCCTCCAGCGTGTTGGGCAGCTACCTCACCCATTTCTGCTGCTTGGTGACTTTAATGCACACCATCCCCTTTGGGGTTCTCCCAGAACCTGTCAGAGAGGTGTCCTCTTGGCTGATTTTCTTAACTTAACCTCTTCTACCTTAACACAGGAGCACCTACATTCCTATCTGCCTCCTCGTACACCTGTTCCCATTTGGATCTATCCTTCTGCACTGCCCAGCTTGCTCAAGTGGTCCGTTCTTTCTGAAACCTACTTGAGTGACCATTTCCTGGGTGCTATCTGTTGTAACCACAACAGGAATGGTCGTGGGGTTGCTGCTAACGAAAGCGCGCTGGGACCGAACGGGAGTGGCCTACAAACAAACAAAACAGACGAACGGGAATGGAAGGACAAGCACGACGATGGACAACCAAGCAAACCACCAAGATCAACAACAAAGTATTAAGCAATGGGGTCACAAGAGATAACCTCACAAAATCAAAACTACGTCCACTTGTAAACAGGAAGTAAGCACAAGCAACATAAATACAATGTCTGTTAGTGAGATATCAACAGACTCAATGTGAATACCAGACTGCCTCACTGAGTGAGAGACAGCCGCCTAAATACACAACAGGGTATGTCGCTATTGGCCACTGGGACCACATGCTCCACAGTGGCACCCTCACATTAGACTCGAGGCCAGGAGCGCACAGTCATGACACATGGTGCGACTGCTGCAGAGACCTCTAGTGGTCATCGAGTTCCATGCCGTCTGGCACGGATTCGAAACCCGCGGCGCTCGGTACCAGACTATCCATTTGCTGACTCCTACCCTATATGTGTGCACACCCAAATGGCAGCTCACTAAGGCCGAGTGGCGGCTTTAGTCCTTCCTGGCAACCTTCAACAAACACGATTTCCCCAGTTGTGATGACTAGGTGGACTATCTTACAAACGTTATCCTTACAGTGTGGAGATGTGCTCTCCGCATTTTTAACCATCATCCTACGAATTAAACCTATGTTCATTATAAACAGATGCGTGAACAGTGTTGTCATGCCATTTGGGATGGTAAAAAAGCTAGCTGGATTTCATTTACTAGTTCTTTTAACAGTTCCACTCCCTTCTCTGTCCTGTGGGCCAATTTTCGACAGCTCTCTGGGACCAAGATCCAGTCCCCAATTTCCAGCCTGGCAGTAGCAGACAGTGTCATCGTGGACCCTATTGCTGTCTCCAACACCTTGGGTTGCTATTTTGCGGAAATTTCGAGCTCTTCCCACTATCACCCAGCCTTCTTCCATTGGAAATGAGTGGATGAGGCTGAGGCAATATCCTTCTCTTCTCAGAATCGTGAATGCTACAATGCTACCTTTATTATGAGGGAGCTAGATCGTGCTCTCACTTCATCCTGATCCTCTGCCCCATGGCCAGACACTGTTCACATTCAGATGTTGCAACACCGTTCTCCTGCGGGCAAGCTTAATATGTACAACCACATCTGGGCAGAGGGCATGTTTCCCAGATGCTGGTGTGAAGCCACTGTCATACCCATACCTAAGCCTGGTAAGGACAAACACCTTTCTTCTAGCTACCACCCCATCTCTCTCACCAGTTGTGTTTGCAAGGTAATGGAATATATGATTCATGCTTGGCTCTTATGGTGGCTTGAGTCTCACGATTTACTAACCGCTGCAGAGTGTGGATTTCAAGCGTGTCATTCTGCAATTGACCATCTCGTCAATTTGTCCACCCATGTCATGAATGGTTTTCTGTGGAAATCCCAGACTGTGGATGTGTTTTTTGATTTGGAGAAAGACTATGACACCTGCTGTAGGACTGGTATCCTCGGTAGTCTCTAAACGTGGGGCTTATGTGGCTGCCTGCCCTGTTTCCTTGAGGAATTTTTTACAGACCAAGTTTTCAAGATCCATATGGGTTCTGCCTTCTTGGACACCTTTATCCAGGAAAATGGTGTGCCTCAGGGTTCTGTCCTGAGCATCATCCTCTTTCCTATCGCCATTAACCCTATTAAAAAAAAATCGCCTATCTCCCGGCGGGCATCTCCGGCTGCCTTTTTCTTGATGATTTTGCCATCTATTGCAGTTCTCCATGGATCTGCCTCATTCAGTGGCATCTTTAACAATGCCTTGATCATCATTACCCATGGAGCATCAATAATGACTTTCATTTTTCCAATGGCAAATCCGTTTGTATGAATTTCTGGTGGCACAATTGGTTTCTCCCACCATCTTTACATCTTGGGCCTGTTGCATTTCCATTTATTGAAACTACGAAATTCCTGGGGAACATGCTTGATAGGAAACACTCTTGGTCATCCCACATGTCTTACCTAGCAGACTGCTGTACATGGTTCCTCAATATCCTGTGTGTCCTCAGTGGTACTTCCTGGGGTGCAGATCGAACCACCCTCCTCCGTTTGTACCGATCCCTTTTCTGTTCAAAACTAGACTATTGGTGTTTTGTTTATGCATCTGATTATCCGTCTCTCTTACGCTGTCTCAATACTATCCACCATCGTGGCATCCGTTTGGCCACTGGAACCTTTTACGGTGGCCCGGTTGAGTGTTTGTGTGCAGAAGCTGCTGAACTACCACTGTGACTTTCTCCTCAGCAGGTATGCAAGCCATTTGTGTACCATGGGTGGCCACCCATCCTATGCCTATCACCCCTCTTCTCTGTTACGTGCTGGAGTTTGCTTTCGTCTCTTGCTCAGACAGCTTAACTTCTCGCTCCCTGCAACTTTCCCAGTGGGTGTGAACCCTTCACCACCTTGGCCTTGTGTGGTGGCCCGTGTCCACTTTGGAACTTCATTTGCTTTCTAAGGACACTACTCCAGCCTTTCTCTATCACCTTCAGTTTCACAATCTTCACATGGAACTTCACAATAGTACCTTTGTGTACACTGATGGCTCTCACATTGACAGTGGTGTTGGATGTGGCTTTGTCATTGGCACTGACATTTTTCAATATTGGCTTCCAGACCACTGTTCAGTATTTACAGCAGAGCTCTTCACCCTTTATCGGGCCATGGAGTACATCCGGTTACACAGGCGTTTCAGTTGTGTCATCTGCTCAGACTCTCTCTGAGTCCTTCATAGCCTCTGTGCACTGTACACTGCCCATCCCTCAGTGCTGTGGGTCCAGGAAAACTGTCACTTTCTCACTCTTGATGGAGCCACTGTGGTGTTTATGTGGGTTCCTGGTCATGGCAGTCTGACAGTCTGCAGTCATCCTTGGTGAGCGGGTCAACCTGAAAAATTATTCCACTTGGATCTCAGACTTTGGCTGTCATCCAGAGAACTCTTCCATTATCATAATGTATTATTACAGGGGCAATGGCTTATAACACACAGCTACACAGTTCATCAGAATTTTGGGAAATGAGCCCCTTCCCCAATGTGTGACATACCTGTTCAATCCTATTGCTACCAAAATGAGAAATTGCTTCACTGAATTGAACAGATTGCATTAGATAGTTGATGATACTCTGATAATGGCACAGAAAGTCATTCCCCAGGATGACATGAAAATCAAGTCCTTTCTTTCCCAGTGCTTCAAATTTCAAACTTTCTTGGACATATGAATCAATTAAAATCCTCACTTTTCCCCCCACACGTAGTGCCATACACAATCACATTTGCCACCTCAAAAAAGTTGATGAGGTTAATAGTTTGTTGTTGCTACGGGGAGGGCTGGCTGCACCTGCCCCCATTCATTTCCATGATTAATTCTCCCACTACCTGTGTAATTCTGAAATCCATCATAGCCACAGTTTGCTCTACCTTTTGACTGAGGGCAGTTAAGACAGTAAGTAGCCAATGGCCTTGCCACAGTGGTTACACTGGTTCATGTCGGATCATGTGCTGGCAGGCCTTCGTGGCCTGTTTGGGTGGAGTTTATTTTTTTTTTTTGAGAACAGTAAGTAAGCTGATATCTGTTAACAGTATGATTCAACTACCTACAGTATCTGCAACTTGCATAATTTGTAAACACACTATAAGGGTCATTATTATGTACTGGAGCTGAAACAAATCTCCTAGTTTCTTCATGTAAGGAAAAAGTAAGACCAAATACTTGCACTTTTGCCACTTTGAGCAAGAGATCATCACATGTCGCATTTCTTCCCAGGATGTAAGTACCGTATGAGATCATACAGATCCTATTGGCAAAGACCTCAAAATCTCCTCCTTACCTTCATCTGAGGGTAGACAGCTTAGTATGTAATAACTTATACCCTTCTTATCTGAATACCTCTCTGTTAGACCCCTTGCCAGAATTTCAAACCTCTCTGTGTTCTCAATGCATCTACTGATTCTACTTAGGTATGTGCATCCTGATAACTTCAGATGCACTGACTTCAACAGGAGACTGTCTGGCCATGAACAAATGTGGCCAACATTGCAGGCATTTTGTCAAAAAAGCAGATACATTTTCTCTGAGTTTCCTCAAAAACGAAGGAATGAATGTAACTGCATGACAGCTGTCCACAGTAGTAAGCTGTGGGGGAGCTGTACTGGCTTCAACTTCCTTAGACCCCTCAAGGGTAGCCTAAACATTCAAATCTGACTTTGACACAAGTTGACTGTGTCCACACCTGCTCAAATCTCCCCTCCATCTCCATATTCTTAAGGGTGAGATTATCCAGTTTATCCCACATGGTCCTAATGGAGTCATTACTATCACCTTCATCCCCACACTTTTGCTGGGAGTGCATCTGAGACATTGGTACAAGCAAAGGGACCGAAACATAATGGTTAACAATAAAAAAAAAAACAAAGCAGAGAAAACATGTCCTCGGAAAACAACACTTTTAAGAGAGCAGTTCCCTATCCTTCCCAGCTGCAATGTTCTCATAGTTCTCCATTGGCAGATCAACAACAGGAGACTGAAGAGGCAGGGCTGGTGACGCATTATATGTGTGGTGCAACATGGTGAAGAACCCATGACCCTTGGAGAGACAGTGTGGTAATTGTGATGATAAGGCAAAGATGCTCCCCCAGTGCTGACACCAATAACAAAATTCGGAAGATCTGAGGAAGCAGAGGATATTGCACTCTTGGTTCAAAAGAAAAAGCACAAATGATGACAAGCGAAGGTTATTAGAGATTTGGGTGTCTGTGAAAAGAGCTGTGCGTGAAGCTTAGGCAGGACCATTAGAAATGAGGAAAGCATGCTGTTAGATATTACCCGCCGTTTCGTCAGTAACGCCCATGATGTCTGAGTAACAGGTGCACCCCTCCATTGTGCAACGCATAATTATCAAATATCTTGCGTGTGTAGGAGTTACAGTGGTGGAAATTTCCCAGAGGTTGGTGGCACAGTTTGATGATAAAACATTATCAAGGACATGTGTGTTTGCCTGGCATAAAAAGTTCAAGGAAGGACAAGAACGTGTGGAAAATCAGAAAACACGATTGCCATCCTTGGTCCAGCATTACAGACAAAAACATTCGTGTGGTTAAAGACATTATTAATGATGATTGACAGGAAATAGTATCAGAAATTGCACAAAAAGTCAGAACGAGTTATAGGAGCTGTCAAGCAATCATCACAAATGATCTACAGTTCTGTAAAGTGTGTTCCAGATAGGTACCTAAACTCTTGACCAAAAATCTGAAGCTGAGATGTTTGGAGGTCTGTCAGAGGCTTACAGCAAGGTTTGCAGAAGAAGGTGATGCATTTTTGAGTCCTATCGTCACCTGTGATGAAACAAGGGTTCACCACTCCACTCCAGAATCCAAACAAGCCAGTAAGGAGTGGCAGAGGAAAGGGGAGTCAGCACCATTAAAAACTAAGACTCGACTGTCAGCTGGCAAGGTTCTTTCAACCGTTTCTTCCAATAAGTGAGGCATTTTTCTGATTGATTTTTTGCATGAGTGATACACAATCAATGCTGCAAACTGTTGAACAAAGCTAGTGTTGCATATCACTGCAAAAGATGAGACCAATCGATTCTACAGGTCATCTTCCTCCACGACAATGCCCGACCCCATACTGCAGCTCTGACTGCCTCCAAGCTACAGGAAATGCACTGGACTACACTTGATCATTCTCCTTACAGCCCAGACTAATTGCCCTGTGATTTCCATTTATTTGGACCACTTAAAGAAGCTCTAGGAGGGCGACAATTTGAAGATGACGAGAGTGTGGAAGACTTCGTGCACAACTGGCTGGTGACACTACCCAGTTTTTTTTATGATGAGGGTATCAAAAAGCTGCCCATATGCTGGGACAAATGCATTTCCAAAGCAGGAGACTATGTGGAAAAATAAATTACAATTGCCTTGAGTTTTTCAATAAATGAATTTAAATACAAAAAAAAAAAAAAAAATCCATTTATATTTCATCTGCCCTTGTATAAGAAGGGTAAAAGAACAGACTCACAAAATTACAGACCAGTCTCCCTAACTTCGGTTTTCTACAGAATTCTTGAACATATTTTCAGTTCAAATATAATAAACTTTCTTGAAACTGAGAAGCTTATGTCTATGAATCAGCATGGTTTTAGAAAGGATTGCTTGTGCAAATGTCAGCTTGCCCTTTTCTAACATGATATACTGAGAACTATGGGTGGGGGGCAACAGGCAGATTTCATATTTCTACATTTCCGGAAAGCATTTGACATAGTGCCCATAGCTGGCTGTTAACGAAGGTACGAGCATATGGAATAAGTTCACAGATATGTCAGTGGCTGGAAGACTTCTTAAATAATAGAACCAAGTACATTGTCCTCAACAACAAGCGTTCATCAGAGACAAGGGTATCATCAGGAGTGCCCCAGAGAAGTGTGATAGGACCACTGTTTTTCTCTATATACATAAATGACTTGGCATACAGGGTGAGCAGCAATCTGCTGTTGTCTGCGGATGATGCCATGGTGTACAGTAAGGTGTTGAAGTTGAGTGGCTGTAGGGAGATACAAGACAACTTAGACAATATTTCCGGTTAGTGTAATGAATGGCAGCTAGCCCTCATGCGGAAAAAATGTAAGTTGATGTGGATGCGTAGGAAGATGAGACATATAATGTTTGGATACAGTATTACTAGTGTCCTGCTTGACATAGTCAAGTCTTTTAAATATCTGGGCATAACATTGCACAGCAATTTGAGATGAAATGAGCATGTGAGAACTGTGGCAGGGAAGGCATATGGTCAACTTCAGTTTACTGGGAGAATTTTAGGGAAGAGTAGTTCACCTGTAAAGGAAGCTGCATATCGGATGCTGGTGCACCCTGTTCTTGAATACTGCTCAAGTGTTTGGGATCTGTACCAGGTCAGATTGAAGGAAGATGTCAAAGCAGTTCAGAGGCAGGCTGCTAGGTTCATCACTGGTAAGTTCAAACAACAAGTAAGTGTTAACAGAGTTGCTTGGGGAACACAAACAGGAATCCTTGGAGGGAAGGTGACATTCTTTTTGAGGAATGCTATTGACAAAATTTAGAAAATCTTCATTTGAAGCTGTCTCCCAAACAATTCTACTGCCACCTACATAGATTGTGCATAAGGAAAACAAAGATAAGTTACTAGAAATTAGAGCTCATATGGGTGCATATAAACAGTCATTTTTCCTTCGCTCTATTTGAGTGGAACAGGAAAGGAAATGACAAGCAGTGGTACAGGGTGCCCTCCACCATTGCAGACTGTTTATGTAGATGTAGACTTGGACCCTCAGGGCAGTAGCAGGAGGTGGCTCAGCAATGGACTATGTGGTGGCAACTGCAGGAGGCCAGCTGAAAAGGACCTGCTAGGCAGCAATGGTGGTAGGGCCCGCAGCCAACTGGAACTCTATGTAGAATGA
Source organism: Schistocerca serialis cubense (assembly GCF_023864345.2). Lineage (NCBI taxonomy): Eukaryota > Metazoa > Arthropoda > Insecta > Orthoptera > Acrididae > Schistocerca > Schistocerca serialis. Next base: position 784,134,366 of record NC_064641.1, on the reverse strand, counting down.
AGACAGCAGCAACCCAGTGCGGCAGCACTCCAGCTCTGTGTATGGGTGTTTACAAGCCACTCATAGGGGGCAGTATCTTTCTCATACCCCAATGAACTGACGCCACATAAATAGGAAGCGACAGTGAAGGCAAAGGAAGAGGCACCCAGAGGGGATATTTGTTTTGAGAACAGATAATTCTGTTAAACAGTATTCAAATTTAGTTCTCCTTCATGTTACACAGAGTGCACATAGGGAAAGTGCAATGGCCATTAAAGCTAAGTGGATGAGGAGAATGCAGGGAGATTGTGTGTTGTTAGGTCAGGAGACAGTCACAGAGAAAGCATCTGTTCTGGACCCACCACACTGCTCCTGTCTACCAGGAACCCACATTTCATTTGCTCACACTTCCTATTGCCTGATAGCATTTGCATGGCATCTCTCATCAGGAGTCCTCAACTGTGAGAACTATGCTTGGCCTGCAGCATGGTCTGGCTACAGATTGTTAGCCATGGGAGCAGTCACTTGGCTAGATAGCAACACTTGACTGGGGAGAATGAAAGTTTTTCAGCCCGTAGTTTTCAATAAAATATTCCTTAAACAAGGTGGCTGCTTGCACATAGTAGATGCATTGAGTCAATGAGAGAAACAGCAATAAGACCACAAACTTTCTAGCTTTATGATGAATCCTTTTTTGAGCTAGAGTTCACATACACACACATAGATATGCATACACATACACTCATCAAGACAGCTACATTTCACCAGCTGAACACACGGAGTGAGGGGTTGTGCTGGATGAACTGGGAGGGAGGGAGGGAGTGGGATACAGAAGGAGGCTGAAGGGGAAGGGTGGCTGCAGTAGGTGCACAGGAAATGAACGTAGCACAATCACTGATAACAGTGAGTTTGTCAAGCACACAGATATTATGACATAGAGCTGTGTATTGGAAAGGGTCACAGAACAGAGGAATGTAAAGAATAGGGAAGATGATGTAGCTGCAGGATGAGTGAAATTAAGAGTTATGGGGCAGCGGCTAGTAGAGACTGAGACCAGCAAGATTATGGGAATGAAGGACGTATCGCAGGGACAGCTCCTATGTATGAAATTCAGAGAAACTGGTGTTGGGGGGCAAGGGGGGTGGTGATCCAGAAGGCATGACTGTGAAGTAGCCATGTAAATCAAGCATTTTGTGCTGAGTAGTATGTTGCTCCACTGGGTGGTCAATTCGGCTCTTGGCCACAGTCTGGTGGTGGGCATTCATTTAAAACTGCAGCTGATATATATGACTGCTTTCATAGGTGGCCTTGCCTCTGATGCAATAGTACTTGCTTGTAGCTAGAATGGTTTGGGATGTGCAGGGTGGATACATTCGACAGTTCTTGTACCTGGCTCTTCCACATGGGTGCGACCCATGTAGCAAGGGGTTGGGAGGAGCACTGAATTCCTTGGCATTTGTCAACAGTGAAAATATAGAAAAAAAGTGAAAAAAGAAAAGAGAAATTAATTTGTTTCAGATTTTTATTGGGAGGAAAGATATTTGATTGTTTTTTGATGATACAAATGGTATGTAATGAAGCATAATGGAAAATATGCTTAAAATGGTTGACTGAGTTAAAGGAATTTTATTTTGAATGAATGATAAATATAAAAATGTCAGTGTTGATTATATATTTACTGTGTGTGTGTGGCTTTGGGGTGGGGTGTGGGTCCCTCCTGTGTGCTCCTAAATTATTTACATTCTTCCAGGACTTTCTGTTACTAAATGACTGGAGAATATGCAGTGCCAGATTTAAATGAAACTTATGATATTACTGATTGTATTGCTTAAAAAATTATAACAGTTATAAAAGTGAAAAAACAAGGAAAAAAATAACACCAAACAGTAGATAGCTGTCATGTTTTGTCTACATAGAGTTATTTAATGAGTATGCGGTTTGTGCTAGTTGTAAGCTGAAAGTACTCATTGGGCTGCCAAACAATTTTGTAACTTCAAATTATTAACACGAGTACAATAATATGAATTTGTAAGCTACTATCCAGAAGTTTAGCATAATCAGAGAATATAAAAAAACTGAAAGAGGAGAAGTAATCAGTCACTATAAATAATCATTATTTAATTGGATAGATAAAAAATCTTCTCACCAAGCGGTGACAGAACACACACATAAAAGATTGTCATGATTGACAAGCTTTTGGAGCCAGTGGCTTCTTCTTCAGGGGGAAGGAAGAGGGATGAAGGAAAAGGACTGGAGAGGTCTAAGAAAAAGGGTAGATTTTGGGAAAGTCACTCAGAATTGCAGGTCAGGGGAGACTTACCATATGAGATGAAAAGCAAAGACTGATTGTTGGGGACTGCACTGGATGAGATTTGAAAACCTAAGAGCTTAAAACCCACCTTTAAGCTCTCAGGTTTTATTCAAGACAGAGATTACTAATAAAACATCATGCACGAGTTAATAAGTTGTGTTGTTCACCACTATAAATAACCAATAAGACTTCTTCCACAAACTGGAACTGGGCTGTATGTGTAGGAAATCATTCTCCTTGCTTCAGATAGAACTGTTGTTGAAAGGTAACGAAAAGCAGTGCATTAAACTTATAATGTTAGTCATTTTTGTAATTTCACTGCGAGCAAAATATAGTCTCATGTTGAAAGTTATATGGCATAGACACACAGAAGTCATTTTTAGTCTTTTTCTTGAGGTAGAATTCTTAAATGCCATATAAAGACCAAGAAGGTGCTTCTGCTAGGAAGTAGTCATGAAAGGGGTGTGTATGAACCAATACAGAAGTCCCTGCTGTGACTTAAGCTCTCAGGGGAAATACCTTGGTAAAGAAAATCATGTAGTGGTTACTGGGGGTGCTGAGAACAGTTTGGACCATAACCTCAACTGTGCCATTCGAGATGATGTTAGGCACATTGCTGAGAATTCAGCTCACACAAATATTAAGATTGTGCCACTCTCTGAGTGACGTGACAAGTTCTGGATGAAGTGTTCCACTGGACATTTAAATACAGATCTTCATGAGTCATCCCCTTTACAACCCTGCCCCTCTCCGACACCTCTTGCCCCCCCCCTCCCCCCATCCCCCATACCCCCTTGCCGCACCCCTCTCGCTCCTGCTGCCCAGAGCTCAACATACACGGCAACACGTCTGGTAAGAGGTAACTTGCACAACTAATTTCCAAAAGCATTTAGTATAAGCATAAGACTGTCCATTCCCTTTGATTTTCAAAATTTTGTGTAGGTCTATTTTAAGGTAAATCGTACTAAAAGATGGAGCTGCCAAATAACTATGGACACAGTTGGAATAATAACTGGAGAAAAAAACTGGAAGCTTGGACAGTACAAAAGTTAATGATCATAATATATTTTGGACTTCTCCATTAAAAACATATAAAGCTTTTTCAATAAGAAAAACAGTGCTCTCATTTCAGAGGCAGGATACCAAAAAGGCTAAAGGTATTTCTACAGAAGTATTTTTCATAACAAAATAGTAACATGGAAGTTACAGAAATTGAGTAGAGGCACCTTGTAGATGTAAGATGCGGAAAAAAGAGAGTGGCTGTTTACTCCAAAGTCCTTAGGCCTTATACCTCAATGAATACTGCATTGAACAGCTATTTGTGTGCCATACTTTAGTAACAGGCTGAGAAACAGCCCTGCCCCCTATAGGTTCCCAGCAGGAGATGTTTTAAACATCATTAAACAATTAGAGGAGTACTAATAAAACTTAGCAGAAGTAACTGATTATATGTGGAGATTTAAATATAGATTTCATCTCAGATAGTTCTGATTAAGAACACCGAGGCCAGCTGTGGATTGAGCCCCAGAGTAATATTTCTAACAGGAACAGGAGGACATAGTGCAACAGTAACTGATTATTTTTGAATCCAGCTTCTTTAATAAAATAGATGTAAGCCACATGATGAATGATTTATCTGACCATGATAGTCAAATGGTGGTGATACTGCATCCCCATCAATCAAGTTTAATTAAGAAAAAAAAGTAAAATTTCACGGAATTGTGAATGCTGACTCAATTGAACTCTTCACAGAGAATTTACAACATGAAAAATGGAAAGAAGCTTACCAAGGCCATGCAGTATGTGAGAAATTGAATTATTCTTTTAACATTATGAATCCAATTACTCTTACAGCAGGTCAGATAAATTTACAGCAGAAGGTGAGAAAAAGGGTTTTAATACCTGACACCAAAATGTCTTGTACTGGGAAGAGAGAGCTCTTTTTTAATGCAAAGGACTACCTCTAACCATTACTTAAGAGTGTACTAAAGCAATATGACAAAATTTCTCAGCACGTCGATAAAATAGCAAAAATCATGTATTGTGCACAAAGAGTTCAAAATTACTTGAACAAAGCAAGGACAGCTTGGAGGATTATGAGACATGAAACAAATAAACTCAGTAAGGCAAATGATACTGAACATCCCAGATGATAGCAGCGAGCAAGAGAGAAGATATGAAATTCAAATCAGTAGCTACTACATGTAATGAATTCTTCCCAACAGTAGCTGAAAGCATGGGGACAAAAACCAATGCCTCACATGCATGTCCAATATACTTTCTTAGACAGGTAATGCGTATTCCACCACCGGACATCAGTTTTGAACTCACCTGTTTAGAGAGATCAGAAAAATCTTTATGCCACTAAAGAGTAATAACTCTTCTGGCTATGGTGTTGTATCATCCAAAATACTAAAACCTTGTGCTGACTTGGTAGTCCCACCATTGTAACTAATTGATGTCATGATGTATTTCCTGAAAGACTGAAGTATCCAGTAGCAAAACCAATATACTGAAGTGGAGATAAGCAGCTGACCTCTAAGTATAGAAGTATAGACTGATATCCCTCCTTTCCATGTTCTCAACTTTTTTTTCCGAGATGGTAGTGTACAACAGAATCATAAGTAAATAGTAGCAGATAACAGACTAAGAAGTAAATAAAGTTCTCCTTCCAGTCCTAACAGGCCAATTTGGCTCAACTGACTGCCATGTCATCCTCGGCTAATGGCATCATCAGATGCAGTATAGAAGGGCATCTTGTCAACACACTACTCTCTTGGTCATTGTCAGGTTTATTGACCTTGGAACTCCTGCTAATCAGTTGAGTAGCTCCTCAATTGGCCTCACAAGGCTGAGTGCACAGTTAGTTTTTTTTTAAATTCTCTTTTCTGTAATTTGCCTTCAAAATAGTCTACTAAATGACAGTACATCACAATAAAATCTAACACTTAATTGTCCCTTGCTCAAATGATCATTTCATCCTCTATGGATTCTTCTATTGAATAGCAGCATTTCTCCCACAGAATCTGCTGTAGCCTCATTTTTAAAGTTTCTGGCTTCATATTAAATGTGTTTTTGCCCATTAACTTGGGTATTGTCATCCTCATGTATTGTGGAGTCTGTGCATATAATTTCAACTGGTGTGTGGGTAGCATAAAATTATTTTAATTTTTGTGTTATATGTATGGTTAAAATGATTCTCATCAAATAATTTTTGTCTGCTGTGTAGAAAAATTATAATTTCAAAAATTTATATGGAAGTAACAGTTAGGATTTGCAATTTCTGAAATAACGGGTGACAAGACTCTGTTCACTGTGCAGTACACATGTATCGGACAATTTAGATACACTACTCGAACTTCCCCAGAAAATTATCTCATATCTAATGATAGATTCAAAATAATTGTGATAAGTGATTTTTCTTGTACTCAAGTAAGTGGAATTTGCTAGTAGTTGTGTTGAAAATACAAAACTGGTTAGTATGTTTGATAGGAAGTCAGTATGTCTATTCCAGCTTAAGTTCTTGTCCACATTTAGTCCCAGTCTTTCATGCATTGATTGTTATTTTGTATTTTAAGTTCCACACATTTCAGATGTTTGGTTTTGAAATGAACTGTATGGGTTTTTGCAATGTTGAGTTTCAACCCATTGAATTGGAACCAGTTTTCTGAGGTATCCAGTGTGCTTACGATGGAGCTCGGATTTTTTTCTGCATTGTCATCTTCAGTTAAAAACAGAAGTATTGTCTGCAATCAGAACTGATGGAGAATTTGTGTTTATGGGTAAGTCATTTACTTAGATAAGAACAGGATTGGTCCCAAAATGGAACCTTGAGGCACACCTTGTGATGCTGTAATCCATTTAGAATAATAGTTCACTATATCTGAGGTGATAGTTACTCTTCATTTTCTCTTGTGTAAGTATGAAGTTAGCCTATTTAGTCCATTGTCCTTAATCTCATATTTGTCTAATTTGTAGATAAGCAAGTCATGGTTCACGAAGTCAAATGCTTTCATGAAATCACAGAAGATACCTGTAATTTTACTCCTCTGATGCAATGGTTTGCCTATCTTTTCAATAAAGTTATTCACTGCATCCATAGTTCTTTTTTCTGGTTGAAATCCAGATTCGTTACTTATAATAATATCATTTTTTACAATAAACTTCTTGATCCACATTGCTGCTACTTTTTCTAACACTTTTGACAGGACTAGAAGAATAGAAATGGGCTGATAGTTTCCCATGTCTTTCCTCGACCCTTTCTTGAACAGAGGTCTAACTTCGGCATACTTAAAAACATTGGGAAAGCATCCCTGATCAAAAGACTGGTTGAATATTTTAGTTAGGGGAGGCGCTATTATGCCACAAACTGTTTTAATCACTTTAGTGGGTATCCCATCCCACCCAGCATAGCTTTTAATTTTTATGATGATATAATATTTTCTACATCCTTTATTATGCCTTTTTTTAAATCCATAAGATACTCAGCTTCTTGGTGGATTCCTAAGGGAGTTACTTTATTCTAATACTCTGTTACATCTACATCTGACTTTGCCAGATTTATGAAGAATTCATTTAAACACTCTGATATTTGAGCTGGGTTTACGATAAAGCTATCATTTACTTTAACCCAAGACATTTCATTACTACTAACTCTAACACCTAACTCTGATTTGACAACAGACTACACTGCTTTTGTTTTACTTTTATGTTGTATAATGAACTTATTGCTTGCCATTTGTTTGGCTGCCTTCACACTTTTTTTTAATATAGCTTTATAGTGACGAACATACTGTAGTAGCACCACCATTTAGGCTAGGGAAAGTTTGTTTAGTGCAATATTCTGAGCCCAAGTTACAGCCAGGTGCAGGCCATATTGCAGTGAGTTACACATACCAACAGTTGTGAAGTAGTTTAGAGGCCACAGGGCCATCAAATTGCTGAAAGAGTATATGTAGCAGTTTTGCATTTTGCAAATCACAGGTAGAAGGGGCCCACTGGCCAACCTAGCGTGTTATGAGTACGTGATGCGAAGCGGCGCATATGGCAAAACAGTGGCACATGTAAATAGGTGCAGGTTTCTAATGAGATTGATTCAAGTGTGGCACCTCTCCTGGATGGCTGGGCATGTCACACCACCAGCTACACACAGCAGCAGATGAGGCGCCAGCGTTCCAGTCCACAGCGGGTCGCTGGTTTGACCCTCTGAGGCCGACGCAGGGTCCGTAGCCAGCCAGCGGCGGGCCACTCCATGGCTCGCTACTGTGGGCAGTCATCCTAGCTTCCAACATACGCCAGAGGCATCCCCAGCCGAGATTCGGACTCTGGATCATGGGCACTTGTTGTCGCCACGATCTTAGCCACACCGGCGAGAAGCATGCAGCTGGCCACCTGCAGCTCATGCCAAGCGGTGCTGAGTTGGCAGGGACGCAAGCTGCTGAGTCAACTCCCGGCGTCCTGATGATGCCACAACTCTGCTGCCATACTAGGCCGACACACAACAGTACGTGCACAGGTCGCTGAGGCAGCCATTCTGTGCCAAGCCCTTTCGCAGACAGCGAAGTGGTGTCCTCAGCATTGCAGGACCCAGTGACACAGATTGAGAGGAATGGGGGCACTGTAGTTGGAAACAATAAATCAGAAAGCTCGGACAAGTCTTAATATGGTGCCTTCTACCTCTTCCCACTACATTTGGTGTTGCTGTCACATTCAGTGGTAGAAGTTGCCACTACATTTGGTGTCAGAATAGCGGACGTCATCTGTACAGTACGATGTTCGAGCCCACCACCTGTATTACATTCACAAGATGTGGTGAGTTTTGACCAGTTTTCTTTTGAGTATTGGACGTTTTCTTACCTTTTTTTGTGTTTTTGAGTATGGCTCATGGCATGCCATTTTAGATGTTTTGTGTAGACATACTTTTTTTTCTTTTTTTTTGTCAGAATAATTCTCTTTGGGGCAATAACATTTTTTTTGTTACAGTTAATTACTTTTGTGTTGGGTTGAGTATGATGTTACCAAGCATGATGATACTGAGGTGTGAGGAGTCGGGTTATTCTTGTACTTAAATGTTTTGTTTCGGGACTAACTGGGAACGAAAGCAACACAACGGCAGAGTCATGGACGTGAAGCGTGTTGTAACCAGGAGTGGTACGGATTTTGTTGGAAAAAGTAGCACAATTGACAGCAGACAATACGCATTTGAGAAATGAATTAACATCTAGAAGTGAGTGGGAAACCGCATCTGATCAGTTGTTGTTGCCTAGGGTGCAGGAGATTGATCCAGCTGCTGCGAGTTTGATTATTCCATTTTCTGGTTAGGCATCTGTTTGTGGAGGATTTGGAGACCTCTGCGGTGATGAATGGTTGGTCTGATGAGCAGTTGTTACATATAGCTAAGATTAGATTAACGGGTGAAGTGAAAACATATATAAGGTATTCTAAGGCCTTAAGGAAGGCAGGATAGTTAAAGCAGTTAAAGGAAGGACTTTTACAAAGCTACAAAAGACAGAATAGCGCTCAGTACTTGAGAGAGAGGTTAAGTACAATGTCAAAGAGACAGGGGAAGATGATGGAGAAATTTGCGGACAGGATAAGGGAAATTAATTAGTATACTTACGAGTTGGGTCAGAGCAATGAAGCGAATAGCATTCTGTTGCAAGAGGCTGAGCAAAGGGCACTTGTATTTTTGAGAGGGCTACCAGTGCATATGTCATGGAAAGTGTGTGAAGGGACTCCGAAAGATTTGTATTCAGCCATTCAGCTGGCAATTCAATGCGAGAAAATAGACGTGGCAACAGGGGTACGCAAGAGGCAAACAGTGTTTACAGCGGGTGTAAAATGTTTTAAGTGTGGTTGTACGGGACATGTGCAAAGGCAGTGTCCCAGTCACTGAGGAATAAAGGAGGAGTGGAAATCGGCAGCAGGGAGGATGGAGAGGTGGAGATAGGAGAGGTGGACAAGCATTAAATGGCAGAGGGGGCCCAAGACCCACCTAAGGGAGCTCCCATTTAATTTCAATGCTATGAATACACATGCAGAGGTGGAATGTTCAGTGGTAGGATCCATAGGAACTAAATAATTTAAGATTTTGTTGGACACAGGGGCCAAGTGTCAGTGGCTACTAGGAATATAATGAGACAAAGGAAGCTAGACCCACCATGTTATACGTTGCGTGGAGTGGGGGATATGGAGGTCACGCCTTTGGTGTCTGTGACAGTTGACTTTCGAATAAAGAAAGTCTGATTTAATGCATGCATGGAGGTAGTACTGTGGGTAAGCAAGGGCTACTACATGATTCTAGGAGTAGATTTCTTGCATCAACATCATGTCAAAATTGACTTTGGACAACAAACTTGGTGGAATGTTATTGCAGCTAGGGGAAAATGTTGTCAATGCAGAGCTGTCACAAGGGGCATTCAACGTAATGAACAAACCAATTGAACTGCGTACATTAGCATTAAGGCTTAATTTGCATGAGTGTGTGTCTAGTGGCACCAGGAAGTTGCTTTGGGTAAGTGTCAGGTCAAATCTACCTGTGGGTACAGTATGTGTTATTGAACCATTGGAGGGTAATGAAGTTTTGGGTCCATTGGGTTGTTTTGTGAAACATAGTGTTGTATGCATACAGGAGGGGAATGGCAGGTGAGTAGTTCCCACGAATGTGGATAATTTTAGTGCTGTAGATGCAAATTTGAGGAAGGGAGTTTTAGTAGCAAATATGGATGTGCCAGATGACAAAGACTGGTGTTCGAGTGGTAGGCAAAACTATCAACCACTAACTGCCGATAGAACTGCATTGCATGACAAAATTGAACATTTGAAAGGAGGAGAAAGAGAGCATATGGAAGAATTATTGTGGGAATTTAAGGATTTGTTTTTTCCACAAGGGCCGTTACGAGCAACTCCATTAGTTCAACATAGGATACCAACAGGGAATGAAGCGCCTGTTTACCATAAGCCATAGAGAATACTGAGGTATTTTCAGCCAATTGTGGAGGATTTCATTGATCAGCAGCTTGCAGATGGTATTATAGAGCATAGCAATAGTTGCTGGGGAGCAGGCATTGTCGTTGTGCCTAAGAAATCTATGGATGGAACTAAGAAATACAGGTTCTGTTGTGACTACCGATACCTCAATAATAAGACAGTAATGGATGCATACCCTATTTCAAACATATCGGAGACCTTGGATCACTTAGGACAGTGCCAGTACTTTTCTACGATGGATTGGACAAGTGGTTATCATCAGTTAGAGTTCGCTCCAGCGGATCATCCAAAAACTGCTTTCTCTACTCCTGGAGGCCATTACCAGTACATTATAATGCCATTTGGTTTGAAAAATGCTCCGGCAATGTTTCAGGAGTTGCTAGACAGTGTCTTGAGGGGTTTGAAACCATGGCAGTGTCTGGTCTATTTTTCAAGTAGTACAACATAGACAGTGGTTAAGTAAAGTCTTTATGAGGTTAAGAGCAGCTTGTTTGACTTTGAGACTGGAGAAGTGTCATTTTGCATTAGAAGAAGTAAAATATTTCGGTCATATTATCGGTAAGGATGGAGTGCGAACAGATATGAGGTTGGTACAGACTGTAAGGGATTTTCGGGAGCCGAAAGCAGTTAAGGAAATGCAGTCATTCATCAGAATTTGCAATTTCTATCGAAAGTTCGTGAAGGGTTTTGTAGATTTAACACAGCTGTTGACGCACATGTTACGGATGGGTGTGAAATTTGAGTGGACAGAAGAGTGTTGTAAAGCATTTGACAAACTGAAAGAAGTGTTAACATCAAGTCTGGTTCTTGTGTTTCAAGATTTTGAAAAGGACTTTATACTAGCATGCGATGCATCAAATCAATCATTTGGGTGTGTTCTTAGTCAGGAAATTGATGGGGAAAGAACATCCTGTAGCCTATGCATCTAGGTAGTTGAATGCAGCAGAGAGGAATCACTCAACAACTGAGAGGGAAATGGAGGGAGATGCTTAGAGTAATCTATGGAATCACATATTTTAAATGTTATTTATATGGGAGAAGATTTTGGGTAGTTACAGATCATGCTACATTGAAGTGGTTGTTGGGGTTGAAGGATCCATCCACTAGACTCGCTAGATGGGCTGTGAGGCTTAGTGAATTTGACTACGAGGTGGTGCACAAGCCTGGGAAGAAGCACGGTAATGCAGGTGCACTAAGTAGGAAGGTGGCAAAAGTAGAAGTCATAGGTTATGACCTAGCAGTATGGCAAGAATTACAGGATGCGAACAATGATTGTAAATTGTATCAGACACAGCCACAATTTAATATGTACAATGGTCTTCTGTGCAGGAAATGAAGTTAGGGTCAAGGGTAGTGGAGCCAGCAAAGTTGAGGGATGAGGTTTTAAAGGAAGCACATGATCACATGTTATCTGGTCATGGAGGGTGTCGAGCAACGAGTAGAAGAGTGGCGGGAGGTATTGGTGGAGAGGTAAGAAAGTAGATGTGGATCAGTATATCAAAAATTGTATACCATGTGTGCAGAGAACAGATTTGAGCCAGAAACAGATACAGCTACAACAATTGTCGAAGTCCCATTTCCATTCTCTGTGCTGGGGATTGATGTCTTAGGACCTTTCAGACGAACACCATCAGGGAACAGATTCATTCTGACAATAATAGACCACTTTTCAAGGTATGTGGAGATGGTGGCTATGCCAAATCAATAGGCAGCAATGGTCACGCAAGTATTAGTAAACAACTGGATTTTGAAGTTTGGTGTACCGGAGACAGTAATTACTGACCAAGGGACCAACTTCATGTCAGATTTAATGAAGGAAATGTGTGAATTGTTGAACGTAAAGAAGTTGAGGATGAGTGTGTTGCATCAACAGGCCAATTAATTACATAATTAATTAATTAATAAATCAATAATATGCTAGGAATGGCAGTTAATTAAGAAACAAGCTGTGTAAACAACACCTGTTTAATCCTACAAAGAAAGTCACATACATTTTCGAAGTAAGATTTTTTCTGTTAACTGCATTGTAGTAATTTATAACCATTTGAAGCACAAATATAGGATGTTAAATATGTGATAGTTGAGTGTTATTCAAGACTACAGAAGTAGCTTCTGGCAACTAACACTCTCTGTTAATCTATACCTCAATTTGTTCCACATACCTCAACATTTATCTTTAATTAGGTAGGTATACAATGTGATATATGAATGAATTACTTAATTAAGAAGTAATTAATAAATCAATAATATGCTAGGAATGGCAGTTAATTAAGAAACAAGCTGTGTAAAATTTGCAAGAGCTGATATCAATGGAATAGATCAACACCACTTGAACTTTGTGAGTACAAATATCATTTCAGAACTAAACAAAAGTCAAGATTATTTTACGGTTTGAATGAATGCTGAGTCTTTGTCACTTCTGCACTGGACGAAATCTTGAGAGCAGAAAGCCACAAATGTATTTTTAATGTATGATCTTTGCAGTATTTAAAAAATTTCTTGTTGATACATATTGTTATGTGATGGTACCATGTATTTTTGTTGTCAGCTATCTGATGAATGTTATTATTTTGCAAAAGCTTCTTCAAACGTAGCAACAAACGGAAACCTTTATGTGAACCTGTAAACTACATTTATTTGAAGTTATTGTCTAATTGAAATATTGTTTGTTTTTCTGAAAGGTATTTCGTCTAACTACAGTGATGATCAGCCATATAGCTGGTCTGAAGAACCTTTCCACCCACCAACAGAACAGTATCGAGATAGCCCCGTTTGCCATGGTACTTCAGGGCAGCCGGGGAGAAATTTAATTTGCCCTGTCTCTGTTGAACTACAGCCAGGAAAATCATTGCCAGATTTACAGTCACTTGAAGCAGCAAAAAAATTTCTGCGTGAGAAGAGAGAGGAGCCATTTTTATTGGCTGTTGGTTTCCATAAACCTCACATTCCCTTAAAATTTCCACGAGAATATTTAGGTATGCTTGTACGTAATTTTATTCATATCTCTTCTGCTTGAATTGCATGTTAGTTGCTTAGGAACATTTATATAAATATTTGGTCTTGTTGTCTCTAACAGTAGTACTCAAGCATCAAAGAGCATTCGAACATGTATAAAATAAGAGGACTTTATTTACATAATATATTGTTGGGATGTACTGCAAAACAAGAAAAAAAGGGAAAAGGGGGGGGGGGGGGGGGCAGTCGCGAGGGCACAGAACATTGAATTGTTAAATCTGAGGATTTCCCTCAAGAGTAAGAGATATAAAGTTTTCTGTACCTTTGTCATAGTGTATAAATGAGTAATCATATAAATATAATAGAGGGAAACATTCCACGCGGGAAAAATATATCTAAAAACAAAGATGATGTAACTTACCAAACGAAAGCGTAGGTGTGTTGATAGACACACAAACAAACACAAACACACACACAAAATTCAAGCTTTCGCAACCAATGGTTGCTTCATCGGGAAAGAGGGAAGGAGAGGGAAAGACGAAAGGATGTGGGTTTTACGGGAGAGGGTAAGGAGTCATTCCAATCCCAGGAGCGGAAAGACTTACCTTAGGGGGAAAAAAGGACGGGTATACACTCGCACACACACACATATCCATCCGCACATATACAGACACAAGCAGCTTGACCTTGTGTCTGTATATGTGCGGATGGATATGTGTGTGTGTGCGAGTGTATATCTGTCCTTTTTTCCCCCTAAGGTAAGTATTTCCGCTCCTGGGATTGGAATGACTCCTTACCCTCTCCCTTAAAACCCACATCTTTTCGTCTTTCCCTCTCCTTCCCTCTTTCCCGATGAAGCAGCCGTCGGTTGTGAAAGCTTGAATTTTGTGTGTGTGTTTGTGTTTGTTTGTGTGTCTATCAACATACCAACGCTTTCGTTTGGTAAGTTACATCATCTTTGAGTAATCATATAGTTTGTTAATAGTAGGTTAAAGGGAAATGTTTCAAACAGCACACATGTCCATATTTTTTCTGAATATGATACTGTATGTTATTTGTTCATGTTGTATTGTTATCTGTTTGAGCAATAGGTATCATTTGGATTTCACCAGCAGACTTCTTTACATCACAGAAAGTACATCATGGAGCTTCCAGCACTGTACAGATGCTGAAGGGGCACCTCAGAACAGGCAGCAAGAAGATTCACCAATGAAGAATATCCAACAATAGAATTATATAAAAAATATTTGTAAAGTATCTACAACTCATTCAGTCTTATTGACATATTCATACTGAAAGCCCCCCTTTGCACAAGTTCATATAATTGTGCTGACTACAAGAACACACATATAATAATGAACCCAATATTTTATTACTTCAAGAATATTGGTACAGAAAAAACTTGCCACGAAGTGGCTGCTCTATTAGTCCAAGGCATGTTGGTTGAAAGTGAACATGTGACTGAGAGTGGGGCTGGCTGGGCCCGACTCTGTAAGCTATTGGCTGGCCGATAGAGTGAACTGTGGAGAGGCTGCTCACACATTCGAAAGTGGAGGCCTCTACTGGTGCTGCCATGTTGTGACTTCTGTGGTGTGCCATACAGCTGCAGGCCCAGCTTGCAAGTGGGGAATCTTTTTCAGAAATCAGCTGAAAGATATTTCAAATACCATTTTTACTTTAAGGCATCTTCAGTGGAATCTATAATGATCCAGTTTTGTTTTGATAAAAGATATTTGTGGACTTAAAAAAAGATGTGAACTGTTTTATAATCTACAAATATCACATATCAAAACAAAACTGTATCATTCAAGAGTCCACTGAAGATGCCTTAAAGTATAAGGCAAAAGGTGTCTGGAACAGATAAATTACATTGGAGCAAGGAAGATGGCTTTTATTTACAAAATGAATGAAAAAGAATATTAGTGGTTAATATATAAAAATTAAAGTTACTCCAAAAATATTTTATGGCTTTGCCACCCAGTGAACCTCACATTTAGTGATCCTGTAGTTGGATACAAATATGAATCAAATTGAAACTCAAGATACAAGGTGCAAATAACTATGAAGAATTCTGATACTGGAATTTAATACATAGTAGAATGAAGAATTTGCTACATTTACTTCATCACAAACATACTCATGTGGCAACTGTGGAGTTAAGATACGAATCTTGATTGGAAGAATTTTGGGTTGAAGATTAAAATATGAGAAGAAATTAACTAAGAAGATTTTTGGTGAAAAAATTACAACATTTTGGTTGGCATGAACTCCCTCATATGGTACCGTCAGGTGAAACATGATTCTACTATGAGGACACTGGATACAAAAAACTAAGGAAGAAGAAGCGATCAGAAAATGAATAAAATATTACTTTCATCTGGTCTTCAGTCACATTGCAGGATTTCTTGAAGAATAATTTATTTGCAACTGATTCACCCAAGATTAAATAGTCTTCACTATTGCCATGTGGAACATGGATATAAATTACTAAGAGCAGAATACATCACCACCTATGTGAGAGCTTTCATACAGTAGACAAAGTTAGGCAACTACACAAAATAAAATAAACTACAGACTTTATAATAACTTTCAGTGAAAAATACAAAGAAAGATTAAACTTTGAAAAACACCTGAATTAATTAATAGATTAACTGATATTTAAATTGAAAAACTGTAAATATATGTTGTGAATTATGTATATCCAATATTTGCACCACATAAGAAACAACAATATATACAAGTAATATAAACATTTAATTATTAAATCAAGAATATATTCAATGGTGCAAATTTGGACTGAAAACAATTTTTAAATACTTATTATTATCTGCAAAGAAGAAATAATATTGTATTTTTTGTGACAACATAAATAAACACACTGCTGTCAGACAATACAACAACAAGACAAACATGCCCTTAAACATTATCTGATGACATATGACAACAAATATTAAATTTCAAGAAGATACACAACAAAAGGAATTTAAAACGTTTTTCAGGAACATTTTAACCCAAATATCCATGTTGCAAGTAACTAGACATATTTTGAATGCACTACAACTTCATCGAGTACAAGCTCAGCCTATAACACAAATATTTTGAAAACAAGACAGCAGAGTGTGCAGTAGTCATGCTCTACTACAGTAACATCAGTTGGCAATTTATACTACACTGTTTCAACTTCTTCATGACATAGCAGTTAGCAAACACCATAACCCATACATTCTGTTAAGTAATATCATGGTCAGGTTGATCAGCAGAAAAATGTATTTGACAACAAACTAAACCATAATACATACATCATATATGGACAAAAGAAAAATGCAATTACAATTAGTAATGCGTCCAGTCACCCGCAGTGTCAATAATTGCTTGGCACCTCCATGGCATGCTTGAAACCAAGTTTTCCCTGTACGCACTTGGGATAAGCTTCCATATGCTTCAAATTTGCATTGACAGTGGTTTCAGAGTGAAGATATTTTCCCCTTGCAACTTCTTTTTGATATAAGACCATACATTTTCAATACCATTAGTGTCAGGTGACTATGAGGACCAATCTAGTACCTGCACACCTTTCTTTTTTTTCCAATCACTGCAAAAGGCTGACACAGTGCTTCAGATCATTGTCCTCTTGCTGGATTCAAATATCATTTTGTTGATAAACCAGCATACAGAAGTTGGTATCAAACATCTTTGATAAATGTGATGTGTAAGCTGCACTCATATCTCTTCTGATGTATCTCGGTCAAGAATTCAAAATAAACTAATACTTTATGGGGATTGCATGAAGGACAAAGGTTCTCTCTATTGGGTTGTGAAATGCCAATCTTGCTCTTACTTAGCAGCCTATATGACTCGAAGCAGATGACACATGGCAAAGGAGAGAGGTTACATGAGACATCGGCAGCCAGCAGCAGATGCAATTGATGTTTTGTAACATGCTTCTTAGTGGAATCCTCTTAATTATAATCGGTTATGTTCTGTTCTTTTACAATTCAATATTTTGTGAAGTGATTTGTCAATTGTAGTTTCTTTTGTCAGCTGATCAAGTGAAGGGGTACTTAGTGACATAAACAATATGTCAGACAATGTGTTATTTAACAACTTGATTGCCATGTGAATTAAAACTAACTCATTCAAAATTTCTTTTTTGGGCTACATGAAGTAAATACAACCCTCAGACAAATTCTCATATAAAACATCATGGAGCCATGGTGTCTCACAACAGCATGATGTGACTCTGTGTACTGTATGATTATTCTGATATTCACAATTAAGCATCTGACAGAGGGTTCATCAAACTACCTTCAAGCTACTTCTCTACCATTCCCCTCTCGAACAGCGTGAATACTTAAATCTTTCTGTGCAAGCTCTGGCTTCTCTTATCTTACTGACATGATCATTACTCTTTTTGCAGATGGATATCAACAAAATTTTTTCACATTTGAACGAGGAAGTTGGCGATTTAATTTTTTAAGAGAAGATCATGCCACAATGAGAAGTGGCTTTGTTTAATGATTACCATCCCAATTCATGTATCCTATCTATGGCACATTCTCCCTCATTTCACTATAACAAAAAATGAGCTGCCTTTCTTTGAACTTTTTCAGTGCCCCCTATCAATTGTATCTGATGTAGAGCCCATACCACACAGCAGTCCTCCAGAAGAGGACAGACTTGCATAGTGCAGGGAGTCTCTTTGGATGACCTTCTAACGCTTTGGACGACTTTTTACAGTGGTGATGTATGTGTGTAAAGTACCACTTCTTCAATGATATGACTTCCTTGAGATTGTCAGTCGACTTTCCTTGCTGGTTAGCTTGCTGCTGCAACCTCCTTTTCTCTTCATCTCCGAAGCATGTTTGCTAGGAACACAGATGTCTCTGAGCCTCTGGTTTAAGCCTTCTACTCGGCTCCAAACTTCAGCCAACCGCCTGTACGAACTGAGGATGACCTCTGAACCCAGACGGCAGGAGTCATTGGTGCCGACATGAGCAACAATTTGCAGTCGGGTGCACCCAGTGCTCTCTATCACCGCTGGCAGGGCCTCCTCCACATCTCGGATGAGACCCCCCAGCAAGTGAACACTGGCCTTCTTCCCCAACCTTTCCGCTATTTCCCTAAGGGGCTCCATCACCCGCCTAACGTTGGAGCTCCCAATAACTAATAAACCCCTCCCCCCGTGTGCCTGCTCAGACCTTGCTGAAGGGGCGGCCACATGTCCACTCACAGGCAGAGCGGGCGATGCCACACGGCCAGCCTCCACATTGACCCTCTGCCTCATGCGCCGCAAACGCCGCTGAACCCGCCACTCCCCTTGGGGAGAGGGTGGCCCAACTGCGCCCGGTACCCGCGAAGATGTCTTGACAGCAGGGACAGTGGGTGAAGCATGTAGCACCTGGGGTGTACCATGCGACGCACCAGACTCCCCACTGCCGCTACACTCCGAGGCAGCAGCCTGAAGATGGCTGACTGCGGCCATCAACACGTTCAGCTGTTCACAAACAGTGACCAGCTCCTCCTGCGTCTGTACACAGCAGTCACACATCCTATCCGTCCTAAGAAATCAATTTGCTGTAGAGAGTTAATCAACTTTTAACTAGACTGCTAATTCACTAAAGGTGGCTGATTGTTGACTAAACTGTGGTTGCTAGACACTTCTTGTAGAAAACAATGAAAATAGCACTGCCTGTCTCTGGACTGTATTGAAAACAAACACTAGCACTACTGGCACTATGGTTGACTAAAGGGACTCTCTCTGACTGTATTCAAAACAAACACGAAATCTATGGAACACTATTACTAGCACTCGACAATTAAAGCTTCCTAAAAGCAAAAACACACGGAAGAAGAAGCGACAAGTAATAAAAATACAGTTAATACTTAAATTAACGTAGCTCGCTGCACAGCAGATGTGAAGCAGACGGCAGTTACGACAACACTGACACTACTGGCATTATGGCTGACTAAAGGGACTCTCTCTGACTGTATCCAAACTAACACAAAATCTATGGAACACTATTATTAGCACTCAACAATTAAAGCTTCCTAAAAGCAAAAATACACAGAAGATGAAGTGACAAGTAATAAAAATACAGTTAATACTTAAATTAACGTAGCTTGCTGCACAGCATACGTGAAGCAGATGGCAGTTACGACGACACTGACTCCAAACTACTTACAGTTACGATATCAGAGTTTGCTATTTTCTCTTTAAAGCTTCTTTCTACATTATCCACTTGTGTACTTACACCTGTAATTTGCGATTGAATGACAGGCATTAACTCGCTCTGCTTATCTACACTTTCGGCCCCTGCTTTACAGCATTAAATTTAACATTACACACCTTTTTGAAAGATCCTGATTTTTCATTGATTTCTGATTCTATGTTATTGCATCTGTCCTCAATCTCAAATTCTAACTTTTTTGATAACTCTTGGAAATTATCATTCTGTTTACCACTAAGGTCATTGAACATTTTACACTACTGGCCATTAAAATTTCTACACCAAGAAGAAATGCAGATGATAAACGGGTATTCATTGGACAAATATATTATACTAGAACTGACATGTGATTACATTTTCACGCAATTTGGGTGCATAGATCCTGAGAAATCAGTACCCAGAACAACCACCTCTGGCCGTAATAACGGCCTTGATACGCATGGGCATTGAGTCAAACAGAGCTTGGATGGTGTGTACAGGTACAGCTGCCCACGCAGCTTCAACACGGTACAACAGTTCATCAAGAGTAGTAACTGGTGTATTGTGATGAGCCAGTTGCCCGGCCACCCTTGGCCAGACGTTTTCAATTGGTGAAAGATCTGGAGAATGTGCTTGCCAGGGCAGCAGTCGAACATTTTCCGTATCCAGAAAGGCCCGTACAGGACCTGCAACATGTGGCCGTGCATTATCCTGCTGAAATGTAGGGTTTCCCAGGGATCGAATGAAGGGAGAGCCACGGGTCATAACACATCTGAAATGTAATGTCCACTGTTCAAAGTGCTGTCAATGGGAACAAGAGGTGACTGAGACGTGTAACCAATGGCACCCCATACCATTACGCTGGGTGATACGCCAGTATGACAGTGACGAATACACGCTTCCAATGTGCGTTCACCATGATGTCACCAAACATGGATGCCACCATCATGATGCCATAAACAGAACATGGATTCACAAAAAAAAATGATGTTTCTTCATTGAGTACACCATCGCAGGTGCTCCTGTCTGTGATGCAGCATCAAGGGTAACCGCAGCCATGGTCTCCGAACTGATAGTCCATGCTGCTGCAAACGTCGTTGAACTGTTCGTGCAGATGGTTGTTGTCTTGCAAACGTCCCCATCTGTTGACTCAGGGATCGAGACATGGCTGCACGATCCATTACAGCCATGCAGATAAGATGCCTGTCATCTCCACTGCTAGTAATACAAGGCCGTTGGGATCCAGCATGGCATTCCATATTACCCTCCTGAACCCACCGATTCCATATTCTGCTAACAGTCATTGGATCTCGACCAACGCGAGCAGCAATGTCGCAATACTATAAACTGCAATCGCGATAGCTACAATCTGACCTTTATCAAAGTCAGAAACATGATAGTACGCATTTCTCCTCCTTACACGAGGCATCACAACAATGTTTCACCAGGCAACGCCGGTCAACTGCTGTTTGTGTATGAGAAATCAGTTGGAAACTTTCCTCACGTCAGCACGTTGTAGGTGTCGCCACTGGTGCCAACCTTGCATGAATGCTCTGAAAAGCTAATCATTTACATATCACAGCATCTTCTTCCTGTCGGTTAAATTTTATGTCTGTAGCACGTCATCTTCGTGGTGTAGCAATTTTAATGGCCAGTAGTGTATTTACATGAATGTGCAGGGAACTAGTTAATTCATTCTTTAAATCTATCTTAAATTTCTCTACTTTATTATTTAAAGTGTCAAATTCAGTCTTCAAATCTCCCACCTTCACATAGATTACTAAATTCTTTACTTTGTGAATCTACCTTGACACTTAACAAACCTGAAGTTTCATTCTGAACGTCCAATTTAGTATTTAAAGTTGTACTCTGAGCACTAATTTATCATTTAAAGTTGTACTCTGAGCATGTAATTTAGCATTTCACTGCAGACTCTGAGCATTTAAAGCTTCATTTAATTGAGCGTTTACTAAGTCTAACTTAAGATTCTGAGCTTTGATTAGATTTACTAACTCAGACCAGTCAGGCCCTTCTTTAGTAATTCTCATAGCCATGGCTGGTTCTGATGTCTCTCTAACTTGTATACTGTCCATACTTCTATAGTCTTTGGCTCTTGTGAGCATTTAATACTAATTTCAATTATACCAATTACAACAGTAAAAGTTTACCCCACAGTATTTTGTAACTCTTCTTACTAGAGTAATAAAGTTTTTATTTCACGCTCACCCAGCATAGAATTCTCGCTGCATAGGTGGGCAGATGTGGCGGCAGGTCAGCACAGGTGAACAGAAGTTGGTGCCGGTGGCGTTGGATGTAGGGTGGTTTCCCTGTCTGCATCTGCACGATGCGTGTGAGAGCTGTATTCTCCCCACACCAGATCTTTGTAGTTGAATTGTTCTCGGTATATCTCTTCTTAGTCCAATACGTCAAGATCTTCTCTCTGGTCTTTTAACATTATGACTTCCTTACATCTTTCCCTTATTATTCTCTCATCTTGTTATTCTCAGTTGCTACGGCAACACATAATATCTTCTTATCTCATTTTCACCTCAAAATTACTGTTTTCTTCTGTCCTTTCACACAGGTTGCCAAGTTCTAATGCTTTGGATGACTTAAAGTGGTGAAGTATGTGTGTAAACTGCCACTTCTTCAATGATACGACTTACTTGAAATTGTCAGCCGACTTTCCTTGCTGGTTAGCTTGCTGCTGCAACCTCCTTTTCTCTTCTTCTCTGAAGTGTATTTGCTAGGAACTGGAATTTCTCAAGAATCTTTCTACTTATAAAAATAAGCAGACATACACAGTTTCTTTTGCTTCACTTAACAATGTATATTTAAACACCAAACTTTTACAAATCTCATTCTCCACATAAAAAAACACTCTCAAGTAGGTCTCCTCACATATCCAAAGGTTAGAAACAAAGTTCATTTACACATAAGAAAAAGTTGGCTTAAAAAAACTAAGTCCATTCTCATCCTGAATCTCAGTACATGTTGTATCCTCTCCAAGCCCAACCCGAGAATAAATCAACAATATTTCAACTGTTATTCTTTGTTTCACTACAATAGTCAGAGTTATAAAACAGCATGGAACAACATAGAAGTTCCTTGAGTCTGCTATGTTCTTTCATTAAACTTCTGTGGCGTGATCAGCAAACACTTGTCGGTGCCGTTTTTACCACCATGTCTACAGTCTTCTTACTACACACTTCAGACCTGCACACACAGACAGGCGACGCACAGTAGATAGGCTCTCTCACACTTATATTTAAAATATCATGTGTTCGAGATGGTAGAAGGCAGAGTGGTTCTAGAATTTATGCAGAAATTCTCGAAACACTACAACCTGTTGTGTCATCTAAGAATTCTGCCAATAAAGTACTGTCTTTGGTTTACTTTCCCCACAACATTATCTATGTGATCATTGCAGTTTAAGTTATTCATAATTTAGTTGAGTTAACAGTCTTTAGTTTTGTCTGATTTATTGTGTAATCAGAGTTTAGTGGATTCCTTTTGTATTCCTGTGGAAGACTTCACACTTTTCATTGCTTAGGGTCAACTGGCACTTTTTGCACAATACAGATGTCTTGTCTAAATCATTTTACAATTTGTTTTGTCATCTGATGTTTTTGCAAGATGATAAATGAAAGCATCATCTGCAAATAATGTAAAAGGGCCACTCAGATAGTCTTCTAGATTGTTTATGTAGATCAGGAACAGCAGAGGGCCTATAAAACACCCTTGGGGAACATCAGATATCATTTCTGTTTTACTTGACGATTTTCCATGAATTACTATGTACTACCTTTCTGGCAGAAATCTGTGAATCTAGTCATGCAACTGAGGTGATACTCCACAGGCATGCAATTTGAGTAGAAGTCATTTCTGAGGAATGGTGTTGGAAGCCTTGTGGATATCTAAAAATATTTTATCAATTTGATATCCCCTGTCAATAACACTCACTCGCCTACAATCAGCAATGCATTTATTTCTGTTTCTGATTCATGAAATCAGGTAAACAAGTTGTTCTTGCTTGCATCATGGCAGTTGAAACAAAATATAGTATCTTATATGTCGTTACTGCTCTTAACAAAGGCATAACTGCAGAGCTGCAATACATACTAACTTCATCACCACTCAAAGATAAATACAGTGCATACATTAGTCAATCAGTTATTACAATCACACATCAAAAGATTTGTGAAACGCTTAAGAGCAGTGGAACTTGGATGTAGCATGCTATAGTTGCTTCATTGCAAACGGGCACTAGCAGCAAAAGCCATTTATACTGACATCCTGTGCAACAAATTGTTCTCACATTTCCCAGCAGATGTATATAAAATTTTGATTCTGTGTACGTGGGACTCGGATGCACTGACACATACCACAAATTGCATAGTCAGACTTTGTCTCTCCACAAGCACTGCAGCAATGTCCACAAAAACACACATCCAGAAGATAGTTCAAAACCAGGTGGTTGAAATTGTATAAATTGCAGCACTACAGGCAAAATGATTCAGCCAAACAACAGAACAAGCAGAAATAGTAATTTACCAAGGAAATTAAATGCTTTTCAATAGCATAAAAATTTCATTGCAGAAGTTGATAATGTCACTTGCATTGTGATGTGGAAAAAGTGAAACATGGCTCAGGATCAGTTGTAACAGCAGAAGCTTCTCAATTTCATAATCGTCAATTATTTTTAATGGAGCATGCAATAAAATTGCAGTTTTTGATAGACATGGCACCTGCAAATCTGTATACCTATGGAACCATCTTCCATGACCTAGTGAAGAAAATTGTAACAAAGAATACAAAAGAGGACAAACATGTTGATGTTGAATATATACAAACGAGGGCATCACGAAACAACGAGGGGCATTCAATAAGTAATAAAACACTTTTTTTTTTTCAGAAAGTAGGTTGGTTTTATTCAGGATTCCAATACACCACAATGTTCCCAACTCAGTTGCTGTAACACCTCACTTTTTAACATAATCTCCATCCAGTGTGAGGTCTTACGCCACCTTAGTGGAAGGGCCTATATGCCTGCAAGGTACCACTCTGTTCATTCTTATGCCAGCTAAATGTAGTCAAGTAAATAAGAGCAAAAGCTGCTACTCTGAAAAAAGCTGTTACCTCTTCAGTTACACTATACAGTTATTCAGATAATTTGTAGAATGAGTGACTAATAAGGTTTTTTTTATTATTTTGAATTGAACTGTTATGGATTCCCAATTTCTAGCTTCATCTTAGAAAAGGATCGTGTTGAATCTGTTCTCTCTGTAATTTATAATTACAAATTTCATAAAAGGAATTGTTAATAATACACCTGTTATTTTATTTTAAATCTGGAAGAATTTAAATTTGTCTTGTCTCTGCAGTTTAGTTCTTAACAAACATTACATCAGAGTATGAAATTACATTGTATACTCTTCCCCATAAGGTTATGTATAAGATGTATGATTGATATACATGTAATTACCATATAGCATTTATTGGCCATAAAACATTCATTATTTCATTTAGTCGCTTATTTATTTATGTATTTTGTGAACTATAATCAATGATTTTACATCTTCCATTCTTCTGTTCAAGGTTATCATCCACTAGCATCTATAAAAGTTCCTGTAAATCACATGAGAACACCTACACTGCCAACAGTAGCATGGAATCCATGGACAGACATTAGAAGGAGGGATGACATAGCATCTCTTAACGTTTCTTTCCCCTTTGGACCAATGCCAGGTACAACTTTATTCCCAGATGTTTTTATTCTGTAAAATGTAACAAAGAGGTACACTTATTTCTCTGACAGAATATAAACTATTTATACTCATACATCCCTCTGGAATGTCCCACAATTCTTCACTCGAAAAGGGTTATGTGGAATGAATTTTAATGAAGTAAATGCTATCAATAAATCTACCACTTCCATAAGTGACAGTGTCTGGTTATACATTAGAGTAAGCTCTTGTGTCAACTTGAAGTCATAAACATCTGACTTCTTATAACGAGTTATTTTTAAGAAGCAGGATCACTTGAGAGGTATTTTATATGTATGTTTTACCTAAGCATATGAACTGCCATACTCAGTTCCAGATTTTTAAACAACATGGTAACCTACAGAAAGGTAAAAGGACAAATCTATATTTATATCTACATATATAGTCTTGAAGCCACTGTAAAACCATGGCAAAGGGTACTTTGTACCAGTATTATCCATTTACTCTCCTGTTCTGTTAAAGTATTTGGGGAAAAATGGCTATCTATATGACTCTGTATGTGAGGTAATCTCTATTATATTAATTGTCCCTTCATGAGATACAAGATGGTGCACAGTTTTCTTTGAATACAGATTATCTAATTTTATTAAAAAGTGTTTCGCTAACACTATGTTGTCTTTCTTCCAGTTACTCCCATCTAAGTTTCCCAGGCACATCTATTAATGTTTTGTATGGGCTATACCAATCTGTTAAAATCCTAGTAGCACACTGCTGAATATGTTCATTCAATGTCTGTTGTCATGACTATTTGATAAGGTCTCCAAATACTTGAACAATACTGTAGAATTAGTCACACTAATGTCCTGTGTATGACTTCCTATACAGATGCATTCAACTTTTTCCAGAACCCGTCCAACAAATTTAATTTGTCTGTTCGCCTATCCTAATACTTATTTCACATGATTGTCTGGTATTTGTGCACTGGTATTTATGTGTAAACTTACTTAGTTTCATACAGGGACTTTGTATTCATGAATACCAATGAGTAATTGTCTTTGATTGTTGTTACAGCCTACAGTGAAGTAACACAGAAGTCACAAAATTGTCTGTAATTGCATAACATCAGTGCAAATTTTTAATCTCCTGTTGGAGTTATTTATTTGCTCTTGGATCACTGCCATATAATCATATTATATAACTGAGCTTTCTGTCTAGGAAAGCCACTGTGCATCCTACATGTCCACTCCACGAAGGCACTTGTCGCAGTAGCTTAGGCTAGCTGAACTGATACAAACTGCAGGACCGTGACTGGCACTGACAGCTTTCTGATCACTACTAACTTAGAGTATCTTTCTTAGCTGACAGCAATGAGTTTATTCTATTGCCTGCTTTTGTATATAGAAGTTAATGGCTGGTTAATCTAACTCATCATCATCATCATCATCATCATAATCATCATCATCATCATCAGTGTTCTGCCAAAAGGCAGGTTTTCACATGGCAGTTCTCCAGGCTGTCTGGTCTTCTGCCATCCTCTTCAGGACTGCATAATTTCCTCTTCCCTTTATGTCATCTATCATCTTGTATCCTCTTAGTCTTCTCACACAAACCAATCCTTCCAAAGTATCTGCTAGCAAGCATTCCCTTCTCAATGAATGTGCCAACCAGTTCTTTTCCCTTTCTCTTACAACCTTCAGCAGGCATCATCTCTCACCAACCCTTTCCAATACTCTTTCATTACTCACTCTTTCCATCCAGCATATTCTGTCCATTCTCCTCCACATCCACATATCAAATGCTTCTAACCTTTTTTCATCCTCTCATCTCAGCATCCATGTTTCTACTTCATATAGTGCCACACTCCAGACAAAACATTTGCCAAGTCTTTTCTTTAGTCCTTTATCTAATTTGCCACATAAGAGTCTCCTCTTTCTGTCAAATGCCTCCTACGCTATGGCAATTTGAGTTTTCACCTCCTGGTGACATCTCAAGTCTTCAGTTATTGTGCTTCCAAGATTTTTAAGTCCACTTACTTGGCTAATCATAGATTGTCCTATTTTAATACTGGACAGTCTTCATCTTATACTGATGACCATACTTTTTTTTGCTGTGTTTATTTGCATCCCATATTCCACACAAGCTTCATCCAGATCTTTCAGCATGTTATTCACTGTCCACTTACTTTCTGCCACTAATACCATGTCATCAGCAAATCTTATACATTCTATTCTCTTTCCACCAATACATATTCCTCTTTTCCCATCTAAGCCTTTTGCAATAATCTCTTCAAGGTAAATGTTAAATGACAGTGGGGAAAGGCAACAACCTTGTCTACCACCTTGACCAATGCTACCTCCTTCTGACATTTCATTTCCAATCCTTATCCTTACTTTCTGGTATAAATATAGATTCTGTATCAATCTTCTCTCTTTCCAGTCTACTCCTTTTCCCTCCAAAATATCCATCAGCTCGTTCCACTGAACTCTGTCAATAGCCTTTTCTAAATCTATAAAAACAGCAAAGATTTCTCTATCTTTTTCCACATATCTTTACCCTGTAGTTCTTAACAGGCCAATAGCATCTCTTTTGCCGTTCCTCTTCTAAATCTGAACTGCTCCTCTAAAATCCCTCTATCCAGCTTGCCATATAGCCTTCTATTCAACACTCTCAGCAAGACTTTAGCTGCATGAGAAATTAGACTGATGGTCCGGTGCTCTTCACATTTTTTAGTGTTTCTCTTTTCCTCTATTGGTATCATAACTGTTGCAAGGAAGTCCTCAGGCCATTCCCCTTTGTCATATATCTCGTTACAGAGGTAGACTATTTCTTTTTATGCCTTGTTTTCCAGACTCTTCAACAGTTCTGCTGGCAGATCATCAATTCCACATGCCTTCCTATTCTTCATCTCCTTCAGTGCCTTTTCTACTTCTACTTCCAAGATGGTAAATCCCTTTCCATCTTCCGGCACATATTACTCCTCTTCAACCTTAATTTCGCTTTGCATTTCATCCCCCTTATACAGACATTCAATATATTATTGTCATCTGTTCAAAACCTCCTGTGGTTCTTCTGCTAGAGTACCATCCACTCTTTCTATTTCCATGTTATTCCTCTTTCTTTTACATTCAAAAACTATCTCACTAGCCAGTCTATAAATCATTTCATACTTTCCCTCTTTCTCCATTTTCTCTATTTTGTCGCATTTCTGTTTCATCCATTTTTCTCTTGTTTCTTCAGTTTCTCTTCTTAATTCATTATTCAGTTTCCTGTACCTCTTTTTGCCTTCTTCAGTTTCTACACTTTTCCACTT
The DNA here is from genome assembly GCF_023864345.2 of Schistocerca serialis cubense. Lineage (NCBI taxonomy): Eukaryota > Metazoa > Arthropoda > Insecta > Orthoptera > Acrididae > Schistocerca > Schistocerca serialis. Next base: position 784,105,890 of record NC_064641.1, on the reverse strand, counting down.
TCTCCGCTCTTCCATCTTTTTCAACAAGTCTTCTGTTGTCTATTCTTTCCTGGTGCTTTGGGATACTCTAATTCCTAGTACTTCTCTGACAGAGTCCATGAGTCCTTCCCTCATTTTTATCCATTTGTCATTAACACTTTCATCAACACTATGTCTTTGCCATTTTTCCATAAATAGGTTCTCCAAATCTGATGCCTTTCCTACCTCTTTGAGTCTTTCTATGTTTAGTCTTTCCTTTGTTTTACCTCTACAGACTTTTTTCAACTTCACTTGTATTTCTCCCATTACTAGGTTGTGGTCTGGATTTATAAACACTCCTGGATAAGCTTTAGCATTCTTCAAACAGTTCCTAAACCTTTTTGTATCAGGATGTAGTCCAACTGATATCCTTCCCTATTCAAATTTGATATCCATGTGTATTGTCTCCTTTTGTGGTGTTCAAATAATGTGTTACCCACTGCTAATGAATTTTATTTACAGAAACTAATTAGTCATTCACCTCTCTGATTTCTTATTCCTAATCCAAATTTTCCTACTGCATCTTCATCTCTTCCTTCACCCACAACTGCATTCCAGTCCCCCATCATGACAACGCAGGCATTTCTATTTTCTTTCTCAATGAGTTCTTGTATTTATCATAATATTCTACATCTACATCTACATCTACATTTATACTCTGCAAGCCACCCAATGGTGTGTGGCAGAGGGCACTTTACATGCTGCTGTTCCAGTTGCGTATGGTTCGTGGGAAGAACGACTGCTGGAAAGCCTCCGTGTGCGCTCGAATCTCTCTAATTTTACATTCGTGATCTCCTCGGGAGGTATAAGTAGGGGGAAGCAATATATTCGATACCTCATCCAGAAATGCACCCTCTCGAAACCTGGACAGCGAGCTACACCACGATACAGAGCGCCTCTTTTGCAGAGTTTGCCACTTGAGTTTGCTAAACATCTCCGTAACGCTATCACACTTACCAAATAACCCTGTAACGAAATGCGCCGCTCTTCTTTGGATATTTTCTATCTCCTCCGTCAACCCGATCTGGTACGGATCCCACACTCATGAGCAATACTCAAGTATAGGTCGAATGAGTGTTTTGTAAGCCACCTCCTTTGTTGATGGACTACATTTTCTAAGGACTCTCCCAATGAATCTCAACCTGGCACCTGCCTTACCAAGAATTAATTTTATATGATCATTCCACTTCAGATCGTTCTGCACGCATAGTCCCAGATATTTTACAGAAGTAACTGTTATGAGTGTTTGTTCCGTTATCATATAATCATACAATAAAGGATCCTTCTTTCTATTTATTCACAATACATTACATTTGTCTATGTTGAGGGTCAGTTGCCACTCCCTGCACCAAGTGCCTATCTGCTGCAGATCTTCCTGCATTTCACTACAATTTTCTAATGCTGCAACTTCTCTGTATACTACAGGATCATCCGCGAAAAGCCACATGGAACTTCTGTCACTATCTACTAGGTCATTTATATATATTGTGCAAGCAATGGTTCCATAACATTCCCCTGTGGCACGCCAGAGGTTACTTTAAAGTCTGTAGACGTCTCTTCATTGAGAACAACATGCTGTGTTCTGTTTGCTAAAAACTCTTCAATCCAGCCACACAGCTGCTCTGATATTCTGTAGGCTCTTACTTTGTTTATCAGGCGACAGTACGGAACTGTATCGAACACCTTCCAGAAGTCAAGGAAAATTGCGTCTACCTGGGAGCCTGTATCTAATATTTTCTGGGTCTCATGAACAAATAAAGCGAGCTGGATCTCACACGATCGCTGTTTCCGGAATCCATGTTGATTCCTACAGAGTAGATTCTGGGTTTCCAGAAACGACATGATACGCGAGCAGAAAACATGTTCTAAAATTCTACAACAGATTGACGTCAGAGATATAGGTCTATATATATAAGTGAAGATATTCATCCACTTCCTCATCTCTATGCTGGCTGGTTGGCATATATACCTGTATTAATACCAAATCTTTTGAACTACCCTTCAGAAGTATCATTGTCAATCTTCCATCAATATATTGTACCTTCATTACCTTATTTTTCAACTTTTGCCCTATCAGTATTCCTACTCCGTTTTCACCACTCCACTTCCTATCTCCCCATTCTCTCCCCATTCTCTCCCCATCTCACTTCACACAAACCAAGGGCATCTAATCTGTTCATTTTTATCTCCTGTTTTGCATTCTCTAGCTTAGCTGCTTGCAGTAGTGTCCTCACATTCCATGTTCCAATCCTTATCTTTCCTTCCTTCACTGCCCCTTTCTTCCTTTCAAATACGTCTACTCTCAATCCTGGAGATTTGAATGAGGGGAAGTTTTAGCCCCGGAATCTTTCACATGGAGAGACATACCGTGTACTGCTTGGGAATGTAAGGTGGTAGTTTTCCATTACTCTCCACATAGGCAGTAGGATACCCAGCCTAAAGTCAGCTGCTCACCATGAGTCAGATGCTGTCTGTAGCCACCCCTCTGGGGTTCAGTCACTACTTATACTCTTTTTGTACCCAAAGAGAAAAGGTGCCTCTTCCACCAGCTCCACCGTACCAAAGTCCATCTTCTCTACCTTCACTGCAATTGAGGTCTTCACCGTATCCCTGGCAAGAGACCTTCATGAGGTTCTATCACCCGGGGCAGGTGAACCAAGGTTTTTTAATGAGGTGTTACTCCTCCCCCTCCTCCTTTCTCAACCGGGCTTGGGACCAGCTATGGCAGAGCTTGAATAACTCCAAGAGCAGTAATTGCTCATGAAACATTAAGCAAAACTCACCACAGTGAGGACCACACAGAATGATGATCATAACACTAGTGTATGCAACACTGTATGCTTGGGCTGAGATTGTAATGACCGAAAACAAGTGAATAATGGTTCAATGTTGTATACCATGTACACTAGTGTATGCAACACTGTATGCTTGGGCTGAGATTGTAATGACCGAAAACAAGTGAATAATGGTTCAATGTTGTATACCATGTTGTAACTTCTATCTAATCTGCTTCGCTCTTCAGCCACCACAGTGAATGTCTTTTTGAACCATACATAAAATGATGTTATATGCACATAGTTATATTCAGACACTTATATTACAAGAAATGAAGCTACATAACGTATCTGAGTGTTGTATTACCCACATAAAAACAACATTTTTAACACTGTTGTTATTGTTGTTTTGAGGTCATCAGTCTGAAGATTGGTTTGATGTAGCTCTCCACAGCCCTCCACTCTCCACAGCCCTCCACTCTCCACAGCTCTCCACTCTCCACAGCTCTCCACTCTCCACAGCTCTCCACTCTCCACAGCTCTCCACTCTCCACAGCTCTCTACACTAGTCTGTTCTGTACAGGTGTCATCATCTGCAAGTAACTACTGCAACCTACATCTGTTTGGATCTGTTTACTGTATTCATTTCTTGGTCTGCCTCAACAAACACCTAGAATATTTCTAGAACACTTTCCTCCAATACCATATAAACAGTTCCTTGATGCCTCAGAATGTATCCTGTCAGCCAGTTCCTTCTTTTAGTCAAGTTTTCTTATAACTTTCTTCTCTCCCCAATACTATTCAGTACCTCCTCATTAATTACTTGAGCTACCCATCTAATATTCAACATTCTTCTTTAGCACTACAGTTCAAAAGCCTCTTTTCTCTTCTTGTCTGAATATTTCTCTAGAAAAGACTTCCTAACGGTTAAATTTATATCCAATGTCAACAAATTCCTGTTTTTCAGAAATGCTTTTCTTGCCATAGACAGTCTGCATTTTATATCCTCTCTACTTCAGCCATCATCAGTTAGTTTATTGTCCAAACAGCAGTGCCTCATTTCATAATTTAATCCCTGCAGCAGTGCCTGATTTAATGTGACTACATTCCATTATTCTTGTTTTACTTTGGTTGATATCTTATAACACCTTTTCATAACAGTATCCAATCCATTCTCTGCTCTTCGAAGTCCATTGCTGCCTTTGAAAGAATTACACTGACAGTTGTTGAAACACTTGCACATTTCCATGAAATGTTACTTTCAGTATATTAAAATATGCGAAGAAATTCACAATGGTACTTATATTGTAACAGTGTCTTTCCAGTAAGTAAATATATAAACTTTATTTTATTCTCAGATTTAATTGAATACATTAATAGATTAGGCTCATTATTTAGCAGATCGTGAGTTGTTGTCAAGTATGAATGAAACAATAGTTGTTCTGTTCTCATAACTTAATGTTCAGGCTTTTCCAAAATCTCCTCATATAACCCCACAAAAATAGTTTCCATTACAAAACAAACATAGCAAGGTAATTAAAAACACAACTGTTGATATTTTGCAGTTTTTAAATGTACAATATTGCTGAATTAACTTTATAATGAAAAAGTTTTTTTGATAACAAAAGCATGCACTTGCAAAACAGAACTGGGACATGTAACTGAGCTAAAGAAGTGCAACAGAGAACTGCCTGCAGAGAACTGCCATCAGAGAACTCTTCATTCATAGAGGGATGCAGGTGATCCGCAATAATGTTCACATAGTTCATTACTGTCATGGTGTCTTTGAATTCTGTCATAGGTCCCATAGAAGCCCAACTCAATGTACTCCATAGCATAATTCTGCTCTCACCGGCCTGCATCTGTGGCCGGTACACATTTCAAGCAGCCATTCACCTAGATGATGTCATGTAAGGTCCCAACCATCAATCTGGTGTAACTAGAAATTCGATTCATTCAACAGGTAACACATTTCTACTGATTCACAGTGAAAACTCAGTGATGCTGTGCCCCACTGAAATTATAACTGATGATGTCATTGGGTCAACACAGGAATGTGGAGGGGTCATTTGATGTGGAGCTTAATGTTCAATAATGGCCCTTGAACAGTGTGCTGTGAAACACTGTACCAGCATTGTACTCTTTTGTCAGATCTGCCACAGATTGGTGCTTATCCTCGATTACACAGAGAGGATCCTCTGACCACTAGATTTTGTGATGAGATGTGGACATCTACTACTCATTATTTCACCATCCTTCAACCACTCTCCATAGGTATTCACAACAGTAGTACACAAAAAGCTGACCAGCTTTACCATTTCAGAGATTCTCATTTTCAGCTACAAGGCCACAACAACATGACCTTTGTCAAAACTCCTCGTATCAGTGGATTTCCAAGTTTGCAACCCATGTCTTTGCTATAAAAATTGCTCATTCATCTCTCTTCCACTTACATTCTTTCCTTACTATGTCACATGCCTGCAACACCACCAGGAAGCATTCAAACTCATGGTGGGCAGTGGTCATAATGTTTTGGTTCATCAGTGTATTTTCTTGTACAAGAAAATTAGAGAAATAATCCTTCCAGAAAGCTTAACTTTGAAAGATCAAAAACTTTTGAAAAAATGCCTTTTTTAACAACATAAAGCATTTGAAATACCAAGAGGATGATATGATTTTTCTAATTCAATACGTGAAAATTACTTGTAGAACTTTTTATTTAGAGTATAACTTACATAACATCCTTTATTTACTTTTTGAACTTCATTACTTTTACTTTAAATAATTCATATTTGATGAAATAAACTGTATGGCTGTAGTCAACAGGGTGAAAGCTCAATCTTGTATAATGAATTTCCATGTATAAATGTGTAAATACAATTTTTTTAAATTTGTCGAATAGCATCTTGCAACTAACATTTTTAACAGAAGTTTAAAAAGAAAACTGGTTATTAATTTCATATACATTATCATTTTGATCAGTTTTATGTACCCCAGATGAAGTAATAGGACAACTAACATCAGAAAAAAATTATGTTTGCTTATTGTATGAGGAAGTGTCTAAAAAACATGCTCCAGTTAATTATAGATGGATAAGCAAAATATTATTGCTGCATAAATTCATTGTAAACATGTATAATGAATTACAAGATGGAAAGTGTTAGTGATCTGTTCATATTGCCAATCTGATCTTTATTCTGGTACTCTACAACTTGAAGTTTTGATTTCTTCTCCCTGAATTTTAATTGCTCTTCCAAATTTATCCTTGTTTCCTTTATCGCTTGCTGAATGTACAGATCGAAAAACATCAGGTGTAGGCTGCATCCCTGTCTCACTCCCTTCTCAGTCACTGCTTTCTTTTATCCTTTGACTCTTTAACTGCTGTCTCATTTCTGTGTGAGCTCTATGCAATCTTTCACTCCCTGTATTTTATTTGTGCTGCCTTTAGAATTTCAAAGAGTGTATTCCAGCCAACATTCTCAAAAGCTTTCTCTAAGCCTACAAATGCTAGAAACATAGGTTTGCCTTTCTTAAACTTAACTTCTAAGGAAACTAATAGGGTCAGTAATGCCTTGCATGTTCCTACATTTTTGTGGAACCTAAATTGACCTTCTGCAAGGTTGGCTTTACAAATTTTGTAAATAATTGTGTCTGTATTTTGCAACCATGACTAATTAAGGTGATAGTTTGGTAATATTCACTCTTATCAGTACTTGCTTTCTTTGGAACTGTAATTATTACTTCGTTCTTGAAGAAGGTATTTTGCCTGTCTCATATATCTTGCACAGCAGATGGAATAATTTTGTCATTGCTGGCTTTTCCAAGGATCGCAATAATTCTAGGAATTATGTCTAGTCCCAAGTGTTTTGCTATGACTTAGGTCTTTTAATGCTCTGTCAAATTCTCAGTTGATACTGTCAGTCATTGCTCCCATCCCATCTCATCTTAATCTGCTTGTCCTTCCCTTTCTATAACACTATCTTCAACTTCCTTTCCATTGCAAATGTCCTCTGTAGATTACTAGCACATTGCAGCTTTCCATTCATTGCTTGGAACTTGCTTGTCATCTGAGCTCTTGATACTCATACAGTTGCTTTTCGTTTCTCCAGAGGTCTCTTAAATCTTTCTATATGTGAAATTTATCTTTCACCTAGTTATACAAGCTTCTATAGACCTGCATTTGCCCTCTAGCCATTACTGCTTAGCCATTTTGCATTTTCTGCCAGTCTATTTTTTTAAGATAACTGTATCCCATTTTTCCTGCTTCATTTGTTGCATTTTTATATTTTCTTTTTTTTTAAAAAAAATTACATTCAACATCTCTTGTGTTATCCACATGTTTCTAATGGACCTTTTCTTTTTACCCATTTGGTCCTCTACCACCTTCATAATTTCATCTCGAACCTTTCAATAATCTCTGTTTTTTTTCATGTTATCAAGGTCCCATCTCCTTAATCACCTACTGTTTCACAATTTTTTCAGTTTTAGTCTACAGTTCATAAGCAATAAATTATGGTCAGAGTCTACATCTGCTCCTGGAAATGTCTTACAGTTTAAAATCTTGCTTGTTCCAAAATCTCTGCTTTACCTTTATATTACCAATGTAAAGCCTTCCAGCATCTCCAGCTCTCTCCCAAATGTACAACCTTCTTTCAGGTTCATTAAACCAAGTGTTAGCAATGATTAAATTCTGCTCTGTGCAAAATTCTACCAGGTGGCTTCATCTTTTATTCCATTCCTCCAGTCCATATTCTCGTACTATTTTTCCTTCTCTTCCTTTTACTACTATCAAATTCTAGTTCTGTGTCACAATTAAATTTTTGTCTTCAATAAGCATCTGAATAATTTCTTTTATCTCATTTTACATTCTTTCTGTCTCTTCTCCATCTGTGGAGCCAGCTGAAATATAACCTTGATGACTTCATGTCTATCTTGGCTATCATAATGCATTTCCTTTGCTGTACATAGTAGCTTACTCAAATTCTGCTTTCTTGGTTATTATTTGACCTACTCCTGAATTACACTAATGAACACTCACTAGTTGATATGCAGCAAGGGAAGTCAGACTATGTTCAGAGTGAAGACACTTCAACTGTCAAAATTTTTTCAGAAAATTGTAAAAGTATTTGTAACAAAGTTCCCAAGTTTCCTGCCCTCCAGGAGAGTTCTCACAGTCAAATCATTCTTGGGAACAAGAGCTGACTTAAACCCAAAGTGGAAAGCTCTAAGATATTTAGGAAGTCATGGAACATGTATCAAAAAGACAGATTAGAGGCCATTGGAGGGGGAGTGTTCATTGCACTCCCTACTGACATCATAGTTGAGTGTGACAGTGATGTTATCTGGTAATGTATATTAAATGTAGCTGAAACCAAGTTAATTGTTGGATGTTTTTATCGGCTACTCCATTCTGGCGTGACAGTTCTAGAGTAATTTGAAGAATGTCTGTGGTCAGTGATGCGTAAATACCCAGGTCTTACATTTACTAGTTGGAGGCAACTTGAATCTACTGAGTATAGACTGGGATGTCTGTGGATTTATTGCGGGGAGGTGCAAACAGACCGTCATGTGAAATTCTTTTAAACACATTTTCTGAAAACTATCTTTAGCAGATAGTTTGGCAGCCAACATGCAATAGAAATGTCTTACACCTTGTAGCTACAATTAGGCCAGACCTTATTGACAATGTCATTATAGAAGTGGGGATTAGCAAACATGATGTCATTATCGCAATATGACTACAAAAGTTAATAAATCAGTTGAAAATGCTAGGAAAGTGTTTCTGCTAGACAGAGCAGATACGCAGTTGCTAGTATCTCACTTAGACAGTGAACTGACATTGCTTAGTTCCAGTAAGATGGGCATAGAGAAATTATGGGCAAAGTTTAAGCAGATTTTAAATTGTGGTCTGAATAGCTATGTGCCTACTAAGTGGATTAAGGATGGAAAAGGATTACCACAGTTTAGACATTGAATTGACATCACTTATTCCTAGTAAAATGGACATAGAGGAATAATGGGTGAAGTTTAAGCAGATTGTAGATCATGGTATGGAGAGTCATGTGCCTACTAAATGGATTAAGGATCGAAAAGGCCCACCATGTTTTAACAATGACATTCAGAAAATTCTGAGGAAAAAAAGCCTGCTGCACTCTCACTTCGAAAGGCAACACACAAATAATGACATGCAAAGTTTAGCAGAGATCTTTGCATCTGTGAAAAGATCCATGCATGAAGTGTACAACAGTTGCCACTGTCATACCTTAGTAAAAAATCTGGCAGAGAAGCCTAGAAAATTCTGATTCTATGTAAAATCACTAAGTGGTTCTAAGGCTCCCATGTTGATCAAGCCAGTGTGGCAGTTGAAGACAGCAAAACGAAAGCCGAAGTTTTAAATTTCGTGTTCAAGAAATTGGTCACACAGGAGAATCATACAAACAAACATCATTTGAACATCAAACAGACTCTCTTATGGATGACATAGTAATAAGCATCCCTAGTGTAGAGGAACCACTGAAACAGATAAGTCACCAGCTCCAGATGGAATCCCATTTTGGTTGTACAAAGAGTACTCTGTGGCACTGTCCCCTTACCTAGTTTGCATTTATTATAAATCTCTCACACAGTCTCAATCAACTGGAGAAAAGCACAGGTGACTCCTGTACATGAGAAGGGTAAAGGAACAGACCCAAAAAATTGCAGACCAATATCCTTAACTTTGGTTTGCTGCGGAATCCTTGAATATATTCTCTGTCCGAATATAATAATTTTTCTTGATACCAAGAAACTTATGTCCATGAATCAGCATGGTTTTAGAAAACATCCATTGTATGAATCTCAGCTCTTGCCCTTTCCTCACACATGGTATATTGTGAAGTGTGGATGAAGGGCAAGAGGCAGATTCCATATTTCTAGATTTCCAGAAAGCATTTGACATGGTGCCCCATTGCAGGCTTTTAATGAAGGTGTGAGTAGCTTGGAGACTTACTAAGTAATAGAATCCAGTATGTTGTTCTTGACTGCAGGTATTCATCAGAGACAAGGGTATCATCAAGAGTGCCCCAGGGAAGTTTGGTAGGACCACTGTTGTTCTCTATATATGTAAATGATTTGGTGGACAGTTTGAGCATCAATCTGTGGTTGTTTGATAATGATGTTGTGCTGTACTGTGAGGAGTCAAAGTTGAATGAGTGTAGCAGGATATAGGATGATATAGACAAAATTTCTAGTTGGTGTGATGAATGGCATCCAGCTCTAATTGTAGAAGAATATAAGTTAATGAGGATGTTTAGGAAAAACAAACCCGCAATGTTTGGATGCAGCATTAGTAGTGTCATTTAGATATCTGGGTGTAATGCTGCAAAGCAAGCAATGTAAAATGGAATGAGCATGTGAGGACTGTGGAAGGGAAGGCTAATGGTTGACTTTGGTTTATTGGGAGAATTTAAGGAAAGTGTGTTTCATCTGTAAAGGGGACTACATATAGGACATTGGTGTGACGTATTCTTGGGTACTGCTCCAGTATTTGTGATCTTTACCAGGTCAGATTGAAAGAAGGCAGCAAAGTAATTTAGAAGCAGGCTGCTAGATTTGTTACCAGTAGATCTGAAGAACATTTGTTACATAGGTGCTTCCGGGCTCAAATGGGAGTCCCCGGAGGGAAAGTGAGATTCTTTTTGAGGAATGCTTTTGAGAAAATTTAGAAAACTGGCATTTGAAGCTGATTGCAGAACAGTTCTACAGCTGCCAAAGTACATTGTGTTTGAGGACCACAAACATAAGATAAGAGGAATCAGGGCTCATAAAGAGGCATATAGAGAGTCATTTTCCCCTCGCTCTATTTGTGAGTTGAACAGGAAAGGAAGTGACTAGTAGTGGTACAGGGTACCCTCTGCCATGCACTGTATTGTGGCTTGTGGAATATCGATGTAGATGTAGATTTAATCACCAGATCACAAGTTGTGTTCTAAGTGCCATCATAGTTCAACAGTCTCTACTATATCTAACTTCAACCTAACGATTTACCTTTTTAAATTCTCTTGTCTCCTTACCAGATTAAATGATCTAACACTCCACACTCTGACATGTAGAGTGCCCATTTTGTTTTTCCTGATGACAATATATCTTCCTGAGTAGTACCTGCCCAAGGATCCAAATGGGAGACTATTCTACCTTCAGAATATTTTGCCAAAGAAGATTGACATACTTCTGATACCAAAGTGATAACACAGCCACAGAACTCCTTTAATCCAGAATTACTAGAAATCAAATCAATTATATATATAGAGCACATGCAAAGGTACCTTGATTTTTCTTCTTGTCAGGTAATAACATCAAGCTAGTTTTCATACATTATTCAGTATATGGAAAATTTCTCTATGCTTTCTTTTCAACTAATATCTTGTATTTACATTTACAGCCGGTTGAAGGGCATTATGTTCAGTGATACCACTGCATGTTTATTTGGGATTTATTAGAACATGTGTGATTATGCAAATGTATTACTTACATTTCTATTTGTAATTTCAAGTTATAGGGCACAATGATTCTACACTCCTGGAAATGGAAAAAAGAACACATTGACACCGGTGTGTCAGACCCACCATACTTGCTCCGGACACTGCGAGAGGGCTGTACAAGCAATGATCACACGCACGGCACAGCGGACACACCAGGAACCGTGGTGTTGGCCATCGAATGGCGCTAGCTGCGCAGCATTTGTGCACCGCCGCCGTCAGTGTCAGCCAGTTTGCCGTGGCATACGGAGCTCCATCGCAGTCTTTAACACTGGTAGCATGCCGCGACAGCATGGACGTGAACCGTATGTGCAGTTGACGGACTTTGAGCGAGGGCGTATAGTGGGCATGCGGGAGGCTGGGTGGACGTACCGCCGAATTGCTCAACACGTGGGGCGTGAGGTCTCCACAGTACATCGATGTTGTCGCCAGTGGTCGGCGGAAGGTGCACGTGCCCGTCGACCTGGGACCGGACCGCAGCGACGCACGGATGCACGCCAAGACCGTAGGATCCTACGCAGTGCCGTAGGGGACCGCACCGCCACTTCCCAGCAAATTAGGGACACTGTTGCCCCTGGGGTATTGGCGAGGACCATTCGCAACCGTCTCCATGAAGCTGGGCTACGGTCCTGCACACCGTTAGGCCGTCTTCCGCTCACGCCCCAACATCGTGCAGCTCGCCTCCAGTGGTGTCGCGACAGGCGTGAATGGAGGGACGAATGGAGACGTGTCGTCTTCAGCGATGAGAGTCGCTTCTGCCTTGGTGCCAATGATGGTCGTATGCGTGTTTGGTGCCGTGCAGGTGAGCGCCACAATCAGGACTGCATACAACCGAGGCACACAGGGCCAACACCCGGCATCATGGTGTGGGGAGCAATCTCCTACACTGGCCGTACACCACTGGTGATCGTCGAGGGGACACTGAATAGTGCATGGTACATCCAAACCGTCATCGAACCCATCGTTCTACCATTCCTAGACCGGCAAGGGAACTTGCTGTTCCAACAGGACAATGCACGTCCGCATGTATCCCGTGCCACCCAACGTGCTCTAGAAGGTGTAAGTCAACTACCCTGGCCAGCAAGATCTCCAGATCTGTCCCCCATTGAGCATGTTTGGGACTGGATGAAGCGTCGTCTCACGCGGTCTGCACGTCCAGCACGAACGCTGGTCCAACTGAGGCGCCAGGTGGAAATGGCATGGCAAGCCGTTCCACAGGACTACATCCAGCATCTCTATGATCGTCTCCATGGGAGAATATCAGCCTGCATTGCTGCGAAAGGTGGATATACACTGTACTAGTGCCAACATTGTGCATGCTCTGTTGCCTGTGTCTATGTGCCTGTGGTTCTGTCAGTGTGATCATGTGATGTATCTGACCCCAGGAATGTGTCAATAAAGTTTCCCCTTCCTGGGACAATGAATTCACGGTGTTCTTATTTCAATTTCCAGGAGTGTATTTATAAATGTAGAGTAAGTTAACTGTATATCTCATCTCACACATTGCACATCATTAACACATTCTGCTACTATATATCAGTTCAGTTGCAAATGATAAAACATGTTTTGGGACAGAAAACAATTAATTAGGCATTAGTATGGGTTTCACTTAGTTTTAAGTAATCTTCTCACAACCAAATCTTGCAACAATATTAATTTATTTATGGTTTCTGTTGTATTCACCAAAACAAGTATGGTACCACACAAGCAAGGTAGGAGGAAGTGAACCCCCTACTGCAGAAACTGTATAATGGAAGCTTGCCTGCACACTGGCAACTGGACTGATCATAGGGCGATATAACTAGAACATAGATAAGTTGGACAATTCAATGATAAAAATTTATTAAAATAATTTACAGTGAAATATTCAACTTTGGATTATGTATGCTGCATGCCTCTGTAGTTGAAGTCTAACCTAACCTAACCTAACACAGTGAAAGAGAACTAGCTAGTATGTAAAAGTACAATCTGGGCTGCTAGTTCAGGATCAAGTATCTGAACAACACTGTGATGCTTGACAGTTACTTTCTATCATTATTTAATAGCAGCTGGCTTTAATTATGTCTAGAACAATGGCAAGTGATGATCACAATCAGCTGGAGGTGACTGTGGTATTGTTACGACGACTTTTGCTGGTGATGAGCTGGCAAATTATACCTATGCATGTGCGTTTATCCACAAATGGCGGAAGTATGTCCATTTGTAATCTAATTGGTAGCTGCAGAAAGTACTGTCTTGTGTCAGTGCCTTCTGTGGTGGCTGTCATTACTATAAGCAGGTGGAGCGGACGTTCTGAAGCATAATTAAGTTCCTGTTTATGACCACCATCTATGATTGGACCTTTGAGACTGCCTGGCTGATGATGACCTCTGTAGTTACTGCTGTGTGCTATGCATGACTGCTTACACAGCAGTTTTTCCACTTACAACATCTTCATTACATAACTACTATTTCCAACAATCACTCTCTTGTAACCACTAACGACTAGCTAATTCACTTACTAGCTACTTTGGCCTAACACCAGCCCTTATGTAAAATTTTTACAGTGCATCATATTTTTTGTATTATTACAATTATTATTTCATGTTAACTACAATCAGAAAATATTGATGCAAATAATTCCACATATAGCATTAAGATCAACAGAAAATGAAAATATGTTTTCAATTAGCTGTTTTATCAGTTGCAAAACCTTTATATGCACCATTTAATAAAATAAACACTGTAGGAAAAAATAGATTGCTACTTACCATGAAGAAGACACATCAAGTTGCAGACAGGCACAATTAAAAGACACTCACATGTAGCTTTCAGCTACAGCCTTCAACAGTAAAAAAAAAAAAAAACACACACACACACACACACACACACACACACACACACACACACACACACACAGGCAAGCAAGCAAGCACACCTAGCGCACACATGACCACCATCTCCAGCATCTCAGGCCAGCAACATCATGTGAGATGCAAGCAGCAATCTGGAGGGGATGAGGAACGGAAAGGGGAAGGGATAGTAGTGTACAAGCGAGGAGAAAGGTGAATGCTGTCTGGTGAAGTGTGCAGGGACTAGACTCCAACAGGTGCAGTGTCAGGAGGTTGTGGGGCAGGAAGATGGGGAAAAAAGGAACAAAAAATGAGAAGAGTGGGGAAAGACAGGTGGATGCATTGACAGATGGCTATAAATAAACAGAGTGGGAGATGAGAATGGAGAGGAGATGATAGGACATAGGGCGTGGAAACTGTTGAGTGGAGGGTGTAGGGTTACTGTAGGTTGAGGCCAGGATAATTATGGGAGTGGAGAATGTGTTGTAAGGATAACTCCCATCTGTGCAGTTAAGAAATTCTGGTTGTGGTGGGAAGGATCCTGATGGCTCGGGTAGTGAAGCAGCCATTAAAATCAAGTGCTTTATGTTCAGCTGCATGTTGTGCCATAGGCTGGTCTACTTTGCACTTGCCAGAGTTTGGCAGTGGCCATTCATCCTGGTGGGCAGCTGGTTGGTAGTCATACCAATATGAAAATCTGTGCAATGATTGCAGCAGAGCTGGTAAATAGCATGGTTGCTTTCACAGGCGGCCTGACCCTGATGGGGTAGGATAAACCTATGATACAACTAGAATAGGAAGTTCTGGGGGGGTTGAGCAGGTTTTGCACCTGGGTCTTCCACAGGGATATGATCATTGTGGCAAGGGGTTGTGATTGGGAGTGTCATACAGATGGACTAGGATGTTGTGGAGGTTGGGTGGGTGGCAGAACATCACTTTAGGAGGGATGGGAAGTATTCAGGTAGGATGTCCCACATTTCAGGGCATGACAATAGGTAATGAAAATCCTGGTGAAGGATGTAGTTCAGTTGTTCCAGTCTGGGGCGGTACAGGTGATGAAGGGGCACTCCTTTTTGGCTGGTTTTTGCAGAGGATTGGGCTTGTGAGGGGAAATGGCACGGGAGATCTGTTTGTGGACTAGATCTGCGAGATAGCACCTGTCTGTGACGGCCTTGGTGATAACCTCAGCATACTGAGCAAAGGCGTTTTTGTCACTGCAGATACACTGTCCCAAGGTAGCCAATCTATATGGAAGGGATTTTGTGGTGTGAAAAGGATGATAGATGTCAAAATGTAAGTACTGTTGGTGGTTCATGGATTTAATGTGAACAGAGGTGTGGATGGAGCCATCAGAGAGGAAGTGGTCAGCATCTAGGAAAATGGCACACTGGGTTGAGGAGGACTATGAGGAGTGGATGGGAGATATTGTGTTGAGATTGTAAAGGGTGTCATAGGGGTGAGGAGGGAAATGGATTCAGGGGAGAAGTTCTGGGAAGGGCCTAAGGCCTTCAGCAGGGATTGAAGTTTTGTTGGACTTCTGGGGTGGGTTCACTCTGGCAAAGTTTATAGGTGGGGGAGTCAGAAAATTGCCAGAGACCTTCTTCCAGGTAGTCAATGTGATTCATCACAATAGTGGAACCTTTTTCTGCAGGTATGCTGATTAGGCCAGGATTTGTTTTGAGGTTGCGTATGGCTGTACTTTCTTCTATTGAAAGGCTGGTTTTCTGAGTAAGGGACATGGGGAAGGATGGTGAGGTTAAGTTGGAGGTAAGAAATTTCTGGGAGGTGATCAGCAAGTGGTTGGGTGGGAGTGGTGGAGGAGCATGGTTGGATGGTGGTGTGAACTGGAAGAGGCAGGGTTCAGTGGAATTAGGGTGGTTTTGGTTGGAGGGATTGGTGGCCAAGAAGTGCTTCCATTGCAGTGATCAGGAGAAGGAGAGTAGGTCTTTGACAAGTCCAGCATTGTTAAATTTGAGTGTAGGGCTAAGGTGGAGCCTTTGGATAGGACTGAAACTTCTCTGGAGCTGAAGGTTTTCGTGGGAAGGTTAACAACAGTGTTACGGGAATGTTTTGGTTCTCGGTTTGGTGGAGGGTTGGTAGGGAGTTTTGGAGGATGTGGCAAGTTTAAAAGGTCAGCTAGGTGGGGTTTAGCTGCTGTGAGGGGTGGACAAAGAGGAACACTTTCGGTACGATAGAGGTTGGATAGTGGTGCCCCGAGGCAGCAGTAGGATAATTTACGGAGGTTGTGTTTGGAATGTTCCTCCAGGTACTAGAAGGCAAGGGATTCAGTTTCAGAGATGTGATGTATGGAGTAGAGATTGCAGAGTAGTAGAATCTTGAGGAGGAAACAGTGGTGGTTCTAGGATGCCTGTGCCATGAAGATGTGTTTTTGCAGTACCAGGTTTTTCAGGGCTGGGGATTGGCAGAACATGAAAAGGTGAAGGTCATTGCAAAAGGAGGAGCGGGATCCAGAGAAAGAAATCTTCACAAGTGGGCTGTTTGGGGGAATTCCATGGTTTAGGCAGCATTTGTGGAACAGGCTTTGGGACTGGGTTTTAGTCAGGGAAAGGGATACTTTTCTAAACTGCTGCAGAAAGATGGAGCAAGGTTTCATTGTGGCAGGAATGCTGCAAAGGAAAAGGGAACATTGCATAAAAGGGCAGAATAGGTGTTCACATTACTAGAGTTCAGTATGATTTGGAAAGCTATTATTGTATAACATATAGGTTCATAAAAGAGTCTATTTTACAATTAATATTGAAATATCAAAATTTTCACTAAAAATAAATTAGTACAGGGTGTCCATAAAGTCAGCCATCTTTTCAAAATATCATAACTTGTTAATTATTAGAGACAGAGCATTGTGATTTGTTGTAAAATGATTTTTTCTGTAATGTCAGAATTTCAGAGTGGGCCCCCACTTGTCACTTGTAGAACATCGAGATGATATTTGAGATCTGCCCATGTGAGGGTCAGTATTGCAGCATAAACAGTTTTGATTGCTTCATTGGTTAGTGCACACAGGGTAGCAATCTCATTGACTGGTGATGAGCATGTGTAATGCTTGAAGTAAACACATAAAAAGAAAAAGAAGTCTAATGGCATGGCACACGTTGGGCCCATCATGGACCACTTCTCAGGAAATGTGTCATTCAGTACATCCTGCATGTTCATACTCCAATGTAAGCATGAACCAACATGCTGGAAGATGATGGATGGCAGCAGCTTTTCAATCTGTGGTAGCAGAATCTGTTCGAACATCTCCAGGTAAATATTTTCCATTGTGTTGTTTGATGCAAATACAACTGGGCCTATCATTCTGTGCACACCAAACATTAAGCTCCAAGCTATCATAGGTATTTTCATTTTTGAAGCCCCAAATCCAAATGTTATGGCAGTTCACATGTCAATAAGTGTCACTGGAAACAGGCCATTTTTCAGGCTAAATCTTTATCATTTTATACAAACATGGCTTTCCAAATCATACTGAGGTCTAGTAACATGAACATTGTTTACACAATGGACAATTAATTAAATCATTTCATAGAATTCTATTAAAACATTTCCTTTTGTGGATTAATTGTTATATTTAATGTTATTATAAAATAATTATTGTAGGTTGAAACTTGGACATGCACTTGTTTTTACGTAGCAAAATTACAGTGTATCATGATGTATAGTAATCAGATGTATATTACAGTACAGTAAGTGAACCTTGGTTGTCTCAAGTGACATTTCAAGATACACTATGTAATCAAAAGTATGTGGACACCTGGCTGAAAATGATGTACAAGTTCATGGTGCCCTTCATTGGTAATTCCGGAATTCAATTTGGTTTTGGCCCACCCTTAGCCCAGAGTGCTGCACTGAGTGGAGGTATCGATGTTGGTCAGTGAGGCCTGGCATGAAGTCGGCATTCCAAAACATCCCAAAGGTGTTCTATAGGATTCAGGTTAGGACTCTGTGCAGGCCAGTCCATTACAGGGATGTTATTGTTGTGTAACCACTCTGCCACAGGCCATGCGTTATGAATAAGTGCTTGCTTGTGTTGAAAGATGCAGTTTCCATCCTTGAATTGCTCTTCAACAGTGGGAAGCAAGAAGGAGTTTAAAACATCAATGTAGGCCTGTGCTGTGATAGTGCCATGCAAAACAACAAGGGGTGCAAGCCCCGTCCATGGAAAACATGATCACGCCATAACACCACCACCTTTGAATTTTACTGTTGGCACTACACACGCTGGCAGATGATGTGCACTGGGCATTCACCATACCTACACCTTGCCATCAGATTGCCACATTGTGTACCATGATTTGTCACTCCACAAGTTTTTCCACTGTCCAGTTGTCCAATGTTTATGCTCCTTACACCAAGTGAGGCATTGTTTGGCATTTGCCAGCGCGATATTTGGCATATGAGCAGCCGCTCAACCATGAAATTCAAGTATTCTCACCTCCTGCCTAACTGTCATAGTACTTGCAGTGAATCCTGATGCAGTTTGGAATTCCGGTGTGATGGTCTGGATAGATGTCTGACTGTTACACATTATGACCCTCTTCAACTGTCTGCTGTCTGTCAGTCAACAGACGAGGTCCGTCTGTATGCATTTGTGCTGTACATGTCTCTTCATGTGTCCACTTCACTATCACATCAGAAACAGTGGACCTAGGGATGTTTAGGAGCATGGAAATCTCATGTGTAAATGTATGACACAAGTGGCAACCAATCACCTGACCATATTCGAAGTCTGTGAGTTCCGTGGAGCTTCCCGTTCTACTTTCTCACAACGTTTAATGACTACTGAGGTTGCTGAGTGGAGTACCTGACAGTAGGTGGCAGCGCAATGCACCTAACATGAAAAATGTATGTTTTTGGGGGTGTCTGGATACTTTTGATCACATAGTGTACGTTGCACTTAGCACATTGACTGCAAAGTTTTGTGTCCACCCCTGCTATGAATACATAATCCATAAACAAAACAAAGTTCATTGTGAGGTGACCCAAGAAGAAATGCCAATAATGGTAACCAGAAATTCCACGTCCATAACAGGTTCAATATCCATATGGAGGCTAGGAATGATTTGTTAATACACATGCAGTGTAGTTTTCCATGACAGCCTGCTTAGCCCCTTGCTGTCAGTGGCAAAGCCCAAGTAATCCACCTTTTGCACCACTGGTAGCACTCTTCACTCCTGAGCTGCAACATCTATGAAATGCTATCAGCACTGTACAGTAGTGGGGATATGGAACCAAGTACAAGGTATCTGATGCTGGGAGGAAAGAAACCACACTTTTCCAGCTGACAAGTAGTAGTAGTAGTAGTAGTAGTAGTAGTAGCTTTATTCATCCGTAGATATCTTTTTACAAGGATATAGGACACATCAAAAGTACTTATAAATTTAGATCAATTTAAAATAAGCTAGTTCATACACACATATATTTACAGACTTCTAGTTGGAGACGATGATTAGATTTACTCCTGGTATATAATACTTCTTTTACAAATAACTTATTAAATAATGTAATGCTACACTGTTCACTCACATCTTATTGTCAGTCACTGCACACACTATACACACATTGTTTCATAACACTTCACACACTATACACACACACACACACACACACACACACACACTGGTGATCTCTGGGCCATTTTCTGTACCACAACTACCAATTTGCTATCCTGAAAAACTGAGTCAGCATCTCTCCATAATGAGTGAGATGTTGAGATCAGAAAGAGGAAGAGGTGTTAGTATTGTGCTATCCATAGCTTGGGGGTAAGTATTTCTGGAAAGGAAAAAAAGAAGGAAAAAACATAAAGTGAAGGAGTTATGTGGGATGTTGGATATTTTATAATCATTATTATTATTTATTTGTATAACATTTTTTTATCAAACCCATACTCTGTTTTAGCTAAGTAATCCTTCAGTGCATAAAAGGTACTGCATAACAATACTTTTTAGCTGCCTTTTTAAATATGTATATTTTTGCAATTTCTTTAAACTCTTTTGGTAATTTATTGTACAGTTTTATTCCTTAGTATAAAATGCGGTTTTGAGTTTTATGTTTATTTTTTCTTGGTAAATGTAAATTGAGTCTATCTCTTGTTGCGTGGTCATGGACAGAGCTGGTTGTGCTGTAATTACCAAAGTATTTTTGATGTGTACAACTGACTGATAAATGTATTCACATGGAGCAGTTAAAATCCCCAGTGTTTTGAACAGATCTTTACAGTGAGCACAACATCCTGTAAATCTATCTTCAAATAATAGTTTAGTCAACAACTTCTCCAGGTGAGGCAATGGATAGAGATTAACATTAGACAGCAAATTAATGGTGATCTTAAAATGACCAAAGGTAAGTAACAACTCATTTAGTAGGCAGCTACTAGTGACTGGTGGAGACCAGCGACATAATACTTTGGTCCCACCCAGGGAAATAACGCCTTGATCCTGTAGCTGCGCAGTTACACCCGAATAGCCTCATGAACCACAAATAGAAGTGAGTGAGCCAACAAAATTTAGGCACTGCAGAAGGCTTTGAAGAAATGTTAGCCATAAAGTTATGTGCGACTTGATCATCTGTTCAGAATTCTCCTTGCATGAAGTGCACAGGGGATCCAGATGTCTGGCACCCAATTGACTTGGCCCATACTTTGAACCCGAAACTGGTAAAAGTGTCTGCACAAAAATTTTAGCACTAGAGCAGAGTGCACAAAAAAGGATGTTAGTACACATTTATTGTTTTTGTACTTAGCTGCCAGTAACAGTCTCCAAGGAGAGGGATGGCCCTGCTACAATAAGACAGTACACAGTGCTGGAACTGCTGCAGTGGAGATAAACTGATTTGGCAATATATATCCTCCTTTAGGTGATGATATAAATCAATCTTTCGAGCAGGGCTACTTTCCAGACTATTTAAAATATGCTAAACTACTACCTCTCTTCAAAAAAGGTGATGCAGGAAAAATTGAAAATTATAGGCCAATTTCTCTACTATCATGCTTTGCAAAAATATTAGACACTATTATGAAAGATAGGCTAATGAATTATTTAAATAAATACAACTTACTGTCTGTTGACCAGTTTGGATTTCGATGAGGGAAAAGCACAGAATCAGCAACAGCACACCTCACAAAACACATTCTAGAAGCATTAGATAAAGCGAACTACACAACAGGTATATTTCTTGATCTAACTAAAGCATTTGATACAGTAGACCACAACATATTGCTAAATAAGTTAGATGAACTGGGAATAAGGGGATTTGTGAAAAAGTGGTTCCAGTCATATCTAAAAAATAGAAGACAGATAACTGAAATCTCACATATTTCAAGTTTCTCAAACTATATTGTAAAGTATACTTCAGACCCAAATTATGTAAATATAGGTGTCCCACAGGGTAGTGTCCTTGGCCCGATACTATTCCTCATTTACATAAATGACTTCCCACAGAGCATCAAGCACGGACAAACAATATTGTTTGCAGATGACTCAAATGTTCTAATCAGTGACAAATCACCAGATGCACTGAAAGAAAAAGCCGAACAAACACTAAACAGTGTACGTGAGTGGACATCCAATAATAAACTAACACTAAATTAAAAAAAAAAAACAAATGCTGTTAACTTCTATGTCTGCAAAAAACCACACTATAACTGCTCTAAGTTAAACGTTGGGGAGTCAACAGTAAAAATATTCAAATAGTTTTCAAATTACAGAAAAGAGCAATTCGTATAATAACCAAGAGTGGCAGTAGGGCTCACTGCCTTGAACATTTCCAAAAATTGGAAATCCTAACTGTCCCCTGTGAATACATTTTTCAAAGTATTATGTATGTAAAAAAAATGTTGACTGCTATATGAAAATTCTTTAGTACACAGCTATGAAACTAGAAACCAATACAATCTGCATCTAGAGAGGAAAAATAACGTTAAAACTCAGCAGAGCTTGTTGTACAATGCCGTTAAATTATATAATAAAGTATCCCAAAAAATAAAAGATATTGACACATTTGGACAGTTCAAAACAAAACTAAAAAATTTTTTATTAAATAAAAGTTATTACACAGTAACGGACTATCTGAGTTAAAACATGTAGTGTAATTAAAGTAGCCTGCATTCTAATACATGAGGAAATAATTATAATATGAAATCCAGAATTGTACTGTACTATAAAAAAATTACAAATTACATAAGGATATAAAACTAATGTAAGATACCTCAAAAATGTGTATAAATTGTAGGTATATTGTATTGTATATGATTTTGCTGACAAAATCCACACAATGTAAATTGATTGATATCTTTATTAATCCATGTAACAATCAATCAATCAATTCCATTTCATATCCCTACAAAGTGTTACACCGCGGTATTTGTATGAGATGGCTGATTTCAACAGTGACTCATTGATATTATCATCATAGGATACTACATTTTTTCGTTTTGTGAAGTGCAAAATTTTACATTTCTGAACATTCCAAATAAAGTGTCAGTCTATGAAATTTTATCAAGATCTCACTGAATATTTATGCAGCTTCTTTGGCATTACTTCATTATAGATACTGCATAATCTAGAAAAATTCTTAGGTTGTTATTAATATTGTCTGCAAGATCATTAATATACATTATGAACAGCAAGGATCCCAATGTACTTCCCTGGGGCACACCCAAAGCTATTTCTACATCTGATGGTGACTCTCCATCTGAGATAACAAGCTGTGTCCTCCCTACCAAAAAGTCCTCAATCCAGTCATAAAATTTCACTTAATACCCCTATGATTGTACTTTTTACACTAAACATATATATTATATTGAGTCAAATGCTGTTTGGAAATCAAGAAATACTGTATCTACCTTACTACTGTGATCCAAAACTTTCACTGTGTCATGTGAGAAACATTTGAGTTGGGTTCCACATGATCGATGTTTTTTGAATCCATGCTGGTTTTCATGGAGGTCATTCTGTTCAAAATATCTCATTATGTTTGAGCTCAGAATACGTTCTGAGATTCTACAACAAATCAATGTCTGCAATACTGGACGGTAGTTTTGTAGAGCACTTATACTACCCTTATTGTAGATAGGCGTGACCTGTGCTTTTTTCCAAGAACTGGGCATGGTTTTTTGTTCAAGGTATCTACAATAGATTGTAGTTAGAAGTGCAGCTAACTCAGCTGCACTTTCAGTGTAGAATCTGCTGGGGATTCCATTGGGCCCTGGAGCTTTATTTAGTTTTAATGATTTCAGCTGTTTCTCAACGGTACTGACACTAATACTTATTTTGCTCTTTGTTTCAGTGGTACAAGGATGACATTGGGCCAATTCTCCTGCATTATCCTTTGTAAAGGAACATTTGAAAATTGGGTTAATCATTTCAGGTTTTGCTTTGCAACCTTCAATTTCAGTTCCTGTCTCATTTGTTAGAGACTGGACTCCAACTTTGGTGCCATTAACAGCCTTTACATAGAACTAGAATTTCTTCAGGTTTTGTGAAAGATCATTTGACAATATTCTGCTACAGTAGTCATTCGAGGCTTTATGCATTGCTCTGTTGACAGCCAAATGACTTTCATTCAGCATCTCTCTAGCTACAGCCCTCTGCTTTGTTTTACACCTAATATGCAGTAATCTCTGTTTCTTTAGAAGTTTCTTTACAGTGACTGTATCCCATGGAGGTTCCCTTCCATTATGAAGTTTCTACTGTGTATATACATATCCAGTGTGTTTTGGTCAATTATTCTTTTAAACTTGAGCCATAGTCCCTCTACATGCTCCTGCCCTGTGCTGAAAGTTTGAAGTTCCTCATTGAGATATGACACTATCAATTTTTTATCTAGTTTACTGAATATACACTGAAGCACCAAAAAAACTGGTATAGGCATGCATATTCAAACACAGAGATGTGTAAACAAGCAGAATTCGACACTGCAGTTACAACACCTTTATAAGACAACAAGTGTCTGGTGCAGTTCTTAGATCAGTTACTGCTGCTATAATGCCAGGTTATCAAGATTTAAATGAGTTAGAATGTGGTGTTATAGTCAGTGAATGAGTGATGGGACACAGCATCTCCAAGGTAGTGAGGAAATAGGGATTTTCCCGTATGGCCATTTCACAACTGTACCGTGAGTATCAGGAATCCAGTAAAACATCAAATCTCTGACAAGACCAATGATGACTGAAGAGAATCATTCAGCATAACAGAAGTGCAACCCTTCTGCAAATTGCTGCAGATTTCAATGCTGGGCCATCAACAAGAGTCAGCATGCAAACCATTCAATGAAACATTATCGATATGGGCTTTTGGAGCCGAAGGCCCAGTCGTATATCCCTGACGACTGCACGACACAAAGCTTAACACCTTGCCTGGGCTCATCAACACTGACATTGGACTGTTGGTGTCTGGAAACATGTTGCCTTCTCAGATAAGTCTCATTTCAAATTGTATCAGGTGGCTGGATGTGTACAGGTATGGAGACAATCTCATGAATCCATGGATCCTTCATGTCCACAGGGAACTGTTCAAGCTGGTGGAGGCTCTGTAATGGTATGGAGCATGTGCAGTTGACTAATATGAAACTCCTGCTATGTCTAGACATGACTCTGACAGGTGACGCATACGTAAGCATCCTGTCTGATCACCTGCATCCATTCATGTCCATTGTGCATTCCGACAGACTTGGGCAATTACAGCAAGACAATGTGACACCCCACACTTCCTGAATTGCTACAGAGTGGCTCCAGGAATACTCTTATGAGTTTAAACACTTCTGCTGGCCACCAGGCTCCCCAGACATGAACATTATTGAACATATCTGGGGTGCCTTGCAATGTGCTGTTCAGAAGAGATCTCCACCCTATTGTACTTTTATGGATTTATGGGTAGGCCTGCAGGATTCATGGTGTCAATTCCCTCTAGCACTACTTCAGATATTAGTTGAGCCCATGCCACATCATGTTATAGTACTTCTGCATACTCGCAGGGGCCCTACACAATACTAGCAAGTGTACCACTTTCTTTGGCTTTCAGTGTATATATCTTTCTGCTTGTTTCATTTGTCCTTTGTAGCCTACTTTAGTAACCATTGTTGCCACAACTGCTTAATGGTTACTGGTACCAGTTTTGATGTGGACATGCTCAAAGAGGTCAGGTCTATTTGTTGCCATTAGGTCCAATATACTTCCATCATGAGTGGTGTTTCGAACTATCTGTTCTAGATAGTTTTCCAAGAAGGCATTTAATAATGTTTTACAGGATATTTTTCACACCCACCACTAACAAAACTGTAATTATTCCAATTTATTATTGGATGATTGACGTTTCAATCGATGGTTGCAGTACAATTGGAGAACTTATGTATGAGTGAACTGACATTTTGAGTTACATCAGAGGATGAGTCTGGTGGGCAATAGAAGGATCCAATTATCATTTTATGCCCACCCATGACACTGAGTCTTGCCCAAACAATCTCACACACAGCTTCAATTTCTATCTCAGTGGATTTGAGTTTCTTGTCTACTTGACAAATATAGCACCTCCATTTCCCATTTCCCTGTCCTTTTGATATACACTTAAATTTTTGCCAAAAATTTCACTGTCATTAATTTCAGTTCTCAACCATTTTCTTATAGCTAGTGTTATGTGAGCATCATTGCTTTTCATGGGCACTTTGAACTCTGGCATTTTGTTGCAATTGCTTCAGCAGTTAATCATTAGGATTTTGATACTCTCGCCTGTGGGAGGCATTTCTTTTGATCTTACACTGGTACTTCTGGGTTTCCTACAGCTGTAGTTATCTACATTAGATGGAGAATTTCCTAATTTAAAAATCTTTTGTGCGCACCCCACACACCATCAGTACCTGGATAGCAGCCTCTGGTTTGTAGTGCACATGTGACCCATTTAGTGGGACCCTACAGTTCTCAACCCTATGGCAAAAGTCTAGGAAGTTGCAGCCTAGTTTGTCATAGAACTTTCAACTCAGAACCAAAGGGCCATGGTCAATTTTGGGGACAATGCTGCAAATTGTGAGCTTCATTGAAACTCCTCGTGTGAGGCAGGTCTTCTCAAATTTCTCTGCCAGTCACTATAACGACCTGAGAATGACCTTGGAGCCCAGACAACAGGCATGTTCTGTAATGCATCAAACTGTTGGGAGATGAGTACATGATGCAGATCTCCATTCCACTGATCATGGTGAGCACTACATCATAGACTTCCAGGAGAAAACAAATAAAAAGACAGGCACAATATGGACAGAAGAAAAAAGATAACAACATAAAGACAAAATGAAATACTATTGGAAAGAAACAAAGGAAAGAAGAAAGAAGCCATAAGTTATTTCATGTGATCTTCACTAGGACAAACCAATTAAAAAAAAATTATAAGGAATTGTCACAATTGATAGTACCTTTGCAATACTACTGTAGTGACTGAAAGAAAGATAACTTATGAGAAATCAGGTAGACGGGTGTTTCACCATCTACATAAGTTGTGTGTACTGTGATATTTTGTAATCAGATATATCTTATAGAACGATTGGTGACCTGCTTATTACATCACACCTCTAAATAATAAAGTCTGCCATAACTTCTAGTTTCTGCTTTCTTTTCTGGCATCTTATTGTCTGTCAGTGCTTGAAACGTATAATGACACATTTCAGTTACTTGAATGAAAAAAAGACGTGCATTGTTATGGATGTATTTTCATGATAATTTGCAAATTTTTTGGCCCTCTAACAAACTTTTGCAAATCTGAATTGCAGGGAAGACGTTGATGAAACTGATCACCACCAGAAAACTCATTAATGTACTTTCTAACTATATTAGGTTTCAAGGTAACTCTGCTGTTCTGGTTACAAACATTGGCTATTGTAGCATGGTACATATTAGGAATAATAAGAACTACTCTTTTGTCTCTTTTTCTATGCTGTCTGACTTTTCTTTGTTGTCATTGTAACTAACTATTTTTTGTTAAGTAATATTCCACACACATATAGGATTATAAGTAAACAACTGGTTTATGGGGGCTGCAGGAATTACAAAAAAAAGGTCCTTATAGAGCATGTGGCAACAAATGGAGATCATGCACTCAGCGGGTGCAGTCAGCTGATCACCAATAACGTCAAGGTGGTTAGCGCGCTGACTGCTTAGTGCGTTGCCTTGTGCACTTATTCTTTGCTGCAAGAGCAGAGCGTTTTCTGAACTTGCTGTATGTTATATTTAAAAATTATTCTTCTCCTGTTGTTTGTGTTAGAGTCAAGATGTTCATTACAATCGTGACTCAATAAATGTACTCTCTTTTCATTTATGTTTATTTCTATGGTAATTTGGTGATAGTACAGCAGTGATAACAAAAGGTAGTTGTAGATTATAAGTTCATTAACTTTAGTTCCCATGTAATATATGCAAGTGTCAGTGTTATAGCCCTACAAGACACAGCTTCAGCGATGACCCTAATGTGATACATAGGTCAAGGAATACAGTTTTTGACACAAGATATCATCTTGCATCTATAAAATGACAGATAATGACTTGCACATCATGTCCAGAATAGTTGAGCAGCTTCCGCCGTATTGGCCAACCAATCCTGCACTCAGGTTTGTGCAAGTTGAGGCAAGTTTCTTGTGTTCAGAAATAACAATGGACTCATCAAAATTCATGCTTGCGGTCAGCCAACTTGATCATTGATTCATGGTGTGGATGCAGGACATTATAATGACCCTGCTAGCAACAAATGCATACTTGCAGTTGAAGTCAGAACTCATGTGCTGAGTGTCTACCTCTCAAATGAGAGAGCATGACACATATTAACACAGGAAGACTTAGGAGACAAGAAACCTTTACAGTACCTATGCCACTCGTGGTGCAAGGTCGACAGTCACATAGTGCTGGACACGTTTTTTATGCTCATTATAGATCAGCAGAATACCGGCACAAGCAGCAATCACTTCTCAAACTGGAATGGTTTGAGATGTTCAGTTCCAACTCAGCAGTTATTTGCGGCAGTGCTTCAGCAGAGACAAAACCTGACTGTGATAGATTGTCAAGAAAGGAGATGGTACTTGAACACCAGCTGAATGATGACTTGTTAAAAAAGACTGACACCCTGGGTAAACAACTGAATGAACTTCTCACTGATCATAACACTAAAAGTAGATACCGGTGCGCTCACAGAGCAGTTCCACATCCCACACTTCTCATCGCAATGACAACATACGCTGGTACCATCAGCAGTTTGGCGACCAAGCTCACAAGTGGAACCTGCCATGCGAGTACATGAACCTCAAGCATCAAGCAGAAGTCGATGCCCCTACTTGTGCCTCCACCCGCCAATTCTGACAGACTGCAAGTCAGACAGAAATTTTTTGATTGGTATGGGCTGTGACTTAAGTATTCTGCCATACGACAAGATGCATGAGTACCACCCATCCACTACCTTCAAGCTGTCAGCAGCCATCAAGTCAATCATTCAAATGTATGGCATACAACATTTGGAGCTGGATCTAGGACCACTTTGTGCAATAATGTGGAATTTTGATGTCACCGACGTGGTGAAACTGATAATTGGAGCAGATGTCCTGGCCCACTACCACCTGCTAGTGGATGTCACCAGTGCCTGCTTCCGAGATGCTGTCACTGGGCTGATGAGGGTTGGTTATCAACGTTACACCATCAGCTGCATCGTCAAGCTTATCCAGGCAGCAGAAGACCATCAGCTCTGCACCTGCTCCCCAAAAAGAACAATGCATGGCAGCCATGTGGAAACTACCACACTTTGAATGCCAGAACCATTCTGGGCCATTAATCAGTACTGCACTTGAAGGATTACAATAATGCCTTAAGTGGGAAACAGGTCGTCAGTGTACTTGACTGCCCTAAGGCACATACGCAAAACCCTGTTGCTGAAAAAGACATTCTGATTACAGCAGTAATCATGTCTTTTGGATTATTTGAGAGTTTATTCATCACCTTTGGCTTCAGAAATGCCACACAGACATGGCAGCGATTCATTGTTTCAATGCTACAAAGTTTACCATACTGAACTTGTCATAGGGTGTGTTTGCCAAAACAAGGATACCTTCCTTGGACATGTAACTTCATCAGAGGGATTATGAACGTTACCTGAGAAGGTTGAGGTGGTATTCAACATTCCACATCCAGTTACAACGAAGGAACTATGCAGGTTCTGCAGCATGCTCAGTTTTCACTGTTGCCACTTACTGCGAGCTGCTGAATTGCAAGAACCACTAACAGCCACATTGGCTGGCCCCAAGGTGAAAGGCAAGGCATTGTTTCAATGGTTGTGGCCAATGATTGATGTGTTTGAGGCAGCCAAGAAGACTACACTTCTTGCAAACCCTGTGAAAGATGCGCCCCGGGCACTGGTGGTGGGTGCTAGTCAGTGTGCACTCAGTGCAGCACTTCAACAGTATGTCAACAAGACATGGCAGATGCAAGCCTTCTCTTCAGGCACACTAATGCCAGCACAACAAAGGTGGAACTCATATGATTGGGAATTGTTGGCCATTTATATAATGCTGAAATACTTCCATACACAGTCAGAAGCACGAATCTTCACGATATTCACAAACAACAAGCCTCTCATGAGCACCTTCAGTCAAAACAAAGATAAATGCTTGTCATTACAACTTAACCAGCTTGAGTACATACTTCATTCTCAGGGCTAAATAATGTGGTGTCTGACTGTTCATCTTGGGCTAGTGCTGTCATGAACACCATTGATCTCTTATGTCTGTGTAACTTGCAGCAATCTGATCAAGAGCTACATAACCTTCTTGAAGGCACAGAGACTGGACTACAACTTGAACTCATGAATGTACCTGGAGCAGCTGCTTGTCTGTACTGTGACATTTCCAATGGGAACACAGGCCCATACATGCCAGCGTGCTAGCAGGTCTACGCAAGCATGTCTTCCATGGTCTGTATGACCTCTGACACCCAAACACCAGAGCATCAGCAAAACTTGTTGCCCCCACTATGTTTGGTATGGAGAACAAAAAGATAGTCAGCAGTGGGCCCACAAATGCATGGCTTATCAACAAAGTAAGATTGCTTGCCACATACATGAGCCCAAAAGAAACTTCCCACAAACAACTGAAAGATTCGCCAATATTCATGTAGATGTCGTGGGACCTCTGCCACTGTCAGATGGACAACACTATTTACTGACGATCATGGATAGATTCAGATGATGGCCTGAAAAAATTCTGGTTGACAGCACCTCTGTTGAGAAACTGGCAGTGGCGTTCATGTCGCAGTGTGTCACTCGATTTGGCTGCCCGTTACATATCACTACTGACAGGAGATACCAGTTGAAATCAAAGCTCTTTACACAGATGAGCAAATTTTCTGGCACTACCCACCACCTCACTACACGCTATTGCCCAACCAGCATTTTAATGTCAGAGCACCGGCACTGCTCCCTCAAGGCAGTGCTCATTTGCTATGACACTAAGTGGACTACAGCCTTACCCCTTGTTTTACTCAGCCCACAAGCAGTACCTGGACACAGCGCCAGTAGAGCTAGTATATGGTGAGACATTGTGCCTACCAGGAGAATTTATTGATTCAAGTGCTTCATCAAAGAAAACTCTGTACCAACCAGAATTTATAGCACAACTCAGAGAGTACACCACATACATCCAATCAGCCAGCGTAATGGCATGGACAATGTCCCTCCATCATTCATGCACGAAGGATTATCAAACAGTGTTCATGTCATGCTACTTGCAGTGGAATTAAATCAGTCCTTACACCACCAAATACTCCACTGTGTCCTTGCCTGCAATGACAGAACTCTAGACATTCTAGTCAATGGTAAACACAACACTGTCACAACTGACCAGGTTAAACCCGCCCTTGTGTTTGAAGACCCCATCGATGCATCCCTGCCCAGTCAACCGCCTCCATTGCCTTCTACGGGCAACCACCCATCTCCTGCCTCACCATTGCCACAGCCACCTGCCAAATGTGCTCTGCTCAGCATGTCCACTTTCCTGCAAGATTCCTCAGCAGTATCAAGTCTTGTGGACACTGATGGTGCTCCACTTCTGTGCAGTGGGCTGATGGGGCGTCCAGGGGAGATCGGGCAATCAAAAGGTGTGATCAGCTGATCACCAGTACCATCAAGGAGGTTTGCGCACCTGCTTGGAGTACTGTCTCACGTGCTTATTCCTTGCTGCAAGAGCAGAGCATTGTTTGAACCTGCTGTATGTTATTCTTAAAAATTATTCTTCTCGTGTTGTTTGTCCGAGATGTTCATTAGAGTCAAGGCTCAGTAAGTGTTACTCTCTTTTCATTTATGTTTATTTCTATGGTAATTTGGAGAGAGTACAGCAGCAATAATGACAAGATAGTTGTAGATTACGAGCTCATTAACCTTAGGCCCCAAATAACATATGCAAGCAAGTGGCAGTCTTGTAGCTCTACAAGACACGGCTCCAAGCAAATATCCTTTGTTCAAGTAGATTTCCATAAGATGTGAAACAACTCCAGATATATGAGTAATCTCTATCTTTTCCCCTTACTTGCTGTAGCAGGATTCACAAATATCATAAACTTTCACATGATGCCTGAGTGTTTTTTATGTTGTTTTTGTTGTGGTCTTCAATTCAGACTGGTTTGATGCAGCTCTCCGTGCTACTCTATCCTGTGCAAGTTTCTTCATCTCGATGTAACAACTGCAACCTACATCCTTCTAAATCTGCTTAGTAAATTCATTTCTTCACCTGCCTATACAATTTTTAGCCTCCACGCTGCCCTCCAGTACTAAATTGGTGATCCCTTGATGCCTCAGAACATGTCCTATGAACCAATTCCTTCTTCTAGTCAAGTTGTGCCACAAATTCCTCTTCTCCTCAATTCTATTCAGTACTTCCTCATTTGTTACTTGCTCTACCCATCTAATCTTCAGCATTCTTCTGTAGCATCACATTCTGAAAGCTTCTATTCATTTCTTGTCTAAACTATTTATAGTCCATGTTTCACTTCCGTACATGACTACACTCCACACAAATACTTTCAGAAAACATTTCCTGACACATAAGTCTATACTCGATGTTAACAAATTTCTCTTCTTCAGAAACGTTTTCCTTGCCATAGCCAGTCTACATTTTATATCCTCCCTACTTTTACCATCATCAGTTATTTTGCTCCCCAAATAGCAAAACTCATCTACTACTTCAAATATCTCATTTCCTAATCTAATGCTCTTGGTATCACTTGATTTAATTTGACTACATTCCATTGTCCACATTTTTCTTTTGTTGATTTTATACCCTCCTTTCAAGCCACTGTCCATTCCATTCAGCTGTGCTTCCAGGTCCTTTGCTGTGTCTGACAGAATTACATTGTCATTGACAAACCTCAAAGTTTTTATTTGTTCTCCATGGATTATATTCCTACTCCAGATTTTTCTTTTGTTTCCTTTACAGCTTGCTCAATTTACAGATTGAATAACATCAGGGATAGGCTACAACCCTGTCTCACTCTCTTCCCAACCATTGCTTCCCTTTCACATCAACTCTTATAACTGCAATCTGGTTTCTGTACAAACTGTATATAGCCTTTTGCTACCTGTATTTTACCCCTGCCACCTTCAGAATTTGAAAGAGAGTACTCCAATCAACATTGTCAAAAGCCTTCTCTAAGTCTACAAGTGCTAAAAACGTAGGTTTACCTTTCCTTAATCTATCATTTAAGATAAGTCATAGGACCAGTATTGCCTCCAACATTTCTATGGAATCCAAACTGATTGTTCCAGAGGTTGGCTTCTACCAGTTTTTCCATTCATCTGTAAAGAATTCGTGTTAGTATTTTGCAGCCATGACTTATTAAACTAATAGTTCAATAATTTTCACACCTGTCAACATCTGCTTTGTTTGGAATTGGAATTATTATATTCTTCTTGAAGTCTGAGAGTATTTTGCCTGTCTTGCACGTCTTGCTCACTAGATGATAGAGTTTTGTCAGGGCTGGTTCTCCCAAAGCTGTCAGTAGTTCTAATGGAATATTGTCTACTCCCAGGGCCTTGTTTCGACTTAGGTCTTTCAGTGCTTTGTCAAATTCTTCACACGGCATCATATCTCCCATTTCATCTTCACCTACATCCTCTTCCACTTCCATACTATTGCCCTCAAGTGCATTGCCCTTGTATAGATCATCTGTATACTCCTTCCACCATTCTGCTTTCCCTTTTTTGCTTAGAACTCGTTTTCCATCCGAGCTATTGATATTCATACAAGTGGTTCTCTTTTCTCTAAAGGTCTATTTAATTTTCCTGTAGGCAGTATCTATCTTACCCCTAGTGATGTATGCCTCTACAGCCTTACATTTGTCCTCTAGCCAGCTCTGCTTTGCCATTTTGGACTTCCTATCAATAGAATTCTTTCATAATTTCTCTTTTACTTCTTTTTTCAACATTCTCTTACACATTGGTCCATTTGAGATATGGTGCTAATGCAGTTGAGCTAATCCAGCTGTCTGCATTAATACTGTGGTTAATATGTTCAATTGGTTTAACTGGTCTAATCACAGCCTGAGTTTTTTTAAATTTTTTTTTCTATTGAACTTAGATTTTATCCATCTGAATCCCTTTTTGTGCAAATATAAACATTAAACAGATAACTAGTGTGAGCAACAGTGAGGCACATGATTTTTAAGCCATACTGGCATAGATTTTTCGGAATGTATAAGTACATTTTGAATCTGAATTTACCACAAAATGATACCAGCAAATGCATCAATACATGCACATTCTCTAATACTGTACAACATTTTACAGTTGTCAGTAAATTTTGTGCTGGAGCTGAAGGATCATTTTGCTTGTGCTCAGAATGGGTTGTGTTCATAAATGAATCTTAAGCATGTTATAAATACATCAAACCAGTTTTTGGGTATAATGCATCTAAACATAAACATCAAAAAAAGTTTTGCATCGCCCCAATTCCCAGAACTCCTGAAGACAGCTGTTGATTGTGGATATTGATTCACAGACACTGTCCCTTTGACTGTTCAGAGATGTCACTAAACCCACCCAAAGATGTAAACAAGCATGCATGAGCAGCACCTATTAGATGGAGGGGTCCGACAGCCGATCGGTTCCAGCCATTCCACCAGGAAGGAGGTACATAGCTCGTGTTGTCTGTAGTTCATCCATGCCTAGATGGTCAATAGCACAGTTTGATCACATCCACAACATTACTTTGTGCCAGGAAGGGCTGTCAACAAGGGAAGTGTCCTGGCGTCTCAGAGTGAACAAAAGTTGTGTTGTTCAGACATGGAGGAGATCCAGAGAGACAGGAACTGTTGATGACGTGCATCACTCTGGCAGCCCACCTAACCTAACCTAACCGAACCTAACTATATAATTCACAGTCGCTCTGTGTCACTTGAAGTTTATCAGGAGAATGGTATTTTTAAATTTCAGTATTTGTGCATTGTCAATTTGCACTGGCACATTTTATGAATTGTTTTAAGTATATTCACTATGCAGCACAATAATCAGGCCAACAACCATTTCTTACTCCACAACAATGCAGTCTGAATAAAACCAGTAATAACTATGACATGCTGGATAGCATGCATGATAGCATTAATTTTTCTTTTGTCAGGTATTGCTGGTGTAAGAAAAATGGTTGATTCTGTCATTATAAAGACACTTCACCTTATCATAACAACTACAAACAATAAACAAGGAAATGTTTTATTGACAAACTGCCTATTGGCTTCTGTCTCGGGTTCTTCGACCGACGTTCATCTAATGATTTTTCTCTCAGCCGAAGAACCCGAGACAGAAGCCAATAGGCAGTTTGTCAACAAGTGGCCACGAAAGCCTTAACAATTTTGTAAATGTTTTATTGTTACTAAAATAATATGCACTATTAAAAATAGTCATAACAACTGTGCTGCAGAAACTGTTATAAAATGGTGTATGTGTAAGCAATATTGCATTTCAATAAATTAAAGTTATGACTGGTGGAAGTCATCTGTAATGTAACATCAAGCACTGCCTTGATTTATATTCCTGTGCTTGTCGCCTTTGAAAGAATTACATATGTGATAATTAGTTTGTTGATACGAACTGCCCATTATTCAAAACCTTGTTTTTGTGTAGTTTAGGTTCTTTAATTTCTGGATGTTAGTACTACACAAGTGATCACATGCTAGATGGGAAGGGCTGTACAAACCACTGTTATCAGTGGTTCTTCATGCCATAAAAATGAGTAACTTCAAGATTTTGTTTTAAAAATACTTGTAATGTGAATTAGCAGCTAAAATTTTGACAGAGCGTTTTCTTCATTTTATTCTTCCTGCAGAAAAATTTCAGGGCAGGTTTCAACATGTCAGGATGGACCATTCCCTTGTTAGATCATATGAGAGTTTGTTTATAAAAACATTTCATTGTGATTCATTCATATTATTTAGGTTTTTAAGTTCTAAATCGCTTAGTGACGTTTGTTAATAGTCATTCCACGAGAAAAATTAAAATGATATATGTCAGTGAACCACCTTAAACAAATACTGGCAATACACCATTTTTATGAGAAGAGTGTTCCAGTAATGTTGTGACAAACTTCAAGGGATTGTAGAGGATGTCTTGAGGAACAAATTGAGGATAGGAAACATCACCCAATGATACTGGTGCCTGCCATTAGGCCATCCATATATCTGCAAATGTGACTGCGTGCTGAGGGATCATATGCAGAACATTTCGCAATATAGTTTGTTATTCAGTGATCATGACTGATTGCCGGAATTGCCGTTGGAGAATATGGAACTAGCTGCTGTATATACAGGAAATGTCTCCTGTGAATGCAAAGCTCTGTTTGTTTGTTGGATGATGTTTGCAGCATGGTACATATTAGAAATAATAAGAACTATTCTTTTGTCTCTTTTCTACGCTGTCTGACTTTTCTTTGTTGTCATTGTAACTTGTTATTTTTTGATGTTTCAGACACGGGTTTCCGTCTGCAGTTTATTCTTCTCCTGTAGAAGACCAAAACACATTGGAGATTTTATAGGGTTCAAGGAAAAAATAACCTGCAGATGGGAATCTGGGTCTGGAACTATCATCCAACGAGTCAACAGAGAATCACATTCATAGAAGACAAGGCCTTTCTATGCAGCAGCTAGCTCCATCTTCTCCACTGGCGACCATGCCAATCAGTCATGGTAACATAATAACAAATAACACTGTGAGGCATTCTGCCTATGTTCATCAGCATACAAAGTCGTGTGTGCTGCCAAAGAGATGGCCTAATGGCAAGCACCAGTGTCTATAACTTCGGTGCTCTGTAGTGTTGTTAGATGATGTTTCCATACCTGGGTTCCTATTCTTGAGTTG
The DNA here is from genome assembly GCF_023864345.2 of Schistocerca serialis cubense. NCBI lineage: Eukaryota > Metazoa > Arthropoda > Insecta > Orthoptera > Acrididae > Schistocerca > Schistocerca serialis. The sequence goes on along the minus strand of NC_064641.1, from coordinate 784,069,378 downwards.
TGCACCCTCTACAATCCCTCAAAGTTTGTTGCAACATTTCTGGGACACCCTGTACATTTTCATATAGAATTTTTATCTCTTGCACTCCTTTGTAGGGTTTTGAACACAGTTTTATACTGTGCTGAAAACATCTATAACAGGTTGTTGGTGAACATCAGGCAGAAAATAGAAAACCCCCCCAAAAAAGGGTGGAGGCAGAACAATTCATCATTATACTTAGACTCATCAACATAAGTTATATAGACATCTGATAGCAGTATGTTCTAACTAAATGTTTTGTTTGGAGCATTAGATTAAATAACAGCTGAATAGTGTAGGAGAAGGAGTAGAGGATTTTTTTTTCATATTAGCTCTTTTTCTCCTAATATAACATATGTAAAGTTATCAAGATGAAATTGCCATTATTATCAATGTGAGTAATTGAGCACTAGTCTTAAATTTTTGTTATGCTTCACAAAATTAGCCAGAAAGTGTTCCTTCCACCTGTTAAAATATAATATGTTCCACATTCCTGAAGTGTCTCCTTTATTATGTGATTTCTGAAACACAATGTGTGAATGAATAAGTGAATTCCAATATAGAAGTAGATGTAGAAGTTTATTGTCTCATTATATACGATTTCAAGCCATTGACTTAAAAGTACAGGAGACTCGTCAAAACACAAAAACTGTTTTACAATTTTCCTTATAATATCAGTAATATACAGTACTGAATAATTACTTAATTAAGCAGTTAATAATTTTTCTTCGAAAGTAGCAAACTTTTAACATTATCATTTATGATTTCTTCTACTGAATAGTAACATTTCTGAACTAGTTTCTCATATAAGGATTTCTTCAGTGTTTCTAAATTTATGCTGAGAAATTCTCTTCCTTTCAATTTGTTATAAATTTTCATACCCATATAATGTGGAGTTTGAGCATAAAGTTTTAAACGGTGCATAGGCAGTGTAAAGTTATTTTGATTTCTGGTGTTGTAATCATGTTGAAAATGATTTGCTACTAATAAATCAGGGTTACTATGTACAAAGATAATCAGCTCATATATGTATAGTGAAGGAACACTTAGTATACTCAGATTTTTTAAGAGTGGACGTCATGATTTTCTTCGCCCTACATTGTACATATTTCTAATGGTGGCTTTCTGAAGTTTTAGTATTTGACACATATTGTTTGAGGTACCTCAAAACACAATACCATACCTTGTTACTGACTCAAAGTAACTGCGATATACTACTTTTCTTATGCCCATACTGGTAGCATTGTACAATATTTTCATTGCATATGCTAGGCTATTTAATTTATTTGAAAGGTACTGTATTTGTGACCCCCATGATAGATTTTTATCTAGTTGCATTCCTAGGAATTTCACACACCCACCTTCCTGCAAATCCTGGTTTCTGTGACTGACCTGAATATCATTTAATTTTGCTTGTTTTGTTTTAAATTGCATTAACGGAGTCTTTTCCATGTTTAATTTTAACCCATTTAAATCAAACCAGGTATCTAAGTTTTCTAGAGAATTTAATACATTTCCCAGAAATGTAATGTTTGGATTTGAAATAAGTTTTTGGATCACTTTCAGATATCCAGCATCACGGTATATGTACAGCAGAGACAACTTGACACACGCGTGCACGCGCGCGCGCGCGCGCGCGCGCGCGCCCACACACACACACACACACACACACACACATTTGACCATTGTCTCTGGCTGCCAGGCTGCCAAGGCCAGACAAGGTCTGGCCTCGACAACCACAGACAGTGGATGTGTGTGAGAGCTGCATTTGCATATCTGTGTGTGTGTGTGTGTGTGTGTGTGTGTGTGTGTGTGTGTGTGTGTGTGTGTGTGTGTGTGTGTGTGTGTGTGTTTTGTCTAGTTCAGAAGAAGGCTTTTTGGCCAAATGCTTACTTGTTTAGCAGTCTTTTTGTTGAGCCTGTCTGCGGCTCTACATTTTCACTATGTAGTGGAACAGTTTACTGAAAAGTCTTAAATTGCTGGCCTGAGACACTACAGTTTTTCACAAAAAGACTGAACTAGATATATCGAGGGATGAAATGAAATCCTGTGATCATATCTATGAAAACAGTTGCAAGAAAGCTTCACTTCAGTTTAATGTCTTGATAATAATAATAATAATAATAATAATAATAATAATAATAATGAACCAACTGTTGCCAATGTAATAAACTTTAAGTTCTCATCCTCTTTTACAGCCTTTAAACATTGTTCTTTTGATTTCATACATGCATGTTAATAATTAACATTAGAAAAGCATGAATAATTAAAAAAACACAATAAGTTCTAAACAAAAGCTAATGAAATGTATAGTTAGTTACTTCAGTGTTCTGGTTTTTGTATATGTCAAAAGTAACAGCTGAACACGACTTCACATTTTACAGATGAGACATCAAAATTAATACGGCAGAGTTACTATGCAGCAACGTCATATATTGATGACCTTATTGGACAGTTGCTGAAAGAACTTAACTCCCATGATTGGAAAAACAATACAATTATCGTACTCACAGGAGATCATGGTAAATATAATTACACTTGTTAGTTAACTGCGACATAAACTTTATTTCATTCTTTTTCATCAGAGACCCTAGACTTGGGATGTAAATTCTGATTACCACTAAAAAACATAATAATTAAATAGGTTTTAAATTTTCCAATACTGTTATGTAGACAACTGATAGTAATCTCTCATATTTCCAAAGTTATGCAAATATTTTGTATCAAGCAGTAGATAAAGGTTCTTCATTAAGAGATTTATTAAACATTGTCTGTAAATTAATTAAAAATGTCTTAATGTTTGTTTTCCTGTTAGCTCTTATGTTAGTGTTTACAACCTTCTTTCAATCAGGTAGATTGCTTTTAGTTTTGTAGAGCAGCTGCATATTATTGCGGGAGCTGAAGGATATGGAAAGTAAAAAAGTAAATAAAAATTGCACAAGCATCCTGAGTATTACCTCACTTACTGTATGATACTACATTCACAGTGTTTGTGCATCTCCCTGACACACTCATGAGTTCAGCTGCTTTATTGATGGTTATTGTCAGAGTCCAAGTACATGGATTCCAACATCTAATGTCACCATCTCCCTCTTTCATTTCAGGTATTGTCTTCAATGACAGAAGCAATGGACATCATACAGTACTTCCTCTACTATAGCTACACTTGTACATTGTGAAGACCAAAGAGCATTACTGGCAGCTTAAAGTGTGTTGAGTTGTTGAGAAATGGGACACTGTTGGTTGAGACATCCAGTTCCCAATAAGCAGTATAACTCCAGGCAGCTGAGTGCCTAGGGGAATATGCCATATACAGGGTGATTCTGTGATGATGTTACAGACTTTCGTGGATGATGGAGAAGGGTAAATGTAACAGTGTGATATGAGGGACCCTGGTCTGGAAAAGACTGAGTCGAAAGTCATAACCAAAGTCATTCTAATATCTATGACACAGGAATATATGTACCACTGTTGCTGCTAAGATTGTAGGGTAGGCAACTTTCAGGGGCAGTAGTATGGACCAAAGCAAAGAAACAAGTCAACTAAAATGCATACCTCAAGAGCGATGAGCATTTTTTCATCTTTAATACTATGAGACACATCTCTTCTACTGCAAGTTCTTTGGTTACAATAGTTTTGGAGGAGGTAGTATGAACCAAAACAAGAAAAAAATGTCCAGTCAATATTGGCTCTGGAATGCAAACCTTGAGACCTATGAGTGCTTGTTCATGTTCACTATGGTGAAGCACATATCTTCCACTGAACACATGCCCATAGTTCCTAAGATATGCGTTGTGGAGCCCATATTTACCAGATTTTTTTTTTTTTTTTTTGTTTTGGTCCATACTACCTCCTCCAAAAATTTGGAAACCAAAGAGATTGCGAGATGTGTTTCACAGCATTGAAGTTGAACTAGCACTTGAGGTATGCATTTTAGAGCTCACATTTACTAGACTTTTTGTCTTGTTTTTGTCGTTGCTACCACATCTGGAAGTTGCCCAACTTACAATCTTAGTAGCAAGAGTACCAAGATGTGTGTTCCACTGTTAAAAGTATCAGAACAATTTTTGCATATAATTTTCATCTTGGTCATTTCCTAACTAGGGTCCCTTACCTCAAATTGATACATTTATCCTTCACACATCATCCCTGAAAGTTTGTAGCAGCACCACAGAATCACCCCATATAACATTCTTACATATATTTCATAGTAAATGTCATTAAATTCAGTACCAGTAACCCTTCTCTCTGTTTTGGGATTTAAATGCTATAAACATTTAATTTCATCCAGAATAGAGGTATGGGAACAAAAATCTCATATTTTAATTAATAAAATTCAGAGGACACTAAAGACAGTTTGGTGTTTATCTTCTCTGTATTTTATACCTTTTTTTTCACAAATACGGTAGTACCTAACCTTGAATAGTAATTTCTCAATCACATTTATATTAATACTGCATATGACAAAGTATCTATAGAGTTTCAGGTACTAACAGTTATATGAAAAAGATGGATAACCACTCATCACAGAGAGAAGGTACCGAGTGGTGGGCAGGCACATTGAAAAAACCAAAACCTCCTTGGCTGCCCTTCCTCTACCTGCCTATTGCCTTACCTGCTTCCTCTCCAGTCCTACACATCCCTTCTCCATCATTAACTCACCTGTGTGGTACTCTCTGTTGCCCCACCAAGCACAGCATCCGTTTGTTGCACCTAGTAGCCTACTATATTGTCCCCATCATGTTCCTACACACTCCCACAGCCAGAACTAGCATCTTCCTTCACCCTGCCCTGCAAGCCCTCCCTCTTCTCCTCTCACTCCTCATTCTGCCCCACAACAGAGGCATGTTTTCAATGTGTCTGTCTGCCAATGAACACCACCTCAGTGTGGTGAGTAGCAAACTCTTGTTGTTGTTGTTGTCATCAGTCCAAAGACTGGTTTGATGCAGCTCTCCAAGCTACCAAACTGCTCTATCCTGTGCAAAACTCTTCATCTCTGAATAACTGCTGCAGCCTACATCCTTCTGAATCTGCTTACTGTGTTCATTTCTTGACCTCTTCCTATAATTTTGAGCTCCCCACACTTTCCTCCAACACTAAATTGGTGGTCCCTTGATGTCTCAGATTGTGTCCTGTCAACCGATCCCATCTTCTAGTCAGGTTGTGCCACAATTTTCTTTTCTCCCCAATCCTGTGTAGTATTTCTTCACTAGTTATGTGATCTGCCCATCTAATCTTCAGCATTCTTCTGTAGCTCCACACTTCAAAAGCTTCCATTCTCTTTTTGTATAAACTGTTTATTGTCCACGCTTCACTTCCATACATTGCTACACTCAATACAAATACTTTCAGAAAAGACTTATGAACATTTAAAACTATAATCAACATTAACAAATTTCTCTTCTTCAGAAATGTTTTTCTTGATACTGCCAGTCTACATTTTATATCCCCTCTACTTTGACCATCATCAGTTATTTTGCTCCCCTTATAACAAAACTCATCTACTACTTTAAGTGTCTCAATTCCTAATCCAGTTCCTTCAGCATTGCCTCTACTTTGACCATCATCAGTTATTTTGCTCCCCTTATAACAAAACTCATCTACTACTTTAAGTGCCTCAATTCCTAATCCAGTTCCTTCAGCATTGCCTGTTTTAATTCGACTACATTCAATTATCCTTGTTTTGCTTTTGTAGATGCTCTTCTGACACCCTCCTTTCAATACCGGTCTATTACTTTCAACTGTTCTTCTAAGTCCTTTGTTGTTTCTGTCAGAATTACAATGTCATCAGCAAACCTCAAAGTTTTTATTTCTTCTCTCTGGACTTTAATACCTACTCCAAATTTTTCTTTGGTGTCCTTTACTGCTAGACCAATGTAGAGTTTGAATAACATCAGGGATAGTCTACAACTCTGCCTATCTCTCTTCTCAACCACTGCTTCCCTTTCATGCCCACTTGACTCATAGCTACCATCTGGTTTCTGTACAAGTTGTAAACAGCCTTTTGTTCCCTGTATTTTACCCCTACTTCCTTCAGAATTCTAAAGAGAGTATTCTAGTTAACAATGTCAAAAGCTTTCTCTAAGTCCACAGATTCTATAAATGTAAGTTTGCTTTTCCATAAGCTATCTTCTAAGAAAGATCATAGGGTCAGTATTGCCTTATGTGTTCTTACATTCTTATGGAATCCAAACTGATCTTTCCCGAGTTTGGCTTCTACCAGTTTTTGCTTTCTTCTGTAAAGAATTCATGTTAGTATTTTGCAACTATGGCTTATTATACTGATAGTTTGGTAATATTCATGCTGTATCCTGCTACTAGTGTGTGTAAGTGTAAGTGCATCAAGTGGAGTGTCACCGTGCATGTGTACTTACATCAACTGCCAACTGTATCAGTGTGGGCCAGCCACTAGAGGCCACCTGTAGGAAATGTGCATATGGCATGGTCTCTGCTGTGCCGTCTACCGGCGACTCACACCTATATACTTGTGGAGCAGCACTGACTCACTCTCACTATGTTCTTTTAGTTTGTACTGCTCACATCAGTTGTTCTGGGTATCGCTTATGCTGCACCTCCTGTATGATTGTTTTGTCTTGTTATGTGTGAAGTCATGAGAGGCTATTTCCATTATTAATCAAAGGTTTATGAATAAAGCCACATTTTTGTTACTTGGATTGGTTTTGCGTGTTACTTGGTTACTACAATTCACACTTTTTAGCACCTGCTTTCTTTGGAATGGAAATTATAGTATTCTTCTTCAAGTCTGAATGTATATCACCTTCCTCTTACATTTGCACACCAGATGGAAGAGTTCTGTCATGGCTGCCTCTCCCATTGCTATCATTAGTTGTGATGGAGTATGCAATGCTCTGTCAAATCCATCTTGCAGTATCACATCTCCCACCTTCAAGTAAATTTCCCTTGTACAGACCCTCTATATACTCCTTACACCTTTCAATGTCCCTTTCTTTGATTAGGACTGGTCATCCATCTGAGCTTATTCATACAGCTGCTTCTCTGTTCTACAAAGGCCTCTTTAATTTTACTGTAGGTGTTATCCATCTTTCTCCCAGTGATATATGTTTCTAAATCTTTATAGTTGTCCTCTAGCCATTCCTACTTAGCCATTTTGCACTTCCTGTCAATCTCTCTCTCTCTCTCTCTCTCTCTCTCTCTCTCTCTCTTTAGATGTTTGTATTCCTTTTTGCCTGCTTTATTTATGATTTTTATATTTTCTCCTTTCATCAATTAAATTCAATATTTCCTGTGTTATCGAAGGACTTCTACCAGACCTTGTCTGTTTACCTATTTGAGGATCTGCTGCCTTCACTGTTTAATCTCTCAGAGCTACCCATTCATCTTCTGCTGTATTCCTTTCCCCTGTTGTTGTCAATCATTGCCTAATGCTCCCTCTGAAACTATCAACAACCTCTGGTTCTTTCACTTATCCAGGTCCCATCTCCTTAAATCTTACCTTTATGTAACTTCTTCATTTTTAATCTACAGCTCATAGCCAATAAATTGTGGTCATAGTCCACATCTGCCCCTGGGAATGTCTTACAATTTAATATCTGGTTCCGGTTCTGTTAACAAACTATCCTTTTTACATTGTTGTCATTTCTTTCCAGATTTTCTATTGTTTGATTTTCATATAATGGTGAATTAAAGCTTCTGTAAAGCAGTTTATGATGAATTGTGGATAAGAAAGCAGACGCACCTGATCTTCATAATTGGTCTAATAGAACTGAAGTCAATGAAGAAGGAAGGCAGGCACAGATGAATTATGATCACATCTATGAGCATGTAGTCTTAGGTTGAAGTTACTCATTCATATTCACATTAATACTAGGGCCATTCAAAAAGAAATGTGCCAGAGGATGTAAAATGAAAACTGTTGAAGGGATCATAATGCATTTGTCTATGAAAGAAGTTTTAGCCCCTATAGGAGCACTGAGGCCCCAAACTCGCCACTTGATGGACATAGGCACACAACCACATGAGAACAGAGTAAGCATGTGCAAAATCAACCATCCACTATACTCAGTAATGCTGAAAACAGAACAGTGGAGGCTTTAAAAGAAGAGCAAAGGTGTGCAGACAACAGAAATTCATCAAAGAATGGGACAAGTGTATGAAGAGCATGACACGTCCATTGCAAGGATCAAGGTGTTGCACCAGCGATTCAAGGAAGGACAGACATTGTTAGCAGTGACGCATTATTTGTAATTCCACCATTGCTTAGCAAGTGGATGCTCACTTTGTGGAAGAGCAACAGGTTACAATGACACATTGTGCATTGGAATTTCAGTGGGTCTTTGGTACCTTCTGTGTTCTTGTGCTATTCTTCAATTACTGTCCATTCCCTGTATTCCTTCCATTGATAGGACATTCACTACACACCTTTGCTATCCTTTTGAATCCTGCATTTCTCTGTTTTCAGTATGACTGAGTGCAGTGGATGGTTGATCTGCAAATGTGCTTGCTCTGCCATCAGATGGATGTGCTTCCTTGTTCCCCAGACACTGAGTGAGTCTGTGTCCCTAGCACTCTTATAAGGACTGCATCTTCTTCCATAGGCTATGACATTACAATCCCTTCAATAGTTTTCATTTTACATACTCTGCTGCTCTAATGTGCTCTGGGAGTGTTGTGCTATTAAATGTGAGATTGAAGGTGTCAATTTTTAGTAGTTCCTGTGTAACATTTTTCATCATATTTTGTACATCAGTCATGTATTCTTGAGCCCTCTCATCTTTCATTTCTTCTTTTAGAATGTCTGTAATATATGGGAATGATAGAATCCCTCTTTTGCATTCTGTTGATGTACATTCTGATGGCTCATACTGAGAATGTTGCTATGGCAGTAAAGAGAGAGAGAGAGAGAGAGAGAGAGAGAGAGAGAGAGAGAGAGAGAGAGAGGTGTGGAAACAATGGTTAGAAGAAGGTTATGTGCAGCACCAAGTGGGTAGTGGAGTACACAATGAGACCACCGTTTGGAGTGGCCACTATCTCTTCTGTATGGCTGTAACAGGCCATAAAGCTTTGTGAACAGTATTGGTTCGGTGTTGGAACACTTCCACTAGTGTAAACCAGTATGCGTTGATGGTTCAGTGCTTTCTAAATGACTTCGGACTGGAGGTACACACATTGTTGTTTCAGCTTCCATTGACAAGAAGTTACAAATGCAGCAGCCTGCTGTGGGTATGAAAACATCATAAGTGGTTTGCCACGTGGCATGATGTAGGTTTTTCAAATGAGTCCCACTTCAAACTGCCCTATAACAATGGCTGCAAATGAGTTAGATACTTCTATGGTTATTGCAATCTGGTTGCTTGTGTTGTTGTCCAACAAAGTCAACAGACCTGAAGTGTTGATGAGTGACACCATTGATCTTGAGTGTTACCTACTGAGAGAAATCTGAACAATAAATACTATGATATGAACACTGCAGAGCCCAAGGTACAGACTTTCATTCAGGCAACTCCACATGCTGTCTATCTGCAAAGGAACGCCTGGCTTAATATGAAAAAGAATGTACAAAGTCTTTTTGAAGGTCAGCGCATACCATTGCTCCCTTAACCTGCACATTCAGCCAAAGATCATGACTGGTGCATTATTTTTTCTTCATAGTTCTTCAGCAACCACACCTGATGTTTTGTGTTCTTGAGCAAAACATTTGTGGAGGGAGATTCCCAAGTAACAGAATCTTTTGAACCAATGCCACAATGTTTAGAGGCTGTGGTTGTAGCATATGGAAACCTCATACCATACCAGAATCTCAAAGACAGAGTTTACATTTATTTCTTTAACGTTAATTATTTATAAACAAGTGTCTAATTGTTTTTGTATTGTCATGAACTGATGTAAAGTTCACAGAAGGCCAATGTAGTCTCATTGGTGTGGCAATTTTCACAAACATCAGTGTACTTTCATTAGCTCTTACTTACATTCCATATAATGTTTTCACTGTTAAATTAGCAAGTGATTTCTTTAAATTTCTTTAAATTATTTTATATATTTATAGTGTGCTTCTAATTGGTATTTAGGATGGTCTCTTGGAGAACATGGGGAATGGTCAAAATACAGTAACTTTGAAGTATCAGTACGAGTTCCATTAATTATTCATGTTCCTGGTATCACTGATGTTCCTGATTATGTGAAAACAAATGAAGTACCAAGCAGCAGTGTACACCCAAGCATCAGTAATGCCATTGTGGAACTAGTGGACATATTTCCAACACTTGTGGAATTGTCGGAAGCTGGTGACCTTCTGCAGCAATGTCCTGACACAGAAAGACAACCTACACTCTGTACCGAAGGTGTGAGCCTTGCTCCCCTTATCTACAAAGCAGGTTGGAAGGTAAGAAAATCTGATACTGTTTCATTATTTTATATCAATTTGAAGTGATATTACACACTGATGTTACTAATAAATACTCTTTCATAGTATTAATATACACAGTCATTTGTTATTTTAGTGAGTATTTTTTTTTAATTTTTGTGTGAGAATCACATGTATTTAAGTGTACTGCAGGAGCTTTTAAATCTGTGAAGCAGTTTAGATATGTAGCACTTCTCTTAGAACTATCTACTGCCCTACAAGACACTCTATTACAAACACAGTATCTACAGAGCTTCTCAACAAATTGAACTTCAGCAAGGGAATTATGTCATGCAGAGACTTAATGGGATTGGAGATCAAAGAGTTGAAGATGAATGAGAAGAAAAATGTGTTGTTAAAATATGAAACATATTGAAGTAGGTGAATTGTAAGCATGAGGAAACAGCTAGGTTTATATTCACATTCAAAATACCAGTCTTACCAGACTATTTCAAAGCTACATTTACTCTTCTTAAGGTGAGACCTTGTATGCCAAATCCTATGAGTTATTGCATAAGCCAACACTAGGAGCACACCACTGTAAACTGTTAAGGTCACACACCTTTCAAACCTGTTACCCCACGTTCATCATCACTGATCTGCATGAACTACAATGGGTATCTTGCTGTCTGGTGTCAGGGTGTCACAAATTTAATCCCATATGCTGAAGTGAAACAACCTGTCAGGCCAGTATTTGTAGTGCCATTTGTTGCTGTGACTAATAATTTAGAGACAAGGAAGCTCTCTACTGGAACAACATTAATGCTCCTGCCAAGAAACATCTATGGTAAAAATGGCCATGTATATCAAATTATCTGCAAAAGCACAAGACAGCAATAAATTAAAGACCACTACATCTTCCACACAGAGAAATATGGAAAACCAAGCCACAGCATCTCAAACAGGTGAACTGCCTATTTCAAAGCTGAAACAAAAACCTGAAAAGTGTCACAGAACCAGAAGAACTCACCTGAAACCATCACACAATGCTTACATATCAGATGTTGTTCTTTCAGCAGTGTCAATGGAATCAAGACCTCATCTGTAGCCAGATGGTTAGAATCACTGCCTGCTGTGCAGAAGGACCCAGTTTTGATTCCCAAAACCTCCTTGGATTGTTCTGAGGTAGGGAGGTTTGGAATGGGGCCCACACAGTCTCCTGATGACAAATGACAAGCTGTTTGAATAAAGAGGTAGCACCCTTATCAGGATTCATCTAATGGCAATAATGTCTGTAAGGACTGATGACATGCTGATCATGTGTCCCAAAATCATAGATTGGTCATTGTACTGCACTGTAGACAGCAGTCAGCCAGTCAGAACAGGCCTAATATGTGAGTGGCATTTACATTTATAAAGGAACCAACAATCCTTTCATCCTAACGTCCAATCACTGTAGTGCAATGTAGTCAAAAGACAAAGAAAAACCTCACCACCAAAATGGCTCCCACACTACAGTTGGATTAATATTATCACAAACTCTTCCATATGAAGTGTGATGTAGTGATTAGATTTTCTGGCTGGTGTGCTGTGAGTTGCCAGTTCAAGCTTGAACAGCAGCAATTATTTTTTATTTAGGCTCTGTCATTTCTAGAAGGGTCTCAGAATTTCTTATGTTTGTGATATTTGTATATTCTAAAATATTCTGTGTTTGTCTAAATGGCAGCACTCTCCATCCAGGAGTTTAGTTCTGTTATGGCAGTATGTTGATATTGGTAATATATGTGTTTTCAAGTGCTAAGTGTTATACATCAATGAAGACCCAGTTTTCAGATTTGGACTCAATTCTTGTTATGTTGTGGCAGTGGAAACACTGGCCACAGGAAAACAACTACATCACCACGGCTCCAATTAGACATTGAGACACTGTAAAAACTGTTGCCTACATGTACATAAACTGGAATACAAGATTTACATCATTCCCTAGTTCTGTACATTCAGGAAACCAATGGATTCCAAAATAGCAACAAGTCATTTGGACATCAGGCATCCACCATTGTTGCCTGGAGATGCTGGTCAGGATCCGACAAGATTCTGAAACAGTTCAGCCAAGTTACCAAGTACAACAGTTGAGATGACATGATATAGTTGTCCAGCACTGGTTTGAGGTAAAAGAAGAGAAGCTCAGTAGTTTTGAGGAACTCCAAGCCAAACTAAAGAAAACATTTGTTGACAATCAGCAGCAAGCAGAAGACACAACATCATGCAGAAACAACACAGTCCTAAATGCAAAATGTTTTGGCCCTATGTCACACTGTGAATTCTAATATGACAGGAATCAAGAAGTAGTATTGGTTCTTAGCACCGACCTCCTCTGCCAGTTGACTGCACCAGAAGGAATGGACTCGGCTAGCTCGGATTTCATCTATGGGTCATGATTAGTCTGCAGTTCACACTTAAGAGCCTGGCAGAGGGTTCATTAAACACCTTTCACATTATTTCTCTACCACTGCATTCTCAAACAGTGCATGGGAAAATCAAACACTTAAATCTTTCCATGCAAGCCCTGCTTTCTCTTATTTTATTATGATGGTTTTTTTCTCTCTATATAAGTGGGTGTCAACAAAGTTGTAGGCTAAAATTTCATGATAACATCTTACTGTATCAAAAACCACCTCTGTTTTAATCATTGCCACCCCAATTCATGTATCATATCCATGGTGCTGCCTCTCTTATATCACAAGAGTACAAAATGAGTTGCCCTTCTTCAGTGTCCTCTATAACTCCCATCTGGTAAGGATCTCATATTGCACAGGAACCCGCTAGCAGAGGACAAGCAAGCGTAGTGTAAGCAGCCTCTTTAGTGGACATGTTGCATCCTTGAAGTGTCATGCCAATAAAACACAGTCTTTGGTCTGCCTTCCCTGCAACATTGCCTGTGTGATCATTCCAATCAAAGTTGTTCATAATTGCTATTCCTAGGCATTTAGCTGAACTGAGAGCCTTTAGATTTATGTGATTTATTGTGTAACTGACATTTAATGGTTTCCTATTAGTACTCATGAGAATAAGCTCACACTTTGTATTATTTAGAGTCAATTGCTACTTTTTGAACCTTGTAGATAGCTTGTCTAAATCATTTTGCAGTTGGTTTGGATCTTCTGATGGCTTTATTAGATGATAAATGACAGCATCATCAGCAAACAATCTAAGAGGGTTGTTCATATTGTCACCTAAATAATTTATATAGATTAGAAATAGCAGACAGCGTATAAAACTTCCTTGGGGAACTCCAAATATCATTTCTTTTTTATTTGATGACTTTGCCTCAATTACTACCTTTCTGACAGAAAATCACAAATCCAGTCAAACAGCTCAGATGATACAGTGCAACAGTAAAATGACATTGCAGCATCCAACCAAAGCAGGTACAACAACTCCTTTACTCCTTTGTCAAGCATAGTGCTGCACAGAAGACCAGAAATTTGGAGGACAGAGCACAACAAGTCAATATGATTTCACTATGGATGCCTTTCACACAATGTACCCAACTCCATAGAAAGGAGACAAGTTTTCAACAACTACTATGTCACAAGATGTCAGCCATCACACCAGTTCTACTCATGCCAGTCAACTGCAAATGATTATAGTTGACCTTTGGGATGAAGCCCACTGCTGTACCATGGATGAAGTCTCTCTCCACCATGCCATAAATATTCCCCATCACCGTACAAAGATATCAGCCACTCACCTAACCACTGAAGGCAGGAAAACAAAGTGAGGCAACCATTTATGGGGGTGAGGCTACCACAGATGAAAATCCTCCATGGATGACAATTACCAAGATGCAAGGAATTCTCATTGATGTCATATTGACAGCCAACCTGTCCAGGCACTGGCTGATTCAGTGTATTCTTTTTCTATGGTAATAATAGAAGCTCAAGAAATGAATTAAAATTTGTGCCACAGCAGGGGGATGAACCCAGGTCTCCTTGCTTACTAGGCAGGTGTATTAGCCACCACAGCAGATAGCTAACACAACTGCATGGGCACCCTAGTCCAATACCTTCCCGTCAACCCACTTAAATTCATGTATTACTTTCCATTCCTCAGATTGTTGCTATTGCCAAGGCTCTCCGGTATTGGAATAGCACCCCAGCATTGGACGTAACAGGTGGTCTATATATCTGATATAATTAAATTTTCCTTGATACATTTGAGTCTCATTTTTGTCTATGAGAATGATAGAAGCTCAAGAAATTAATTCAAATATGTGCTGTTGATGAAAAATCATGCTCCATTATCACTACAGACACACAGGAGGATGCTACTAATGAACTGCCAACAGGCTCTGACCTGGCTGAGGAACAAAGTTGCTGAATGTTATCTGCTCTGTGTCAGTTTTTAGATGCTTTCAAATCCAGAGTGGAGAAAAGACTGACCAAGCAGTCCTAGGTAAAACAACATACAAACATGGTGATCATCCACCAATTACCCAGCACTTATGTAGGGTTCCACCAGTTCGGTGACTGATAATCCAGGAAGAAGTGGATGAGATGCTGCAAGATGACATCATTGAACTTACAGAGAGTCCTTGGTCACCTCCTGTGGTGCTTGTGAATGATAAGGATGGCACATGGCACTACAGCATTGATAACAATGATTGAACTTCACAAAAAGGAATGTCTATGCAACATAAACTGATGAAAGGAGTAAAATATTTCCAAAATATAGGCTACTGGCAAGAATGACTCGCAAAAGAGCTTCACAGTTTCTGAAGGCCTCTATGAGTTCATAGTTCTGGTGTTTAGACTATTAACAGCTCCAAGCACCTTTGAACATATGATGTGCAACTTGCTTTGACATACAAATGGACTTCATTGTCTGGATAATGATGTTATTTTTCAAAGACACTTGAGGTACATTTAAGCTACCTGACAATGTGTTGAGTGTGTTCAAACCATAAGCCTCCATCAGAATCTCAAAAAGTGCCTCTTCACTGTCCAAGTAATAAGACTCGTGGGACATCTAATAAATGGAGATGCAATCCGTCCAGATACAGAGAAAATAAGAGCAATTTTTGACTCCTTGGCACATTTGTGATGTGAGAAGTTTCCTCTGAATGTGTTTGACTACTGGTGTTTCATAAATGACTTTTATATCAAATCACGTCCCTTGGAAGAACTACTGCAGGGAGACTCCATACTTTCCTGAAACAAGGTGCAAGGAAGATCTTTCTTTATCCTTAAAGAAACTATAACATCTTCTTGTATGACAAGATTGCTGAGACAGAACTTGACACTGATGTTAGTGGTAAATGGATAGATCCAATTCTAGTACAAAATCAGGAACATGCTGAAAATGTGATGCTTATGTTTCCAAAGTACTCTCCTAATCTGAGAGGAATTATACTGTAACTGAGAAAGAGTGCCTTGCAGTTGCTTGGACCATCAACAAGTTCTTGCTGTATTTATTTGGCAAACCACCATTCTGACAGATCATCATTCTTTATGCTGGCTGACTAGCCTGAAGGATCTGTCTGGTTGAATGGTGAGATGGACACTGAGCCTTCAGGAGTAATATGTAATAGTGGTATACAAAAATGGATGCAAATAATAATGATGCCTATTGCCTTTCAAGGAATCCTGTGATGGTACACAATTGCATGGATAAAAATATGAGTCATTGTTGCATTATATGACAGTAATGCTAACTGGAGGGAAGATCCAGCATCACTGAAAACCATAAATCCTTGAAGAATGAGAAACCAACCAAACATGAATTCCAATTAATAAACAGAATATTGTGTACGAGTAACCATTATCTAGTGGGGGTAGAAATTTTGATTGTTATCCAAGATCACCTGTGGCCAGTTAACATGAAGTTTTTCCATGACACTCCAACATCTGGTCACCTGGGATTCGTGAAGACTCTAGTGAGAATCGGATGCAGGTATCACTGCCAAGTCTCTATCTTTCCATTAGAGAGTACATGAGTCACTGTAAGGAATGTCAGTAACGGGAGCATATGCCACATTTACCTCCAGGGTATGTGGTACCAATTCCACCACCAACAGTGCCATTCCACTGAATTGGAATCGAGTTCTTGGGGTATTTCATGAAGTTAACAAGCAGTAATTGATGGATAGTCTGCACTTATTACTTCACCCACAACACTGCCACTTAGCTGTGCTGACTGCAGAAGCTCCTGTAATTTGCAAGATGCCTTGTAGAAGACATCGATTTGAAGCACAGAGCACCCTTTGTGATTATCTCAGATTGTCGAAAATTTTTCCAGTCGGGACTAGTATCAGAGGTAATTTCATATTGGGATACCACCAATAGGATGACAATTGCCTACCAGCCACAGATGAATGGCCTCACAGAACACTTTTATAAGATGCTTTTGACATATGTTGATGTCAAACAGAAAGACTGGAATACTTTACTATCTGACATGACATTCACATCAATGCGGCAAAGCAAGACATTACAGCTTTCACACCTTTCTTTTTGCTCACATTCATGAGGCTGAAATGACAATAGGTACGCAGTTTCTGTTTCAACCAGGCAATACTCAAGATGTCTACATTGAAACACCTTGTCGCCAGAACCAAAGAAGCAAAGCTGTTGTTTCACAGACAGACCCTGGCCACCCAGGAGAAAGAGTGAGAGTGTTGCAACACCATGCACAGGCCAGTGGTATATAACCTGGGGGACTAGGTATGGATTTTTATGCCTGTTCAGAAAATGGGCCTATTGGAACAGTTAATAAAGCTCTACTCTGGGTGGTGGCACATCATTTGTCACTTATTGGACGTCACATACTAAGTCGAGGTTCATAACTCTTCATCTAGAAGAGAAAAGCACAGAGAGGCTGTCCATGTCCTCTGTATAAAGCCCTACTTCAGTACTGAGGCACAGATTGATGCGAAAAGCTTCCTGTTCAAAGAAACTGAAGACCCACTCAATGATAATGCCATAGTGAAATGATGTGTCAACACAACCAGAATGCAAAAGTCCTCCAGTGCTGCCATACAGTGGGCAATTGACAAGTTCTAGATCCAGGATGCAGTAATCAGTTCCAATGATAACTTCTAAAACAGCGGGTAACATTTTCTCCAGAACAGGGAGAAATGAATTGTGTTGCATGCAGTGTAGCATTGCAGTTTGCATCATTGGCTGGCATACTGTGGGTTGGCAGGTCAAACCCAATTACCAGCAACTATTTTTATTTAGTATCTATTATTTCTGGAAGGTTCTTGTAATTTCTTATGTTGGCAATGTCTGTATGTCCTAGAATATTTGATGATTGTATAAATAGCAGCACTCTCTATCCAGTAGTTCAGTTCTACTCTGGAGGTATAACGGTGTTATTGTGAAATCTAGTGCTAAGCTTAGCCAGGTTACAGAAAACCTAGGGGCCTTGTGCAAAGATTTTTATGGCAAGTACCCTGCTCTTATAGTAGGAGGAGCAGGAGTGTGACCTGGATGTAATAGGTGCAGCAACAGCTCACAACACTCGTGTGGGGTTTGTGGATGTTTTGCAGCGCCATGATCAGCTGTGGGTTAATACGGCTGCCAACCATCTTAACAGAGAGCTGGGGGGGGGGGGGGGGGAGGGGGTTACTGTTAACAGAAACTAAATCTCTTATCTGTGCTGTGCCTGTTGATGCAATTGGGAGGTGGGGTTACACTAGTCATGGCCTGCACCTGAATAGGAGGGGGAAGGATAGATTAGTTGATCTTCTTGCAGAAAATGTAAGGGGGGCCACATGCACACAAGACAAAATACCTGTGATTACTGGAGTCAGAGGGACACATTTTTTAGGTTAGAGTCAGGTTACAGACAGAGAGTATTGAAAGAGATTAAAACAGAACAATGCCATAATCTCTGTAGCAGTAACCAAAGAAATAAAATTTGTGTGTTTCATCAGAACATTAGAGGACTGAGAAATCAAATAGATGAGCTTCTTGTGTGCTTAGAAAATGGGGTAAATTCTGAAAGTATAGATTGTTTTGTGTCTCTCTGAACACCATGTAACTGCAGGGATGGAGAAGTTAAATTTAAGGCATTGCAGATTAGCATCTTATTCATATAGAGTCAACATGGAAAAAGGAGGAGTTGCTACTTATATAAAAGCTGGATGCAAAGTCAGAAATATTGAAACAAATAGTTTTTGTGTAGATCAGATCCTTGAAGCATATGCTTGTGAGATGCTACTGCAATATACGAGGGCTATCCACAAAGTACATTACGTTTTCGTTTGTGTCCGTTAGGGGCGAGGCTAGCACGGCCATCTTGGTGTCATGGCATTCCGCCGCTCAGTCGACATCCTGCCGTGCTAGTGAGAGGTTCGTGCTGTACTCCGTTGAGTTACTGTGACAGTTTGAAATGTCAGCGTTAATTGAAAATGCTGCAAAGTGTGAAGTGCATGCTGTAATAAGGTTTCTGACTGCAAAAAACTGTACACCGATAGAAATCTATCGGCAGCTTTGTGAAGTGTATGGGGACAACATAATCGCTGAAGGTGGAGTGCATCAATGGGTCATAAAATTTAAAAATGGCCATACTAGTGTTCACAACAAAGAGCAAAGTGGAAGACCCAGCATAGTGACTGCCGAACTTGTCGAAAAAGTCGATGCCGTGGTCCGTGAAAACCTTAATTTCACAATAACGGAACTCTCTATGAATTTTCCACAAATTTCACGAAGTTTATTGCCCAAAATCATTACCGAAAAGCTTGGTTACCACAAGTTTTGTGCAAGATGGATACCAAAAATCTTGACAGAGATTCACAAAAATCAGCAAATGGCTGCAGCGTTAACGTTTTTGGACGCTTACAAGAAAGATGGCGACTCATTACTCGATCGCATCGTTACTGGTGATGAAACATGGGTTAAGCATGTGAACTGTGAGACAATGCAGTGGGGGCACACAAATTCCCCCCAAAAACCCAAGAAATGCATGCAGACAATGTCGGCAAGGAAGGTGATGGCGACTGTTTTTTGGGACAGAAAAGGTGTGATTTTTGTGGATTTCCTGGAAAGAGGCACTACAATAAACTCTCAAAGGTATTGCCAAACTCTGCACAACCTCAGAAGAGCAATACAAAACAAGCGCAGGGGAAAGTTGGGCTCAAAGATCTTGCTGATTCACGACAATGCCCGGGCCCACACGGCAAATGCCACTCGTGAAGTTCTCGAATCTTTTAAGTGGGAGTTGTTTCCTTATCCGCCGTACAGTCCCGACCTGGCACCGAGCGACTTCCACTTATTCCCAGCAATGAAGAAGCAGTTGGCTATGCAGCGTTTTGATGACGATGCACAGCTTCAAGAAGAGGTAACTACGTGGTTGAAGGCACAGGTGGCCGAATTTTACGACGAAGGAATTTCCAAGCTCGTCCATCGCTACGATAAGTGCCTTAATTTAAATGGCAACTATGTAGAAAAGTAGTATTTAAGTGTGGCTTTCATCTGCATATAATAAAAAAAATTTCCAATACTTTATTTATTTTTAATTCCAAAACGTAATGTACTTTGTGGATAGCCCTCGTACTTCTATAGTAATTGTAACAATCTACAGATCACCTCAAGGTAACTTTCAGCTATTCATGAAAAATCTTGAGTCATTATTGAGCTACCTGTCAGACAAAAAGAAGCAGTTAGTGGTTTGTGGTGATTTTAATGTAGATTTCTTAAAAGATACAGGTAGGGAAAATGGAGCTAGAATCTTTGTTTGGTTGTTTCAATCTAGTATCTGTTGTAAATTTTCCAACTCGTGCGCAGCAGGATAGTAGGCCACTTGTCGATAACATTTTCATAGATAGTGCTCAGGCAGAAACAATTAATGTGTACCCAGTTGTTAATGGGCTATCTGATCATGCTGCACAGTTAATGGAAATAACACATATAGCACCTTACAGGAGTCAGGCAGGTTCATACAAGGCAGGGAGGCTTATTAATGTGAACAGGATACAGAGATTTAAGTGCAGCCTAGAAGAGGTACAATGGGATGAAGTATACACAAGAAATGATGCTGATGTCAAATTCAATTTATTCCACCATAAATTTGTCTCAATATTTGAGAGTTGCTTTCCTGAAATGTTATCCAAAAAAGCCATTACAAAGTCAAGTAAGCAATGAATTACTAAGGGAAATAAGATATCTTGTAAGAGGAAGAGGGAAATATATGGACAGGCCAGAATAAGTCAGGATCCAATGTTACTTGCTTACTACAAAAGATACTGTAATATTTTAAGGAAAGTCATTAACAAGTCGAGAAGCTTATGCGTTCTGACAGAAATTAATAATGCGGATAATAAGATTAAAACTATGTGGAATATTGTCAAACGGGAGACGGGGCAGCCTGACAGTGGACAGCATACCATAGCAATAAAGCTAAATGATGATGTTCTGAGTGATAATTCACAAGTTGCTAGTATTTTTAACACTCACTTTCTGAATGTAGCAGCAAAAGTAGGGTTAAAGGGTTCAGCTGAAAAATATGTTAAAAATGTCATTTCCCAGGACTTTAGGCCTTTAGAAATGGCACCAACATCCCCCAATGAAATTAAGGGAATTATAAATATACTGAAAAACAAGAGCTTATGTGGTGTTGATGGAGTCTCTAACAGAATTTTGAAGTGTTGATCTAATTTAATAAGTGGAGTCCCTGGCGATAAATGTAATGCTTCTCTGGCACAGGGAATTTTTCCAGACAGATTGAAATATGCAATTGTCAACCTCTTGATAATAAAGGGGACAAGAGTGACTTAAATAATTACAGACTAATCTCATTGCTGACTTAATTTTCTAAAATATTTGAAAAAGTTATGTATTCAAGAGTAGTCTCACATTTAAGTGAAAATAATTTACTCAGAATGTCACAGTTCGGATTCTGGAAGGGTTACTTGACTGAGAATGCTATCTACACATTTACCCATCAAATAGTACAAGCCATAAATAACAAATCACTGCCAGTTGGTATTTTTTGTGATCTCTCCATGGAATTTGACTGTGTGGATCATGTCACACTCGTAGAAAAGCTCAGGTTTTATGTAATTGAAGGCTATACACACAACTGGTTTGAATCATACTTAATGAACAGAAAGCAAAAAGTTGTGCTGAATTGCACAAATAATGTTGGGAGGGTGATAAATTCTAGTTAATGGGGAGTTGTCACAAAGGGAGTCCCACAGGATTCAATTTTAGGTCCTCTGCTGTTCCTTATTCATGTGAATGACCTCCCACTTAGTGTTCAGCAAGCTGAACTAGTACTTTTTGCAGATGACACAAGTGTTATAATAAATCCCATTCCAGAAAAAGCAGCTGAAGATATTGTTAAGAATGTCTTTAAAAGAATTATTAAGTGGTTCTCAGAAAATGGACTCTCCCTTAATTTTGAAAAAAACTCACTATATCCAGTTCTGTACACCAAATAGAGTCATACCAACAATTGATGTAGCATATGAACAGGGCTCAGTTAAGAGGGTAGATTTCTCCAAATTTTTGGGTGTTCACATTGATGACAACTTGAACTGGAAGAAGCATATTACTGAGCTTCTCAAACAACTAAGTTCAGCTTCTTTCGCTCTTTGTATAATCACTAGTCTTGATAATAAACAGATCAGCCTCCTAACATACTTTGCATATTTCCACTCAGTAATATCTTATGGAATAGTTTTGTGGGGTAACTCACCACTTAGACATAAAGTATTGATTGCACAAAAGAGAGCAGTGAGAATAATTAGTGGTGTTCACCCAAGGACGTCACGCAGGCACCTTTTCAAGGAGTTAGGTATTTTAACTGCACCATCAGAGTACATATATTCGCTAGTGAAATTCATTACAAATAATCCATCTCAATTCACAAAGAACAGTGATGTTCATACTTACAACACTATAGGGGAAAAATGACCTTTCCTATACATTATTGAAGCTGTCAGTTGCTCAAAAAGGTGTACATTATTCAGCAACAAAAATCTTTGATCATTTGCCCAACAACATAAAGTGCCTGGCAGATAGCAGATCAAGTTTTAAATCTAGCTTAAAATCATTTCTTTTGGACAATTCCTTCTACTCCATGGATGAGTTTCTGTTTCAGAAATGGTAAACAAAAAGAAGGTACCTCTAAATGTAGTTGCATGTGTGGAACTAAAAATTTCAGTAATATTAATATTAGCAGTATTCATGTGTGTATATATATCTTGTAATGTGACTTGTTCCACATCATATCGATAAAATAATTGGGAAAATGATCTATGGAACATAACATAACCAAAACTAAAACTACTAAACATAATTTAAGTACTAACTGTTGTACTGCATTGATTGCTCTGCTTTCAGATTTGGACTTAATTCTGGTTAAAATTTGACAATATAGAGGAATTAACACACCTACAACAGGGAGGACCCCTTGTGTCCTTATCTTTAAGACACCCATTTACAAGAAACTGTCACTCCATACTTTAAGAAGTTATAAGATTCACAGAAAGGATGACCTCAGTGGAGAGAGTTGGTGTTGCCATCATTATAAGTAGCAATTACCACAACTCATTTCACCACTTTAACACCAACTTGCAAGCAATTATTGCCATCATTCATATGCAGAATCAAAGGAGGAGACATAGTCTTTTCCTGTTATTAATGATGCTATAGGTAATGCACCTCTCCACAGCCTTATGATATAGCTTCCCCACCCATTTCTTCTTTGTGGGATGGCATATGCTACATGGCTCCTCTATTACCTGCCCAAAGCTGAGATATGAAATGCCTTTTGTTGATAGATCTTGGTCTTCTGCATATTGGGCAAAGCACCTATATCAGCACTGCTTCAGGGTAATTCTCTGTCATCAGTTCATAATTATGTTCTCCGACTCATGCACACATTGCTCAGTGGAAAATGGTCAAGATCAGCACATGAATGACCACTTAGTCATCTGGATACATCTGCTGAACTGAGCAGTGCCTGATAGAAAGCTGCCAACATGAGTGCTCAGCAAATCAAACTGGATTCTCTGCAGCCAACTGGCTGGGTTAGAATGTTGAGACAGCATTCAGCATTGAGTGTATCTTGCTGCTGATGCATCTACACCAGTTTTCAGGATGGCTGAAAAGACTATCTGCAATCAGGGACACGCAAGTAGCTCTTTAGAAGTCCAAGTCCAGGCCCTCTAGTGAGAGCCTTGTAGCCTTTTGACTGAGGAGGGTAAAAGAAGAAAACTAAATTCTGGCATCATTTCTGGAACTCCATTAACCATTCTCCTTATCCAGCAGAAGTCATTATGAGGATTTTTTTAGCTAGGTGCCTTATTAATACCATAATGAAGAATGGGAGCCTCATGATCAGCAGGAGGGACATTGTGGGGATCACATTAAAGGATTTCACTCATATCACTGGCAACACCAGGCAGGTTCCCATCCCACTTTCCAGTGCTACTAAGTAACAGTTGAGAGTGACAATTAGGACTCAGGTTCTATTAATGATGAAGTTTATAACTATCTTGTCTCTATGTGGGAGCTGGGTTCAGCATTGTCTGTAGCAAATGACCAAGTTCTAGATCTTACCAAAATCTATTACAGCCCATTCTGTCACATTACCAGTAATTCTAGGGAAATACTCCTCTCTTTTCTTTCTTTGTCTTAAAATAAAAATAAAAATAAAAGTATGGGAAGAGGCCAGTTCTCCAGCTCATCGAAGCAAGCTAATGGATGGTTATAATTGAAGTGCGGTTACTTGTAGAGGTCCAGTGTGGGCTGTATTACCATATGGCAGTGAAACTTGGTAGCTATGCTAATGTATTAATGCAGAACTGATTTACATTGGAGAAAAATTAGGTACAAATTTGGCCAACAGGTGAAAATACAATGCTGTACAGTATCTCACTGATGTCTATAGTGCTCATAATGAACAAACTGTGTAAGTGGGGGTTAGTAATAAAATCAACATTATGCCTTTCTCACTTATTTGACCTTTTCTGCCCATGTACTGTTCCTAATACATTACATATGAAAACATTTCTATACGTCTTCCTTGCGTTCACAGTTCCAGATTTGCACCTGGTGGCCAAAATAGGAACTAATTTTTTTCCAGCATAAATTGGTTCCACATTAATGCACTAGAATGCCAAACACATTTCATTGCCATAAGACAATTACAGCCCACACTAGATCTCTGTGAGTTGCTGCCCTTTAATTATAACCACTTGGTATTTCAGCCCATTCCTTAATACAGGAAAAGACTGGATGTGTCCTAGTAGCTATTATAGTGCTGCTCTCACCAGCTGTGTGTGAAAGACCTTAAAGGACTGTAGAATACAAACAGCTCATTAGTTGCTTTCAGAGTGGGTTCAGGGGGTACCACTCTTCCATTGATAACCTTAATCTGCTGGAGATTATTTCGCAGTAAGCTTCTCTACATAAGCCTTGTAGCATGTGTAAAGTATAAAAGTGAATTCTCGAAATTTAGTGAACGCATTTCAAGTTTACATTTCGTTATTGATGGTCTAAGAAGAGAAAATCACAGCCTGAAGCTCGAAAACGTACAACTACGAACGAAGGTAAACGTGCTTTTACTCCAACAAGATAAAATGGATAAATTGACGGAATGGAAGAAAATCAGTAACAAAAGCAGATCACCGGGCACTAATACTTCACAAACAGGAAGTGACAAAAACTTGGTGGATGTAAATAAATTTGCTCCTAGTGACAGTGTATCAGTGACTGGCGCAGAATCAAAACAAAAAACGTGTGTTAAAGTCTCTAAAAGTGAAAGTTATCACAAGGAAGTTTCATTTGATAACCCAAAGCCTATATCTTGACCAAATGAACGTTCGAGTTCTGACAACTACAAACTTTCTGCTCCAAATAAATCTATCAAACGTGTACACATTTTTGCGGACAGTCATGGTAGAGGCTTAGCAGATATCATAAAAAACAATCTTAGCAACGCTGAAGTGTGTGGAATAGTGAAACCTGGTGCAAAAATCGAGGAAGTATTATCAGGTTGCGATCCTGAGAACATTAAAAACGACTATGTGATAATAATTGGTGGTGCAAACAGTGTAGCCTGTAATGAAGGCCACGATGTGATACAAACGCTGGAAAAGAATTTCTCAGCGCTAAATCGCTCCAAGTTATTTGTTGTAAACATCCCGAAAAGACATGACTTGGAACCACAGTCATGTGTCAACGAAGCTATCTCACAAACAAACTATAAATTGACAAAGACTTGCAATCACTTTAATAACAGTTGTGTTGTAGATGTAAGCAGTTTTAGAAGAGAGTTGTTTACAAAACATGGTATGCACCTAAACCGGGCAGGAAAAAGAGCATTAGGTATTCTCTTAAAAGCAGCAATGACAGAACAACTCAACTCTACAAGATGCACTTCGTATAAACAAACTACAATAGATAAATGGTTTTCAAAAAAACAGGACAAGAGTGCATTCGTGAACTCGACAGTTAAGAATAATTTTTTAGGCAAAACCCTGTAACAGCCTCTGAAACGGATCAACTTGCAATCTTCCACCAAAATATTAGATGCCTGTTTAATAAACTAAACAAACTCTCAGTCAATGTGCAAGACAATGGAAGCATAGATCATGCCCATGTACTATGCTTCACTGAGCATCATGCCTGCTCAGGGATGGAAAGGCTGGTAATACCTGACTACAACCTGATGTCTTCATACTGCAGAAACCAAAGAAAAGGTGGTGGTGTTGCAATTTTTGTTAAGAACAGTATCAATTGCAAAGAAATGTATGTTCAAAATTTTTGTTTAGAGCAACATTTTGAATCATGTGGCATCGAAATTTCTGTAAGTAATTCCACCCTATTAATTGTGGCAATTTATAGAGCAGCTTCAGGAAATCTTGACCTCTTTTTGAAGCAGCTTGATTTGCTTTTACTGCACTTATTCAACTATAAAAGAGATGTTGTACTACTTGGAGATTTCAACATCAACTTTCTAACACATAGTAGTGGGAAGACAGACCTAGAAAATCCAATGTACACTTACAACCTTCTGCCAGTGGTCAATTTTCCCACCAGAGTAACTTCATATTCAAGCACACTAATTGACAACATTTTTGTAGACCAAGAGAAATTGGGCAGTATCAGTGTTAGTAAAATAATAAATGGTCTTCCTGACCATGATGGTCAGTGACTTACCATCAAAAATATAAATGTTTGTCAGAATAAAACTGAGCCAAAGTGGAAGGTATTCAGGCCCATAAATATACTAACAATCAAAACATTCATATCATGCCTCCATAATGTAAATTGGAGTCACATATATTCCGAAACAGATGTAAATTCCAAGTATAACCTGTTTAGTAAAGAAATTGCATCAATATTTGAAACCTCCTTCTTAAAAAAAGTATATAGGAATGTACCAAAAGAAAACACAAAAAAACCATGGATAACAAATGGGATTAGGACATCTTGCAAACAAAAAAGAATCTTGTACATAAGAGCAAAAGAATCAGGAAACCCCAGTCAAATAAATAATTATAAAAAGTATTGTAAAACTTTGAGTAAGGTAATCAAACTTTCAAAAAGTGCATATTTTAGATCCATAATCAACCAATCCAGTAATAAAATTAAAGCAATCTGGGACATAATAAGGGGCGAGACTGGTACAAACAGTGCCAGTAAACCAGTAGATATTGTACTAAACATTGATGACAATACTGTAAGCAACCAAGAGACTATTGCGAATGCATTCAATGACTACTTCATAAGTGCTGCAGAGCAAATAGGTTGCAGTGGATCCTTAGAAAGTGCCATGGATCTACTGAAGCACAGTTTTCCCATTCCAGTGAGTGAGATAAGGATATCCCCCATAACCAGATATGAGATTTAAAAAACCATTGCCTCATTAAAATGTAAGGGATCATCTGGTGTAGATAATATCTCCAGTAAGCTGCTAAAAACCTGCTCTGACCAATTAAGCAAAGTATTAGCTCATATATGTAATGCCTCTATGTACCAGGGTGTTTTCCCAGAGGGCATGAAACTTGCTATAGTGAAGCCTCTCCACAAAAAGGGAGACACAATGCAAGTCTCAAACTATCGTCCAATCTCCCTCCTGTCCACTTTTGCTAAATTCCTTGAGAAACTACTGCACTCCATAATTGTAAGGCACCTAGAAAACTTTGGCATAATAAGTGATAGACAGTTCAGTTTCCGGAAAAGTATGCCCACAACTGAGGTCATATTTTCTTTCACAAATGATATACTGGAATCCCTAAATAATAAAATGAAGGCAGCCTTCGACTGTGTGGACCACAAAATACTCCTCAACAAAGCACGCCACTATGGGATCACTGGGGCACTGGGAAGCTGGCTAAAATCCTACCTCCAAAACAGGAAGCAGAAGGTAATTCTCAATGGGAGCAATAAAGAGGGAGAGGTAGTAGAGTCAGACTGGAGCACTGTACTCCGTGGAGTACCCCAGGGATCCATCCTTGGTCCGTTGCTGTTTCTGATATACATAAATGACCTACCTTTTTCATGCAATACATGCAAGTTCACCATGTTTGCTGACGACACCAGCATTTTGATTAGTAACAAACAGCTCACTGATATAGAGGTTGATGCCAACAAATTACTTACAGTACTATTAACCTGGTTCCAAGTGAACTCGCTCACAGTAAACCTGAGCAAAACAAATGATATCCATTTCAGCCTTGACCACAAACTCCCCCAGGAGATTACTGTTTTAAATAACAATAATCAGATAGAAAGGGTACACTGCACCAAATTCTTAGGCCTCCACATAGACGGTAGGCTCAACTGGGACCACCATGTCCTCGAGACTGTAAAAAGGCTGTCCTCAGCAATTTTTGCCATTAGGACAATCTCACAATTTGGAGACATAAATGTCACGAAGTCCACATACTTTGCATACTTCCACTCCATTATGTGTTATGGAATCATCTTCTGGGGCAATTCACCCTCATCTAAAAAAATGTTCTTCATGCAGAAAAAAGTAGTCCGTATAATGTGCAGAGTACCCCTGAGAACCTCCTGCCATACGCTCTTTGAAAAACTTGGAATACTTTCCACAACCTGCCAGTATATTTTTTCCCTAATGAGTTTCTTGGTTGACAATCCTGCCCACTATGAAACCAATGAAAGCTTCCATTATCACAATACAAGAAAGAAGGCTGACCTCCACTTTGAACTAAAAAGTTTAACTCGGGTACAGAAAGGAGTGCATTACTCCAGTGTCAAAATATTTAACTTATTACCGAGCTATATAAAAAGTCTATGTAGTAACAGTACATCATTCAAAAACAATCTAAAGACATATTTAATCGAGAAAACGTTTTACTCACTTGATGAATACTTCAACAGAGAAAAGTAGTCTTTGTATGTATTTATATTTACTGTTGTTTGTTTATGTTCTTTTTGTTCCTATTTGTAACCATATACTTACTGTGACAAATAGGCTTTTGCAATGTGATAAACTTTGCATAATGTATTATTCCTATGACTTTATTTTAGTTCATTATTATTTTTGCAAGTCTTATGTAATTTATGTCTAGTTCTGCTCTTGTAAACTAATTGATACCATGGTCTGTGAACATATATTACTCAATTCGTTCTACATCCTAGCATCATACACATAACAGGATCTATGGAATTTGTAGATAAATAAATAAATAAATAAGCAACTCTTGAATGTATCTTTCTTGGCGATGGAGCATTTAGAGTCACAACATCGTTGCCCAGCTCCATAAATGGAGCTTCCAGTAACATCTCCAAAATGTTGTATGGTCATTCCTCTCCTTACACTATTTTAGATATTGAGTCAGAGATACCATATCAGATTATTTTATACAAGAGGCAGGTGTCCATCAAGGTAGCATTTTGAATGTGACACTGTTTTTAATAGCTGTTGACAGCATTACACCCTGAAATGTTTCTGCTCACATATATGATGTAATTAATCTTAAAATTTGATTTATTTCTTGCATTATAGTTAATATTGGAAACAAGTTATTCCAGGTAATAAGTAGTAGTTTTTGGAGTACATTAACATTTAACTTGTCAAGTGGAGGTGTTTGTGGTTGTTGATCAGATTAACACACCATTTTTATTTGTTGCAGAAATGCTAGGGTTGTTTATTTTTGGATTCCACTATATTTTTGCTCGTATTTTTACTTTTTGAAACAAAAGTTCAGCACACAGTAGTTTTTAATTTTCCTCATTTATTCATAAAAACTGTGACAAACAAAATATTGCCCTAATATTGACAACTTTGAGCCAAGAATGAACTAAATAGTGAACAAGACTGAGTGACACTTAAGTTGTGGTCACTTACACAGCATCTTGACAGTCAGAATTGTATTTACTTCTTGTTAGAACTTACATCACAGTTAAAATTTTACTGTAAGTTGTTTCATGTTAAAATTTACTTGAAAATTAAGGGGAATGTAATTAAAATGATGACCTTTTATCATCATTTGCCTTTTTTGACAAAATTACAAAACCTTCTACATTTACCTTTCACTCCCCTTAATTCAACATTTTATCTTATTTACTTTGGGCTTCAACACTTTCCCACAAGAACTGGAATACTAATTAATATAATCACCTTATCTGTAAATACAACTGTTCGGAATTTGACATCTTTATATGAAATTTACATGAATTATGTAACATTAACAATACAATGTTTTACCTATTCCCATATTACATACTCCATATTAGTCAACTATTTTGTTTATAGAATAATGAGTATAAATAAAAGAAAAATTACAGGAAAATGAACGTAATTGAATAGTACCAATGCAATACTATGAGGCAGTAAAAGAACCGAAAGATTAACTATCAAAAATGAAATATGCAAGTGTATCATGTTCTATGTTAGTTTTGTGTATCATGACATTTCATTATCAGAAATATCATGTAGTATAGTTGGTGAATCTTTGTCTGTTGCATTAGAATATGCAATAAAAAGCCTAATTCAGTGTTCTTTATTTGTGGAGACCTTTTCAGGTTTTAGCAACTCCTTTAGTCTTGCAGTAAGTAATCACCAACTGCCAACAACTATTAACAGGTTGGAGGAAGGGTCACTAGAATACAGTTTTAGGATTTTGTGCCTTTACGTACCTGAACTAAACTTGAGGAACACCATTTTAAATTTTAATTAGAAACTTTTGGTTAGAAACTTAATGGCTACCACATTTGGGGGCTTAGGAAATTGATCACTCAAAGCTCTTGGTATGATGAAATGAACTGCACACAGGATATGGGAAGCCAAGGAAGTTTGCTTGCTCAGGTTTTATAGAACTTTTGTTTTGGCCTAGTCTGGTTATGTATGCTCAGTGCATGTGTCAATGAGACAATGATACCTGAAGGTAATGGATGCAGTCCATCATGAGGTAATTAGATTGCTCACAGGATTGTTTAGAACAAGACACAAGCCAAATCTCTTTACCAAATCTACTCAAAACCACTTCATATAAAATTTCAACTCCTAGTTGTGTGAAAAGTATACAAAATATATTCAATACTAAAAGCATCTGCATACCATGCTACTGCTTGCCCACTCTTGGTGCACATTTTCAATAGTCATCCAAGAGCAATGAGATCATTTGGGAACTGAGCAAAGAGCCATCTTTTAGGTGTGAGTGTGGCAAATATCACCATTTTACACTAAGGATGTAGTAAATCACCCCCTTGCTTATGCAAAGGTCCAAAACTATTTTAAAATTGACTAATTTAAGAAAAGACTGCACTTCTAATCTAGTTTTTATAAATTTATGTAATAATATTTTAGATGAGCACCACAATTTTAAGACTGGGCATTCAGATGGACCAAAACAGGAGGAGTCTTTTGGTTGCTCAGTATTTTCCTTGCTAGTGCCATTAGGATCTGTCTTCCAAGTGTATTTACAGTAGTGTGTCATGCTGAGTTGCATTTGGTTCTGAAGGCACTGAAACACATGACATGCAGCCAAGGGAAGATGTTTCTCATTAGCTCTGATTCCCTTAATGCTCTACATGTTCTGCAACAAGTGCATCCAGCAGAAGAAAATTATACAGAACATATCTGATATTATTCTTCTCTTGCTTTGACAGCACAGAGAGTTGGTATCATTCTACACAGTGCCTGGGCACACAAGAATAAAGGGAAATGGATAAGCTGACAGAGGACCCAGACAGGGGAGACAGATTTAGACAACATGCCATCCCCTTACAGGCAGTGAATTCACTGTTATGCTAGAAGGTTATGCATCAATGGGAGGCAGAGTGGCTTGAGGCAAAGGACAACAACTGCGAGCTGCGAAAACAGCTATTCATCTGTGGTGTTCCTCATTCTGGTCACACAGGCAAAATGAATTCCCACTCACCATATCTGTATAGGATGTAGGCCTCTTACATATGGCTTTTCATTCCAGAGGGAGAATCTGTCTGTTTGTAGCATCTGAGATGTACACATTTT
This sequence comes from Schistocerca serialis cubense, assembly GCF_023864345.2. Taxonomy (NCBI): domain Eukaryota; kingdom Metazoa; phylum Arthropoda; class Insecta; order Orthoptera; family Acrididae; genus Schistocerca; species Schistocerca serialis. The sequence continues at coordinate 784,037,580 of NC_064641.1, read as the reverse complement.
GGTACATTATTTTTAGTGGAGTGCATTTCATATTCTAATGACAGGACAGTAGTAGATTGCAAGGTCTTCCCTCTTGTGCTTTGCATTTATCAATTTCCATAACACTTCATATGGGCCTTCTACCTGCACATTATCATGCAATTATATGTCTATATATAATTGAAAGATTTCCCAGGAATATTTTTTGTTTATTCTTCAAGTTCTTGCCATTCTGTCTTAGTTCTCTTTGATGTCTGTAAAATTGTTTTCAATAGCCTTTTTTACAGTAAAACCTACTCCTCATTTTTCATCCTGCTCTGTTCCTTTGTAAGAAAATACGATTCAATTTTATTTCCATTTTGTGTTTCTTTCTTTCTTTCTTCAGCACACATGTGATAGTTTTAGTGTATCACATTTGGCTTTAATTAACCTTCTTTGTGTACTAAAGTTGTATAATTTATTGTGCCTACATAGAAATGATTGTATTTGCTATTTAGTTGAACTTTTAGAGTGACATGGGCTCATAAGTAACTGGGAAAGTCCCATCACCTGATTCCATTACCTGAGCTTTGGCAATCCACTAATCCCAATATTCTTTCATACAGTCCAGAATGCTGATGCCTAGCAACTTGCGTATGGCAGTAGGGTCTCTAACAAATCTACCCATAGTATACTATTCTGCTAGAACTTGAAGAGTTTTTCAAGAAATGTGACCAGTGCTAACGTCAGCAGAGCTATCCTTGCAGCAGTTTCAGCCATGAGCTAAATGTTTCTGCTGGCCTTCCTCACACAGAAGGCTGAACAAAAGTTACACCACAGTAGTTGTATAAAGAAATTGGAATAGTTTGTGTTGGGTAGGTGCAAGGACATGTATTGCACTTGACTCTTTCCCTTCATCATCCAATATTATCACAGACTTGAACAAATTGAACATGTCCTCAACAAGGTCTGCCTTCCTTTTGCCCTGCCTTAAAATTTAGAGCATCCTTCCTACCTCCCACAAAGTTATATTTTAATATCCGCACAGTCTGTGAAATATCATGATTCCTCCTTTTGCAACACCTACTCCTAATGCCCTGTAATTTCTTCACAGCCACTGCCAAACCCTGGCTTATAACAAAGTTGACCACCCAGTGGAGGAATGTACGAGCACAGCAAACTCAATTTCAAACACCCTGTGCCACGTGAATCCTCCCCAAACACCAGCTTCTCCAAATTATGTAAATGGACACTGTCTTTACCCTACTGCCCTCAGTACTGGTTAACCCCTGTCTCACAACCATCTCCACCCCTGTCCCAAGTCTCCCACTTTACTCATTTAACATGTACTATGGTATTTTTCTCTCTATGATCTCCCCCCTCCTCTTACTCTGTTCTATCTGCCCCTCCCCCCACCCCCCCCCCCACCCCCACCCCTCCACCCCCCATCCTCCACCCCCTCTCTCTCTCTCTCTCTCTCTCTCTCTCTCTCTCTATCTCTCTCTCTCTTTCCTATCCCATTCTCCTGTGGCCTCTCCCTCCCAGCCATCAGTCTACCTTTCCTCCATCCCTAGCTTACCTCTCTGTTCTTGTTGATCTCACCAACTCCAATTGACACAGTTCCTCACAGTTGACTTCTGTGCTGCAGCACTTGGCTTTGATCACTCACACTGAGCCTCAACTTGGTTACCTTTAATCTTTCCATTATGAGCAGTACAATAAATGCTATCAGTGTAAGTGGAAACAGTGCTGAGAAACTCTATTTGAGAGGCACCAAAAATGAAACAGTCAATGAATACTCTTGATAAAGTCAAGTCGACTACTGGAATCACAATTATTTTTGGTTACAGCTTCATATATGTTTATGTTTATACTTCATGAATCACTAGAAAGAGTGTGACAGAAGGAAATTTCTGTAGTACCATATATTGAGGATTCTTCCTTTTTCCAGCTGAAGATGGAGTGTGAAGGAATGGTTGGTCGTGTGTCTTAGTACAAGCTGTTATTTCTCCATTCTTATCTTTGTAGTCTCTGTAAAATCTTAATGCACTTTCTAATTGAGATTTCTCATGTGCTATAAACCATTAATTCACGTGGTGCCTGTTGTTACCTAAACTTCTGTCTGGAGCACCTATATAAAATAAAAGGAAGATCAGAGATAACAAAATGGCTCTGACCTCAATGGGACTTAACATCTGAGGTCATCAGTCCCGTAGAACTTAGAACTACTTAAACCTAACTAACCTAAGGACATCACACACATCCATGCCCGAGGCAGGATTCGAACCTGCGACCGTAGCAGTCGTGCAGTTCCGGACGGAAGCGCCTAGAACCGCTTGGCCACAGCGGCCAGCAGAGATAACAACCTGTTGAAATTAGGTCATAAGAGACAGATGTGAAAACTAAAAGGAGTGGGACAGAAGGCTTCTTTGCAGCTTAAATTTGAATATCTGAAGTTAATCACTTGCATGTTTCAGTCCTGCTAGAAGCCTTTCGATGGTGGCTAGAGAGTAATGCACATCTTTCTGTAAAATGGTTTAGACAGTGCTAATAGTTTTCAACCTAGTGTTTAATTAGTGGACGCTGCAGTTCCTTTTGAACAATTCCTGCAAGGGCAAATGTACATAGATGGCAGAGTTAGAATACCATAAAGTTTGTGAACTGACCTTTCCTGTTTACGAATCTGCATATTAGCCCTAAATATGATGCAATAGCACATAGTGGAGTGAAAATAAGTGATATTCCAGTATTAGCTGTGTAAGTGTTTTATAATCCATCTGTTATGTGGACAAACTGCAGATTCGCATTATCCTATCAATGTACTGAAGTTTGCCATTTGCTTAACTTACAACTTAGTTTCTGTAATTATTCCATTTAATATCTTCATGCACATTGTTCTTCCCAAGAATTTGTATGGTGTTAATGATTCTGGTTCTGATTAATCAATTGTGCAGTAAAACATTACTACATTTTGTGATGTGCACAACTTTATATTTCTTTACAATGAGAGTAGTGTAAAGAATAGCTGTCAGTCTTTATAATAGGCTGATATTTTGACAAGATACAAATCAATAGTACAATTTTTGTAGCCTAATTCTTCCTCATTTAGATAGACTATTTTAAAACAAGTTAAGATAAATATGGTGTTATACAAGAAAAACCTCCTTTTAATAAGCCTACCATGGTGCATCAAAATGTTAGAAGACTTAAAAACAAACATAATGTTTCATTTGCTTACACAACTAGGAAGTCAAAACAAAAGTGTTGTACTGTGTCTGCCCTAATGTTTAACAAAATGTTAACCACAGACAATATTAGCAATATATTTTTGTAGGGGATTGTCATAATAGTAAAAAAAGTTTAGTTAACATATACTAAATGCAGTAATTTCTGCTTAACTCAAGAACTGGAAGATAATACATATTAACTGATGCAAAAAATAAATTATAATTCTTACATTATATTAATGACTTATAAAAATGTTTTGGACCTCTTTGATGTCTTCAGATGCATGTGGGTTTAGATTCAATGTTTAATAAAATGTTAACCAAAGACAATATTAGCAACATATTTTTGTAGGGGATTTTGATGTATACTAAAATAATTTTGGTTCACTTCTACTAAAAGCAGTAATTTCTGCTTAACTCAAAATCCTGAAGAAAATGCATATTAACTGCTACTGTACTAAAAAAAAATCATTTACCAATGCATGTGGGCTTAGATTAAAGGGGATCAAGCTTTCTGAAACTAAAAAGTAAAATTACTGGGAAGTAAAAATAAAACATTAACCAAAACAATAGCAGTCTGTTCAAAAGTGCATAGCTTTGTACATCTGTGTAATTAAAATCTGCTGTTGGCTAACATTTGATACCCTGTTGCTACACCCCGTGTATTGTAACATGCTTGGCTCTTCTGTGATGTGCTGCCCACAAGATGATCAAGGTATACTATTTTTCGAAGGCAGCCCTCCTGAGGTCGTCCAATGTGTCAGGAAGCTTCCTGCGATGATACAGTTCACGTTTAAAATGGTCTCAAGCATGCTCAGTTGTGTTCATATCAGCAGATACAATAGGCCATTCACTTTGGTTGGTTCCTGCCACATGGAATAAGGTTGTCATGAGATGGACACAGTTTGCTAATTCATTATAATCTTCAAAGATTTCATGTTGATTTGAGAGCTAGACAATTGACTGTAAGAAACTGAACCAAAACTGAACAGCCTTCAAATCACCTAAAATAGTGATAACAGATATCTGACGTTCTTATACAATACTGGCCAAAAACATGACTGGTCAACCTGCCTCCTCCATGCTTGAGATATGAATTGGTAACAGGCCATCTTCCCATCTTCTACATTGATCACCAGGTATCAAACAATGCACTCACCAATGAAGAGAACCTGATGCCATTGATCAAATATCTATTCCAGCTGTTCCCTTGCACATCTCTATCCCATGATCCAGTGGTGAGAGTTTTATATTGTATTTCATAATACATGCCTGATGGTCAAATTGATTGTGTGGGGGTGGTTATGTACTGTCTGAGTCGACAGAACTGTCAGTTGCCTTCAAAATGGTGGTGCACAGTTGTGTTGCATTCTCCTTGGACACATCCAAGTCATAATATGTTGTAGGTGCCAGTCATCAGCTGGTGTTCCTACAGGTGAGGATTTATAAAGGAGATCTTTATTGTTTTCTATCTTATGACAGCAATAAAAAGTTGAACAATGTCACTGTGGTGTACACCCTACATGGGCAACTTTGCTAGCTGACATGAACATTGCAACAAATGACAATGCATTCTCAGTCCAAGCCTTAAATGATGGTGGACAGTATACGCAAATTGCACTGCTCCATTCATGGTTTAATACACAGTGTGCTTTGCCAAACTACACTGAAAGTGCAGATTTACATTTACCCAATTACACGAGGAGTTCCACAGCAATCTCTGGTGCTTAAATCAGTGTTATGAAAGAAGTATCCAATCAAGAAAATACAATCTATGTCAGTCATGAGGGTAGTACAAAGTTAGTTTTGATCATTTTAGATCCCCAACGGGAAATTTTCAAAAACACACACACACACACACACACACACACACACACACACACACACACACACACACACACACACACACATATGAATATAATAGAGGGAAACATTCCACATGGGAAAAATATATCTAAAAACAAAGATGATGAGACTTACCAAACAAAAGCGCTGACAGGTCGATAGACACACAAACAACCACAAACATACACACAAAATTCAAGCTTTCGCAACAAACGATTGCTTCGTCAGGAAAGAGGGAAGGAGAGGGAAAGACAAAAGGATGTGGGTTTTAAGGGAGAGGGTAAGGAGTCATTCCAATCCCGGGAGTGGAAAGACTTACCTTAGGGGGAAAAAAGGACAGGTATACACTCGCGCGCACACACACACACACACACATATCCATCCACACATACACAGACACAAGCAGACGTTTGTAGAGGCAAAGAGTCCACAAGCAGACATATTTAAAGACCAATATGTCTGCTTGTGTCTGTATATGTGTGGATGGATATGTGTGTGTGTGCGAGTGTATACCCGTCCTTTTTTCCCCCTAAGGTAAGTCTTTCTGCTCCCAGGATTGGAATGACTCCTTACCCTCTTCCTTAAAACCCACATCCTTTCGTCTTTCCCTCTCCTTCCCTCTTTCCTGATGAGGCAACAGTTTGTTGTGAAAGCTTGAATTTTGTGTGTATGTTTGTGTTTGTTTGTGTGTCTTTCGACCTGCCAGCTCTTTTGTTTGGTAACTCACATCATCTTTGTTTTTTGAGACATTCCACGTGGGAAAAATATATCTAAAAACAAAGATGATGTGACTTACCAAATGAAAGTGCTGGCAAGTTGATAGACACACAAACAAACACAAACATACACACAAAATTCAAGCTTTTAGGTTAGAGGGACCCCCCCTTGGGCGAAACGATAAAATACCTGACGGCTTACCAGAGAGGACATTATCATCGTTTATAAAGAATGTCCGTCCTCGGAGACCAAAAACAGGAAAAGTTAACGTAATATTGGTAAACTGCAGGAGTATCCAGGGCAAGGTTCCTGAATTAGTATCTCTTATTGAAGGAAATAGTGCGCATATAGTATTAGGAACGGAAAGTTGGTTAAAACCGGAAGTGAACAGTAACGAAATCCTAGACACAGAATGGAATATATACCGCAAGGATAGGATAAACGCCAATGGTGGAGGAGTATTTATAGCAGTAAAGAATTCAATAATATCCAGTGAAGTTATTAGCAAATGCGAATGTGAAATAATCTGGGTTAAGTTAAGTATCAAAGGTGGGTCAGATATGATAGTCGGATGCTTCTATAGACCACCTGCATCAGCAACCGTAGTAGTTGAGCGCCTCAGAGAGAACCTGCAGAACGTCGTGAAGAAGTTTCGTGATCATACTATTGTAATAGGGGGAGACTTCAATCTACCAGGTATAGAATGGGATAGTCACAGAATCAGAACTGGAGCCAGGGACAGAGACTCTTGTGACATTATCCTGACTGCCTTGTCCGAGAATTACTTCGAGCAGATAGTTAGAGAACCAACTCGTGAAGCTAACGTTTTAGACCTCATAGCAACAAATAGACCGGAACTTTTCGACTCCGTGAATGTAGAAGAGGGTATCAGTGATCATAAGTCAGTGGTTGCATCAATGACTACAAGTGTAATAAGAAATGCCAAGAAAGGAAGGAAAATATATTTGCTTAACAAGAGTGATAGGGCACAAATCGCAGAATATCTGAGTGACCACCATCAAACGTTCATTTCTGAGGAAGAGGATGTGGAACATAAATGGAAAAAATTCAGAAACATCGTCCAGTACGCCTTAGATAAGTTCGTACCGACTAAGGTCCAAAGCGAGGGGAAAGATCCACCGTGGTATAACAATCATGTACGAAAGGTACTACGGAAACAAAGAAAGCTTCATCATAGGTTTAAGAGTAGTCGAATCATAGCTGATAAGGAAAAGCTGAACGAAGCGAAAAAGAGCGTAAAGAGAGCAATGAGAGAAGCATTCAACGAATTCGAACATAAAACATTGGCAAACAATCTAAACAAGAACCCTAAAAAGTTTTGGTCATATGTAAAATCGGTAAGCGGATCTAAATCCCCTATTCAGTCACTCGTTGACCACGATGGCACCGAAACAGAGGACGACCGAAGAAAGGCAGAAATACTGAATTCAGTGTTCCGAAACTGTTTCACTGCGGAAAATCGTAACACGGTCCCTGACTTCAGCCGTCGCACGGACGCCAAAATGGAAAATATTGAAATAAACGATATCGGAATTGAAAAACAACTGCTATCACTTAGTAGCGGAAAAGCATCCGGACCAGACGAGATACCCTTAAGATTCTACAGTGATTATGCTAAAGAACTTGCCCCCTTTCTATCAGCAATTTATCGTAGATCGCTGGAAGAACGTAAAGTACCTAGCGACTGGAAGAAAGCGCAGGTCGTTCCCATTTTCAAGAAAGGTCATAAATCAGATGCGAATAATTATAGGCCTATTTCGCTTACGTCAATCTGTTGTAGAATAATGGAACATGTTTTGTGTTCTCGTATTATGACGTTCTTAGATAATACAAATCTCCTTCATCATAACCAACATGGATTCCGCAAACAGAGATCATGTGAAACTCAGCTCGCCCTATTTGCCCAAGAAATTCACAGTGCCGTAGACACTGGCGAGCAGATTGATGCCGTATTCCTGGACTTCAGGAAGGCATTTGATACGGTTCCGCACTTACGTTTAGTGAAAAAAATACGAGCCTACGGAATATCGGACCAGGTTTGTGACTGGATTCAGGATTTCCTAGAAGAAAGAACACAACATGTCATTCTTAACGGTTCAAAATCTGCAGATGTAGAGGTAATTTCGGGAGTACCGCAGGGAAGCGTGATAGGACCTTTATTGTTTACAATATACATAAATGACTTAGTTGACAACATCGGTAGCTCCGTGAGGCTATTTGCAGATGACACGGTTGTCTACAAGAAAGTAGCAACATCAGAAGACTCGTACGTACTCCAGGAGGACCTGCAGAGGATTAATGCATGGTGCGACAGCTGGCAGCTTTCCCTAAACGTAGATAAATGTAATATAATGCGCATACATAGGGGCAGAAATCCATTCCAGTACGATTATGCCATAGGTGGTAAATCATTGGAAGCGGTAACGACCGTAAAATACTTAGGAGTTACTATCCGGAGCGATCTGAAGTGGAATGATCACATAAAACAAATAGTGGGAAAAGCAGGCGCCAGGTTGAGATTCATAGGAAGAATTCTAAGAAAATGTGACTCATCGACGAAAGAAGTAGCTTACAAAACGCTTGTTCGTCCGATTCTTGAGTATTGCTCATCAGTATGGGACCCTTACCAGGTTGGATTAATAGAAGAGATAGACATGATCCAGCGAAAAGCAGCGCGATTCGTCATAGGGACATTTAGTCAGCGCGAGAGCGTTACGGAGATGCTGAACAAGCTCCAGTGGCGGACACTTCAAGAAAGGCGTTACGCAATACGGAGAGGTTTATTATCGAAATTACGAGAGAGCACATTCCGGGAAGAGATGGGCAACATATTACTACCGCCCACATATATCTCGCGTAATGATCACAACGAAAAGATCCGAGAAATTAGAGCAAATACGGAGACTTACAAGCAGTCGTTCTTTCCACGCACAATTCGTGAATGGAACAGGGAAGGGGGGATCAGATAGTGGTACAATAAGTACCCTCCGCCACACACCGTAAGGTGGCTCGCGGAGTATAGATGTAGATGTAGAAATGGTTGCTTCATCAGGAAAGAGGGAAGGAGAGGGAAAGACAAAATTATGTGGGTTTTAAGGGAGAGGGTAAGGAGTCATTCCAATCCCGGGAGTGGAAAGACTTACCTTAGGGGGAAAAAAGGACAGGTATACACTCGCACACACACACATATCCATCTGCACATTCACAGACACAAGCAGACATTAAAAACACTTTATGGGCATCTTAAGATCCATAATCACAGAACTTGCAACAAAAAAGTTGCAAAATCCCATGTGTATTATAATCTTACCCTTTCTTTGAGATAATGACCATAAGGAATATAACATGCCACTCCGAATGACATGGTGACCAGTTACATGGCTGTCCCACTAATGAAAACAGGTAAAACTCTGTTTTGTCTAATATTTTTCAAGTTCTGGTATTATGGATCTGAAGTGGACTGAACTGGCTGAAACTGGTTATCTATGTAACAAAATCTGATCTTGGTAATAAGGTGTTCAATAAGAATACTAGACTCTCAAATAGAAACAATATGGATTAAACACTTTTAATCTAGGTTGTGTTGTTGATTTTCCTACCTGTAGTGCACAAGACAGCACAACACTAATACCATGTTAATGATAGAAATGTTTGCCTAGATGTGGTCATGTTGCACCAGTAGCCATATCTAACAGCTTGCCTGATAACTATGAAGTGTTAAAATGAAAAATGTTGAATGAATTGTTAATGAACAGACACCAGAGCTCCAATCCAGTTGTATATATAGTCAACTGGAGTGATGAATGCATTCTCTAGGGGGGGGAAAAAACATAACTAATTACACAGAAAATCGTTGATTACAAACAGAAGTGTTTTCAAACTGCAGACATATTATTTAAAACAAAAAATATCATAATCAAGAATCTGAAAAAACTGAGTGGTAAAATTCTGTTTTAATATGATTTGTTGTTACACTTCAATAATGATCATTGGAACTACTTTGCTACATGTCATAAAAATGAAAGTGATTTCATATTTACATTTTCTGATTGGATTTTGATGTTGTGCAATGTCTAAGTTTAATTTGAACTGTGTTCCAGGGGCAGTTCACAACAAGGAAGAAAGCAGCATTTAGTCAGTATCCTCGTCCAGGAATGTATCCAACACTAAAACCAAACAGTGACAAACCCCATCTTTCTCAAATAGAATATATGGGTTATTCGCTCAGGACACACACACATCGCTACACTGAATGGGTGTATTTTCAGAAGCAAATTTTCCAACCTGACTGGACAAAAGTTGTTGCAAGAGAACTGTATGATCACACAATAGACCCACTGGAAGACCTAAACTTGGCCGACAGACCGCAGCTCCATGATCTAGTGCACATTTTGAGTGCACAGCTCCATGCTGGCTGGAGACATAATCTTGCCACTGAATGAAAAATGAGAAGGAAAAGGAAGCTACATCTAACCAAAGTATCATACCACACACTTTTTTCCTTATTTTATCAAATTGTAGGTCGAGCACACACAACTCATATTTCATTTTATGAGTTTGTTCTTTCGTTAATAAAGAGCACATCTTATGTCATAACAGATGTAGTTGAGATTGAAATGTGAAGCTCATATATTTCTTACTTATGCCAAAGCAACTGTTATCTAATATTTTGACAGTTTGTCATTCATTTTTGATGATGAATAAATACCAGAATGATAAAAATGACTAATTTATTAACAAACTTGTTTGATATAGCTATGATCGTCTAGTTTGTTAAAATTTTAATATAAACCTTCAGTTTCCAAATATAGCTAATTGCAGGCTTTGAGCACAGTTGCAAGATAAATGTTTAATAATTTAGCTTTCTGTAACTCTTCTGATAAACTCATAATTCACTTGCAGCAAGGCTAGAAGAGAATGAATCTTGTTTTGTTGAAGTAAACAAGTTATGCCTCTTTTAACATACGTCTGTGGGTGAAAGTCAGTGGCTTATTAAAACAGACACCAGTATTAAGTTCCACAGCTACATGCATTAATAGGAGAGAATATTTGTTAGTGTGTGTCTTCAAAGGATGAAGAGATTCTTTGAGACAGCTGCAAATATTCTTTTTTCACTCATGAGTAGCCAAATTGGAGACACATACCAAATAGCAAGTAGGAAATGGTTCAAGGCATGGATTCTCTGAGACCCCAAAACTACTGGAGAGTCATCCTTGACTACAAGTGATCAGCTACCACACTCATCTCATGAGCATGCTTCAGAGCTGACTCCAAGATGTATACATTTCATGTGATGGGATCTGTTCTTGCTCATTAGGTTGAATATCAAGTGAAGTGCAGACCACTGAAGCTCCATCAAGACCATGGAGCGTTTCTCATTTGAATTTGATAAAAATTTGGAAGCACTTGAAAGAATTGAGATTAGAATCTTTTGTTAATAAAAGCTGTTTTATGGTGTTCTGACACATCTATGAATTGCTGTAGTTCTGCTAAAACTGAGTCTGAAACCCTAAACTTAAGCAGTACACAAGTGCAATGAAAGATTGTCAGTTCAGTGTACAACACAACTTATTGTCACCATCTTTTCTGGTGCTGCTTAATTCACACAATCACACTCTGCATCTATCATCTGAAACTGCTAGTGAGGGTTTAGGTGGGTGGAGGGTGCCAGGCCACAGAAAAATTTAATTAAAAAAATCATAAACCTTTATCTTAAATTTTAATTTAGCAAATACTACAAGTAATAGCAAAGATTATTTATGAAAGTTGAACCAACTTGACCAAGCTGTCTTGAAAACTTGAAATTAATAAGCATAACAGGGAAGATGTTAATTTGAATTCTTGCACAATATTAAATGTAACAATTATGAAAGACTTTAATTGTAGCAGTTCATAACCCAGTTCAGTTCTTGCCTCTGCTCGTGGACACAACTGTTCAAATGGTTGAATACAGTTTGATAATGCAACGAGAACAGAGAAAAGTGTACACTGTAAAATAGACACAAGATACAACTTGTTAATGCAAGTGAACATGGAGCAAAAGTAATACTGATACTAAATTAATCACTGTGATCCCTGAAGCATAAAAGTGATTTTGCTTTAATGTATCTCCTCTAATCAGTGAATGACTATCCTTACAGCTTAAGTCAATAGCTTAAAACATTAAAGTATTAAAACCATTCTAGTTCTGTTGCAGAAATGTTAAATGCATTTATAATATGGGTAGTAAAACTTTAACTGGTCAGCTAATGCATATAGTTTAGTCTACAGAAGTGTTTTATAAATATTTTCGTCTTTCTTTACCACAATACAGAGTGAAACAGGTAGCATGAAGACTAGAAACTGTGCATTGTACTGTTTACATAAAACTGTAATTCCTTATAACCACTTGCAAGAGAAATCATGGTATGTGACTGATGATTTTAAAAAAATTAAAAAACTTAAAACAATTGTACCTTGCAGAATCTGGCTCAGCTAAAGAATTCACCTTTAGTTGTACTGGTAATATGCCAATGCATTACACACATGCATTGCTCATCTTTATGAGTGCATCTGACTGACTTCTCCAACATGCTTAAATTAGTTCCAAAACCTGTCCCAATCATCAAGGTGAAAATGCTGCAGATTGTAAATGGCGTCAAAGAGCTTCATACAGAGCTGAGTCCACTGCATGCTGACCAGAACTTGTTTTGCTCCACTAGACCTCAGTCATATCATATAAATCACCAAATGATGCTGGATACATGTATATGTACTGTAGTTAGAACAGATTAACCCTCTGAAGGTAGCAGTCTGCTTAACTTTACCACTACATCTGATAGGCTTGTGGTGACTCAAATCAAAATCATCACTGTGTATCTTGTAGAAATTTGATTTAAAAGTATATGCTGACAAACAGGATATTATTCTTGAGCCACTGGGGCTTCGGTATATGACTCACTGCCCAATTGAGACAGAGAGAGTGAGCCCTTAGCCATTGGTCACACAGAATAATGTCTTTATAGCACCACCACCATGCCATGTAGGCAGGCACTGCAATCCATGTTGGCATGTAATAATGCACAGAGATGACCGCAATTGATTAATTGCACTCAAGACAGTACCAAACTGGCTCTGTCACTGAACTACAGTATTATTTTTAGTTGCCATTTTTTCACCAATAAAACTTCATAACATATTGTCTTTGAAAAATAGGCACTTCACATATATGCAGGCTGTCTTGACATGGAAATTATTTGATGGTGCCACCTGCAGCATAAGCAACTTACCAAAAAATTATTTTCTTGTACAAAATTCTTTGTACCTGCAAATCAAACAGTGCAACATTTTTTGGTATACTGTAGGTGTAGCCTAAAAATATTGTACATTTCTATGTAAATTAGAGTAAAGTGAACTTGTATTGGATGGGAGACAGTTTTATGTTAACCTTATATTATATGTACTTATTTGTTGTTTATAGTGGATAGTTATAATTAAAGTTCAGCTACTCACAAAGGTCCAGTATGGGCTGTCATTATTGTATGGCAGTGAAACTTGGTTGATGAGCTAATGAATTAATGTGGAACTGATTTACTGATTTACTCTGGAAAAATCTTATTCCAATTTTGGCCACCAGGTGTAAATCTGGCACTGTACACAATTTGTATGAAGGCATGATACAGTATGCATGCTGTCATTCAACAAGGTGTAATGTGACTCAACAGTATGGATATTGAGAAGAGAGACTGTGCACATTAGTGAAACTGTTTTATGTGAATGGCAGCAATTATAGTGCTGCATTAAGAGAGTAGCACCAGCAGAAAGGTGAGAGGCCTGGTGTCATTAAATGGTTTAAAGTTGAAAATGAAATTTGAAAACTGAGATGAGCTTGGTGTGGCACCTGAATAGGGAGGTGTTCTATGCTGGTGGAAGTTATTGATGAGTTTGCTGTCATGAGAATTGTCTATCCCATGGTTAACAGTACAGAAAGTATTGCAATCTGTTTTAGACTTGTACCCATACAGACAGTACAGAACCAGACAGTGCAGCAACTGAAACCTCATGTTCTGCAGCAACATTCTGAATTTGTCCTTCGTTTTTCTGGCACGGATCGAATTTGATGACATGTGGCCGCACATTTTACACTACAAGCTACAGTGAATACACAGCACTGCTAAAGTTTGAGTACTGTTAAACTGTGTATTGTGCCTGAAGAAACATAACACTCACTGTATGTAACTGTGTGGTGTGGATTCACAAGCAGCTTTATTCTTGGTCCATTCTTCTTTGGAGAGAATACACCCAGAGAGCCTGTCAGGTGTACTAAGACATCTGCACAATATTGAGACCTCCACATAAAGCATGTGATCCTTGTTTTTGAAGAGCACAGCTGTGTGAAAACTAATGTTTTCTTGCAAGATGGAGTACCACCTCTTGTTACTCACCCAGTGAAAGATCTGCTAAATTCAGTGTTCCATCATGTAATCTGAATCCATGTGACGTTTGGCTCTGGTGATATCTAAAAGAATGCATTTACCTGGGATATGTTTGGTCTCTACACCTGATCTGAAGGCCAGTATGCAGGAACATGTTGCTCAAATTCCACCAGAAGTGCCATGAGCAATAGTTGATCATATTGTTTTACAGACGCAGCAACTTGTTGATGTCTACAGTGCTCATACTGAACAAATTGCATAAGGGGTGGTTAATAATAAAATCAGCATTATGCTTTACTCACTTGTTTGACCTTTTCTGCATGTGGCCTATTCCTAACCCATCACATATGGAAACATTCCTATACATTTTTCTTGCATTCACAATGCCAGATATGTAACTGTTTTCAAATGTAAATTGTTTCTACATTACTGCATTAGTATATCCACCAAATTTTCCTATCATACAGTAATTACAGCCTACACTAGACCTCTGTGAATAGCTGCATTTTAATTATAACTAGCGGGTATATGTTAAAGTATGTAAATGTGTTGAAATATATAAATAAACCACAAAACTTTACTAGCCTACATAATTCTTTGGTATAAGCAGCACACCCTGCTGTAACAGGCAAAAGGAGCAAACCAGCTGAAAAATGCTAGTTTTAGAGCACAAGAAAGAAGAATATGCACGTCTTTAAAAGTCTGTGATGGAAAAGTGGGGAACCAGCTGCCTCAAACCTCATTCCACCTTCCTCACCATAAATTTTGACATGCAAAAATATTTGTACTTTTTGTGCTGATAGAGAGAAGCAGAGAGACAATGGTAGTAGAGAGGAGAGGAGACAGTGATTGTGGCAGTGAAATAGAAAGCGAGATGGGTGAAGACAATAGCAGTGGGGACCAAAGAGAGAAGAGATAGTGATGGTCAGTGAAAGACAGTAGCAGTAAAAGAGAAAGAGAGATGAATGGAGGTAGTAGCAGTGGGAACAAAAGAGAGGAGACAGTGGAAATGAAAAAGAAAGATGAGTGGATACCATGCATAGGCCTGGGGTCTGAAACCCTCCAGAGTGGTGAACTTTAACATGAAAAAATTTTCCCACTTTCCCCCATCCCCTGTACCCATATGTACCAATGAAAGCCAATGACAGTGGAACAGAAGGCCAGTTAAAGTGCCAGAAAAGGAGACAATTGTAAGGAAAAGTAAGAGGAAGGGGTGCAGGCAATGATAGAAGCAAAGGTAGACAGGAGCTAGTGCCAAGGAAAAAAGGAGACAGTGGGAGCAAGACATATACAGGCAATGACAGTGAGAAGGTGATGCTGAGTATGAAAGCTTCACTACAGAAAGAGAATGGGTGAAAGGATTTAGAATGTTCTGTGTTAAAAGAGCGTGAACATGTTCACGTGCCAAAACTTTGGTGAGGAAGGTGGACTGAGAATTGAGGCAGCTGATTCCCCATTTGTCTGTCACAGTCTTTTAAAGCATACTCAGCTTTTTTGTGCCCTGGCAGGGGCGTTTTTCAGCTGGTTGGTTTTACTGCTTGAGAAACTCAGCTATGCCACTCATGGATTATGTGAAGTGCTGATCTATGATGTATTAACTGTTAAAGTTGCTAAATGGATGCTGATAATCATACATTTAAAGCAATGAATGAAACAGATGACCTTGACTGTGTAGTGATATTAAGTCAATATATAATGTGGATGAACCTGTAAATTAGCTGAAGAAGGTTGTTGAATGTGAACACCAGGGAGACTTACGAGGCACAAAAGCAGGTCATTGGCATTATGAACTGTCCCATCATATGATGCTATAAGACATTAGTGGTCCGTCCCCAGTAACTGAGCAGTCAGCATGACAGTATGTCAATTGTAAGGGCCTGGGTTCGATTCCTGGCTGGGTCAGAGATTTCCTCCACTCAGGGACTGGGCGTTGTGTTGTCCTAATCATCATCATTTCATCCCCATCTATGTTCAAGTCACCAAAGTGGTGTCAAATCGAAAGACTTGCACCTGGCAAATGGTCTACCCGATGGGAGGCCCTAGTCACATGACATTGATTGATAAGACATTAGTGAAAATAGGAGAAATAAGGCAGTGTTGTATCATTTCCCTCTCAAAATTCTTCACCAGACTTTCAAAAACCAAAAGGTAAGTGCAACCAACAAAAAAATTAAAAATTCCAACAACAGAGTAAAGACAGTTTGGAGCATTATTAGGAATGACAGAATGAACTTAGTCACGCAAATGATATCCCTCTCTCAAAAAGCAGTAGCTATGAGATATATGATAATAGATTCAAATCACTGGATTCTCAGTTCAGTTAACTCTTCCTAACAGTAGCTAAAAAAAGGAACATTGAAAGCAGATCCATCAGGTGTAGTTAGATAAGCTTTGGCTACTTCACCAGCAGGCATCCATTGCATCCACTCAACTGTGAAGACAGATCACTGAGTGCATTATTGTAACTATTCTGGCTGTGATGGTATTTCAATGAAACTAGTGAATGTTAATTCATTCCTTTGTCTCTGATTGGTAGAAAAACTTTGTATTTGTAAAATAAAACCACAATAATTTGGATGTTCTGCAGTACTGTGATACTGTAAAACATCAACATTTCTGTGCTTCTATTTTACAAATAAAAAAGCAGTGAAATTTTTTGCTTACTTGGTAGTACCCCCCACTAAGTCAAGGTGTAGCTCCTGAAAGACTGAAATAGGCAATAGCAACTATTATATCCCATCTTATGCACCTGGGGGATCTGAATTGGTTGATGGGAGCATGGAGTACAATGCACTATTAACACAACTGCAGACAATTATCTTTTATTCGAATACTGATAAGATTAAGAAAAGTATGAATACATATCTCTCTGGTAGCAGTTGACTGTACAAGTTCCTTGTTAACACAAATACTTCTCTTCTGTTATGAATGATAATTATGAAGTCCATAAGCCCTACCCAACAAATACATGAGAACACTGAACAGCCAAAACAAGAACAAGCAATAAGGGAGCCAGAGAGAAGCAATTTTCATAATTTAAATGCATCTGCCACTGTACCTTGGACTGGGGGTTTCCTCACATGTTATTACTGTGGTGGTTTAACAATGTTGAAGCAGGACCCCTTGGCCATGTTGGAGGTTGAGCGAAGTGCGGCAGTAAGTAGCAGTGCGTGTGTTTCAAAGTGCGGTCAGTTGGCATGGTTGATACCACACCCCCTCCTTCCCCCTAACTATGAAGGTCTGGTGGGCAATGAAGATTACTTGGTGAGGCCTATGCCATGGATAGAGAAGAGGTTGGTTGCACGACTGGGGGAAAAGCAAACCGACCACGTCCTGACATTACACCTTGCAAGTGCCTGGGAAAGTGCCCCAGAAAAACCAACAGCACAGACATGAGGACTGGGAGTTCTGCAGTTCTGGGTGCCTGTGACTGGCTGATGGTGACAGTGTTGATGTCCATGTGGAGGGGACCTGCAATGTTGATGTATACGGCGGAAAAGGTGGGCAGACATTGATTTCCATTAGTATAGCGGCCACGAGTGGGAGAACCTGCACAGCAGGCTGTGTAAGAGGATGCGTCACAGTGGGCAGAGGTTGGGTTTGCCGTGAGGAAATCTGAAACAGTTACATCTACAGCAGGATCATTGAAATCACTGAGCCATAGCTAGTTTTGATTGCACTGATGCGTGACTGTGCTGCCACAAATATAATATTGCACTCTGCCAGCTGATTGGAGAACAACAACACCAGATTCCCATAACTGCAGCTTGTTGTACACATGATAATAGACTCTATCATTAGGGTGAAACTTCATGGCAAATTTCAAGGCTGTATCAGAGATATGAGGGTGAAGCAAATACAACAAGGTCTGGCAGCATTACCCATGCAAATATTCTGCCATTGAAATGTCAAGAGCAGGCAAGTTGCAATAGGAATTCAAGAACATCAGTAAAGCATTTCCACAAGATTGTGATGCATGAAAATATGACATTTGCATCTTCAAAGTCCAACCAAAATGTTAAGCCTCGCCTTTTGACTGCAGTAAGAACATTGCAGTCCTGACATGGTGTATTCCACTTTGTTGGCAAAATCGGGAGAACTCCTTTGAAGAGAAGTTTTTGGCAAACCTCCAAGAGAAAATACAGAAGTGAGCACCTTGATAGTGCTGGCAGCAGCTGCTGAATACATTGGAATAATGAAAGGGTATTAACAGTAGGCATTGATGATGATCAGCCAATGTGTTTGCCAACGGGACCAGCAAAGTCTGTGTGGAGGCATTCCCATGGACTGTCAGATTGCAGCCAGGGAAGAATTTTCAGCATGTAGCAGACTTATTGTCTGCTCATTCATGGCAATGTGTCATCACATGTTCAATCTGACTATTTATATCAAGCCACGTACAATTTTGGTGCACTAATTACTTAGTGTGAACTGCCCCTAATGACCTCTATGTAAAAGACTTAACACTTGCAGTTGCAATGAGATGGGGTTTAAAACTCATTGGGTGAGTGAAGCCAGATCACATCATTTGGAAGAGAGAAATTGTTGTGTTGGGCAAAATGTCTTCACACTAAGGTGCTGGAAATATAGTTCTGAGAGTACAGTCAACCCTTGCACATGTAACATTTTAGCAATTGTAGTGACTGGTCAGCAATTGATCATGCTCCATTGCTCATGCAACCCATCATGAATCAAATGGAAAAGAATCCAGTGCCTGCAAATCAGAAGAATTAACATGTAAGCAGAAAGCTTGTGATGCATCAAAGGCCAAATCTGTGCTTATGAGTAAATAAGACAACTTGTCGGTGTTTGTGTGTTGCACTGTCAGGTGACACAGAATTTCATACCAATAATTTGACAAGAATAGTGACCAACATTGGAACTTTTGCACTGTGTGGTCTGAAACTGGTTTTGTCAGATGAAACAGTACAGTCAATAGCTTATGGCCCATGGTCAGAAAAAACTTTCTGCTATATAGGTAATGACTGAATTTTGTGACACTTCTCGGGCTTCTTCCATCAGCTGACTATAATTACTATGTGCACCGTTCAAAGTTTTGGAAGCAAATGTGATGGGATGTCCTGCTTTACCAATTTTGTGGGATAAAACTGTCCTGATGGCATGTCATGAGGAATCTACCACCAGCACATGTGATTTAAGCATATTGTACTGCGTGAGGCAAGGTTGATGAAGCTATGTGTTTTTCCGACTTTGAAAGAGTTGACCACATTCCCCTTTTCACTGAAATGAAACAATTTTATGCCTGAGGCAGTGCAGAGGCATGGTGATTTGGGCCACATTAGGAATAACTTTATATCATAAGTCAATTTTCTGAGAACAGCTTGCAGTTCATGTACATTCTTACAAGATGGCACTCTCTGGATTGCTTGGAAATGTTTAGTCAAAGGACAAATGCCATTGGTAACGATGATACAGTATGTCCTAAGCACTCCATTATGGTGTTGAAAAAAGAACATTTCTGCAAATTAAATTTTATGCCTTCCTCAGTTAAAACTTGAAAAAGACAGCCCTAATTTTGAAGGTGTTGTTATAGTGTCTGTCCATAGATGATAATGTCATTAAGATAATTAAAGTAAGAAAACACCTTTGATGTCACTTGTATGAGAAATCTTTGAAACAACACAGGCGTGGAAGCACTTCTGAAACACAGGTGTAAATACTGAAACAATCCAGCATGAATATTCATAATACGTATTACCTTTGTTTCTTCATCCAATGGTAACTAAAGATAGGCCTCTGCAAGACCAATTTGTGAAAAGAATTGTCCTGTGAGTCCTGTGAGGCAATTCAAAATTTCCTCAACTAACATCATCTGGAAGGAATCAAACATTGTCTGCAAATTAACCATGCCTCTGAAGTCAGCACAAAGATGAATCTTGAACAGTGATTAAGGTTGATGCCCTCTGACTCACTAAAACAGATTTCAAAACTCCAATAATTTCTAGTCTGTGTATATCTGCTGCAATGTCTTTGTGTAATGTGCGGCATCAGATGCATATGACAGAATTTGGGTTGTACGTTAGATTTCAGTGTAATCTGAGCCTGAAAATCTTTGGCAGATTCTAAAGTACCATCAATCAAATGTTTATATTTGGCACGCAATTTTTGAATATTGGAATAGAAAAATTTTGCATCAGTGGCATGCACATCATCATGAATGTCTAATATGAAGGAATCAAAAGCATCCACGCTTAAAAAATTTGGACTTAGGCCTGAGCGAATTATTGTCAAAGGCAGTTCTGTACTCATGTGTTTGTATGTATCAGTTAAGTGCCATGTTCCAAGAACTGAAATGCTGTTGCAATTGTAGGCAGTGAGATGCAGACTTGATTTTTGCAAAGGTGATTATGGTATCTATTTGTTCATACGTACCCAGGCTGCGCAATATGACAGAAGCTCTGGTATTCGATTGGAAAAGCATTGACTGGTTGCAAAGTTGCAATGTAACCTACAGTTATTCATGTCATGTTATGGAAAACTATTTTCTGCTGTTGTGTGCGCAGAAGAGCAATGCTCTTTGAGGTTGGGAGGGCATATTTGAATTTTGCGAAATTCACTTCATATTCACTTGTGTGCATTTTCTGTCTCCATTTTTCTAAACTATGAGTTGGAGGAGAAGAAGAATCCATACATGAAATTGTATTGATTTCCATATGTTCCAGATTTGAATGATTCCTGCATGAAACCGGAAAGGGGGGGGGGGGCTTTCCTCTCTTTTGTAGGCAGACTGGCTTTGTATGTCCCTTGCAATGACAAAAGTTGCATTCAACATGTCTGAAGAAGCAATGCTTCTGATCATAGGTGACATAGCATTTCATACATGACTTCACTTTGTAATCAGCTGAAGCAGATGAATTAGTATTGTGTCGGCATGGCAAATGCTGTCTGTGTTTACAGAAATGACTACACCATGCAGAGTTGTGGGGAGTAGGCCCAGGGTATGAGCTGTTTGTCTCAAGTGAAGCAATAGCCTGAAAATTGAAATCCTGCTCTGGTAAGTTATATGCTTCATGTGAATCAATAACTTTAAGCATGTCACTGAGGCTGGGGTTATGATGCTTCAAAATTTTAGCCCTCAGTCTCTGTTCTGAAAGCACTCACAATGCATTTCATGCTGGTAAGATTTGTCACAGATGCAACTGAATTTATAGTTCCTAGTCATTCCCCTGTAATTCTGCTATCCATTCTTTATAAGACAGATCATTATGATGTTGGATGCAAAAAAAATTTATACCACACAGCACAGCTAGAAATTTACAATTCCTAGTCATTTCCCTGCAATTCAGCTATTTGTTCTTTATAAGACAGATCATTATGATGATGTATGCAAAAACAAATTGTACCACACAGAAGCAACATGTATCTAACAAAAAATTCAACTAGTTTTGCTGTTATTACCTCATAGTACTGTGTTTGGGGCTTACTGAGGGGAAATAATTGCACTAGCACCTGGAAAATTAACACTCCTACACATGAAAAGAAAAATTCACATCATGATTCACATGTTATTGGGTTTTGAAATGTTGATGTAGCTGTGTTATGTATTCCTCCAAAGTCTCATGTTGCTCATCAAACTATTGGGAGGGTGGATGCGGCAGCTGTGTTTCTATTGCCTTTTGCTGCTGGGCTGTCAACATTCTTACTTAACTATAGAACAGGCATGGCTTTGTATAAAGTGCACCAACCACAAATATCATTCATGAAATGTTTTCGCTGTTGCGAATATGGACTATCTTCAGCTGTATGATGGAATGACAACAATGAAAATTTGTGGTGGACCGAGACTCAGACCAGGATTTGACTGCCTTATCATTTGGCTATCCAGGCACAACTCATGGACAGACACAAAATTCCACTTGTCCTTGTCTGGAACAAATTTTCATTGTTGTCATTCCATTATAGAGCTGATGGTAGTCCGAATTCCCAACTGTGAATACGTTTCATGTATTTCATGATGGCTGTTGCCCGAAGGAACATTACATTATAATTCAGAATGACAAATACTAACAAAGAGATAGAGGGGCTGGCCAGTACTTACCTCAGCTCAGTGCAGCCGATAGATACACAAAAAACAGAACCAAAAATTTACGTTCCTAGCTTTCGGAACAAATGTTCCTTCATCAGGGAGGAGAGAGGGGAAAGAAAGGGAAGAAGGGAAAGTAGATTCAGTTACTCACAACCCAGGTTATGAAGCAACAGGGAAAGGAAAACAGGGAGGGTAGCAAGGATGGAGGCATGGTTGTCAGAGGGAAGCCAAAGATATTCTACTGTAAGTACTGTGCCAGCTTCAAACCAAAGAGGATGCATACAGAAGTAAAGAGGTATATAGTATAAATGACATGTGTAGTTTCACATGTGGCCCTGCCTTGAATTGTGTATGTTTTACCAGTAGTGGGGCTGGAGTAGGTGGTTGTGGGGGGATGCATGGGGCAGGTTTTCCAGCGGGGTCGGTTACAGGGGTAGGAACCGCAGGGTTGAGAAGGTAGTCTGGGAATATTGTAGGGTTTAACAAGGATGTTACGGAGGTTAGGGGGGGTGATGAAAGGCAACTCTGGGTGGTGTGGGGAGAATTTTGTCAAGGGTAAGAGGTAGAAGGTAGGGGTACGTGGCTCAGGGAACGGCCATGGGAACCAGGATGGCTCCGTCCTATGCCAACCTCTTCATGGGCCGCATGGAGGAGGCTTTCCTGAAGACCCAACAGCTGCTTCCCCTGGCCTGGTATAGGTTTATAGATGACATCTTTGTGGTCTGTACTCATGGTGAAGAAACACTCCTTAATTTCCTCCATAACGTCAACTCCTTTTCGAATCTGAATTTCACCTGGTCCTTCTCCAAAACCCAAGCCACCTTCCTGGATGTTGACCTTCGTCTTGTTGAAGCTCACATCCACACCTCTGTCCATATCAAACCCACAAACAAACAACAGTACCTTCTCTTTGATAGCTGCCATCCATTCCACATCAAACGCTCCCTTCCCTATAGCCTAGGTATTCGTGACAAACGTATCTGCTCCAGTGACGAATCCCTCAACAATTACACCAATAACCTAACCAGTGCTTTCCTCTCCCGCAACTATCCTGCAGACCTTGTCCACAAACAGATCTCCCGAGTAACACATTCCTCCCCCTCCAACAACAATGTTCCTATCCCCAGACCACACAGAAGCATCCCCCTTATCACCCAATATTATCCTGGCCTCGAAAACATCAACAAATTACTCCGCCAGGGATATGACTTTCTCAAGTCAACCCCTGAAATGAGATCATCCCTTGACAAAATTCTCCCCACACCACCCAGAGTTGCCTTTCGTCGCCCCCCTAACCTCCGTAACATCCTTGTTAAACCCTACAATATTCCCAGACTACCTTCTCTACCCAGCAGTTCCTACCCCTGTAACCGATCCCGCTGCAAAACCTGCCCCATGCATCCCCCCACAACCACCTACTCCAGCCCCGCTACTGGTAAAACATACACAATTCAAGGCAGGGCCACATGTGAAACTACACATGTCATTTATCAACTGACATGCCTGCACTGCACAGCCTTTTACATCGGTATGACAACAACTAAACTGGCTGAGCGCATGAACGGACACAGACGAACTGTCCGCCTAGGAGATGTCCAATACCCAGTAGCGGAGCATGCCCTCCAGCGTAATTCTAGGGACCTAGGAACCTGCTACACTGTACGTGCCATTTGGCTTCTCCCACCCAACACCAGTCCCTCTGAACTGCGGAGATGGGAACTTGCACTCCAACACATCCTTTCATCCCGCCATCCCCCTGGACTGAACCTACGTTAAACCACTTCACTCCCATTTACTCTTCAGTCTTCTCCTCTTTCCCTTTCCTCTTTAGCCATTCACACATCTTTTCATCCTACATAGTTGTGTTTATCTTTATACTACATACCTCTTTACTTCTGTATGCATCCTCTTTGGTTTGAAGCTGGCACAGTACTTACAGTAGAATATCTTTGGCTTCCCTCTGACAACCATGCCTCCATCTTTGCTACCCTCCCTGTTTTCCTTTCCCTGTTGCTTCATAACCTGGGTTGTGAGTAACTGAATCTACTTTCCCTTCTTCCCTTTCTTTCCCCTCTCTCCTCCCTGATGAAGGAACATTTGTTCCGAAAGCTAGGAACGTAAATTTTTGGATCTGTTTTTTGTGTATCTATCGGCTGTACTGAGCTGAGGTAAGTACTGGCCAGCCCCTCTATCTCTTTGTTAGTATTTGTTTCACATCTTTATATGAGATTTTCCATTAATCATTTAGATCACCTATATGGTCCACATCCTTCATTGTTTTGTCCCTTTTGTTAGCTATCACTTACATCTGTCATCTTAACACTTTCTCTTCTTCAGTGTTTTATATATACATGAATAAATATTTTCGTCACCAACTGTGCTAGTTTCATCTTCCTCCTATTATCTTGTTCCGTTTATAGTCCAATTCTCTTTTTTTTTGTTTATTGATTTATTTATTTAACATTCCATAGTTTTAACGTTCGTTATTCGCTGTTTTCCAGTCAACAATCACTGCCAACAATCTCTTCCACACCTACCAGTATCATCCATTTCCGTCGATTTTGTGTTGCTGGCAATATTTTTGTGCCATTGGGTATCTTTCTCTGCCACAGGATAATTTTTTTGGGACATTTCTGCGCCACGCGCGATCTCTTTTGCGGCACTCGTGATCTCTTTTGCGGCACGCGCGATCTCTTTTGCGGCACGTGCGATCTTTTTTTCGCCACTCGCTATCTCTGTTTTTGAGCAACGTGTGTTCTTTTCCCCTAATCTGGACATACTTGCTTGATCTGGTCAACTTTTTCCGTATTTTTCTTATTTAGAGGTCTTCCTTTGGTATTGAACATTACCAACACAATTTCTTTCTTTCTCGTCCTTCCCTCCGTGTTTTATTCCTTCTTATGATTACTATTTCAACTTAAGTTATTTAATTTCCCTACCCACCAGTTACCCACTATGTACCCTAATCCTATACCACATTATGTACATTCATTCCGGAAACATGCATTCACCGTAGCCAAACTGCAGTCCCACATACTTTTCCTCCGGTCCTGCTTAACCTTTGGAATTACCCCTAAAGGACTTGCCTTAAAAGTTCCCATCTCTGGGTGCAATTCCTCCTTCCACCAGTCTCTCCTGGACTTCCAGAACCTTCAATCCTTAGCCCTTACCCAATTTGTCCTGAATCTCTACACTACTTCATGTAACCACCACTCCCAACAGCTCCTATCTCTCTTCAAAGTCCTTCACCTCTCAAACCCTTCCTTGGAGAACACACTCAGGAACATCATCCTAGAAGCCAGCTGCAAACTTGAGTTCCATGCCACACACCACCTGAAAAAACTATCCACTGTGCTAGTGCAACACCTAAGAAGTGGGGTCCCTCTCCCTATCCCTCACAAACACCAACCACAACAGAACCTTCAACAAACCCCCCTCATAGCCAACAAACCTAGCCTAGCCACCCTACTCAATCTCCCCATCCCAGCACATACCCCACACAGACCAAATCTCAACTATAACCACAGTCAAATGCCACATATCACCAGTCCCAATTCAGTTCTAAACCTCTCATCCAGATCCCTCTCTCCTCCAGAGACATCTGTTCTATCAAAAGGCTTAACCTTTAGCCCCACGCCTAAATTCAACCACACTGCATCGGTTAAAGATCTCCTCTCATTCACCCGGAACCTCAACTGGAAATATCACTTCACTACCCAAACACAGCCCCCAAATACTAGATCCAGTGTTGAACCCTGTCTAGAACAGTTCCGACCGCCTTCTCAAAGGGATCCTCCTCCCCTCCCCCAAAACCATCCCTTGCAGACATTTCAGGAATTCCTCACATCCAGTGTTGCCTCCCAGTCCTTCTTGAAGAACAACCCGACAACCCCCAACATCACCCCAGCTGAATCCCGTGCCATTAAGGAGCTGAAAATAGACCGCTCTATTGTCATCCTCCCGGCGGATAAAGGCTCCACAACTGTCGTACTTGACCATGTGGAGTATGTGGCAGAAGGACTGCGTCAACTATCTGACACCTCAACCTACAAAGCTGTTACCCAGGATCCCATTCCCTCCATCCAGACTGAGCTGCAGAAAATCCTAAAAATCCAAGGTCCCTCACAAGGCCTCACAACGGCTTCCATAGACTTACTCACTCCACCTGAGCCATGTACCCCTACCTTCTACCTATTACCCAAAATCCACAAAGAGAACCATCCTGGCCGTCCCATTGTGGCAGGCTTCAAAGCCCCAACAGAACGTATCTCAGCTCTGGTAGACCAACACCTCCAACCTATCACCCGCAGACTCCCATCCTACATCAAAGACACAAACCACTTCCTAGAACGCCACAAATCCATTCCCACTCCTCTCCCACCTGAAACCTTTCTTGTCACCATAGATGCTACATCCCTTTACACAAACGTCCCACATACCCATGGTCTCTCTGCCCTTGAGCACTACCTCTCCCAACGCCCACCCGAAGATCTTCCAAAAACCTCGTTCCTTATCGCACTTACCAACTTCATCCTCACCCATAATTACTTCACTTTTGAAGGCCAGACCTACAAGCAAATCAGGGGAACGGCCATGGGAACCAGGATGGCTCCGTCCTATGCCAACCTCTTCATGGGCCGCATGGAGGAGGCTTTCCTGAAGACCCAACAGCTGCTTCCCCTGGCCTGGTATAGGTTTATAGATGACATCTTTGTGGTCTGTACTCATGGTGAAGAAACACTCCTTAATTTCCTCCATAACGTCAACTCCTTTTCGAATCTGAATTTCACCTGGTCCTTCTCCAAAACCCAAGCCACCTTCCTGGATGTTGACCTTCGTCTTGTTGAAGCTCACATCCACACCTCTGTCCATATCAAACCCACAAACAAACAACAGTACCTTCACTTTGATAGCTGCCATCCATTCCACATCAAACGCTCCCTTCCCTATAGCCTAGGTATTCGTGGCAAACGTATCTGCTCCAGTGACGAATCCCTCAACAATTACACCAATAACCTAACCAGTGCTTTCCTCTCCCGCAACTATCCTGCAGACCTTGTTCACAAACAGATCTCCCGAGTAATACATTCCTCCCCCTCCAACAACAATGTTCCTATCCCCAGACCACACAGAAGCATCCCCCTTATCACCCAATATTATCCTGGCCTCGAAAACATCAACAAATTACTCCGCCAGGGATATGACTTTCTCAAGTCAACCCCTGAAATGAGATCATCCCTTGACAAAATTCTCCCCACACCACCCAGAGTTGCCTTTCGTCGCCCCCATAATCTCCGTAACATCCTTGTTAAACCCTACAATATTCCCAGACTACCTTCTCTACCCAGCGGTTCCTACCCCTGTAACCGATCCCGCTGCAAAACCTGCCCCATGCATCCCCCCACAACCACCTACTCCAGCCCCGCTACTGGTAAAACATACACAATTCAAGGCAGGGCCACACGTGAAACTACACATGTCATTTATCAATTGACATGCCTGCACTGCACAGCCTTTTACATTGGTATGACAACAACTAAACTGGCTTAGCACATGAACGGACACAGACGAACTGTCCGCCTAGGAGATGTCCAATACCCAGTAGCGGAGCATGCCCTCCAGCGTAATTCTAGGGACCTAGGAACCTGCTACACTGTACGTGCCATTTGGCTTCTCCCACCCAACACCAGTCCCTCTGAACTGCGGAGATGGGAACTTGCACTCCAACACATCCTTTCATCCCGCCATCCCCCTGGACTGAACCTACGTTAAACCACTTCACTCCCATTTACTCTTCAGTCTTCTCCTCTTTCCCTTTCCTCTTTAGCCATTCACACATCTTTTCATCCTACATAGTTGTGTTTATCTTTATACTACATACCTCTTTACTTCTGTATGCATCCTCTTTGGTTTGAAGCTGGCACAGTACTTACAGTAGAATATCTTTGGCTTCCCTTAGACAACCATGCCTTCATCCTTGCTACCCTCCCTGTTTTCCTTTCCCTGTTGCTTCATAACCTGGGTTGTGAGTAACTGAATCTACTTTCCCTTCTTCCCTTTCTTTCCCCTCTCTCCTCCCTGATGAAGGAACATTTGTTCCGAAAGCTAGGAACGTAAATTTTTGGATCTGTTTTTTGTGTATCTATCGGCTGTACTGAGCTGAGGTAAGTACTGGCCAGCCCCTCTATCTCTTTGTTAGTATTTGTTTCACATCTTTTTATGAGATTTTCCATTAATCATTTTAATTCAGAGTAACATGTTGTTGTTGTGGTCTTCAGTTCTGAGACTGGTTTGATGCAGAGGCACTGCAATATTGTATCACACAAATAACATTGTCTTACACTGTTCCATTGTTGTTTTACAAATGTGGGCCAACAGCCATTTCTTAATTGTTGCTTGAGCTAACATAGTGACAAGTATGGCTGTCATACATCCAAATGAGCAGTAGTAATATAAAATAAAGATGCTAGGTGAGAAATATTTTACGATCCATTCAAGCAAATGACCGAGATTCTGAGATAGCAACACCATTCCACAATGAGTCACTTTTCTATGAGATAATTAGAATTAAATAAGCAGTTGGCTGGGATATCCGCCCCATGAACCATGGACCTTGCCGTTGGTGGGGAGGCTTACGTGCCTCAACGATACAGATAGCCGTACCGTAGGTGCAACCACAACGGAGGGGTATCTGTTGAGAGGCCAGACAAATGTATGGTTCCTGAATAGAGGCAGCAGCCTTTTCAGTAGTTGCAGGGGCAACAGTCTGGATGATTGACTGATCTGGCCTTGTAACACTAACCAAAACGGCCTTGCTGTGCTGGTACTGCGAACGGCTGAAAGCAAGGGGAAACTACAGCTGTAATTTTTCCTGAGGGCATGCAGCTTTACTGTATGGTTAAATGATGATGGCGTGCTCTTGGGTAAAATATTCTGGAGGTAAAATAGTCCCCCATTCGAATCTCCGGGCGGGGACTACTCAAGAGGATGTCATTATCAGGAGAAAGAAAACTGGCGTTCTACGGATCGGAGCGTGGAATGTCAGATCCCTTAATCGGGCAGGTAGGTTAGGAAATTTAAAAAGGGAAATGGATATGTTAAAGTTAGATATAGTGGGAATTAGTGAAGTTCGGTGGCAGGAGGAACAAGACATCTGGTCAGGTGAATACAGGGCTATAAATACAAAATCAAATAGGGGTAATGCAGGAGTAGGTTTAATAATGAATTAAAAAATAGGAGTGCAGGTAAGCTACTACAAACAGCATAGTGAATGTATTATTGTGGCTTATTGTGGCCAAGATAGACACGAAGCCCATGCCTACTACAGTAGTACAAGTTTATATGCCAACTAGCTCTGCAGATGACGAAGAAATTGAAGAAATGTACGATGAGATGAAAGAAATTATTCAGGTAGTGAAGGGAGACGAAAATTTAATAGTCATGGGTGACTGTAATTCAAGCATAGGAAAATGGAGAGAAGGAAACATTGTAGGTGAATATGGATTGGGGGGAAGAAATGAAAGAGGAAGCTGTCTGGTAGAATTTTGCACAGAGCATAATTTAATCATAGCTAACACTTGGTTCTAGATTCATAAAAGAAGTTTGTATACATGGAAGAATCCTGGAGATACTAAAAGGTATCAGATAGATTATATAATTGTAAGACAGAGATTTATGAACCAAGTTTTAAATTGAAACTTCCTGGCAGATTAAAACTGTGTGCCCGACCGAGACTCGAACTCGGGACCTTTGCCTTTCGCGGGCAAGTGCTCTACCAACTGAGCTACCGAAGCACGACTCACGCCCGGTACTCACAGCTTTACTTCTGCCAGTACCTCGTCTCCTACCTTCCAAACTTTACAGAAGCTCTCCTGCGAACCTTGCAGAACTAGCACTCCTGAAAGAAAGGATATTGCGGAGACATGGCTTAGCCACAGCCTGGGGGATGTTTCCAGAATGAGATTTTCACTCTGCAGCGGAGTGTGCGCTGATATGAAACTTCCTGGCAGATTAAAACTGTGTGCCCGACCGAGACTCGAACTCGGGACCTTTGCCTTTCGCGGGCAAGTGCTCTACCATCTGAGCTACCGAAGCACGACTCACGCCCGGTACTCACAGCTTTACTTCTGCCAGTACCTCGTCTCCTACCTTCCAAACTTTACAGAAGCTCTCCTGTGAACCTTGCAGAACTAGCACTCCTGAAAGAAAGGATATTGCGGAGACATGGCTTAGCCACAGCCTGGGGGATGTTTCCAGAATGAGATTTTCACTCTGCAGCGGAGTGTGCGCTGATATGAAACTTCCTGGCAGATTAAAACTGTGTGCCCGACCGAGACTCGAACTCGGGACCTTTGCCTTTCGCGGGCAAGTGGTAGAGCACTTGCCCGCGAAAGGCAAAGGTCCCGAGTTCGAGTCTCGGTCGGGCACACAGTTTTAATCTGCCAGGAAGTTTCATATCAGCGCACACTCCGCTGCAGAGTGAAAATCTCATTCTGGAAACATCCCCCAGGCTGTGGCTAAGCCATGTCTCCGCAATATCCTTTCTTTCAGGAGTGCTAGTTCTGCAAGGTTCGCAGGAGAGCTTCTGTAAAGTTTGGAAGGTAGGAGACGAGGTACTGGCAGAAGTAAAGCTGTGAGTACCGGGCGTGAGTCGTGCTTCGGTAGCTCAGTTGGTAGAGCACTTGCCCGCGAAAGGCAAAGGTCCCGAGTTCGAGTCTCGGTCGGGCACACAGTTTTAATCTGCCAGGAAGTTTCATATCAGCGCACACTCCGCTGCAGAGTGAAAATCTTATTCTGGAAGTTTTAAATTGTAAGACATTTCCAGGAGCAGATGTGGACTCTGACCACAATATATTTGTTATGAACTGTAGATTAAAACTGAAGAAACTGCAAAAAGGTGGGAATTTAAGGAGATGGGACATGGATAAACTGAAAGAACCAGAGGTTGTACAGAGTTTCAGGGAGAGCATAAGGGAAGAATTGACAGGAATGGGGGAAAGAAATACAGTAGAAGAAGAATGGGTAGCTCTGAGGGATGAAGTAGTGAAGGCAGCAGCGGATCAAGTAGGTAAAAAGACGAGGGCTAGTAGAAATCCTTGGGTAACAGAAGAAATATTGAATTTAATTGATGAAAGGAGAAAATATAAAATGGAAATAAATGAAGCATGCAAAAAGGAATACAAACGTCTCAAAAATGAGATTGACAGGAAGTGCGAAATGGCTAAGCAGGCATGGCTAGAGGACAAATGTAAGGATGTAGAGGCTTATCTTGCTAGGGGTAAGATAGATACTGCCTACAGGAAAATTAAATAGACCTTTGGAGAAAAGAGAGCCACTTGTATGAATATCAAGAGCTCAGATGGAAACCCAGTTCTAAACAAAGAACAGAAAGCAGAAAGGTGGAAGGAGTATATAGAGGGTCTAAACAAGGGCGATGTACTTGAGGACAATAGTATGGAAATGGATGAGGATGTAGATGAAGATTGAATGGGAGATATGATAGTGCGTGAAGAGTTTGACAGAGCACTGAAAGACCTAAGGGGATCAAGACCCTGGGAGTAGACAACATTCCATTAGAACTACTGACAGCCTTGGGGGAGCCAGTCCTGACAAAAATCTACCATCTGATGAGCAAGAGT
This sequence comes from Schistocerca serialis cubense, assembly GCF_023864345.2. NCBI lineage: Eukaryota > Metazoa > Arthropoda > Insecta > Orthoptera > Acrididae > Schistocerca > Schistocerca serialis. Next base: position 784,005,713 of record NC_064641.1, on the reverse strand, counting down.
TATGAGACAGGCGATATACCCTCCGATTTCAAGAAGAATACAATAATTCCAATCCCAAAGAAAGCAGGTGTTGACAGATGTGAAAATTACCGAACTATCAGTTTAATAAGTCACGGCTGCAAAATACGAACGCGAATTCTTTACAGACGAATGGAAAAACTTGTAGAAGCTGACCTCAGGGAAGATCAGTTTGGATTCCATAGAAATGTTGGAACACGTGAGGCAATACTGACCCTACGACTTATCTTAGAAGAAAGATTAAGGAAAGGCAAACCTACATTTCTAGCATTTGTAGACTTAGAGAAAGCTTTTGACAATGTTGACTATAATACTCTCTTTCAAATTTTAAAGGTGGCAGGGGTAAAATACAGGGAGCGAAAGGCTATTTACAATTTGTACAGAAACAAGATGGCAGTTATAAGAGGCGAGGGGCATGAAAGGGAAGCAGTGGTTGGGAAGGGAGTGAGACAGGGTTGTAGCCTGTCCATGATGTTATTCAATCTGTATATTGAGGAAGCAGTAAAGGAAACAAAAGAAAAATATGGAGTAGGTATTAAAATCCAGGGAGAAGAAATAAAAACTTTGTGGTTTGCCGATGACATTGTGATTCTGTCAGAGACGGCAAAGGACTTGGAAGAGCAGTTGAACGGCATGGACAGTGTCTTGAAAGGAGGATATAAGATGAACATCAACAAAATCAAAACGAGGATAATGGAATGTAGTTGAATTAAGTCAGGTGATGCTGAGGGAATTAGATTAGGAAATGAGACACTTAAAGTAGTAAAGGAGATTCGCTATTTGGGGAGCAAAATAACTGATGATGGTCGAAGTAGAGAGGATATAAAAAGTAGACTGGCATGGCAAGGAAAGCATTTCTGAAGAAGAGAATTTTGTTATCGTTGAGTCTAGATTTAAGTGTCAGGTAGTCGTTTCTGAAAGTATTTGTATGGAGTATAGCCATGTATGGAAGTGAAACATGGATGATAAATAGTTTGGACAAGAAGTGAATAGAAGGTTTTGAAACATGGTGCTACAGAAGAATGTTAAAGATTAGGTGGGTAGATCACATAACTAATGAGGAGGTATTGAGTAGGATTGGGGAGAAGAGAAGTTTGTGGCACAACTTGACTAGAAGAAGGGATTGTTTGGTAGGACATGTTCTGAGGCATCAAGGGATCACAAATTTAGCATTGGAGGGGAGCATGGATGGTAAAAATTGTAGAGGGAGACCAAGAGATGGATACACTAACCAGATTCAGAAGGATGTAGGTTGCAGTAGGTACTGGGAGATGAAGGAGCTTGCACAGGATAGAGTAGCATGGAGAGCTGCATCAAACCAGTCTCAGGACTTTCCATACAGGTGTTTTATTCTTTTTATCAGGCAGTGTAAAAAGACCTCCCTGACAAACTCACTTCTGATAGAAGTAAATTACCCTGTTGCAGGCATTTTCTCTGGCTGATGTGAGGCATCCATGAAACTCTTCTGGGGTAGCTAAAAAATTTTGATGTGAAAGGCATTTCCCTTCCATGAATACAATCAGATCTTGACAACAAGAGACTGAGGACATCATTAATAAATGATACCACACAAATAAAACTAAATTGAGAGTGGAGAAACATTAAATATAGTGTCCTGAAGCATTCAGTACTCACCCTACTTCAATTCTAGGATAATGGAACAGGCTTAGAACTAGTTGACAATGAACAGCTTGTTGTTGTTGTGGTGGTCTCCAGTCCAGAGACTGGTTTGATGCAGCTTTCCATGCTATTCTATTCTGTGCAAGCTTCTTCATCTCCCAGTGCCTACTGCAAACTACATCCTTCTGAATCTGCTTAGTGTATTCATCTCTTGGTCTCCCTCTATGATTTTTACCCTCCACGCTGCCCTCCAATACTAAATTGGTGATCTCTTGATGCCTCAGAATATGCCCTACCAACTGATTCCTTCTTCTAGCCAAGTTGTGCCACAAATTTCTCTTATCTCCAATTCTATTCAATACCTCCTCATTAGTTATGTGATCTAACCATCTAATCTTCAGCATTCTTCTGTAGCACTACATTTCGAAAGCTTATATTCTCTTCTTGTCTAAACTATTTATCGTCAATGTTTCACTTCCATACATGGCTACACTCCATACAAATACTTTCAGAAACAACTTACTGACATTTAAATCTAAACTCGATGTTAACAAATTTCTCTTCTTCAGAAACGCTTTCCATGCCATTGCCAGTCTACATTTTATACCCTCTCTACTTTCACCACCATCAGTTATTTTGCTCCCCAAATAGCAAAACTCATTTACTACTTTAAGTGTCTCATTTCCTAATCTAATTCCAGCAGCATCATCCGATTTAATTTGACTACATTACATTATCCTCATTTTGCTTTTGTTGATGTTCATCTTATGTCTTCCTTTCAAGACACTGTCCATTCCTTTCAACTGCTCTTCCAAGTCCTTTGCTGTGTCTTACAGTATTACAATGTCATTGGCAAACCTCAAAGTTTTTGTGTCTTCTTTATGGATTTTAATACCTACTCCAAATTTTTTCTTTGGTTTCCTTTACTGCTTGCTCAATATACAGATTGAATAACATCGGGGATAGGCTACAGCCCTGTCTCATCCCTTCCCAGCCACTGCTTCCATTTCGTGCCCCTCAACTCTTATAACTGCCATCTGGTTTCTGTACAAATTGTAAATAGCCTTTCGCTCCCTGTATTTTACCTCTGCCATCTTCAGAATTTGAAAGAGAGTATTGCAGTCAACATTATCAAAAGCTTTCTCTAAATCTACAAATGCTAGAAACGTAGGTTTGCCTTTCCTTAATCTATTTTCTAAAATAAGTCATAGGGTCAGTATTGCCTCATGTGTTCCAACATTTCTGCAGAATCCAAACTGATCTTCCTCGAAGTCAACTTCTACCAGTTTTTCCATTCATCTGTAAAGAATTTGTGTTAGTATTTTACATCCGTGGCTTATTAAACTGATAGTTTGGTACTTTTCACATCTGTCAACACCTGCCTTCTTTGGGATTGGAATTATTATATTCTTCTTGAAGTCTGAGGGTATTTCACCTCTCTCATACATTTTGCTCACCAGATGGTAGAGTTTTGTCAGGACTGGCTCTCCCAAGGCTGTCAGTAGTTCTAATGGAATGTTGTCTACTCCCGGGGCTTTGTTTCGACTTAGGTCTTCCAGTGCTCTGTCAAACTCTTCACATAGTATCATATCTCCCATTTCATCTTCATCTACATCCTCTTCCATTTCCATAATATTGCCCTCAAGTACATTGCTCTTGTATAGACCCTCTATATACTCCTTCCACCTTTCTGCTTTCCCTTCTTTGCTTAGTACTGGGTTTCCATCTGTGCTCTTGATATTCATGCAAGTTGTCCTCTTTTCTCCAAAGGTCTCTTTAATTTTCCTTTAGGCAGTATCTATCTTACCCTTAGTGATATGTGCCTCT